>NC_073313.1:372907455-373507455 GCF_027595985.1 Sorex araneus
CCGGACACGAGGCCTCACTCGCTCCGAGGCCGGCCCAGACCCAGCTCACGCCCGGCCTCCTCTCAGGACCCGGCCCGAAGCCGAGCCCAGCTGGCCGGTCCTCTCACGGGCGCCTCCTCTGCCCCTGCGCCCGCGCCTTCCCGCCCAGGGCAGAGGGCTGAGTGGGAATGAGCAGAGAAGCTTCCAGAGCGCAGGCACGAGCATCTGTGCGAGGCCACTCGAGGCCACAGCCGGGGACGGTGTGAGGCGCCACACGGCGTGTCCAGCGTCTCTCCGGGAGGAGCACCGGGATCCAGCGCCAGGGAACAGCAGGCGTGTCTGGGCGGGGCGCTGTGTGCGGGGAATGGCAGGGGTGCGTGTCAGGCCACTGCAGCAGTGTCCAGGCCTCAGTCTGGGAGGGGGGGGGACGGGGGGAGCCACACTGGCCGTGAGACGTCTGAGCAGACGGCACGGGGCCGAGAGGGACTAGGTTCACGGGCTCTGGCCAGACCACCACAGTGCTCAGTGCCGAGGGAGACCCAGGCAGCCGCACACAGCAGCCATGGCCGTCACGGCAGGGAGCTGGACACGGGGTAAGGCTGCGAGAGGGGCCGGGCGAGAGCCAGACATCCTTCCACAGAGCCGCCGGGAAGACTGGCCCTGGGGGACAGCTGCCCTGAGTGTCCGACACGATGGAGCACTGTCCACTCTGCGGGGACACAGCACAGAGGGCAGGGTGCTGGCCTTGCCCGCAGTGATGGGGTTCAACCCCGGCACCCCAGGCCCTGTCAGGAGCGATCCCTGAGCACAGACCCAGGAGTTGGCCCTGAGCCCCACGGGTGTGGCCCACGGGGTGTGACCCAGATGCAGCTTCAGCCGGGGGTCAGCTCCCGTGGCCAGCGGGGTCTGGGTGCGGCCGCCGCCTGGGGCGAGACCGGCCCAGCTGCCCGCCTGCTCTCTTCCAGGAGGCCCAGGGGCCACCCTCAAGGGGACGCAAAAGCGGCAGAGGAGAAGCACTGCATGGACGCCGTCGGGCGCCTGGTCACCCTCCGGGCGCCTGGTCACCCTTGGGGCAGGTGGACACCCTCAGGGCAGGTATGGACACCGCTGGGTGCGTGGTCATCCTCAGGGTGCTGCTCGGATGCCCTGGGATGTGTGGTCACCCCCGGGCACTGCATGGACGCGACTGGGGCCCGCGGTCACTGTCCCTCGTGAGCAGCAGCCCTGCCCCTCCTGGCGGCCCAGCTCCTGCTGCCCCCGCACCTCCCTGAGCTCACCCGTACCCTGCCTGGGGCCACTGGCCGGAGCACACCCAGGGCCCCTGAGGCCCGCCTTGCCCTCCCGCGCCAGCCTCACTGCCCACGCAGGGAACTCGCTCCCTTAACGGCCTCATGAGCCCGCTAGCCAGCGCCCGAGAGGACAGCTGACCACAGCCCTGTCAGAGAGGACAGCCGCCCACAGCCCTGTCCAGGGATGGCTCTGGGTCTGCGCTGGCCATCACTCCGGGAGAAGCCCCCAGAAAGGGCGCTGCGTCATGGCCTACACACTGAGTCCCAAAATTATGCGTTCCTGAGAAATTTGCATTTTGCTTTCTTTGCATATTTTCACGGTCTCTGTTTTCCTTTTGGAAAATGCCGTCAAATTAAAATTCTCCCAGGCATTATGAATACTTGATGCCCCCAATGCACTATCGAAGCTGAGAAAGTTCCCCAGTGATACAGTTTCAATACTTTTAATGAGAACTAGGCAGGCGGCTGTCGGTTCAAACAGCCTTAGGGAAGAACAGGCCTCGGAGTGTGTTCTGAGATTAGCCCAGAAACACCCTGGGTCGATCCCCCACAGCAACCAGGTCCCCTGGGGCGGTGGACATCAACGGCAGCAGCTGCTGAAGTGGACACAGCCCTGGCCTGCCCCTGACCCGCCCCTCTGAAAAGACGCCGTGCCGTGTCTCCGTGTGACAGAATATGAACCAACTGGCTGATCAGACTTGAGCCAACAGGGGCTGGAGCGATAGCACAGTGGGGAGGGCATTTGCCTTGCACGCGGCCGACCCGGGTTGGATTCCCAGCATCCCATATGGTCCCCCGAGCACCGCCAGGAGTAATTCCTGAGTGCAGAGCCAGGTGTGACCCAAAAAGCAAAAAAAAAAAAAAAAAAAAAAACTTGAGCCAACACTTTCAGGACAGGTTCCACAGACGCTGTTCCCTTCTCTCGAGCTAAGGTGCCAACCCCCCCGGCCTGCTCTGAAGCCCCCGAAGGCCGGCATTGGCTGGTGCCCTGCCCCTCCACATGCCCTCCCTGCTCTTTCCCACGCCTCAGATCCAGAGATGCACTCTAGCTCCTCCCGCCCGTGACCTGTCCCAGGCCGGGTCTGCGCTGGCCCCGGCTGCCTGGACAGTGATCTGGGGTGGCCGGAGCTGGCCTGGGGCTCCCTCAGAGGCCACTGGTCAGGGGAGCTCGGGGCTCCTCCCCAGAGCCAGAAGCCGGCCCTGCCGTGTCCACTGTGGCTCGACCCGGCCCCAGTCCCGGCCCCGCAGCTGTCCAGGACAAGGGCGCCCACGGCCGCCTCCCTCCCTCCCTCCGCGGCCCCAGGGGAGCCCAGCGGCCACCCGGACTCCCCTCCCCACGCTGGGGTGTCTCTGTCTCTGTGCTGCCAAGCAGGAGAGGAGAGGAAGGGAGTCAGCTGAACACCTCGCGGGGTCCCGGGCAGCAGCGGCCGCTCCTGAGTGCTGAGCCCCAGACCCAGTCACTCCCAGCTGAGCCCCAGACTCAGTCACTCCCAGCTGAGCCCCAGACTCAGCCACTCCCGGTGCTGAGCCCCAGACTCAGTCACTCCCGGTGCTGAGCCCCAGACTCAGTCACTCCCGGTGCTGATCCCCAGACCCAGTCACTCCCAGCTGAGCCCCAGAATCAGTCACTCCCGGTGCTGAGCCCCAGACTCAGTCACTCCCAGCTGAGCCCCAGACTCAGTCACTCCCAGCTGAGCCCCAGACTCAGCCACTCCCGGTGCTGAGCCCCAGACTCAGTCACTCCCAGCTGAGCCCCAGACTCAGTCACTCCCAGCTGAGCCCCAGACTCAGCCACTCCCGGTGCTGAGCCCCAGACTCAGTCACTCCCGGTGCTGAGCCCCAGACTCAGTCACTCCCGGTGCTGATCCCCAGACCCAGTCACTCCCAGCTGAGCCCCAGAATCAGTCACTCCCGGTGCTGAGCCCCAGACTCAGTCACTCCCGGTGCTGATCCCCAGACCCAGTCACTCCCAGCTGAGCCCCAGAATCAGTCACTCCCGGTGCTGAGCCCCAGACTCAGTCACTCCCGGTGCTGAGCCCCAGACTCAGTCACTCCCGGTGCTGAGCCCCAGACCCAGTCACTCCCAGCTGAGCCCCAGAATCAGTCACTCCCGGTGCTGAGCCCCAGACTCAGTCACTCCCAGCTGAGCCCCAGACTCAGTCACTCCTAGCTGAGCCCCAGACTCAGTCACTCCCAGCTGAGCCCCAGACTCAGTCACTCCCGGTGCTGAGCCCCAGACTCAGTCACTCCCGGTGCTGAGCCCCAGACTCAGTCACTCCCAGCTGAGCCCCAGACTCAGTCACTCCCAGCTGAGCCCCAGACTCAGTCACTCCCGGCGCTGAGCCCCAGACTCAATCACTCCCGGTGCTGAGCCCCAGACTCAGTCACTCCCGGTGCTGAGCCCCAGACTCAGTCACTCCCGGTGCTGAGTCACGAGGGTGTCGCCAGGCCCAATGCCGAGTCACAGCACTCAGTTTGCTATTCCTGGAAGCGCTGAGTCACGAAGCTCCGGGGCCCCCTGGAGCCCCCACACCCATAGCTGGGCGGGCCTGGGGCAGCCGCTCTCGGGGGATGCCCCACTCCGGGGTCCGCGCCTTCGTGTGACGCCGAGCCCCCGAGTGTGTCAGGAGCAGCCTGACACCCAGACCTGGGGCTGGGGCTGGAGTCGCTGCCACTGATGGGGACATGAGGTGGGGCCTGAGGAGGCCCCTGTGGACAGGGAACTGGAGGAGGGACCCCGCGGAGGAGAGAGCCCCCTGGTCTCCGCGGCGGCCCTAGGCAGCGGGAAAGTGTCTCTCTCCACCACAGGGACTCGGGTCGTGACTCACTAAACTCCTCAGTGAGGGAGCCAGCGGGTGGGGTGGGCCGGCGGGCCCCCTGCCACTCTCTACACTGCCCCTTGCCCCGCGGTTCTACTCACTGCCGATAAAACGGTCACCCGGATCTTGCCCGTTCCCCCGAGGAGCCGTGCCCGTCCCTCAGTGACAGATCTTCTCCAGAGAACGGTCCCTCCGCCCCGGCCCTCGCAGGCAGCCCTATTGCGTGAACGTTCGTGCGGTCGGAGGCGCTGAGATAGGAACGCGGAAGAAATGCATTGATTGGAGGACTAAGGCTCCTCTGGCTCTTAGCAAAGGCAGAGGGCCTCGTGGACCTCCTTTCATTGATCATGGTACCCCTAAAGGGCGCAGTACAGTGACGTCACCAAAGGCATCAAAAGATGTTACAGGAAGAACATTGAGGCAGCATTATTTCCTTGTACCCGCAGGCCAGTAATCTAGGCCTCCGGATAGAAGATGCAAAACCAAAACTGAAACCTTCCTTGCGCTAAAAGCACTTGGATTTACATCCCAAAGACAAAGCTGGGCCCTGCACCTGACATCTACATCCCAAAGACTAGGCTGGGCCAGGGCCCACAATTTACAATATCAAAGGTCAGGCCTGGCTAACACCATCTGATGTCAAAGACCAGCCAGGCTTCTGTGAGAGAAGGAAAACTGCCTCTGAAACTATTTTCTGAAGGCAGCTGAAAAGGGGAAAATATTCCTGTCAGCAGTACAGTGTCCCCAACACAGCCCCAGGCAAGGCCGGCAAAGTCTGGTGCCCGCAGCCACACTGGCCACGAGGGCCGCGGCTGGACGAGGAGACCCACCTGCAGAGACAGGACAGGGCCCCGGCACGTGCCCGCAGGCAGGCAGCCGACTCTGGTCCCACCGATGGTCCCCAAGTCCCTCCAGGAGCGGCCCCGAGCACAGAGCCAGGAGTAAGCTCAGAGCACTGCCTCGAGTGGCCCGAACACCAAACACAACGGCCAGCAGATCCCGGGCCCGTGGTCACCTCAGCCCCTTCATGTCTCTCGGCAGGTGCTGCCCATGGCCTCGGGCGTGTGGGCACAGCGGTGGCCGGCACACCAGGCCCGATCTCCTCGGGCTGCCCCGTCGCAGGTCAGCACCGCCACCGGGAGGTCAGAGAGGCACCTGTGGCCCTGCATCCAGCAGGGAAACTGAGGACGCAGGGGCCGGGGCCAGGGCGGAGGGGCGGGAGGGTCTGTTGCTGGGGGCCGCCTCCCCCCCCCTCAGGGCAGACGCACCCCAAGCTGAGAAAAGGGCACCGTGGCCTGCAGCACTGGCAGGAAGCAAGTCGTTGATGTCCTGTTGGAATCCCGCTCTCTTTCTCAAGCGCGTGAGTGTGGCGTCCTCAAGACCCCCTACACTGTTCCCTGGGCCAGAGCTGCAGCACGGCGGGGAGGGCGTTTGCCTGACATGCGGCCGACCCGGGTTCAATTCCCAGCATCCCATACGGTCCCCTGAGCACCGCCAGGAGTAATTCCTGAGTGCAGAGTCAGGAGTCACCCCTGTGCATCGCCGGGTCCGACCCAAAAAGCAAAATATAAATAAATAAACTGTGTTTCCTGCCTGCCCCTGGCTACAGGGTAAGCAACGGGGCTCTGTCCATGCATGTGCGAGTGTGCATGAGCGTGCGAGTGTGTCTGTGTGTGTTAGCAAAAGACTCAGCTGGTGGGGCTGGAGCGATAGCACAGCGGGGAGGGCATTTGCCTTGCACGTGGCTGACCCGGGTTCGATTCCCAGCATCCCATATGGTCCCCTGAGCAGCGCCAGGACTAACCCCTGTGCATCGCCAGGTGTGACCCAAAAGAGCAAAAAATAATAATAATAATAAAGACTCAGCTGGTGTCCAGGCCCGAATCTGGTAGCACCTGCAGGAAGTCTGCCAGGCCAGCTGCCCTGGGCAGTGGGAGGAGGCTGCGGGTGAGGTCCAGCCTTCACGGGCTCAGCGTGCAGCTCTGAACCAACGCGACAGTCACCGTGTTCAGAGGGATGAGTCTCTTGTTGCGTCTTTGGAGCCCAAGGAGTGGCACGCACAGGAAGCTGGCGGGCTGCGAGTCCAGTGGGCTGGACGCTTAGAAGTGGGCATCCACCGGGCTCGTTATTGCCAGCCTGCTCGTCCGTGCTCCCCGGTGCACGGGAGGGAGAGCCTCACGCATCCCCACTCGTGGGGGCGTGATGCCCCACAGCTTCTGCGAGGGCAGCCGGGGAGAAAACACTTCAAGTGAGTCACTATGAAACATTGCAGCACGGAGAACCTGCTGGACAGTGTGGCTGGGACTCGCAGGCACCGTGTTGTTTCCAAAGGTGCCCGTTTTCTTAAACTAGACTCTGGCTCAAGTGCTCTTTGCACACGGCAGTGCTCTGGGGGAGCTGCGGAGTACAGGCTGCGTCACCTCCTGGCCTGCAGTGTCCGCCTGCCTTTGCACTCAGCGTCTGGTGACAGGGCTGTAGGGGACGCGTGCCCAGCGGCGGGCTGGAGGTGTCCCTTCCGCTCTCAGGGAATCATTCACGCGTTTTCCTGAGACGTTGTCTAAGCTCACTGCGAGTGTCCAAGTCGCCGTCTAGGGAACCGCGCTGCCTTCAAACACAACAAACGCCAAGGGGACGAACACACCTCCGGGAGCAAAGCAACCGGGTCATGTCAGCACCAGGTGAAGCTGCCCGCCACGACCCTGAGAGACCAGCCCCAGCCTGGCGGTGTCACCCCCATAACCCCCCTCACCCGCGGTGTCACCCCGTCACCCCCCTCACCCGCAGTGTCACCCCGTCACCCCCTCACCCACAGTGTCACCCCGTCACCCCCTCACCCCTAGTGTCACCCCGTCACCCCCCTCACCCGCGGTGTCACCCCGTCAACTCCCTCACCCGCGGTGTCACCCCTGTCACCCCCCTCACCCGCAGTGTCACCCCGTCACCCCCTCACCCCTAGTGTCACCCCGTCACCCTCTCACCCCTAGTGTCACCCCGTCACCCCCTCACCTGCGGTGTCACCCCGTCACCCCGGCGCGGCTGCCCTCGTCCTCAGCGCCGCCCTGTGCCGCGTCCCCGGTCACGAGGAACTCACCCAGAACCTGCCCTTGACACAGGCTGTCCCTTGACCCTGATGGCCACTTTCCAAGCAAGACCCTCTCCCACCCCCGGGGCGGGGAATATCGGGAAACGATTCCTCGAGGATCTCCGACCAGGACGCACAGGCCGAGGCTGGACGCCCGCAGGGTGCGGCCCTCGTGGCGGCCCTTTCCTCCGTGCTGTGGGTTCCAGCACAGCCCCGGGGCCCTGGTGCAGCTCCTGGACCGTCCTCAGGGGCGTCTGGGGCGCAGGAGCACCGCGGGGCGGGGGAGGAAGCCTGCCAGTCCTGGCACCCGGGCGGCACCGCTCACCTGCAGACCCCACCCATTAGCCACAGTGAGGCAGGCCTCAGGCCCGGGCGCAGACACGCACCAGGGGCGGGGCAACGCGGGCACTCGGGGCACTCGGGGCCAGCTCGGCCCGGCCCACACCCCCGAGAGTCGCCCGCCCAAGACACGGGCCCACTTGCACCGTCTCGGCGCTAAGACCTGCACAGACCCTGGGGGCAGACGTGGGGCACCGGCAGGGCCCTCTGCCCCTCGCCATGAACATGGCTCTGCCCCAGCCCCCGCCGCCCCGGGCCCCACCCCTACGCTCCAGCATGAGCTCAGCCCCTCCGCCAGCAGTCCCCAGGCCCCTGCCAAGTGTGGGCTCTCGGAACCAGCCACGGCCCCAGCCCCCACCCGAAACCACATCCCACCACCGCCGCACATGAGCCCGGCCCCTCCCAAACCGGGACTCCAGACCCACTGTAAACCGTGACCCAGCCCCCCAACACACTAAAAATATAACAAGACAATAAGGTTGTGTGGAAGGGGATTATTTCAAAGTCTGCTAAATTTGGGAAGTTCTTTTCTCACCATCTGGAGACATTCATGGACACAGATATAGACTTAGATATTGCCAGGGACGGAGGCAGAGGCTGAGGCAGGGACAGAGGCTGAGACACCGACAGAGGCTGGGACAGGGACAGAGGCTGGGACAGGGACAGAGGCTGGGACAGGGACAGGGGCTGAGACAGGCTGGTACAGGGAGAGAGGCAGAGACAGGGACAGAGGCTGGGACAGGGACAGGGGCTGAGACAGGAACAGAGGCTGAGACAGGGACAGAGTTTGGGACAGGGACAGGGGCTGAGACAGGCTGGGACAGGGACAGAGGCTGGGACAGGGACAGAGGCTGAGACAGGGACAGGGGCTGAGAGAGGGACAGAGGCTGAGACAGGCTGGGACCAGGACAGAGGCTGAGACAGGGACAGAGGCTGAGACAGGCTGGGACCGGGACAGAGGCTGAGACAGGGACAGAGGCTGGGACAGGGACAGAGGCTGGGACAGGGACAGAGGCTGAGAGAGGGACAGAGGCTGAGACAGGCTGGGACAGGGACAGAGGCTGAGACAGGGACAGAGGCTGAGACAGGGACAGAGGCTGGGACAGGGAGAGAGGCTGGGACAGGGACAGAGGCTGGGACAGGGACAGAGGCTGAGACAGGGAGAGAGGCTGGGACAGGGACAGAGGCTGAGACAGGGACAGAGGCTGAGACAGGGACAGGGGCTGGGACTGGGACAGAGGCTGGGACAGGGACAGAGGCTGGGACAGGGACAGAGGCTGGGACACAGAGAGACACAGAGTAGGTTCGGGGTTAGATGCCGGCACAGACTTCCTCTGACACGGCTGCCTCAGGGACGTGGGGCCGCCACTCAGCCGTCAGCCCAGCTGTTGACAGAGGCGGAGACAGAGACGCAGACAGAGGCGGGGAGAGAGACCTATGAGAGAGGCTTAGGTGCACGCACAGATATTGGCAGAGACTTGGAGACAGAGGCAGACGCCGATGCCGGCAGGCACGTGGGTGTGAAGACAGAGACAGACAGACTTTGCCGTGGACGTAGTCACAGAGACCGAGAGAGCGACAGACAGAGAGGGAGAGACAAGACAGAGAGACAGAGGGACTGAGGTGAGGACAGACAGAGACCGTCTTTATGTGGACTGAAACTCACGTGCAGACACGACCTGCACTCACACATCACCCGACTTGGACAAAGACACGCGGAGCAGCACGTGACCTGCGCGTGGGTCACGCCACAGCACGTGACCTGCGCGTGGGCTCGGGTCGGACTGCCACAGACTCACACCAGCTGAACGGCCGTGTGAGAACGGCCAACCACGGGTCAACCGTCCTCGCCCGGGCATGGACCTGGGCTGTCAGTCCGGCTGGCTGTTGGGGCACAGCAAGCGGCCGCCCCGAGTCCCTCAGCAAAGCCGTGCGCGTAGGAGAGCCTCAGAGGGCAGTGGGACCCCGCAGACCCACCTCCCACCAGCCTTGGCTCGAACCCCTGGCACCACTCCTGCTTCCCCAAGCACAGTGCTGGCCCGTGTGCGTCACCGGGTGACCCACAAACCTGCCCCCTCTGCAAACCAAAGGACCTGGGGACGGGAGTCGGAGCTGACCCACGGCCGGGCCCGGCTGGTAGCGCCCACAGGGCTCCGCCAGCACAGGGAGCACTGGGCAAGACCCAGGCGGAGCAGGCGCAGGTCCTGCAGAGCCCAGAACAGCCAGCGCTTGAGAGGTGCCCGGGAGGGGCCGGCCCCTGGGGGCGGCCGGGAGGCCCCAAACAACAACCCCTAAGACCTCAGGGGGTGTCAGAACAGAGGAAAAGAGCAGGCGGCACCTCTGCCCGTGGCCGCCCCTTGGGTCACGCACAGGCTGGCTGTTGGGTCACAGCAAGCGGCCGCCCCGAGTCCCTCAGCAAAGCCGTGCACAGGCCCAGGAGACCCAACAAGGCCAGCGACACTGAGGCTGCGGATGGCGCCTCCCTCCTGCCTCCCCCTGGACACGACAGCCACAGCCCCTCAGCCCAGCTCCCACCCCCCCACCCCCACCCCACCCCCCACCGGCATCTCCAACTGCTTCTGCCCATCTGTCCTGGGAAATCACTGACCCACTAAGAGTGAGCAGAGGCCGTGGGGGGCCTCCGTGTCTGTGCAAGATGAAAAGAGCCGCCTTCCCTTCTGCGGTGCCTCACACTACACCGTGTGTGTGTGTGTGAGTGTGTGTGTGTGAGTGCGCGCACACGTGTGTGAGTGTGTATGTGTGTGCACATGTGTGAGTGTGTATGTGCATATGTATATATGGGTGTGTGCATGTATGTGTGCGCTGTGTGTACACATGTGTATGCATGCATGTATGTACATATGTATATGTGGATGTGTGCATGTATATGTGCATGTGTGTGCTGTGTGTACGCATGTGTATGCATGCATGTGTGTGTACATATGTATATATGGGTGTGTGCATGTGTGCATGCATGTGGTATGTGTGCATGTGTGTGCATGTGAGTGTGTTTATGCATGTGTGTACATGTGTATGCGTGTGAGTTGTGCATATGTATGCGTGTATGTTGTATATGTGTGTGTGCGTGTTCCCTCTGCATGGCTTCTGACTCACTGCCATGGAGAAGGCAGATACTCCTGAAACTTGGCGCCAGTCTGCACACACGTGGCCAGGCAAACACGCCTCAGGGCAGACCAGCGAGGCTGGAGGGTTCTCAGCTCTGATGAACACAGCAACAGTCTGAGGCGGTCACACCGCAGCACGAGAACGCTGCGTGAGAACACTCTGCCGTCCCATATTTTTCTAAGATACAGTATGGTGCGACCAGAATCCCCGGATGTGTGGAGATGACGTGAATGATTCGCTGGAGCACATAAGGGGCCCTTGGTGACGTCCTTTGAGGGGCACTGTTTCCATTATTCCTGCCCACCGAGGGTTCAGAGAAAAGTCTGACCGACACATATATGACAGAGACATGTGCACAGGTATACTTGTACATATACATGGCACTGGGGGACTCCTGGTTTGATCTCAAGACTTTGGACTCGGGCTGAGTCCCCCCAACACTGCCAGGAGGGACCCTGGCACCTGTCACACGGCAGGTGCTCCGTGAGCCGTTCCCCATTTTCTGGTCGCCCTGGCTCTGTGGGCCACAGACAGAGTTGCCTCAGCTGGGAGGGACCAGGGTCCGACCTGGCGCCAAGCACACAGGCCCCAACCCCTCTAGGGGGCACAACCCACCTCCAGCAACTCAGAGCCACTGCCCACCAGTGCTGACCCTGCTGCTGGCAGGCTGACCCTGGCCCTCCCCCTCCCTTCCTCCCGCCCGTCTCTCCTCCTCCCGATTTCTCGGAGCATCTCTGCTTTATGGAAATAGGACTTTTCTACCAAATTTATGATATAAGCTTCCAGATTTATAATAAACAATGGGGATGTAATGCAGAGGGAAGCTGTTTGTCGTCAGCAATATAAATCACAAGTACAGTTTCCACTCGATGCCTTGCCCTTTTCTTTTCCTAGCAGATTCTTTAGTGAACAGAGCTCCCAATTTTACGTGGCTGGTACACTCTTTCCTGCCCCAGATCATACGATATTGTCCTAACGAAGCTTCCAAAGCCTTATTGCACCACCTGCCACACCTTTTTTAATTTATTTATTGCATCACCGTAAGAGCAGTTACAAAGCTTTCCGGTTTAAGACTCGGTCATACAATAATGAAACACCTGCCCCTTCACCAGTGCACATTTTCCACCACTAGAAGCCCCAGTATACCCCCATCCCACGCCTTCCCCCTACCTGTGTGGCAGATGATGGCCACATTACTCTCTCTCTCTACTCTGATTACGTTCAATATTTTAACACTGGGCCCACCATTGTTGTTTGAGATTTTCCCCCAAAACTTAGATCTGCCGAAAAGGCAACATGAGACACTGTTTCCTATTGCTGGTTATGAATAGCATAGGAGGTGGTGCAGCCGCAGAAGTGGCCACGTGATTTTGGAATTCTGGAATTTTAATAATCAGATCGGAGGGATTTTTGCCAAAAGCCACTGGCTTTGGGTTCTGATATTTGTTTCTGAGTCTCTGGGATCATGGCCATTCAGCAACTCGATCAGGAGTCAGAGAGCCACCTGCCACATTTTAAAATGTAATTTACCTGAACTTGATTTTTATCTCTAAGATTATGGAAAAAATTTAAATTACACAAAATTGAAACAATAATACAATAAATGCCAAAGTGCCTTTTGCCAAGCTCCGCAGTCAGCAGAGCCTATCTTGTTCTGTTTACACTCACTCTGACTTCTTCCAGATGAGACTATTGCATCGCAAGTCACAGACACATCACCTCATCAGTAATATTGGAGAGTTTATCTTGGAGGGCACTTTCCCTAACAAACCTCTGACACAGAAACCACAGCTATTCAACATTTTTTTAAATATTCCTATCATTAACTATCCAGGAAGTAAAATTTCTCCTAGATGATTTTTTTCATTATTACCAATTTTCTCAAATGAGGAACTAAGGAAGCTGCACACTGGCACGGGGCTGAAATCCCTCTGAAACCTCCTTTCCCTGTAAGGATATTTCCCTCTGCTGTTTTCCATAAAACTGCGCGTTAGGGGAGGGGTCTCGGGAAGACAGCACTGGGCTGGCAAGTGAGGTCCGGGAGTTGATTCCAGACACCACCCTAAGGAGCATTTGAAGCAATATGTCATTTATATGCAAACTTCATTCTAGACTTTGCTGCTGAGCTCACGTCATTTCCCGTGTCTCTCTGGCCTGGGAGCCCGGGAAACAGCGAGACCAAGAGGCTTGGACGGAGGTGGGCGTGATCACTGCCGGGTGACAGGATCAGGGGTGGTCGCTGGTGGATGTGGGGGGTCTTCCTGGGTGAGGGGATTTGGGTGGTCACTGGCGGATGTGGATGTGGGGGTCTCCCAGGGTGAGGGGATTTGGGGTGACCGTTGGTGGATATGGGGGTCCCCTCGGTGAGGGGATCTGAGTGGTCGCTGGCAAATGTTGGGGTGTCTCTGGGTGAGGGGATCTGGGTGGTCGCTGGCAAATGCTGGGGTGTCTCTGGGTGAGGGGATCTGGGTGGTCGCTGGCAAATGCTGGGGTGTCTCTGGGTGAGGGGATCTGGGTGGTCGCTGGCGGATGTGGGGTGTCTCTGGGTGAGGGGATCTGGGGTGATCACTGGAGGATGTGGGGGGTCCCCTGGGTGAGGGGATCTGGGTGGTCGCTGGCGGATGTGGGGGTCTCCCTGGGTGAGGGGACCTGGGGTGGTCTCTGTTGCTCCACTGCACAGGCCCACCAGATTCATCCATTTGGGGTCTTCACATTTGCCAGGTTTCACGTGGCCCCTTCCTAGCTCCGCTTTGGTTCTGGGGGCCGGAAGCCGTGAGGGGGCCCTGCTGGGCTGTCACTGGCCAGGGTGTGGCACCGCTAACGAGGCACCACACTCAGCCGGCCTTGATCTGGTCTGACGTCACTCTGGGCGTGGCTGACGTCACTGGGCGTGGCTGACGTCAGCTCCAAGTGTGGCACGTGGACTTAGCACACGCTTCCCACGTGGGCTCGGCGGCGCTGTCCACGCTCACTAGAACCATGGTCGTGACCGGCCTCCTGGACGCGGGGGCCTGGCCACAGGCTGTGCTGAAGCCCCGGTGCCCGGGGTCCCCAGACCACGGAGCCCCCGAGCGGGTCCCGGGTCACCCTGGAGCGGGCCGTGCCCGGGGACCCCGGTTTCTCTCGTGGTGGCGCTGCCCGGGCAGTGAGGGGTGACAGGGGGCGGGGCCCGGCGGAGGGAGGGCGGGGAGAAGGGGCGCTGCCCCGCCCGGGGCGCTGGAGGCCCCCCGGGGTGGCCCGCGGGGGGGGGGAGGGAGGGGGAGGGGCCCAGAGCCACAGACTGAGGGTTTGGGGTGAGCGCCGCAGGGAACCGGCCCAGGACACGGGGGACAGGAGAGTGAGCCCGGCGGTGGGGGTCCCCGAGCGCGCGCCCGGCGGTGGGGGTCCCCGAGCGCGAGCCCGGAGGTGGGGGTCCCCGAGCGCGCGCCCGGAGGTGGGGGTCCCCGAGCGCGCGCCCGGAGGTGGGGGGTCCCCGAGCGCGCGCCCGGAGGTGGGGGTCCCCGAGAGTGCGCCCGGAGGTGGGGGTCCCCGAGCGCGCGGGCCTGCACCAGCGCCCCCGGCTTTCTGCGTGCCCAGGCGGGAGCCCCCAGCTCCGGGGACAGCGCGCCCGCCCGCCCGGCAGTGCCCAGGGGCCGTCTGGGTTCCTGCTGCAGCCCCCCACCCACCCCGTGCCGTGCGCTGGGTGCCTGAGGGCCGTCTGGGCCTGGACGCGGGTGGGCGGGGTGGGGGTGGCAATCGCTCCTGGTTGTGCAGAGGCAGAACCCGAACAGTCTGTTTCGGGAAAGCTGCTTCCCTAGGCGCTGCTTTGGCGTCCGACGGGAGGAGGAAAATAGGAAACTGCCTCAGTGCAGGGCGAACTGCCCAGCCCAGGGCCCCACTGAGCTGGCCAGACCCTCGGAGAATCCGCCGCTGCGGCCACGGGTGAGGCCCCCGCAGGCAGACACAGGACACGGGGCCCAGCCGGCTCCAGGCGCCCGGACCACCTGCCGTGCACGGACCCCCCTACCCACAGACCCTCCATGAACCCCAGACCCCTCCATGCTCCCCCCACCCAGTGCCCCTGACAGCCCCACTCAGCTGCACGAGTCAGGAGCCCACCTGTCCCCCCACTCCAGAGACCCTAGGCACTCGCCAGGCACTCGGGCAGAGCACTCGGGCAGAGCACACCCATGTCATCACCGCGACTGTAGCAGGGCTGAGAAACGCGGGTTCTGGGCTCGGGGAACCCAGGAGCAAGAGTCTCGCAGGTGCCAGCCTCTGAGCCCCTCCCGGGGGGCTCGGCGAGACTTCTCTCCCTGGGCACCGAGGGCCGGAGCTGTCCTGCAAACCCCAGGCCAGCGGGCGGCCCCCTGCAGGTCCAGGCACGGTGGGAACTGGGCCTGCCATAGCAGAACCCTGCAGGCCGCCGGCCGAGCCTCCACGCACAGGCCAGAGACCACAGGGGCGAGGGCGCGTCACAGCACTGCAGGGCCTGGGCCCCAGGGGAGGCGGGGGAGCACGGCGGTGAGGACAGAGCTAAGACCCGGCCCTGTGCCCCAAGGCGCGGCCGTCTCCGTGCACCGGGAAGAGGCGGATGCCCGCTGGGCCGCAGCCCCTGTCCAGAGGCGCCACTCTGGCCCAGCGGCAGTGGACGCGCCACTCACCGCACTCCGTGGGGCAATGGCGCCACCTATCGTCCAAACGCCACAAGGCGCCGCTTCCTGGACCAGAGATCCCGCAGGCGGAGAACATTTCCCTGCCGGTTCAGTAATGATCACCACGGCATCACGGTATCTCTGTCACCCCATTGTTCATCGATTTGCTCGAGCGGGCGCCAGTAACATCTCCATTCGTCCCTGTCACGTGCTAGTGTAGCCCGATGGCGTACTGGCGGGCTCTTTCAGTCAGGGGAATGAGGACCGTCGTTGTTACTGTTTTGGGCATATCGAGTACGCCACGGGTAGCTTGCCAGGCTCTGCCGTGCGGGCGGGATACTCTCGGTGGCTTGCCGGGCTCTCCGAGAGGGACGGAGGCTTTGGGGGTAGCCTGAGCAACAAAATCATTTCACTTGAAAAAAGAGACGTTTTTAAGGTAAAATGACTTTGTTATTCCCCAGGCGACCAACTCCCCCCGGTGACCCTCAGTCCTGTCCCAGAGACCAGCGAGGAGCCCGCTGTCCCCGACCCCTCCCACACCGGAGAGGGGGACACAGGTGTGAGGGCCCGCCCTGACAGCAAGGCAGGAAGGGAGGCTGCGGAGAGGAACTTTCTAGAAGGGCCTTCCTGGGGCTGCCAGGCTGGACAAGAGCCTGACGAGTGGCCTGGACTGGCCGGAGTGGGGGCCTGGGCGGCTCTGTGTGGCCGGCACGTGTGCAGAGACCCGCCCTGCAGGCCAGGTTTCACCTGTGGCGGGTGGTGGGACAAACTGCCCCGGGGGGTCCTGCCCACTCCCCGCCGCCCCTTCTGCAGGACCGAGCGGAGCACGTCCAAGGTGTCCTGTGGCCAGTGCTCGGCATGGCCTGGATGACCCCCTCGCACCTCCCCAGTCCTTCTCAGAGCTGCAAAGAGACTCTAGAGAACATTCCGGCATCGTGTAGCCTTGGCCGTGCCACTCCCTGTCCCAGCCTACAGCTCCCGCCTGGATTCTCGGCCACTGAAACACCTCAGCAGACCCCAGTGTCCCCCGCAGACTCCAGGGGACTCGCTACGGCCTGCAGGGTTCCCACCCCGCCCGTCCGTGAGGGCGCCTCCTGCACGCAGCCTGGGCCAGACTGAGGTCCGGGCTCTGGGGAGCACTCGGCAAAATCCATCCCGAAAGGCGTTTCCTGGCTGCACTGAGACGCCTCAACCTGACCCGGCAAAAATAAGCGAGGAGGAAGTTTCCAGTGCCCCGAGCCTCACTCGAGCCCCTGCGAGATCAGCTGGAGATCCAGGGGCTGGGGGGGGGGGGGGGCCCGAGGGAGACCCGGGCATGGGCCAGGTGGCTCTGGGGTCTGCCGGGCTCCCACGAGCAAAGGGAGGGCTGGTCCTCGCCCCGAGGCTCTGCGCAGCCACTGGCTGGATTTGCTATTCCCCGTTTTGGCTGGGACGAGCAATATGAACTAAACCTGTTGGTGTCTGCTACGGGGGACAGGCTCGGGGGCAGTGGGACACGGGGACAGTGGTGGAGGGAAGGTCACACTAGTGCTGGGACCGATGCCGGAACAGCTGTTATGGATAACTTTGTAAATCATGGTGTGGTTTGGGGGGAGGGTCACACCTGGCAGCGCTCAGGGCTTACTCCTGGGAGTGCTCAGGGGACCCCAGGGATCGGCCCCAAGTTGGCCACAGTGATGCGGTGTGTGACCTGCTGTGCTGTCTCTCCGCCCTGTGCTTAGGTCACCCCCCCGATTGCTTTGGGGAACAGGACATCACGCCTTTGCCACCTTTCATCCTCCCTGGGCACTGCAGCCATGAAGGTGACAGTCTCACGGGCGCAAGCTCCGCCCCAGACCTGGGAGCACTGTGCCAGGAGCAGGGAGGGTGTCTGAATGCAGAATGCAGGTTCCTTCCAAGGAAAAAACTCGACTGTCCTCTACAAAGTAAGGCAAAAGCACAGTGACCATCACCGATGCTTCTCTTGCTGCTTTAAGGCCAACGGAATCAGAAACCAGAAGCTTGAAAGGCTGGAGGGAAGCAGGCCTCGGGGTGGCCAGGGAAGCAGGAAAGGAGAGAAAGCAGCCGAAAGAGCGCCAGGGGGAGGGGGGCTGCCAGGCTGCAGGGGCACCCAGAGCCAAAGACTGTGAATCTGTGAAGGTTCCTGCTCCCAACATGGTGGGACACGCAAAGTTGACAGATGGAGTCTTAAAGAGAAGGAGGAAGGAAAGAAAGGAAGGAAGAAGGAAGGAGGGAGGGAAGGAGGGAGGGAGGGGAAAAGGAAGGGAGGAAAGAAGGAAGGAAGGAAGGAAGGAAGGAAGGAAGGAAGGAAGGAAGGAAGGAAGGAAGGAAGGAAGGAAGGAAGGAAGGAAGGAAGGAGAGAGGGAAGGAGGGAGGGAGGAAGGAGGGAGGGAGGGAGGAAGGAGGGAGGGAGGGGAAAAAGGAAAGGAGGAAGGAAGGGAGGGAGGGAGGGAGGGAGGGGGGAAGGAAAGAGGGAGGGAGGAAAGGAGGGAGGGAGGGAAGGGAGGGGGGAGGGAGGGAGGGAGGAAAGGAGGGAGGGGAAGGGGAGGGGAAGGGAAGGGGAGGGAGGGAGGAGGGAAGGAAAGAGGGAGGGAGGAAAGAAGGAGGGAAGGAGGGGAAGGGAGGGGGAGGGAGGGAGGAGGGAGGGAGGGAGACAATCCCATTTAGCCTGTCTGTTGGAAAGCCTGGGAGGCACTCCACAGAGGAGAAAATCTGAGGGCAGGAGGCGGGTGATGGGAGACAGCCTGAGGGAGGAGCAAGGGCTCGTTTCCTGTCCTCGGGGCCAGCCCGCAGACCTGGACATCGGGACAGCTGCTCAGCAGATGGTGAGCTGTGTGAGTGTAGGACGGAGAGGGGCCAGGGGAGGCCAGAGTACGGGGCCAGCAAAGGCCTGACCGCACCGTGTGGGGCCGGCAGGCGGGAGCAGGGGTCTGGCTTCCACGCCAGACTCCAAGAAGTCTCCTGGGGGACGGCTCAGGGCGGGGAGGCAGGAGCAGAGAAAGGACGAAGTGGCCGGTGGGGTGGCCCCAACACTGAGCCTTGAGGGAAGAGGATATGGGAGCTGGGAGGACACAGGAGAAGGGGAGCACTCCAGGCGTGATCCCTGGGATATGGAACCGTGCCAGCAGGAGGCTGGGCAACGCAGAGGCCAGTGCTGTGCCCACGGGAGGCAGCTGGGTGCAGGAGCCGGCCTGTGACGGGCAGTGGGTGGCCGAGAGGGGAGTGAGAGCCAGAGGCTGAAGAGAGGGAGGCCAGGCCTCGGTCACTCCCCTCCTGGACACGCAGATGCCCAAGCTCGGCGTGGGGCTCTCCGAGGGGCGTCCTCACACCTCAAGTGCCACCAGCCCCAGAGTGTGGATGTCCCCAGGGTGGGATCTCGGGGGAGTGCCCGCCCTGTGCCCCCACATAGCCCAGGGGCCACAGTTAAAATTGTGGAGCAGGGAAGAGGTGCAGGGGAGACTAGGGGCCGACTGTGGGGTGCGGGGGGTCCCGCACAGGAGAGGAGCAAGGTCGGGAGGGGCCACGGTGGGGAAAAGGCCAGAACCACTGGACTAAAGGGCTCTGGACCATGGAGGCGGCCAGTGGAGGCCCGAGTTCCGCCAAGGTGCGTGGGGGCAGCACAGGGCGGGCCCGGAGCTGTCCCGGGTGCTGAAGCCGGACTCCGGAGCTGTCCGTGGTGCCCGCGTCTCCGCGACCATCCAGGTGTGAAAGTGCAGGGTCAGGCTCACCTCCGGAGCGCAGGGCCGGGATATTTCTGGGAAACCCCCCGGCCCCAAGACCCTTTGGTTGGCACAAAGATACCTGCGTGCAGGGCTGGGGCACAGGCCAGTGCAGGGCAAGACAGGAGAGGCACCCGCCACCCAGCTTTCCCCGTCTCGGCACGCGGGAGGCGGTGCTGGGGCCGGAACAAGACAAGAACCGGCTCCATCACCACTGAGCAGACGAGGAAAAGCTCGGCCTCGGCAGGGGAGACGGAATCCTTGGAAAGGAGCGTCCCTGAGGCTTGAGCAATTCCTCCATTTGCATCCAGCCTACTAATCCAAGCAATTGCTGCTAGAACCAGTCTCGAGTCACCATTTCTGTCCATCGAGCCCTTCACAGTAACGGTGGCCAGACCAGCAGCGCCGAGGGTTACCACACACTCAGAGCTGCCCCGGGCTCGAACACACACTGTCCCACCTCACCATCCCTCTGCCCTCCCAAAGGAACCAGAAAACCGTCACTGTGTCCCGTCCAGCGTCTGCCCACCAGCAGGTCTTAGTGTAGAAATACGTGACATCGGGGCGGGGGGGGGGTGTGTGGATGTCGTTCATTTGGAGTGTGGAAGGAGCGGGGACACAACAGGCCCTTCATGGGTTCTTCTTGTATGTGGGCACTCTAACGAGCTTTCTCCATGCCGTGCCACACTGCTCACGGCCAGAATTCATTCTCCCTGTGATAACAGGTGCCAGGGGCACTGGCCAAATTCTCGGGCCGGTAGGCATTTATTTTTTAATTAATTTGATTTTTAACTGAATTCACAATGAGATAGTTGCAAAGTTGTTCACGAGTGGATTTCACTCTCCTCTCTCTCCCTCTCCATCTTGCTCTCTCTCTCACTTGCTTGCCCTCATGCTCTCTCTCCCCTCCCCCCTCTCCCCCACCCCTTTCCTTTTGGGTCTTACGGTTTGCAGTACAGATACTGAAAGGTTATCAGGTGTAGGTCTTTGCCTATTTTCAACACTCAGTTCCTGTCCCAAACCAGTACACATTCAGAGGGTGCTGTTAGTAGGGTCTGAGATGTGTGCACACACATGCAAATACCACCCCAAAAGCTCCCCGCACCCCTGGTCACCTGCCCACTCTCCCCTAGGCATGGTGCTCCTGGGGCTTCTGCCTTTCAGGTTGCACGACCGAGGGGCGCTGTGTGTTGCCAGCGCTTGCGAGTGCCTACCATTTCTCCCCTGTGAACTCTGTGGCAATGTGGTTGTTACTGTAACACTCCGCACTGCCTGAGCATTCCAAACAGCCCATACTGTGAAGCTTCTCTCGCTGGATCTCCTGGTCTTATGTGGAGTATCTTGCAGTATCCTGTCAATAAAGGCTGAATTTTAAAACCACCACCCGTGGCCGGTGTCGGCGATGCCGTGGCTCAGCTGCCGCTATGGGGCTGTGCGTTGGCAGAACCTGGAGCGCACTCGGCCAGGCCAGCGCCCAGAGCAGCCCCCCGGAGGTGTGCTCGGGCTTGGGTTTTCCTTTCTTTTCTTTTCTCTTGTTTACAGCTTGGGGCCACACCCAGCAGTCACTCCCGGCGTTGCTCAGGGGACCAGGCGTGGTACTGGGGATGAGTGCGGGGGGCTGTGTGCCCGGCAAGGGTCCTTCCACCTCTCTGGCCTCCCGATCAGAGTCCCACTGGCCCATGTTCAGGGACAGAGACTGAGAAGCAGCACTCGGCTCTAGACCCTCTGGGCTCGGGGCTTTTCCCAGCACCAAAGCCCCAGGCTTCCCGCCGCCAGCTCAGCCCCTGCTCACGTTTAACGGAGAGCACCACTGCACCCCTCTCCGGGTGAAGGGGGCTCACCGCACCCCCCTCCGGGCGAAGGGGGCTCACTGCACCCCTCTCCGGGTGAAGGGGGCTCACCGCACCCCCCTCCGGGTGAAAGGGGCTCACCGCACCCCCCTCCGGGTGAAGGGGGCTCACCGCAACCCCCTCCGGGTGAAGGGGGCTCACCGCAACCCCCTCCGGGTGAAGGGGGCTCACCGCAACCCCCTCCGGGTGAAGGGGGCTCACCACACACTTCCCCCGCGAGACCAGTGTCACTATCACAAAGAAAGCATCTGTTTGGGGGCACCGGGGAGGGTTTCCCGCCCTACCCGTCCCCCTCCACCCCTCAGCAGTCGCACCTCAGCCCCAAAAGCGCCCACCGCGGGGTCGCGCCCGCAGGCAGGACATGAGGGCTGAGCTCGAGAGCCCTGCTGCGCAGACGCTAATTCGGGGCAAGGGAACAGATGAGCCCTGGGACGGGGAGCAGGGTCAGCGCAGGCCGGCCCGGGACGCAGGGTCTCAGCGGCTCTCGGGAGGCCGCACCAGGCTGACCCTGGCTCGCGTGCCAGATAAATCTCGGCCCATCGTCATGTACCAACAGGGATACTGACCCTCAGAAAATACCCGCGACCTGCTGGTGCCCCGCACATCCCGGAGCTGGGGGCGGGGGGAGGGGGGCGCTGGGTCTGGCCCAGGGTCATGTCCACGGCTCTGCCCAGTCCCGCACCCCTTCCCACGGCCGGTCCCTTCCCCCTCGGCAGGGGACACGGTGGCAGATGGCCTGTCCACCCCGGAGCAGGACACCCCACCAGGGCATTCGCTGTGCCGGGGGTCCTGCGCCCAGAATCTGGGGACCTGGGGGGACGGGCTGTCCCGCTTGGCACAGACGCGTCCCCAAGGGCGCAACCGGGCGTGGGAGAGGTGGGTGCCCGGCTCTGCACCCAGGGGGCTCACCCCCAGGCCCCCGGGGCGCCGGGTCCCCCCAGCTCCCTCGCACCGGCCCACCCGCGCCTCTCTGCGCCCCCCAGCGCAGCGCCCGCCCCTGCTCGCGGCAGCCAATCAGAGCCCTGCGGGACGGGCTGGCGGACAGCCGCGGGGGCGCCGTGCGGGGGACGCCCCTGGCCCAGGCGCGGAGCCCGGCCCGACCCTCCCCCAGCAGCTTCCGGGGGACGCGCCCCCAGCCCGCCGGGCGGAGGCGGAAACCCGCCCCGGGGCTGCCGGCGCCCACCAATCACGGCGCGGCCTTCGGGCGGCCCGAGCGCCTCGACCTATCAGCGGCACCGCGGCCGATCACGTGGTCCTGAGGCCCCGCCCCTCGCGCCGCTGTGCCCGCCTCCCCGGCGGCCCGCCCCGCGCCTGGCGCGCCCCTGCCCGGGTCCCCACGTACACGGACGTCCTGCACACACGCCAGCACACGTGCATGGACACGTCCGTGCACATGCGAGCACATGCGTGCATGCTCATCCACACGCGAGCACTCACGCCTGCACACACACGCATTCATGTGAGCGCGTGCACACACACACGCTTGCACTCACATGTGTGTGCATGCACACGCATGCAGTCACATGTGTGCGCATGTAGGCACGTGTGCACACGTGCTCTCCCCCCTCCCCCCCGGAAGACCCAGCACTTGCCGTGTCCTAGGACCCGGAGCACTGCGTGCAGCCGCCCCGGGCCTGTCCTCTCCCACCTAGCGCCCCGCACTGCCCAGTCTCCCCGTGAGCCCCGCGCCCACTCCGGCCCGGACTCGGGCCTCCTCGTCCTCCTGGTCCACCTGCATGGGCCAGTACAGAAGTGCACGCGCGGGGGTGCGCGTGTGTGTGTCCGGACGTTGGGTGCCGGTGCGTGTGTTTGTGTGGGGGATACCGTGTGTCCGTGTGCAGGCGCCGTGGGCGTGTGTCTGAGTGCACACACGTGCGTGTGGGCTGACTGCTGCTCTGGCCAGGGTCAGCCGCACCCAGGCCCCGGCCTGGCTCTGGGGGTCAGTGGGTCGGTCGGGGGCGCGTGGGCTGTGCGTGCCGCCCCCGGCTCTGTCTCTCGTGGGCCTCGCACCAGCCGCCGCCGGGGGTCTCCGGGGGCTGCGTCCCACCCCGCCGCAGATGAGTGAAACCCAAGGGCTTCCGGGCTGGTGAGAGGGGCGGACGCCGCGCGCTGCGCCCCCTCGCCGGTCCCTAAGGAGAAGGCGAGAGAACACAGCCCTGTCCGGGGCCAGCAGACCCCGATCACCTGGGCCCCCCCGCACCGGAAGGGGCTCCCATGGGGTGGCCCACGCCGCGCAGGTCCCTCTGGGTGGCTGCAAGGAGGGTGGGGCTCCGGCCCTCGGCGCCCCTCCCCACAGCCCGGTGATAAACTGGGGGGTCGCTGAAAAGGGAGCGGCACTCAAACTTCAGCAGGGGGCTGCTCCAAGCCCAGGTGGCTCCTCCCCAACTGGCAGTCCGATGCAGATGGGGGGGCAGAGGGGACCCCTTCCCTGGGGCCGAGCCCCTCCCCCTCGGCACCCCTGCCGGTCCCCGGGAAGATGCTTGCAGCGCGCCGGGACGCCAGCAGGGGGCAGCAGCCCCGCGTGGACGGCGGGGCCGCCTCCCGGGTCCGGGATGGGCCTGCGGGAGGCCGGACGGTCCCCACCCGACGCGCGGGCTGGGGAGTGCCCGGCCCTCCGCAGCCCACTGCCGTCCCGGAGCTCTGCAAACAGGGCTTGGGGGGCCAGGGAGCCCCTACCCCAGGGGCACACAGGAGTGGACAGGCAGCAGGCAGTGAGCCTGGGGCCACACTCGCCCGGGCGCTGGAGCCCCTGCCCGTGGACCCCACTTGGGGCGCTCTGTTTCCAGCCCCCTCCGGCTCTCCTCTCCCTGGAGTCACACGTCCCCCAGGAAACCAGGTGCCAGATCTGGGTCTGAGAGGGGCCAGGAGGAGCCCCTGGACCTCTCCGGCAGGACCCGGGGCGGTTCCCGCCCGCTGCTTCCTTGGGAGAAGCACAGAGATTCAGGAGCTGACCCGGCAGGCTCTGGGCCCAGTGGAACCAGCCGAACACTGCCAGGTCCTCACCTTCTCCCTCCCTCCAACCCTCCGCAGCCCCTGACGCCTCCCCTGGCCCTTCCACTCCAGCTAGGTGGGAATTACACAACTCAAACTAAATGGGCCCAGGAAGGCTAACAGTGAACTCATAACGAGAGCCAGAAAATATCTGAATGGAAATGGAAGCATGGCTTATCCAAACTGCCAGGCTTCAGCAAACGCGATGCATGGGTGGGAGTTTTAAGCGTCTGGCATAGACAGTGAGAACAAAAGCCTGCTGTAATCAATGATCTTAACTGCCATCAGAAGCTAGGAAGCATATTTCATGCTCACGAATTAGCAGAATCAACAGTGTCAAAGAGCTGCTTTAGCCAGAGTGATGGACAGATTCAGTGCATTTCCAACCCACCAAGCATTCTCACAGAAGAAGAAAAATCCTCCAATATTCATGGAACCATAAAAGACCCAAACAATCAAAGTGATTCTGAGATGAAGAATGAAAATGGAAGAATCTGCTCCCAGGCTTCAGACAATGAGCAGCAATCATCAAACCTGTATGATTAGAAACACACACACACACACACACACACGCACACACGCACACACACACACACACACGGGACAGACTCCAGGACCCAGAAATAAACCCACATCCATATGGACAACTAATTTATGACAGAGGAGTCAAGATCAGACAATGGAGGAAGAATAGTCTCTTAAATAAACCAAACAGCCACACACAAAGGAATGAAAGCACTAAAGAATGCCACACACACAAATCAAAGTGAATTAAAGATGTGAGTGCTAGGCCAGAAGCCCCCAAATGCGGAGCCGGAAACAGAGGTGCTAGCTGAGCCCCTTACCAGGAGGGGTCTTCAAGGCGTCTCTGTGGGTTTGATTCCGACAGCAGCAAAAATACATCCCTGGGACTGTAGCGGGAAGCTAAGGGCTCTGCAGAGGAAGAAACCGTCGCCGACACAGGAAAGCAGCTGTCTGGAGACGCTCCCATGGCCCGGGTCCCACCGCAGCCGAGCTCAAAGGCCCAGGCCCAGCAACACATCTGAGGTCCCCTCTCAGCCCTGGGCACGGCAACGAATAAATGAAACCAAAGTGTACAGATATATCTGGGGAGTTGTCTGGGGTCACTCCTGGAGAAGCTCAGGGCTGGCTCCTGGCTCTGTGCTCAGGGCTCGCTTTTGGTGGTGCTCAGGGCTGACTCCTGGCTCTGTGCTCAGGGCTCACTCCTGGCTCTGTGCTTGGGGATCACTCCCGGTTCTGTGCTCAGGACTGGCTCCTGGCTCTGTGCTCAGGGCTCACTCCTGGCTCGGTGCTCAAGGCTCACTCCTGGTGCTCAGGGCTGGGGATCAAACCTGGGTCAGGCATGTACACTGCGAGTGCCTTATCTTCCCAGCCCAAAAGTAACAATAGCAGAGAGAGAGAGAGAGAGCGAGAGAGAGAGCACCGAGGGTCTCAGTGATGCCCTTCCCAAGTCACCGTCCGTGACCTAGAGACCATCCCTGGACGGGTAAACACCTGCGTACAGCCGACCATGAACAAGTAGCAGCAACTTTCCATGGTCATTGGCTTTTATTTTCAAAGAAGTGAAGCAATGCGTTCCCGAGACTTCTCAGACCAGCACAGAGAGGAATCCACCTCTTGTTACCAGCACAGAAGCACGTGGGCGCCGCAAGAAGCTGGGGGTGTAGCCCCGTGGCCGCGGCCTTCCCCCTCCCAAGCCTGTCCCCAGAGGGCCCCCCCCATCTTCCCAGGCTGACCCGCCGCCCCCCACCTGCCCCACGCCCACCCCTGCCCCCCTCGCTGGTCTGGTTTGCTTTGCTCTGATGTGTGTCCGCTGGGAGCTGCTGACCCCCCTGGCCAAGTGTCCACTGGCAAGACCCCCGCCAGGGCAGGCAGAGGCCACAGGGGCAGGGCTCAGCTGCTCTCCCCGCTAATGGCAGCCGCTGGGCCCCGCTCAGCCACTTAAACTTGACCCCGCCTGACAGGACACCGCTCTGTGGCCCCGGGCTGAGCAGCCTCCACCTGCTCCCCTCCTCCCCCCTCCCCTTCCCCTCCCCCTCCCCCCCCCCCCTCCCCCTCCTCCTCCCCGCCTTCCCCGCCCCTGCCCACCCAGCAGGGGCTGATTTTCTAAGCAGCCACTGCCCAGGAGAACCTCTGGGCTGCTGGACAGTCTCTGAACAAGGGTCTCTGCCAGGGTCGCCGCCTCGTCCCCCGTGACCCACAATCCCACAGGGGCGCCGGCCGAGGGCGGTGATGCTGCTCTCAGGCCCCCCGACCCTGACTCGGGCCCACCCCCCTCAGCGGTGCCGGCCTTCCTCGGGGCTCTGCAGGCCAGCGGGTCCAGCTGCCCGGAGACGTGAAGATGGGCTGGAACCGCTGGCCAGCAGACCCTTCCCTCGGGCCCAGACCTGCAAAATTGTGTGAGCGGCCACGGGCGGGCGCCTGGCGAGCTGCTCCCTGTCAGGGCCGGACGGCCCGCTCGGGCGCGGAGACAATGCGAGGCCGTCACTGGCCTGTGGAACAGACCCCGGCAAAGCCGTCCATCCTTCGTCTCGGCGAGTCGCTAGCTGTGCGGTTATTAAAGTGCTTCAGAGAGGGGGCTGGAGCGATAGCACAGCAGGTAGGGCGTTTGCCTTGCACGTGGCCGACCCGGGTTCGATTCCCAGCATCCCATATGGTCCCCTGAGCACCGCCAGGAGTGATTCCTGAGTGTAGAACCAGGAGTGACCCCTGTGCATCGCCGGGTGTGACCCAAAAAAACAAACAAAAAAAAGTGCTTCACAGAGACGCCACGTTTGGCGAACGCTCTGCTAAGGTGCTGGCCTGGGGGCGTTAGGCCAGAAACGGGCCCTGCGAGCTGCACAAGGCCCCACACGGCGCTGCGGCCGGTGCTGCCACTGGAGGCACCAAGCACTGCAGACTCCTCCAGGCAACGCCTTGCAGGGTGACCTTCAGCTTCTCTCAAGGCAATTTCTCAATCTGTACTTATTTTCACAGACTTTTTTTTTTGAAGGAGGCGGCCACATCTGGCGGTGCTCAGGGCTGACTCCGGGGTCTGCCCTCCTGGGTCACTCCTGGTGGGCTCGGGGGACCACACGTGGTGCGGGGGATTGAATCCAGGCCAGCCACGCGGAAGGTAGGTGCCTTACCCCGGATTAGCTCTCTGACCCTATTGTATTTTTTTTATTTATTGCATAAAAATCTGAAAATGACAGTATGTTGGTTGACTTACTCAAATTTTTCTCTGATTAAATCGATAGCTTAATTTAGAACGGCCAGAAATGGTGGTTTTCGGGGCTGGAGTGATAGCACAGCGGGTAGGGCGTTTGCCTTGCACGCGGCCGACCCGGGTTCGAATCCCAGCATCCCATATGGTCCCCCGAGCACCGCCAGGAGTAATTCCTGAGTGCATGAGCCAGGAGTGACCCCTGTGCATCGCTGGGTGTGACCCAAAAAAGCAAAAAAAAAAAAAAAAAAAAAAAAAATGGTGGTTTTCAGAATGAATGTTTGAGTGTGTATGTGTGAGTGTGTGTTGGATGACATTGGGCTGTCCTTGCTCCTCCTCCAGGGACCTGAGGTTTATTGAGCTACTCCCACAGCAGTGCCCCTGAGGCACACCCGATTCCAACAGGCACTGATAATTCTATGTTGCTTTTCTCTCTCTTTTATGTCACTTGCAGGGTTTAGCAATGTGCTTTTTGTATAGACACAGGAAGACAGCTGATGCTACGCTTTGTAACATGGGAGTTAATTGACTCCAAACAATATTTACTCCTGGGCATCCGTATTTCCTTGACTGGAGCCTCAGTTGCCCTTACTTCCTAACAACCCAAAAGGAGGGTCCCGACGAAGGGACTGGATGGATCCAGGGCAAGCTGTGAGCCACCCTGGCATCGGAAAGGGACGAGCTAAGCGCCGTAAGTACAGTAAGAATATGGTCATGGGACAAACTGTCATGACCCAGAAAGAAGTAACTGAACAAGGACCCTGGCAGGGTTGGGAAAGACCAACCTGGCCGGAGCACTGTGGTCTGGGACATGTAGCGAGATGGCCCCAGGAAGAGCCACTCCTTAAGCTTAATATATCTCTTGCGGTGCTCATACAACACGGCTAGAAATATTACAAGCAGTAAATTCACTGTGGTGTCCAAGTGGATGACTGGCTGAGGCAGCAGCACACCCTGATGGACCCGCCCTTGAGCGGCTTTCCTGGTGGTCTGGGTGCTGACCCCTCGACGAGAGTTTGTCCTGGAGTTAATCCCCCGGAACTCCCCTGGAGGCGGGGCTTCTCCTGCTTGCTGTTATGACGTGTTCAGCCCCGCTGTGTCCCCACCCTTCGTGGTTCCTGCACACCTGCCGTGAGGGGAGGTGGGGACTGAAGAGAAGGACCAGGAGAGGACGCGGAGGCCTGCGGGGAGACTGGGGTGAGGGAACACTGATGACGGGGACCACGACCAAAACTGTGACTACGGTTGTGCTGTACAGGAGAGACGGACAACGCCGGGAGGAGGGAGAGAAAGCGACCACCGGCCAGCCAGGGCCAGGCCTGTTTCTCTGTCCCCGTCCTTCATCAGTCCATGGCTGTTGACTGGCCTGGGGAGGCGGCTCTCGGCCACTGCTCAAGTCTCACATATGCCCCCACGCTTTTCCTCGAAACTCACAAGTGTGTATGTGTGTGTGTGTGTTTCATCCTATCATGCTTCAATATAAAATTGCCTTGAAATACTTTTTTTTTTCTTTTTGGATCACACCTGGCGATGCACAGGGGTCACTCTGGCTCTGCACTCAGGAATTACTCCCGGCAGTGCTCGGGGGACCATATGGGATGCTGGGAATCAAACCTGGGTTGGCCGCGTGCAAGGCAAACGCCCTACCCGCTGTGCTATCGCTCCAGCCCCATGCCTTGGAATACTTTTCATGTGCAATTATTGCACAGAATTTTTTTTTTTTTTTTTTTTTTTTTTTTTTGCTTTTTGGGTCACACCCGGCGATGCTCAGGGGTCACTCCTGGCTCATGCACTCAGGAATCACCCCTGGCGGTGCTCAGGGGACCATATGGGATGCTGGGATTTGAACCCGGGTCGGCCGCGTGCAAGGCAAACGCCCTACCCGATGTGCTATCACTCCAGCCCCTGCACAGAAATTTTTGCAGTTAACAAAAAACATCCTTTTCTCCACATTTTATACTATTTTACTTTATTTTTGGGTCACACCCAGAGATGCACAGAAGTTACTCCTGGCTCATGCACTCAGGAATTACTCCTGGCGGTGCTTGGGGGACCATATAGGATGCTGGGAATCGAACCCGGGTTGGCCACGTGCAAGGCAAATGCTCTACCCGCTGTGCTATTGCTCCGGCCCTTTCTCCACATTTTAAAATACACTTTTAGCATCCCATCTAAGTTAAATAACCAAACTCACACTCTCTGACTTTGTGAATCTTGCTAACATTATTGAGAGTAAGAAACATTCCGTCACAAGTAACTAGATGGTGGGAATTCAGAATTAATGCCAACCTCTGCCCAAGGCCAGGATTTGCTCTGTGGGTCTGGGTCTGGCTTGGGTCCACGGGCGCCTGATGGCTTTAGCAGCCATGCCTGGTTCTGGTGCCCAGCGCCCCCTGGAGTCGGCTCTGCGCCAGTGCATCGCGAGGGGCCCGAGGTCCCACAGACAAGTCCCCCCTCAGAATTCCCACGGGGGAGACAGACCTTCGCTCTCTGGGGGACTCGGGGGAAAGCTTTGGTCAGCGTCTTCTCTAGCCCTCGTGCCTCCTCATCTGAGTCCCCCAGACGGGCCAGAGCGGCACCTTCACTGCGGGCACAGCCCAGTGCTTCTCTCGCTGGCGCCCTGCTGCTCACTCTGAGTCTCTCTGCCCCGCAGATGCGCTGAAAGCGGGAGTCACAGCAGGAGCCGCTCAGAAAGGCGGACGCGTGCGGGGTGGCACCGGGGTGCTGGGCGTTTTTAACAACGTAAACTGTGTCATTTCATCCTCTGTCGATGCTAAAGCTCTAGCAGGACCGTCACTGCGGGCCCTTCGCGGCAGCCTTGAGCAGCGCCCTCGGGATGGGGCCGACGCCTCTCCTGGTTCTCTGGAAGGACCCGCTGGGCGGCCTGACAGTCCCTCACGGACTCGACAGCAGGCAGGAGGTTTCTCCCGTAGAATCCCCCCCCCCCGGGGCTGCCCCCGCCCTGCCCCTGCGGCGTTTCCCCTGAGCCCTGATGCCCTCTCGGCGGCCGCTGACCTGTGTCTGATGGACCCCACCCGCTGAGAGAAGGTCCATCGTGGACGGTGGCACTGCGGGGTCGTGCTCACTGGGCCGGGGATGCTGTGTCCCCAGTGGTGCCTCACGGTGCCGCTTTCGGGCCCCTGGGAAGGACAGTCCCTCGCGATGTCTGGGGGAGAAACTCCCTCCAACGGCCTCACTGTGCGTGGCAGCTGGACGTCAGTCAGCGAGGGCTTCACCGGCGCCGCTGGGTTTTGTTCCACAGGGGACGAGCTCCCACCTTCGTTATTTCCACCTTGTGCAAAAAGCTCTTTGGCAGTTTTCCATTTCTTGGCAGTTTCCGGTCTTTCCTCTCTCGTCTCCTATTTTCATAAATCCCAGCTTGTTCCCGGGGGTGAGAGATCAGTATGAAATGTGGCAGAGTCCGCCGGCGTCTTCTCAGGGAAAGAGGGGTGCGGGGTCCCGGCCTGGCCGCCCCCACAGCCCCGTCTGCCCGGGGCCCCTCGGAGCCGCGTCCACAGCCCCGTCCCTCCCTCCCTCCCCTTCAGCCTCTCCCTGAGCACGGCACCCACGCGGAGAGGCCAGAGGCTCCGGGACACGGCGGCCAGGGGAGGGTCGGCCCCAGTCCTGGCCCACGGCGCTGTCCCCAGAGGGCCGGGCAGGGGGGCTTCCTGCCGGCCAGGCTGGCGGGCACTGGGGCCCCACACGACAGCACGGGGGGCAAAACCCTCCTCGGCGGACGGAGCCTTCCCGGGCCTGGAAGGTGGAGCTGGCTGGCGCGGGCCTGCCTGGGCGCCCCTGCCGTGCCTGGTGCTGGGGGTCTCCAGTGGGCCCCCCCGCACAGGCCGGGTCCTGGGGCCCGTCCGGCCAGGCAAGGAGGAGCCCCCACATGTCCCAGAACCCGGCCCGGGGGCCCGGATCTTGTCCCCAGACAGACGGGGCCCGTCTCGCCCGGGCAGGGGCCGGAGAGTCGGGGGTCTCCTCCCGGGGGCAGGCAGCACCGAAGGACAGGGGTGGGGGGGGGGGTCCAGCCGCCACGTCCCCGGGTCCTGCTGAGTGAGCCGGGCACCCTGGGGTGTCCTGGTCACACAGAGCCGCGAGGACCCGCTGAGGATGCTGCTCCCGTGTGACGGCTGACCCGGGCAGAGCAGGGGGCAGCAGCGCCTGCCCAAGGGCCCCGGCCGGCCCCAGCCCTGCCCTGGCCGCCTCCCTCCCCCCCCTCGCTCCCTCCTCCTCCTCCCTCCCCCCTTCCCCTCCTCCATCCTTCCTCCTCCTCCTCCCCTCCCTCTTGCTCTCCTCCTCCCCCTCCTTCCTCCTCCTCCTCCCTCTCCCTCCTCCTCTTCCCTCCCTCTCCCTCCTCCTCCCTCCCCCTCTTCCACTCCTCCATCCTCCCTCCTCCTCCTCCCCTCCCTCTTGCTCTCCTCCTCCCCCTCCTTCCTCCTCCTCCTCCCTCTCCCTCCTCCTCTCCCTCTCCTCTTCCCTCCCTCTCCCTCCTCCCCCTCTCTCCCTCCCTCCTCCTCCCTCCCCCCTTCCCCTCCTCCATCCTCCCTCCTCCTCCTCCTCCCCTCCCTCTTGCTCTCCTCCTCCCCCTCCTTCCTCCTCCTCCTCCCTCTCCCTCTTCCCTTCCCTCCCTCTCCCTCCTCCTCCCTCCCCCTCTTCCACTCCTTCATCCTCCCTCCTCCTCCTCCCCTCCCTCTTGTTCTCCTCCTCCCCTCCTTCCTCCTCTTCCCTCCCTCTCCCTCCTCCTCTTCCCTCCCTCTCCCTCCTCCTCTTCCCTCCCTCTCCCTCCTCCTCTTCCCTCCCTCTCCCTCCTCCTCCTTCCCCTTCTTCCTCCTCCTCCTCCCTCTCCCTCCTTATCTCCCTTCTCCTCTCCTTCCTCTCCCTCCTCCTCCTCCCTCCCTCCCTCCCTCCCCCCTCCCTCCCTCCTCCTCCTCCCCCTTCTCCCTCCCCTCTCCTTCTTTCCTCTCTGCCCGCCAGAGCCCCAGACTGGCGGCTCCCAGTGAGGGAAAGGGCTGGTGACTTCTGCTGTTTCCCTGGGAATGAATTCATGGTGTTTCTCCCTATTGTCAATGTAAAACAAGATTTAAGGACAACTTGTCAAAATTTCCTACTCTGTTGCTGTTCTTGCATAATTTTAAAAAGCACAGTCGTGTTCCAGGAGGAAATACTATCCCTAATCATAAATTTTCCTGACACTCAATTTATTCTGCCCATATTTATTTTACAGGATTTTGAACAAGTGACATAACTTTGCCTGTTAATTTTTCTTTTAAGAAAAATGCCTCTTGCTTGATTTTTGTCTCCTAAATCTCCATAGCTTATAAACACATCCAGCCGCCTCCAGGGAATATTCTATATACCCCTCCCCGGGGGGTCTTACATGACGGACATTTTACCAAAATACAAAATAAAATGACCACAGAGCTTTCATCTGCTGATTTGGGAGCTGCATGAAATTGCTCTTCAAACGGCCCACATGGCCAGGCGCACGCCCCCGCCTTCAAAGTGGCCGCACCGTCTGCACAGCCAGCGCGGGTCTGGCTCCCCCGCCGGCCCTTTCGGCGCTCCCCCTCCGGCACACAAATAGGAACCTGCCCCAGAGCCAGAGGAAGCAGAGACGGAGAAACTGGGAGTCGGGCCCAGGGCCAGATCCGGCACCAAGGGCACGGAAGGTGCCAGAAGGGCTGCTGCGGGCCACGGCTCACAGCCTCACACGGGCCGTACTAACGAGGCCACAGACACACACTGGGCACCCCTGACTCACACACGGACACACACAGGGCACCATGGCTCATAGACGGACACACACAGGGCACCCTTGTACTATACACACACACACACACACACACACACACACATACACACAGGGCGCCCCTGTACTATATACACACACAGGACACCCCTGTACTATACACACACACACACAGAACACCCCTGACTCATACACAGACACACACACAAGACACCCCTATACTATACACACACACACACACACACACACACACACACAGGACACCCCTGACTCATACACAGACACACACACACAGGACACCTCTGTACTATACACACACAGGACACTCCTATACTATACACACACACACACAGAACACCCCTGACTCATACACAGACACACACACAGGACACCCCTGTACTATACACACAGACACACAGGACACCCCTATATTATACACACACACACACAGGGCGCCCCTGTACTATATACACACACAGGACAACCCTGTACTATACACACACACACACAGGACACCCCTGTACTATACACACACACACACACACACACACACACACACACACAGGACAGCCCTGACTCAGCAAACACAGAGCACACACATGCCATGGACACATAGGTGCACCGTGTACACACCATCCACACACACACTATGTGCATGCCCTGTGTGTGTGTGTACAGATACCACCTGGACATGAGCACATACTACGTACACAGAAACATCACGCACACGTATGCCAAGTGCTGTATAAAGTACACATGCTGGCACATGTGACAGACATCCCACGCCCCATAAAAACATGCCATGAACACACACCGTACAGTCACCATGCTTATACCATGTTATACGTATCATAGAGAACCATGTACACCCTATCCACATGCCACACACCACGTATGGAGCCTAAGTACCACATATATGCAACAGTTTGTGTACGCGCCCCGTTTGCAGATGCTGCAGGTATAGACATATAACACACACACATACTCCGTGTAAACACCCACAGTGTCACGGACACACGGTCTGCACACGCGTGCATGCAGCCCTCAGCAGTGCGCAGGGCCCAGCCCCGCGGCTCAGTCAGCCGGCAGCCGCGCACTCGGCTCGCACGACCCCTTCCCTGCAGCAGGAGGCGGCTGGGGGTGAGGGAACAGAGGGGAGCTTTGTCTGGGCCCCCCCGGGATCCCGGAGCTGCCTCCCTAGGCCGGGATTGGCTTCCTGGAGCCCGCGGGAAGGAAGTGGGGCGAGGCCGGGAAGGGATGGAGGAGGGGGTCGGAGCCCAGGGGCGGGGCGGGGCAGCAGGTGGGGTGCGGGGTGGGTGCGGGCCACACCAACGCCCCCGGGCCCTGCCGCAGGCCCTTCCAGCGCGGGCGTGGCCCCGGGAGCGGCTCTCCCCTGGCCTTTGGAAACGATACCCAGAGCTCGGCTGCCCTGTCTGGGGCGGGGCCTGCGCCATCTGCAAGCAGTTAATTCCCCAAATGGGAGACAGCCACCGCAGATGCGGCCTTTTAAAAATAAACACCAGAGAAATATCGCTCCGGCGCGCGGGAGGGCAGCCGCCTCGCACGGGCTCCAGTGGCACGGCGGAGCCTGCGGACGCTGGACGCATGTGGCGTGGGGACCCCGTTCCCGCCCCAGCTCTGCCCGCGGAGGCCCTGAGCCCAGTCCTGGGGAGGCCCTGGCCCTGCCGGCCTCGGCCCCTCGCCCTCTCCCTGGGGCGCCCCTGCGCCCGGCCGCCCGCCGCCAGGGAAGCCGGGGCCCCGGGACCCGAGGCTGTGCCAGGCTCCCAGGAGGGCACCGGGCGCTGCAGAAGCCTCGGCCCAGAGCAGAGCCGGAGCACAAAGGCCCTGAGACACCCTCGGTGCGGCCGGGGCGCCTGGCCGGGAGAGCGCTGAGGCTGTGTCCAGGCTGCCCCATCCTGACTGTGCCTCTGGCCACGGGCCCACGGGCGCCTGAGGGGACACGGCCAGGCATGAGGGGACACGGCCAGGCCTGAGGGGACGAGGCCCAGGCCTGAGGGGACACGGCCAGGCCTGAGGGGACGAGGCCAGGTCTGAGGGGACACAGCCAGGCTTGAGGGGACGAGGCCCAGGCCTGAGGGGACGAGGCCAGGTCTGAGGGGACACAGCCAGGCCTGAGGGGACGAGGCCAGGTCTGAGGGGACGAGGCCAGGCCTGAGGGGACACGGCCCAGGCCTGAGGGGCCGAGTCTGGTGGCACCAGTCTGAGGCTTGGCGAGGAAGCAGAGGGCTGCGGGGTTAACCGGGCCCCGGGGCGCGGCTGGGCGGTGTGGCCGTCCCTGCCCGGCGGAGGCTGTAGTTGGGGCCTGGGCATCTCCGTCCCCCGCCACTGACCGCAGCTTCCTGTGGCCTGGGGTGGGCACCCAGGGAGGCCCAGGCCCCGCAGCTCTGCGCCTCAGATCCAGAGGGGCCTGACCTTGTGTCCCAGGGCGGGGCGGGGGAACAGGTGGCCAGATGGGCTCTGACTCCCGTCCGGGTGCTCCAACCCCGTCCGAACCCTCTGACCCCACACAACGACAAACGTCTGGACATTTTCGTGTCCCCCCGACCCCGGGACCCGCCTCCTCCGGACAGAGCAGCGAGAGGTTCTGAGCCGGCAGGACAGGTGCCGCCTGAGCTCTGACCCAGGATGCTCCTAGGGACGGGAGGGCGTCTCAGCACCCCGCGTTGGTGCCCACGCTGCAGCCCACCAGCACCCCTGCAGCCTGGGGAGCGAGGACAGAGGGGGGAGGCCAAGCAGAGAACAGGCTGCCAAGGGGTGAGGCACAGACCTGCAGGGGGCTTCTCGCCAGATCCTCCGGAGAGCCCACGCAGGGGAGGAGGGGCAGGGAGAGGGAGGAGGGGCAGGGAGGGGAGGAGGGGCAGGGAGGGGGGAGGAGGCACAGGGAGGGGGAGGAGGGACAGGGAGGGGGAGGAGGGGCAGGGAGGGGGAGGAGGGGCAGGGAGGGAGAGGAAGGTCAGGGAAGGGGAGGATGGGCAGGGAGGGGGCAGGAAGGTCAGGGAGGGGGAGGAGGGGCAGGGAGGGGGGAGGAGGTGCAGGGAGGGGGGAAGAAGGTCAGGGAGGGGGAGGGGGGGCAGGGAGGGGAGGAGGGGCAGGGAGGGGGGAGGAGGCACAGGGAGGGGGAGGAGGGGCAGGGAGGAGGAGGAGGAGCAGGGAAGGGTAAGAGGGGCAGGGAGGAGTGGTAAGGAGGAGGGAGGAGGGGCAGGGAGGAGGGGACAGGGATGGGGAGGGGGGAGGAAGGTCAGGGAGGGGGAGGAGGGTCAGGGAGGGGGAGGAGGCACAGGGAGGGGGGAGGAGGCACAGGGAGGGGGAGGAGGGACAGGGAGGGGGAGGAGGGGCAGGGAGGGAAAGGAAGGTCAGGGAAGGGGAGGATGGGCAGGGAGGGGGCAGGAAGGTCAGGGAGGGGGAGGAGGGGCAGGGAGGGGGGAGGAGGTGCAGGGAGGGGGGAAGAAGGTCAGGGAGGGGGAGGGGGCAGGGAGAGAGAGGAGGGGCAGGGAGGGGGAGGAGGGGCAGGGAGGGGGGAGGAAGGTCAGGGAGGGGAGGAGAGGCAGAGGCAGGGAGGGGGAGGAGGGGCAGGGAGGGGGAGGAGGGGCAGGGAGGGGGGAGGAGGAGCAGGAAGGGTAAGAGGGGCAGGGGGGAGTGGTAAGGAGGAGGGAGGAGGGGCAGGGAGGAGGGGACAGGGATGGGGAGGAGGGGTGGGGAGGGGGGAGGAAGGTCAGGGAGGGGGAGGAGGGGCAGGGAGGGGGGAGGAGGGGCAGGGAGGGGGAGGAGGTGCAGGGAAGGGGGAGGAGGTGCAGGGAGGGGGAGGAGGTGCAGGGAGGGGGGAAGAAGGTCAGGGAGAGACATGAGGGGCAGGGAGGGGGAGGAAGGTCAGGGAGAGGGAGGAGGGGCAGGGAGGGGGAGGAAGGTCAGGGAAGGGGAGGATGGGCAGGGAGGGGGGAGGAAGGTCAGGGAGGGGGAGGAGGGGCAGGGAGGGGGAGGAGGTGCAGGGAGGGGGGAAGAAGGTCAGGGAGGGGGAGGGGGCAGGGAGAGAGAGGAGGGGCAGGGAGGGGGAGGAGGGGCAGGGAGGGGGGAGGAAGGTCAGGGAGGGGGAGGAGAGGCAGGGAGGGGGGAGGGGGAGGAGGTGCAGGGAGGGGGAGGAGGGCTAGGGAGGGGGAGGAGGGGCAGGGAGGGGGGAGGCGGGAAGAAGAGCAGGGAGGGGGAGGAGGGGCAGGGAGGGGGGAGGAGGTGCAGGGAGGGGGGAAGAAGGTCAGAGAGGGGGAGGAGGGGCAGGGAGGGGGAGGAGGTGCAGGGAGGGGGGAGGGGGAGGAGGGGCAGGGAGGGGGAGGAGGGGAAGCCACGGAGGAGCACCCTGGTGCCCGCTGCTGCCCGGGCACCTCCTGCCCCAGGCGCTGGTGGCAGCTGGCAGGGCGAGTGACAGCCCTTCCTGGCAGTGCTCCCACCCACGTGTCCATCGAGGCCAGCGCACAGGCGTCTTCCCCTCAGCTCCAGACCCAGGGTCTTGTGCTCCTCCGCTGACCCAGAACGTCCAGAAGGCTCGAGAAAGTTCCAGAACGAGCCCTGGCTGCATGTCCTCTGCGCTCCTGCCAGCCCGCAGGTGCTCGGGAGCTGCAGGGGGACCCGAGTCCCGGCCTGCAACGGGGGTCGCCCCGAGCTCACTGCCCATCGAGGGGGCAGCGGGAGGGGGCCGGGGCCCTGGGGGCATCACCCCGGCACTGCCCACGCCAGGCCCGCACCGAGGCATGATGCCGGCCAGCACCGTAGAAGCTTCCAGAACATGCGGGTTGCAGGTGGCACCAGCTCTCTCGCGTCCTGGGTCCCAGCTCGGGGACCCCCCGGACGCGTGTCAGACCAGGCCGCCCCCTCGCCTGCACACGCAGCTCCGCGTCCGCCCGTTCCCACGGACCACGTGCAGAGGCAGGACCCGTGCGCTGCCCTGAGGGAGAGGCCGCCCAGCCCGGCCCGGGGGTCCTGCAGGCAGCGGGTGCTGAGCGCCTTCCCCACAGGCCGCGGGGTTTGTGTCCCCCAAGGCACAGCCTCGCCCCTGCCGCCCGAGAGCCAGGGACGTGCCCGCGTGAAGGGCGGGGGACGGGGGGCCGGCAGGAACAAGGGCCCTCAGCTCCCTGAGCCCCCGGAGTGAGGGGCCGCCTCCCCCGCGCGCGCCGTCCCCTCATGCGCCCTCGCTCTCCGGACCCTCCGCTCCCACCCCTGCAGACGGAGACGTTGCCCCGGGGCCCCGAGCCCCCGGTCCCCCACCGCCCTGCAGCCCAGAGGAGATGTTGTCCCGGGACCCCGAGCCCCCGGCCCCCCACCGTCCTGCAGCCCGGAGGAGACGTCCCGGGACCCCCGAGCCGCCCAGCCTCCCACCGCCCTGCGGCCTGGAGGAGATGTTGTCCCGGGGCCCCGAGCCCCTCGGCCCCCCACCGCCCCGAGGCCCGGAGGCTCTTTCCCTCGGCACAAACCTGACTCCAGGCCCGGCAGGCCGTGTGAACAGTCCAGGGTGGGACCCACCAGCCCTGAGGTAAATGGCAGCCCCTGCCCCCCCACTCGCCCCCAGAGCACCCACCTGCCGGCCCCGCCCAGCCCCGCCGGCCGCGGGGGGTCCCCGGCCCCCTCCCCGCCCCCCCCTGTCAGGATGCCAGCGAAATTACCTGGAAACGAGGAAGAAAGTCATTATTTAATCAATAGGCGAGCGCGGCCCGGAGCCGGCTCCAGAGTAAACACACAGACCCTCGCTCGGAACCAGCCTAAATTGCTCACAGACCCGGCGCCCGCGAGCCTGAGCCGGGTTCAAGGTCTGGGAAGCGAAAATAACAGGAATTGTTCTGAGTTCTCCAGGGGACTCTCCCCAGAGAAGGGGCTCAGCTCCGAGGACGGCCCCTGGCCCGGCCTCTGCTCCGAGGAGGGCAGCGAGGGGGCCCAGCCCAGCAGAGGGCAGGGAGCACTGTCGGGGAGCAGCTGGCCTTCCCGCCCGCACGCCTCAGGGTGAGGGTCCCTGCAGGGCGGGGGGTGAGTCCTTGCAGGGAACAGTCCCCGCCCCCGCGCCCCCCTTGCCAGCCGTCTGAGGAGACGCTGAGGTTCGAGGGGCTGGGGGCGAGCGGCGACCCCCAGAGTGAGTGCTCCGTTCTCCCCTCAGGGCAGGACTGGCCTCCCGTGCCGTGGCCACGCCTGAGAGACAGGCAGACTGCTGGCGGTCACCCCCCCTGCTGTGTGCGCCCGCGGGCGAGGCCCACCCTGAAGCCCTCCCCGTTGGGGTCCCCCACCCACCCGCCCTCAGTACCGAGGGGAGCAGGGACCCCCAGCAGCCCTGCCCGGGCTGTGGCCTTTGGGCTCTGTGGAGGTCACTCGCAGGCCGAGCATGAGCCCACGTGTTTGCGGGGGGCCCTGGACGCCGTCCTGGGAGCCCCCATTCCCTGATGCCGGAGGCAGGACAGAGGGCGGGGCGGGCGTCCCACAGCAGCCCCTCCTCCCGGGACTGGGGGAGCCACACGTGGACGCTGAGAGGCGAGAGCCCCCGGCCCACCTTCCCCCTCCGCACGGCCGGACCGTCCCTGGCGGCCGAGGTGACTGTAACAGCAGCTCTGCCCCCTCAGCAGCCCAGCCTGGGGCGTCCTCGGGCCTCTCCCCGCTCCCGGCTCCTGACCATTCCCTCGAGGGCCCCCGTCTCGGTGTCCCCGGGGCTCTGTCTCGGCGCCCAGGAGAGGGACGGGCTCCAGTGGGGACACGGGGCGAGGTCCGGGCACGGGGCCTGCGGGGCACCCTGACACGCGGCGTGAGGCCACGGCAGTGCGAGGGGCTCTGTCCCCCCCACCTGCTGGCCCCACCCGACTGAGTGCCCCTAGCCTGCCGCCCCCTGGACACTGTCCCCGACACCGCCTGCCAGGACAGGCTGGCCCCGGCCCTGCCCAGGGCGGGCTGACCAGAGCGTCTGAGCGTCTGGGACAGCAGCGGCTGGGCACAGCCCGGGCACTCAGGGCCCGTCCTGCCGCGGGCCCGGGGGAGGGGCGCCTCCCGCACGCGGAGGGGTGGGGGGGACCCGGGGAACCACAACATGCCTTCTGCTCCCGCCAAAAGTGGGGCCCCGGCCAGAGAGGGCCATGGACAGCTGCTGCACCCCAGCTGTCTCCCGGGTGCAGGGTCGGGGTGTGGCCCCGGGAGGGTCAGGGGCCCAGCGGTCAGTTTCCTCTCCTGAACCCACCTCACACACACGCCCTTGGGGGCTGTTGGGGCCCTGCCCCCTCCCGCCCCCCCACTCTGACTCCCCTCGCCACCCCGGGCCGCTGCTCAGAGGAGACCCCGCAGGGCCCATGGCCTGGACGGAAGGAGCCGGCAGCCCACCGGCACGCGGCCCACCCAGTTCCATCCCCGTGTGGCCCCTGTGTGGCCCCCGAGCACCGCCAGGAGTGCTCCCGAGTGCAGGGCGGGAGTGGCCGGTGTCTGGGCAGTGTCTGGGCCGCCCGTGCCGTCGCCGTCTCAAAGCCGGGCAGACGGTCCAGGGTGGGCTGGCCGTGCACGCGCCGTCCCCAGCTCTGCACGTGGCCCCGAGCCCAGAGTCAGCCCTGAGCACCGCCCGGTGTGGCCCCGGCAGAGCCGGCGGGAGGCCGGGCCGTGTGCCGGCAGGGCCACAGGGCGCGGGCGAGACTCCGGCCCCTCGGAGCTGCCAAGAGCTGCCGGAGCCTCTGGGAAGGAGATTTCAAGACAAGACCGCGAGCACCCTGCACCCCGCCGGGCCGCGCCTGGTCCTGCTCCTCCTGCACGACGTCCAGCTCCCAGCCCGAGGCAGCCGTGCCCGGGCTCCACCTCAGACCAGGCGGGCGACGGAGCAGAGCCACGGGACTGACACATGCACACATGCTTGCACACATCCGTGCACCACGCGTGCCCCGCATGTACAAGACCACACGCCATGGACACACTGTCTCATTACACGCTGTGCACACACGTGCATTCACATGAGCCCATGGGTACATGTCTGCTTGTGCACACACACGTGTGCACACACTTACACACGGGCACGTGTGTATATTGCCCATCAGTCCCACATGCGTGCACACACCGCCCAGGGCCGAGCCACTTCTGGACGTCCGTCCCGTCCTGCGCAGCTGCTCCCCTCGCGCCCTCGCTGGCGGCTGCAGCTCACAGCCCACCCACCTCCACCCTTTAGCCCGTGACAGTAGGTGACAGCGGCACCCCAGGCCCTCGCTTACGCTGCCAAACACGCCTCTGGGAGACACCAGCCCGAACCCTAGCCCGGCCTGCTCTGGGCAGGGACCTCACGCACGGGGCCTGGCGCCACACACACCCCAAGACCCGCTCCCGGGCCAGGGCCGACACCCGACTCACCCTCAGACTACACCTGACTCACACCCTCATGCTACACCTGACTCACCCTCAGCCTACACCCGACTCTCACACACCCTCAGACTACACCCGACTCTCACACCCTCAGGCTACACCCGACTCTCACACCCTCAGCCTACACCCGACTCTCACACACCCTCAGACTACACCCGACTCTCACACCCTCAGACTACACCCGACTCTCACACCCTCAGACTATACCCGACTCTCACACACCCTCAGCCTACACCCGACTCTCACACCCTCAGACTACACCCGACTCTCACACACCCTCAGACTACACCTGACTCACACCCTCATGCTACACCTCACTCACCCTCAGACTACACCCAACTCTCACACCCTCAGACTACACCCAACTCTCACACACCCTCAGACTACACCCAACTCACACACCCTCATGCTACACCCGACTCTCACACACCCTCAGACTATACCTGACTCTCACACCCTCATGCTACACCCGACACACACACTCATACTACACCCGACTCTCACACCCTCAGACTACACCCGACTCACACCCTCATGCCTACACCCGACTCTCACACCCTCATGTCTACACCCAACCCTCACACCCTCATGCCTACCCTCAACTGTCAAACCCTCACTCTCACACCCTCAGTGCCGACACCCTGAAACTGACTCACCCCGACTCTGACTCACCCCAGGCCTGTGGCTGGAATCATCCTTCTTTTCCCCCCACCCATCCCGGCTGTTGCCTGGCTGGAAACTGGTCAGCCACACCCTGACACTGACCGTGTCCAGCTGGCACGGTGCCAGGCCTCGAGAGCCCAGGGGCAGGAGGAAGCGGCCACCACCCCTGGCTGGCCGGGCACTGGCCCAGCAAGCAGCGCAGGTGGGCTGGTGCAGGGGTGCGGCCCCTGGAGGGGACACCCAGGAGCGAGTCTGCGCCCGACACTGCAGGGGTCGGTCCTGCTGCACGGACCCGTGGGCCTCCTGGCCCGCAGCCCTCACCCCTCCTGCACACCCAGGAAGAGGGACTGGGGACCACGCATGTGCACGTGTGACTGTGTGCGCACTCCCACGCCTGCACCCAGCTACGCACACACATGCACGCGCACACGCAGCTAGCTCCAGACTGGGGTCTGGGGCGGGCTCTGGTCCCATGTTTGGTTTGGCCACGGGGTTTGAAAACGTTTTGAATCACTTGACACAATTTAGAAATTCAAAGCTTACATACAGAGACTCCAGAATTTTTTTCTTAGGAAAGTAAAAGATCTCAGCTGGCAAGGAGTGTGGGCAGGCAGGGGAGCAGGGGGACGGGGTGGAGGGCGGGCAGGGGGCAGGGGGTGGGAGCAGGCAGGGAGCAGGGGGAGGGTGGAGGGAAAGAAGGGGAGGGGTGGGCAGGGGGTAGGACAGGCAGGGGAGGAGTGGCAGGCGGGCAGGGGCAGTGCCGGGCACCCTGCCCTGCAGTGCCATGTTCCTGCCTCGCGTGTCTCTGAGCATGTTCTGTGTGTTTGAAGCTTCACATGTTCTGTTTCTCTGTGCCTCACAGGTTCTGTTTCATGGGTGCACATCCGTGTGCCCGTGCTCCGTGTTTCTGTATGTTTAGTGTCTCTGTCTCTCATGTGTTTGGGGGTGTCCGGGAGCCAGCCCCCATCCCTGGTCCTGAGTGCGGCCCCCGTCTCTGGCAGCCGATGCAGGGAAGGCCCTTTCCAGCCTGTTCCTCCCTGCCCAGCCCGCGGGCGTGCAGAGGCGCAGGGCTCTCTGGGCAGCCGAGCTCACTCTGTGTCTGGGAAAGAAGCCGCCTGAGGCCCGCCAGGGACACGGGCACCACCCGAGAGATCAGGGCGACAGGCGAGAGGCCCGTCAGGGACACGGGGCCACCCGAGGGCTGCAGGGCGACAGGCGAGAGGCCGGCCAGGGACACGGGCACCACCCGAGAGAGCAGGGTGACAGGTGAGAGGCCCGCCAGGGACACGGGCACCACCCGAGAGAGCAGGGCGACAGGCGAGAGGCCGGCCAGGGACACGGGCACCACCCGAGAGAGCAGGATGACAGGCGAGAGGCCCGTCAGGGACACGGGGCCACCCGAGGGCTGCAGGGCGACAGGCGAGAGGCCCGTCAGGGAAACGGGGCCACCCGAGAGAGCAGGGTGACAGGTGAGAGGCCCGCCAGGGACACGGGGCCACCCGAGAGAGCAGGGTGACAGGCGAGAGGCCTGCCAGGGACACGGGCACCACCCGAGGGCTGCAGGGCGACAGTTGAGAGGCCGGCCAGGGACACGGGGCCACCCGAGAGAGCAGGGCGATAGGCGAGAGGCCCGCCAGGGACACGGGCACCACCCGAGAGAGAGGGTGACAGGCGAGAGGCCTGCCAGGGACACGGGGCCACCCGAGGGCTGCAGGGCGACAGGCGAGAGGCCCGCCAGGGACACCGGGCCACCCGAGGGCTGCAGGCCAGACAGGCGAGAGGCCCGCCAGGGACACGGGCACCACCCGAGAGAGAGGGTGACAGGCGAGAGGCCTGCCAGGGACACGGGCACCACCCGAGAGAGAGGGTGACAGGCGAGAGGCCCGCCAGGGACACCGGGCCACCCGAGGGCTGCAGGCCAGACAGGCGAGAGGCCCGCCAGGGACACGGGCACCACCCGAGAGAGCAGGGCGACAGGCGAGAGGCCTGCCAGGGACACGGGGCCACCCGAGGGCTGCAGGGCGACAGGCGTTTCACACGCCCGAGACGGCTGACGGTGTGCGCACGAGCTCGAGGGCGGGCGGCCTCCGTGCGGCCACAGCCCGGGCCGGGAGCCGCTGGTGAGGACCGTCCCCGCGGACGGAGAAGCGGCTGGGAACAAAGCGAGCCTCCGCAGAGGAGACTAAACAGCAGTGCCTGCACGCAGGGTGTGAGGTGCAGCCATCTGCGGCATTTCCTCGGGCGCCCGAAAGCCCAGTTAAAATAATCCCACCCGGTCGCTCTGTTTATTTATGGGTCCGGGAAACCCGGACGGGGCTGGGAACGTCGGGGACGGTGCCTGTCGCAGCCCGGGAAATGGCATCCCTGTGGGCTGAGGAACCCCGAAAACCCCCAGGCAGAGGGTCCAGTTGTGCGCGGCCACCAGAGTCGGTGCAAAGGGGCACGGCGGGAAACGGACTCGCTCCCGGCCACAAGCACAGGGCGTCCGGGCCCACCGTTCCGACGCGCGGCCGGCCTCACCCTCCGTCCGCTCTCATAAATCAGGGACGGCCGGGCTCTGTGCCGGGCCTTTATAGGTCGCGGAAGGAACGGTTGGAAAACGATTAACTCATTCGTAGCATCGGGTGAAAACTGCTCCCTGCAGCCCACCAGGCAAGACTTAATCAAAGCACCGACCCCTTCTGTAAATCCCCACCGCAGCTCACCCAGCTGGGGCCTTCCAGAACCTTCACGAGGATGCAAATAGGCGAGTGAATGTGTTCGTTCTCCGTGAAATCATGTCTCCAGGAAACCCACTTGGCAAGGGGAGATTCGGACCGTCTTCCAGGCTAAGATCAGCCCCGAGCAATGAAAGGGACCCCTTATCACAGCGACTCAATAAAAAAATTAAAAATGTAAAAAGAGAGAGATCCCTTAAACTGTTTCTCCCCAAACTGGGGCCTTTTGGAGACGGGGCTGCAGAAAAGGCCCTAATTTAACAAAGATGGACTGTGCATCAACTCACCTTTCGCAATTGACATTGACGACAAAAGGAAATTTTAGCCATTTAGTTTTTCCAAACTGAATTTTGCAACATTAGAATGTCAGAATTCTGCAACTATCCCAGAAGCAGCTCCTGTAAATATAAAAACCCGTCCCACAAAGATTCTATCCGTGCTCGGCCATGAACAGCTGCTTTCCATTATGAGACTAAATAAAACTATTGCTCTCGGTGAAAGGCTTCAAGGCTGAATTCTATACGGCCCATCCAACATGAAATGCAAGACCCAAACCCCTGACATGTTGGAGAAAAAGAAAAGTGTCACGTTTCTGGTTCTAAAGCAAAGCAATAATGAGTTACGATAGGAAAAAAGTGAATAATTAGATACTTCTGTTTTTTTCAAATGTGATGTGTTTCCAGTTTGGACTGACTGTGCGTACGATCTCCAGCTTCGAACGTGGCCTTATCACGTCTGTGCGTGGGCCACGGTCAGGGCAGCCGGGGGCGGGGGGAAGTTCGCTCGCGATCTTGGCCACTGCCCTTCCTACGCTGGACCTGCCCGGCCCACTTTTACCAGCCCCTGGACCGTGGGGGAGTGAGCACGTGCACCGGAAACCCGGGTTAGACGTGCTCGCGGGCACGCCTTCTGGGGGGCTGGAAGCCACGCGTGGACGCTGCCTGTGTCTGTCGCAAACGGGGCTTAGTGCTCCGTGGGTCTCCCGTGGCTGTGTTCCAGCTCCACAGATCTCCTTTTGCTGCTGTCTATGGCGCAGATTTCCACGCTTCTCCGGAAACGCCGAGACCAGCTGCCTGGTCACCGTGTGCCCACGGAGGCCTCTCCCGCGTGGGGAGAGAAGGCGCACGCAGCACGCTCCGAGATCAGGCGGGACAGAGGCGGGGTCTGCAGGGGCGGGTGCAACTGGGGGGCATCCCAGAGCAGTGCCCACCCCCGCCCCAAGCTTTCTCCTCTCGCCTGCGGGCAGTGCGGGAGGAGCCCAAGGCCGGCAGCCGGCAGGGCTGAGCAGGGGCGCAGGGGGCCGGGGCGATAAATCAGGGGTGCGGCCGTGCACATGAGGTCGCCGAGCCTTAGAAGTCAAACCAGAACCAGATAAGGGGCGGCTGGTAGCAGAGCCAGGCCGGGGCGGGGCCGTTGGTTTTCATTACGGCCCTCCAGACTGTTGGCTTTGATTTTTTTCTCTCTTAGCATCTGAAATATTTCTGGGGGAAGGTCAGACTGCAGAGCACGGCCATAAAAGGCGTCCTCGGCACCCACGCTGTGTCACCCTGACTCTCTGCCCCGGCATTCCGGGTCTGCCACTGACGCTTTTTCAAACAGGCACAAACCGAGTCTCCAGCGGCAGCTCAGGACGCCAGTCTGGGGGTCCGGGGCCCCTGGGCCAGCGACGGGGTGTGGGGGCGTCTGCGCTGCCCTTCCGTGTTGAGGCCCACCCGGCAGGGTCAGCGGCCACGCCTGGCTCTGTGCTCAGCAGTGACCCCCCGATGGTGCGGGGAGCAGAGCAGCCGTGGGGGGCAGGGACGGTGCACGGGCCCCTGCAGGGGGTGGGGGGAGGCTCTGGGCGGGCGGCAGCGCCCTCCGGGGAAGGCGGGAGGGATGGCGGGAGCACTGTGCCCGAGAGCAGGGCTGAAGGAGACCCCGCGGGCTCAAGTGGGCTCCACAGACGGCCGCGTGATCCTCGGCTCCGAGACTGGCGGCCCGAGTGGCTGTTGCCCCCCGAGCCCCCCGCCCAGCACCCGGCTCATGCGGCAGAACCAAGGCCCAGGCCGCAGCCGCAGGTCTGGGGAGAAGCTGCGGGTCCCCCGAGGACCTGGCCTCCGGCCATCCCAGCGCAGGGCACCGAGAGGGGCGTGGGGGGGGGCGCAGGACACCGAGAGGGGCGTGGGAGGGGGCAGGGCACCAAGAGGGGCTGGGGGAGCAGGGCACCGAGAGGGGCGTGGGGGGGGGCGCAGGACACCGAGAGGGGCGGGGGAGGGGGCAGGGCACCGAGAGGGGCGGGGGGGGGCAGGGCACCGAGAGGGGCGTGGGAGGGGGCAGGGCACCGAGAGGGGCGTGGGGGGGCAGGGCACCGAGAGGGGCGGGGGAGGGGGGCTTGGCACCGAGAGGGGCGGGGGCGGGGGCAGGGCACCGAGAGGGGCGGGGGAGGGGGCAGGGCACCGAGAGGGGCGTGGGGGGCAGGGCACCGAGAGGGGCGGGGGAGGGGGCAGGCCCGCCCGGGGAGGCGGGAGACGTGGCACCCAGGAGTCAGGGGGCCTCGCCCCACACCTAGCTGAGAAGCCCAGCTGGGCCCACTGGGTGAGACTCGAGGCCCGGTGCCCGCCGGGGCCCACTGCAGCCGGTCAGTCTCGAGGGACTGACCCACACAGGGCCAGGAAAGGCCACCCACGAGGGCAGGGCCAGCCCCAGCCAGATCTCGTGGGATCCTACTGACACGCAAGACGCACACACAGACACTCACACACAGACACACACATTCACATGGTCACACAGTCACACACAGACACACTCACACAGTCACACACGCTCACACACAGACACACACTCACACAGACACACACTCAAACACACACACTCACAGTCACACACTCACACACAGTACAAACACACTCACACAGACACACAGACACACACACTCACACAGACACACACTCACACAGACACAGTACAGATAGACACACACAAACACACACAGACACACACTCACACAGACACAGTCACACACAGATACACACAGACACACACTCTCACACACACACTAACTCACATGCTCATACACAAAAAAACACACACATAGACACAGATACACACTATCACTACACTCACACACTCCTACACACAAACACCCACAAAAACAGACACATATACACTCATACAAACAAACATACACAGTTATACACAAACAATCACACTCACAGATAGGCACACTCACACAGACACTCACACATACACATACACAGAGACACATACACACAAACACAGACACATACTCACACAGAGCACAAACACACACAGACACATGCACACAGAGATACACACTCACACAGACACACACACAAATGCCCATACACTCAAACACACTCATACACAGACACACTCACATTCAGACACATACTTACACACACAAATACACAGAGACAAATGCATACAGACATAACACAAACACTCAAACACAAACACACACTCACGTACACAGACACATACTCACACACTCATACACACTTCTACACACTTCTACACACAGACACATACAAACACAGAGACACGCTCACACAAATACTCATATACACAGACATACTCACACAATCACACACAAACACTCATACACAGACACACACTCTTGCATATACAGATATACTCACAGAGACAAAAATACACACTGACATACAGACACACATTCACAAACACACACACACTCATACACACTCACACACAAAAGCACTCAGATACAGACTAACAGAGATGGTTACACACATAAACTCATACAGAGACACATACTCACACATACAGACACTCATACACACACAGAGAACTCACACGCATGCACACAGACACATACTTATACTCACATACAGAGACACACACTCATGCACACACTCATACACATGCATACATACACAGACACACACATACCCACACACACATGCATACATACATACACAGACACACACATACCCACACACACATGCATACATACACAGACACACACATACCCACACACACATGCATACATACACAGACTTCATACCCACATACAAACATTCATACATACACACACATGCACATATCCATAGACACACAGGTACACATACATCCACAGACACACAGAAACACATACCCACATACCCACACACAGGCACACCCCTTCCATACACACACACTGATGCATATACACACCCCTAATGCATGTGTGTACACACATGCGCACACACACACACACACACCCCTCGGCCTTTCCCAGCCCGGCCTCTTTGGTCTCAGCCCTGCGGGGTCCCAGAGTCACGGCAATGAGGCTGGGGCTGGCGGTCCCTGGGGTGCCACCACAGCGGGGGAAGGAAACGCCCACCAGCGCCGTGTGGCCGCGCCCACTGCGGCTGGCCAGGCCCCAGCCACGGACCCACACACCAGGCAGGGACTGTGGCTGCCACGTCCTTCCTCCGCCAAGCCAGATGGGCAGAAGAAAGCCTGGCTGGGGCTTGCTGCCTGGAGGAGACGAGGGCGCGAGGCCCCGCCCCCAGGAAATGGACAATTACCCGCCACCCGGTCCCATCCTGGTGACGTCGCCAAGGTCTCTGCACAGAGCCTGCATTTAAAAATATAAATACGCAAGTGAAAAAAAAAATGTCAGGGGAATAAATATTTGTCTTAAAAGAGACCATCTGTTTCAGATTTTTATTGGGAAAAAAAACCCCGCATGTGTTTTATTTTAAATTTGTATGTGTGTTGTTATCCTTGAGTTAAGTACTGGGTAAATAGACAGAAGCATTGAGAATCCATTTTCCAGCAAATTTTGGTTAGAAATCCTTGCACACGTGACACAGGAGATAATTTGGGGCTAATTGGAGCTTTGTGGGCAGCTGTGCACAGCCCGGCTCCCCCGCCCGGCCCGGCCCGGCGGCTGCGGGTCCCGGCCCACGACGGACTTCGCACCTTGGCTTGCCAGGGCCAGAGGGATCGATTCCCCCGGGTGGGGGCAGGCCTCACCTGGGCCGAGGGTCTCCCTCCCGCGTGACCTGGCTGGAGCCGGCCGGGGGCTCAGCCTTTCTGGAGAGCCTGGGCAGGGCTCCGAGGGGCTGCCCTGCTCAACCTGCTGCACCGCTAGACGCCTCCTCCCCTCCCCGCAGACCCCCTGCGCCGGGGGCGGGGAACAGGTGGGCAGGAGCGCCCGGCTCCCCGCGGCCCAGGCCAGGGCCACCAGGCGGGAAGGGCAAGGGCACTGGGGCTTCCCGGGGCAGGGAGCAACAGCAGCAGGATGCCAGCGAGGGCACTGGCCCTGGGCTGGCCACTGGGCACAGAGCCCCCCCGGGCTTACAGAGGGACCCCAGGACTCCCCTGAGCCGCCCCCTGCTGGGTGCTGGGCCCACGGTCACGCCTGCAGCCAGCAGCAAGACACACTCACACTCACAACCTAGCACACACCGTCACATGCTCTCACACACACATTCTCACACACTGTCACATTCTCACACTGTCACATTCTCACACTCTCATTCTCACACACACTGTCACAATCTCACACACACTGTCACATTCTCACACTCTCATTCTCACACACACTGTCACATTCTCACACTGTCACATTCTCACACACACTGTCACATTCTCACACACAGTCACATTCTCACACACACTGTCACATTCTCACACACTGTCACATTCTCACTGTCACATTCTCACACACACTGTCACATTCACACACTGTCACATTCTCACACACACTGTCACATTCTCACACACAGTCACATTCTCACTGTCACATTCTCACACACACTGTCACATTCTCACACACACTGTCACATTCTCACACTCACTGTCACATTCACACTGTCACATTCTCACATACTCACTGTCACATTCACACATTGTCATATTCTTGCACACTCGCTATTACACTCACACACTATCATTCTCACAATCACATGGTCACACTCGCTGTCACATTCTCACACTAGCACATTATCTCATACTCACTGTCACATTGACACACTCACTGTCACATTCTCACACGCTCACTGTCACATTCGCACTCACTGTCAAATTTTCACACACTCACTGTTCACATTCTCACACTCACATTCTCACACACGTATACATTCTCGTACATACACACATGCTCACATTCTCATACACTTACATTTTCACATATGTACACACACTCAAATTTTTACACACATTGTCACACTCTTACACACTCACATGATCACATACTCACGTTTCTGCACTCACCCACTTCACATTCTCATATGCACACACATTCTCATCCGCACTGTCACATTCTCATGCATACAAGGTCACATTCATACACAAATCCTCACCCACGCTGTCATAGTCTCACCCACATCCATTCTCACACACTCACTGTCACATTCTCACACAGATGCACACATATTTTCAGTACACTTTCACACACACTCCCATTCTCATACACACACGCATACACACACTTGCATTCTCACACACGCATATGCTTACACACACTCACGTTCTCACACATGCATACACTCACACACTTGTGTTCTCACACACGCATGCACTCACACACACTCTCACCCACTCGTAGCCTTGCACACAAATGCACATTGTCGCACACGCATGCACACTGGCTGGACTGTGCACTCATGAGCGACCTCGCGAGCACGCGGGGGGCAGGGGGAGCCAGAGTCAGCGAGACCACCACAGCTTAGGCGGGAGGCAGTAGCTCCCGCGGGCTGGCACACGAGGGTGCCCGGGCCCTTCCGGCCCCTTGTCCTGCCCCTGCATGGGGGTGGCCTGAGGCGGAGTCACGGGTGCCCTGGTCGGAAACCTGCTTCTCCCAAGGCGGGACACAGAGAGGCCATTCCGGGGCTGTGCCCCCTGCCCCCAGCAGGACCGCAGGCCTCTGCCCCTCCCCGGGGCCTGCAGGGCAGAGGTGACCCCCCTCTCCCGCACACCTGAGCGGCTGAGGGGCTCACCTGCTGCCTCCCTTCCCGCAGGCCCCAACTGTGGGGTGCCCAGGAGCAGGCAGGAAGCTGGGGAGGGAGAGAGCAGGGAGAGACAGATCGGGGGAGGGAGGGAGAGGGAGAGAGGGGGGGAAGAGAGAGAGGGAGAGAGGGGGAAGAGAGAGGGAATGAGAGGGAGGGAGGGAGGGAGGGAGGGAGGGAGGGAGGGAGGGAGGGAGGGAGGGAGGCAGGCAGGGTCCTAGGCACCCCCAGGACGGTGTGAGGGTGTTGCAGTCCCCGCGTCCCCGTGGACCTGGTGGCCAGCTGGCTTCATTTTCCATATAAATGGAGGCTAATCCCCGAGGTGCCGAGGGATCATTTTCACGGGACTGTGTTTTAGCGGAAACCTTCCAGAAAGTACCTTAGTAAGCCCTTGGCATGCGCCGGGGAGCGTGATGGAGTCTTGGTGACGCTCCAGTTTCACAGACCCGTGAAACCCAGCCGGGCGACTCCTGCAGCCCGGCCGGGGCAGCACAGCGCAGGGACCCTCACGCCGGCTCTCGCACTCGGGCAGCAGGCGTGATCTTACTTCCGTCTCCATTTCCTCTTCCCTCCTGGTCTCTGGGGGCATCTTCCCCTCTGCAGGACCCCTGAAGGCTGGGCCTGAGCACGCCCAACGCGGCTCCACCCGCGGGGCCCTGAGCACGGCTGACACAAACACCCCTCAGCACCTGCACACGCACACACTCCTACCACACACACACTCATGCACACAGCTTCACGTGCAAACACATGTGCACACAGGCACATGCCTATGTGGACACATTTGGACACATCCGGCACATGCATGGACTTGAGCGCACACATGCACCCACACGCTCATACCTGCACGCACACAGCCACATGCACACACCTACATGCATACACCCACATACACACACACCCATACGTGCGCACCACATGCACACACCTACAGGCTTGCACCAATATGGACACACCTGCACATGCACACCCACACACACACACCACATGCACACACCTACATGCACACACCCACATACACACACCCGCACACGTGCACCACATGCACACACCTACATGCTTGCACCAATATGCACACACCTGCACATGCACACCCACACACAGGCACCACATGCACACACCTACATGCATGCACCAATATGCACACACCTGCACATTCACACACACGCACCACATGCACATACCTACATGCATGCACCAATATGCACATACCTGTACATGCACACCCACACGCACGCACAGCACGCACACACCTACATGCATGCATCTATATACACACAACTTCACGTACACACCCCCATATATGCACGCATACCCGCACGCGCACACCATATGCACACGCTTGCATGCACACACCCACATGCACACACTCTCCCACACACACCCGCCCACATGCACACACCCGCACGTGAGCATCGTGATGGAGACACACCCTCAGGGGAGCCTTCCCCGCAGAGTCCAGGGGCAGCTGTGCCTCAGTCCATGCACGCTGCCGCCGCCTCCCCATCCCTGTCACAGCCCTGGCAGCCCGGCCGCCCCCATCATCCTGTGGGAGTGAGTGTCCGGCCCCATCCTTCCGGGAGGCTCAGGAGGTCAGGGAGAGGCAGGAGGCCAGGGGGCTTCCGGTGGGCAGTGCCTGGAGCCAGAGGAAGAGTTCTTAGCCCTGCCCCTCCCCCTGCCCTGCCCCTCCCCTGCCCCCGCCCTCTCCCTGGTTCCTGGAGCCCCCTGCCCCTCCCGCTGCCCTGCCCCTCCCCTGCCCCCTCCCTCTCCCTCTCCCTGGTTCCTGGAGCCCCCTGCCCCTCCCCCTGCCCTGCGCTGAGGCAGGGTGTTGAACAGGACACAGCCAGACAGGCCGGCTCTGCCTCGGGACCCCCAGGGCAAAGGAACCTGCATTTGCCACCCGCTGGTGGACGCTTGGGCTTTGTTTGGTCCTTTAGCTGCTTCCTTAGACGGACACTTACCTGGGGGGGGCAGTTCCCCCATGGGGCCATCGACGTCCTGTCCTCCCTCCCTCGCCCTCTCCGCCCCCGCCTCCCCGTCCCTCCCCGTCCCCCGACCGGCTCCCTCACCCTAGCAGTGGCTTGGGGGGCACCTACTTGTCCCCCAGACCCGGGGGGCTTCTTTGCTCCCTGGCGGGAGACAGCGTGGGGACCCAGCAGCTCTGCTGTGGCCAGAGAGGCTCCGCGTCACGGAGGGCCCAGGGCTGCCTCAGCACCGCGGCCCACGTGGGCGGAAGCTGGACGTGCACCCCTGACCCCTCGGCCCAGGACAGACCCAGAGCCAGGGAGCCAGGCCGGCCCACGGGGAGACGATGCCCGAACCTTGCGGGGAAACCCCCGCAGGCGGGTGCAGCAGGGGCAGGAGTGGGGTGGGCGGGTCTCAGGGGCAGGGCCCGAGCACAGCGGCCCCTGGGACAGCGCCGTCTGCTAGCCTCCAGAGTAGGACACGGCCAGGACCAGCGGGCGGGCACGGTGCTCAGCCTCCTGTGCCCCGGCGAGACCCCCACATGCGCCCCCGTTACGACAGGCTGGGTCCCGGGACCGAAAGGTCGGTGTTGGCGCTGGTGCCCAGGGCCAGAACCTGCCCCCTCCCAGAGTGGCCGTTCCCCGCGCACAGCACCCCTACGGTGCCCTGTCCCTCTGCCGGTCCAGGCTGGCCAGCCGCACCCCTGCATCCCCGCCCGAGCCCAGTCTTGCAGGGGAACTCGAGGGGTCGTCGCCGATGCTTCCCGCTGGTTTCCTCAGCACTGTGAGCCCCCGGCCGGCCCCCCGGCGGAGCCGCAGCCGCCCACAAGCTCCTTGTCAGGCAGCTACCGGCCAGGGGTCCCCGCTGGGGCTCCCCAAATCCCTCCGAGTCCCCGGCCTGCGTGGCGTCCAGGACTGGGAAACCACGAGGAAGGGCTAAAGGAGAGGCTGGCCAGAGGCCGGGAAGGCCCAGGTGTCCAGAGAAGCTGGCGTCTGGGCCAGAGGCTGGAGGTCCGAGCGTCCAGCAGAGACCGGAGCCTGGGCTCCAAGGCGGTCAGCAGAGCTCGGCCAGCTGGCCCTGCCTGACCCCACCGGGCCGGGGAGGGCGCCCCAGGCGGCTCGCTGTGTGGTCTGCGCCCTGGCCGGCGGGGGAGGGAGGGCCGGCGTGTTTACAGTGGGGCATAACTGAACCTTCATTTTAAATAAATAAAACTTTCATCCAGTCTCCCTTTCCCTTTTCTGTAGAAGGCTGCTTTCTCCTCCATGCCTCTCCCGAGGGCCGGAGCGGCTTTATCTGCAGGGGCCACCCAGGGAGGGGTGCGGAGGGGTGGGGAGGCCAGGCGGGTGCGGTGTCCTCCTGCGTGGAGCCCGTGGGGCAGCTGGGAGTGTGAAGGAGGCGGGAGACTGAGCGGGAGGTGGGGCCGTGGCCTCCCTGCCCATCACCTGCCCTGGAAGCACCGTCTGTCCCAGAGCTGCCAGCTCGGTCCCCCGGGCCCTGTCCATCTGGCCCTGCTCTGGTGGACACCAGTGGTGGGGGCAGGGCGGCCCCGTCTGTCCCCCGGGTCTGCTGTGACCCAGCCCCACCCCCCAACACTCGCCCCCGAAGTGTGCATGAGCCCACTTCTCCAGGGCCGTCTGGGACAGACACGCCGGCCCCAGCCCCAGCCTGCTCCCCGCTGGCCACACAGAGCCGGAGGGGACGGCCAGCTGTCCGGCAGCCGGGCGGGCGAGGCCGTGCAAACAGCCCGGGGTGTTCTTTCTGCGCCACGATCGCTCCCCTGCCACCCAGGAGTTCGTCCAGAGGCTGCGGCTCGCTGGGGAGAAGCAGCGTGTTCCTTGGCTCCGGCTCCTGCCAGCGGCCACAAAGAGCCAATTCTTCCAATTAACGCCATCGGGCCCGCGGGGCCGGGGGCCGCAGGGAAGCAGCCCCGCAGCCCAGACACTGAGGTCATTCATGGTGGCCGGGCCGGACACTGCCTCCAGGGACGGCGCTCTCCGCCCGGAGCGGAGCCGCGAGAAGGCCGGGCTGCTGTCAATGGGCCTCTGTGCCCAGGGCCCCTCGCGGCCCCTCCAGCGCGGGCTGAAGGGCCCATTGAGCACTGCCCGGTGGGAAGTGCGGGGGGACCACAGGCTCCTCCTGGAACCCCAGACAGGAAGGGCAGGAGGGGGAGAGGAAGAGGAGCAGCAGAGGGGGGGGAGGAGAGGAGGAGCAGGAGGAGGAGGAGGATGACAACAATTAGGAGCAGGAGGAGGGGGAGGAGAGGAGGAGCAGGAGGAGGACGATGGCTAGGAGCAGGAGGAGGAGCACCAGGAGGAAGAAGAGGAGGAGGAGGAGGAGGAAGAGGAGCAGGAGGAGGAGGAGGAGGAGGAGGAGGGGGAGCAGGAGGAGCAGGGGGAGGAGCAGGAGGAAGAGGGGGAGCAGGAGGAGCAGGGGGAGGAGCAGGAGGAAGAGGGGGAGCAGAGGGAGGAGCAGGAGGAAGAGGAGGAGGAGGAGGAGGGGGAGCAGGAGGAGCAGGGGGAGGAGCAGGAGGAAGAGGGGGAGCAGAGGGAGGAGCAGGAGGAAGAGGGGGAGCAGGGGGAGGAGCGGGCGGGCCGAGCGGGCTACCCTCGCAGGCGCTGTCCTCTCCCTCCCCGCGGGCCCACACACAGCCCAGACGGGACAGGCCCGGGACAGGCCCCGGCCAGGCCAGCTGTGCCCCCGTCCCCTCGCCGTCCTGGTGGGGTCCGCCTGAGCGGGCGGTGCCAAGGCGGCTCTGCAGAGCGGATGGTCAGACTGGGCGAGGCGGCCCGTTCTGCTTCCCCGCCTGGACAGGGCTGACCCGGCCAGGGGGAGCAAAGCCCAGCCGAGGCCAGCACGTCTGCCCAGGGCCCGAGCAGGGCGTGTGTCCGGGCCTGGGCCGGGCTGGCCATTTCCCCTCCCCCGCCCCCGACAGCCAGCACTGAGGGCTGTTCCCTGCCTGTCCCTCAGGAGGGTGGTCAGGCGTCGCACCCCCAGCTGTGTGTGGCCCTGGTCGCGGTGCCCGGCCGGGCGCGGGCCCAGCTGTCCCCTCTGGAGCAGCCTCAGCTGCTCATCCCCGAGCCGCGCTCTGAGCGTCAGCCGCCCGCACCGTCGGGTGCAGACATGGCTGGAGGGGCCCCTGGCCCCGAGAGGGCTCGGGAGACCCCAGAGCAGCAGGAACTCAGAAACGAAGGGGACGGGCAGTGCTGCTGGCGGCCACTCTGGGCCCCCCGGCCCCCCACTGCAGGGGCAGCCTTCACTCTCGGGCAACACGGCCCGGGCTGCCCGCCCTGCGCGGGCCACGTCCACCCGTCTCCTCAGCAGCTCCGACTCTCGGAACACGCTCGGGAAACTCTCATTGTGCTCGGCCTGTGGGGCTGGGCCTCTCTCCCCGCCCCGACGCGGCTGGGAGCAGCCCCGAGCGCCTCTCCGTGAACGCCTGTCCCGGGGCAGCCTGTGGGCTGAGCCCGAGGAGGCTCTGTCCAGGCCCACTCGGCCACCGCGTCTCTGAGCGTCCCACAACACTCAGTTCCTCTCGTCTCCCCGCCCCTAGCACAATGCCCGCTGGTGCCCATCGGGCAAAGGGCAGCCGGGCCCCTCCCGCTTCCACTGCCCGGTTCTGACGGCCGCCACCGCGCAGACACAGCGGCCCCAGGAAGGGCAGAAGCTGCACGCTGCCGGCCTGAGATCCCAAGGCACGACTGCCTGCAGGGGGCCAGGGTCTCTGGGGGCAGCTGAGGCCCAGAACTCTGTCCCAGGGGCTGCCCTGGCGCTCTGGAAACAGCCCTGCCAGGGTGGGTTTGCAGGTTCCCGTACCCAGGGTCCTCACCTGGACCCTCGCTGCCCCTTTTCATGCACTCCGGAGCCAGGCCCCACATCGGGGGGCCCCAGGCAGACGCTTGCCCCAAGAGAGCACCCGGGATCCAGGGAACCTTCGCCCCAGAGTCCCAGGAGCAGAACCCTGGGCCAGACCCACCTCCACCTGGGGTCTGAGCAGCACGTGGGGTTGGCGCCAGGCTGAGCGGATCAAGCTGAGTCCCCTGGTCTCGGGGAGGGGGCGGTTACAGCACCGGCCAAGGGCCCTGAGCTTCTGCCCTGTCTCTCTCCACCAGCCTGCCTTGCCCCTCCTGCTGGAGGCCGGACAGGGTCGGGGGCTCACAGAAGCAGATGGCCCCAGCAAGGACGGCCCTGGGGGGCTGCTGCTGACCCACCCTTCGGAAGTGCCCTTTATTCTGTTCTTTATCCTGGTTTGGGGCCACACCCAGCGGTGCTCAGGGCTCACCCTGGAGGCGCTCAGGAGCCGTACAGGGTGCTGGGGATTCAGCCGGGTCAGCCCCGAGCACTCGGACACCACCCACTGTCCCCTCCGGCCCTGATGTCCCTTCGACAAGGCACCTCTGGCACCTCCAGCGGTGACATGTGGGTCAGTGTCTGGGAAGTGGCTTCCAGCCCAGGCACGCGCTTCCTGGGGTCCCCACTGAGCAGCTCAGTGGCCGCTCCTCCCATCCCCCAGCCCTTCTGCAGGCCGGCATGGCTGGAACCATCTGGTAGAGGGACCTGGACTTTTTCTCCTTTTTGTTCCCCTCCAGATTCCACATCTAACGGTGAGATTGAGGATCACGTGACACTGGATTTTCTGGCTCGCTGCAGGCCTGAAAGTCCGGGTCGGGCCTGCTGCAAACCTAAGCCAGGACGCCCTTGGTTTGGGGGCCCACGGCTGCCCCTGCCCCTGCAGGCCAGGGCTGGGCCCCACCTCTGAAGCTGGACCTAGGCCCCAGGGTGTGGGCCCTGCCTGCGCCCTCCTGCCCTCCTCTGGCAGGCGCAGGCTGGTGCGGACCGAGAGGAGCAGCCAGGCGGGGACTGAGGTGACCAACACAGAACTTGGGTCCTTCATGAGCACCCAGAGAGGGAGAAGGGGAGTGTGGGCGCATCCGGGATGGGAAGAACTGGAGGGGCGCCAGGGAAGGCGTCTCCGGAGGAAAAGGGGGACTCAGGGGGCCTGCTGGGGGTCTGGGAGTCACTGAGCGTCAGTGGGAGCCCGCGATCCCCTGCACCCCCAACAGCCCCGCAGCCCCCTTGGGCCCCACGTTCCTGAGTCCACAGGCCCCCAAGAGACGCGGGGCCGGGACGTCGGTGAGGGGCGGGGCACGGGGCAGCAAAAGCCCAGCCCTGAGGTCAGGAGGCCGGGGAGGACTCAGCCAGACCCCCAAGCTCTGGAGGCAGGGAAGGGGCTTCCACTGGCTCCGGGGCAGATGGGTCAAAGACCCCGCTCCTCATTGGACGAGGCCCCGGAATCCCCGCTCCTCATTGGACGGGGCTCTGGAGTCCTCGCTCCTCATTGGACGGGGCCCCGGAATCCCCGCTCCTCATTGGACGGGGCTCTGGAGTTCTCGCTCCTCATTGGACGGGTCTCCGAGCCCCCGCTCCTCATTGGACGGGTCTCCGAGCCCCCGCTCCTCATTGGACGGGGTTGGAGCCACCTCCCGCCGCCGCGCAGCCCGTAGAAGGTAAAGCGCCGGGCGCCGAGCACAGCGTGTGGGTGACAGCGAGCAGCCCCCGCCGCCCCTTCCCTGCCCGGCCGGGTCCGCCAGCCCCGCCCCGCCCCGCCCCGCGGGAGGGTAATTGGGTGTAAAAGCGGCTTCCTGGGGTGCGGAGGGAGCCCAGCAGCGCCAGCTCCCGGCTGGGCTCACCCCAACTCCCGTCAATCAGATCCCGACCCCCAGCCCGCCCGGGGGCCCGGCCCAGCCGAGCGCCCAGGGGGCCCGCACGCGCCCCCGCGCCTCCTACAGCCGCCAGCCGTGCCCGGGCGGGAACCGTGGCCGGCCACGTGGGATCCCGCAGCCTGATGGGCAGGAGGAGGGGAGGAAGGGAGCCCCCAGCCCCCCAGTCTCTGCCCCGCGGGAAGGAGGGGAGCAGCCGAACCTGGAGAACGGGGGCGGGGGGGGGACAAGGTGCCGCCCAGCGGGACTGCCCGCGGGGTCTCAGCCCCCTTGCCAGAGGCCCAGGGGCGCCCCGCTGGCCCTTGGACAGTGGCCCCGGGCGCACCCCCTGCCCTGCGGGCACTGAGAGGGACTGCTCTGTCCCTGGGCTGCGCCCCGCCCCGTCCTGGGGAGGAAGGTGGGCTTGTGAGAGGCCTTAAGGAGGCCTTTGTCTGCAGCAGCAAAGCCCGAGCCCTGCCCCGAGGCGGGCCAGCGGCAAGGGGGGGAGGGGGCCGGGGGCTGGGCTTCTGAGAGAGCCAGGCCGTGGGGGCAGTGCCGCGCCTGGCAGCCCCCCGGGAGGCGGTTTCCCCCGCACAGGGCACGCACCGGGCCAGGGAATCAGCAGAGCAGAAACACTGCCTCGGGGCACTGGGGGTCCGACCCATGTGGGGTCGTTCCTGGCCCCCAGCAAGTCGCTGTCCTGGGGGAAGGGACACAGGAAGGCCTCTGCTCCCGGAACACACGTGTGTGCTAGGAAGCCACGTCCAGACATAAAGGGGACACACTCTCGCCCGAGCAGACCCTGCAAGGGCCAGACCCCGTCCTCACCACACACAGGGCCTGTCCCGTCCTTCGGACCCCGTGCTGCGAGGCCCTGGGGCTTAGCACCTTCTCCAGGCAGACTCATCTGGGAAGTTTCTAGAAGTGTCAGTCCCGGGGCTTCCTGCCTGCAGGGATGCTGCCCGCCCCGGTGCTCCCCTCATCCCCCACCTCCGCCCTCGGTCCAGACCACGCCCTGGGGCGGGCATGTCGGCAAACAGTGCCCCCATCCTGCCATGGCACTCCCGGTGCCTGGGCTCGGGGACCCCCGCACCCCCCACCTCAGGCTTGAGGGTCCTTGGGGAGGAAAGAACAGGCCACCAGGCGCCTCTCAGATGGCGGGTGCTTAGTGGCTGTTTGGTCTGGGGGCCACACCTGTCAGTGCTCACGGGTCACTCACTCCTGGTGCACCGGGGCCCTTGTGTGGTGCTGGGGGCCGAGCCTGCTGAGCCACGTGTGAGGCGGCGCCGAGCCACATCTAGCCCCAGGGGCGGCTCCTCACTTCACTGCCCTTCGCCGGGAAGCACGGGTCCCACTGGGGTAGACAGTCCCCAGACGGAGATTTGGCACCGCACTTGCTTGTTTATTGAGCTGTGGGGGCCTGGGGGTGCAGTGTGGGCCAGCGTGGCAGCGCCGGGGGCTCCTCCCAACACGGCCGCGCCGCATTTGCAGGAGCCGAGTCCCAGGTCTGAACCCCTATGCCTCAGACCTCAACCCCTGTAGCGCTCCCAGAGGCCCCCCAGAGCCCCCCTGCACCAGGCCAGGGCCAGCTGAGAGGGCTCCCAGCTTTCTGCCCCAACACACCCGTCCCGTCCCTGGGAGACCCCCAGCTCCCCTCAGCTCCCCTGCCCGCCCCTGACCATGGGATGTGCCCCACTTTCTGGGGAGCTGAGAACAAAGATCTCTTCTGTGACAGTCAGGCACTGCCCCCCGGCCGGGGACGAAGACCTTCCGCTGCGTCCCCCAGAACCACAGCTGCCTTGCCGCCTCCCAGGGGTGGGGGGAGTCTGGTCAGAGAGGGCAGCCCAGCAGAAATCGGAGGGATGGGGGCGCACCCCAGAGCAGGGGAAGCTTCCGAGCACCGGTCCTCATCTATCAGCCATCCAGCCGTCCATCTGTCTGTCCCTCGCACATCTGCCTTGCTCGGGGCTGTGCCAGATGTGCCATGGGTGGGGCGGGGGGCAGGCAGTGGGGGTCAAGGCCGAGAGGAGGCCCGATCGTGCCTTTATAAGGGACTGGCCCATGGGGTGGGAGCACAGGGATGGGCCCCGACCCGAAGACCCTCCAGGGCAGGCTTCCCTTGTGCTCGGGGGTCAGTGGGGCTTGGGGTGTGCAGGGGTGGTCGGGACCTGACTCATAACTGCTCTGAAAGCATTTCTGGGCCTTCAGGTGAGTACAGAGAACAAAGGTGGGGCTTAGGGCCTGAGGGGAGAAGCCTGAGTTGTTGCTTTGAGTCTCCAGTTTACCCCACCATCCTCTCTAGACTTCACCTCACCTCCAACGCTGACCCGCCTCACCCCTCGCATTGCCTCATACTCACCTCACTCCCCCAATTTCACCTTACCCAAACCACCTCACCCCTCAGTCTATGCTCAGCCATTGGCCAGAGATCCCCCTTCATGTCAGAGGTCCCTCAGTGATCCCTCTCATGTCAGAGATCCCTCTTCATATAAGAGATCCCTCTCAGAGATCCCCTCAGACATACTTCTTAGAGATCTCATCAGTCAGAGATCCCCTCAGTCAGAGATCCCCTCAGTCAGAGATACCCCTCAGAGATCCCTTCAGAGATGCCCTCAGACATCCCCCTCAGTCAGAGATCCCCTCAGACATACTCCTCAGAGATCTCCTCAGTCAGAGATTCCCCTCAGACATCCCTCCAGTCAGAGGTACTCTCAGACATCCGCCTCAGTCAGAGATCCCCTCAGACACCCCCGATACTGACCCACCTCACCCCTCACATTGCCTCATACCTCACCTCACTCCCCCAATTTCACCTTATCCAAACCAACTCACCCCTCAGTCTGTGCTCAGCCATTGGCTAAAGATCCCTCAGTGATCCCCCAGTCAGAGATTCCCCTCAGAGATCCCTCAGTCAGAGATCCCCCTCAGAGATCCCTCAGTCAGAGATCCCCTCAGTGAGAAATCTCGTCAGAGATTTTGTCAGTCAGATCATGCTTACCCTCTGCTCGACTCCCCAAGGTGACTCCAGACACCAGCAGCTGTCCGTGCCCTACGGGACATGGTCTCCTCTCCTCCCTCCCTTCTTTCAGGCCCTCCTGACTTTTCCTTCTACAAGGCATGGCCACTGTGCCCTGGACTCGTCCTTCCCACTCAGACTTCAGACGCTTTGCCCTAAGTCGTTTCCTCTGGGACTTTCTGTTTGGTTTTCGCTTTCCTCTGAGTCCAGCGAGAATGCAGGCCTTGGCACCTCAGGCCTGGATGCCGCCGCTGGGTCATGGCCTCTGAAGTATTCTTGATCCCTGGGACATCCTGGACTGAGTCTCCTTCACGGGACACGTTCTCATCTCCTCAGGCCTCTGCCCAGCTGACGTGGCCGGCTGAAAGTCACGTGCGAATGTGTCTCCTGCACGTCTGCCTGCTGCGAGAACGCCCCCGTCCTTCTCTCGGATCCCAGGACCGGAGTGCAGTGTCCTTCCCGGCCAGGCCTCGGAACCAAGAGAGGACGCACGCACTCATGCTTGTATGTGTATGTGGACATGCACGATTGCATGTACGATGGATGCACACACACGGCTGTGCTGTATGTACACGTAGACACATGCGCAGTTGTACGTACGCATGGATGCACACACGGTTGTACGTGCACGTGGACTCGTGTGCACAGTTGTATGTCCACACAAACACACGTACAGTTGCGTGCGTCCGTGGCTGCACAGCAGGGGCGCAGGCCCACACGGGGCGCCCCAGGCTGTGAAGTCGGGGCTTCGCGGTGTGTGGAGGAGCCGGGAGCCGCCGTGCCCACTGCGAGGGTGGAAGGCCGCGCAGCGCCGCTAACTCGAGATGCCAGCTGGTGCCGCGCTGGGGCGGCCCGGTGCTCTGGATGTCATTAGCTGATTTGTTCTGCTCCGCAGAATGTACTTTTCGTATTTAGGCAGAAAAAGCAGCTTTCGGTGCTCGTGCCCTTTCTTCTGTGAGCTGCAGCACATGGCCTGCTTATTGTGGATTAATCCTCTAAAGAGCGTGTTCATTATTCTAATTTAATTGTGCTTCGTTTCAGAAACTAACGAAACCCAGTGCGGAATAAACTCCGATGCCGATCGGCTTTCAAGAAGTTAACCTAAGACAAAAAACTGCTAGAGGGCAGGAGCAATTTGGAGTCATTAAAGGGAACCCATGTAAATAATAAAAACAAAACTAAAATGCAGAATTAAATTAAGGAATAGGAAATTAAATTTGTGAATCTGATCTGAAGTTGAGGCCGTCTGCGCACAGGCTCACCCGGCCGTGCGTGTGCGAGGGAGCCGCCGGGGCGCAGGGGCCCGAGAGAGCTGCCTCCCTCCCAGGGCAGTCTGCGGGGACCGGCCTGTGTTGGGGGGGACCGGCTGCCGGGGACAGGCCTGCGGGGGAGGGAGATTGATGGGTCTGCGGGGAACGGATCTGAGGGGACGGATGTGAGGGGACAGGTCTGTGGGGATGGTTCTGTGGGGGACAGGTCTGTGGGGACAGGTCTGTGGGGACAGGCCTGGGGGGGTCTGTGGGGATGGGTCTGAGGGGAGGGTCTATGGGGATGGGTCTGTGGGGGATGGGTCTGAGGGGAGGGTCTATGGGGACGGGTCTGTGGGGGATGGGTCTGAGGGGGGTCTGTGGGGGATGGGTCTGAGGGGAGGGTCTATGGGGACGGGTCTGGGCAGGATGGTTATGTGGGGGGACTCTGGGTGACGTGTCTCTCCTGAGGACATGCCCAGAGCAGGCCCTGCTGCAGCTCCCTTACCCCATACATGTCTCCCCACCCTCAGCAACTCTCACTGACTCTCAGACACATCTCCCCAACACAACCACGTTTTCCTGGCACTCGGTCGCCTCTCCCGACACAGAGCTCCTTCTCTCGAGCACTCAGCCCCGTCTCCTGACACGCCACTATGTCTCCCCGACATTCAGCTACGTCTCATGCTCAGCCCCGTCTCTGGCACTCAGTCACGTCTCCCGACACTCTGCCGCGTCTCACAGACACTCGCCGCGTCTCCTGACATCTCCTCCGTCTCCCCAGCTCTCACTATGTCCCCTCAGTAGTGGGGCTTCACGGCCCCGTCCCCGCGGAGCCCAGCAGGTTCCCCACAGCACCCCAAGCCCCCATCGGGGTCTCACCCAACCTGTCTGCTGGCACCTGAGTGTGACACGCGTTTCCCCGGGGTCCTCTCCTCTGGGTGGCCGCGACCGTCCAGGCCGTGGGTCAGTTCTCAGGGCGAGGCTGGTGACAGCGCTGGGCCGGGAGTTGAGCGCAGAGCCTCGTCCCGGTCGGGTCAGGACAGGCTCTCTGACTGCACCCACCGGCCACACAGGTGGGGACCCGAGGCCAGAGACGGCATGCAGCTCTCCCAGGGGTATAGGCCTGGGAGCCGTGACGTTGAGCCCCAACAGCCTGCCTGGCCCCAGGGTCTCCGCACCACAGCCTGGCACGTCCCGCTGGCTGCTACTCCAAAGCCTGGGTTCCAAGGCACGCCCAGCTGCCAGGCCAAGGGGCCCCAGGAGTGACCAGCAGGAAGGCCCTCAGAGGCTGTCCCAACGCACGGACCACACAGCGTGGGTGGGAAAGCAGAAGCCACTGGGCACTCACCCCCGCCCACTGCCCACACGCTGGCCAGCGGCCTCGCTCACAGAGGGGCCCGTATTCTCTGGCCATGCCTTCAGTGGACAGTTGAGGGGCAACCTGAAGGGGCTGCGGAGCCGTGCGGGGACCCCCAGGGATGTCCGTCTGGCCAACAGCTGCGCCCAGTCCAAGGCTCATCCTGGCCACAGCTGGCACCGGGCCTCACATGGGGCCAAGGGGCTGGCCTGACTGACCCCCCAGAGGACCTGCGGCTGCCCTGGGACCCAGGCCATGGCCCGGCTACCCCAGCTGAGCTTGCCGCCTCCTGGGGCTCAGAGGGCTGGCAAAGGACAGGGCCCCGACGCTCACAGGGGTCCCAGAGTGGGCGCACACAGACCCACTTCACCACTGCCCCTCCGGTGCCGGGCGGGGGAGCCAGGGCAGACGGGAATACCCCCGTGCGCTGGCCGCTGCAGCTCCGGCCAAGCCTGCAGGCCATGGGGCTCCCGCCCGCAGCTTCCCAGCCTCTGCTCTGCGGCGCCCGGACCCACAGCACTGGCTCGTCCTCTTGCCTGTCCTGCAGCCAAGGGGGCCCTGAGTGTCCCACCCCTACACCTGCGCACGGCCTCTCCCTGCCCACAGAGGGATCCTGGGCAGGGGTCCCAGTAGCCAACTGTCTGGTGCCCCTCCTGGAAAAACACTGGGCCGCGGCCTCCCCTGCCCTGCCATGCCCTGGAACCAAACAGCTCCCCCGGCTCCCCTGCCATCCTCAGGAAGTCCAGGCCCAGGGAAAATGCAAGTGCCCAGGCGTCTGGCTGACGGCTGGTGCCCAAGGCCCTTGGCCATCTTGTGGTTTGAAGAAGCAAAAGACCAGAATGACCAAGTGTCCAGCTGTTGCATCCCAGCTGATGACCCCTGGACACAATAGACCCCAGATTCCCTTGAACAGACCCCAAATCCTCCGGACAGATCCCAGATTCCCGGACAGACCCCAGATCCCCCGGGCAGACCTCAGATCCCCAGACAGACCTCAAATCCTCTGGATAGATTCCAGATCCCCCGGGACAGATTCCAGCTCCCCCAGACAGATCCCAGATCCCCAGACAGATCCCAGATCCCCAGACAGATCCCAGATCCCCAGACAGAACCCAGATTCCTGGAAGAGACCCCAGATCCCCAAACTGACCCAGTTCCCCCGGAGAAAACCCAGATCCCCCAGGACAGACCCCAGATCCCCTGGGACAGACCCCAGATTCCCCAGACAAACCCTGGGTCCCCCAGGACAGACCCCAGATCCCCTGGGACAGACCTCAGATCCCCTAGACAGATCCCAGACCCCCTGGACAGATCCCAGATCCCCAGACATATCTCAGATCCCCGGACAGACCCCAGATCCCCCAGATAGACTCCAGCTCTTAGTGCCCCTGCCTCGCCAGGACTGGGCATCCTTCCCACAGCCTGGCCCTGGGGATCCATCCTCAACCAAGGTCACACGCAGAAAGGCCCCATGCCACTGTCCAGAAGCAAAGCCAGCCTGCAGGAGTGGACCATAGCCCCTGAGGATGCAGGGAAGGGGAGGGGCGAGGCAGGACCTGCACTCTGTCCCTGGCGGTGCTGGACAGGACAGGAGGACGCCTCGGCCTGGGTCACCACCCACCTTTGTTGCAGACCCTCCAAGTCTATGATGCTGTGTGCCCGGGAGAGGATCGGCCTGAAGCTGGGGGCCCCTTCGCATCCTGAGAACTAAGTGCTTCCGTGGTCAGGCTTGGCATGGCCTCGGCGCCCATGTCTCATTCTGGAGGAACAGGGGTCTCTGGCCGGCTTTTGGCCGGCCTGGCGTGGGGGCAGGGCCCCCATCCCCCCTCAGCGGGCCCCAGGCCAGGAGGCAGGAATGTGGGGGGCGGGAGGGCGCCTGGAGAATGTGCCCTGAGAGATCTGGCAAGAATTTGACCTTTTATCCATCCTCGCCCCCCGCCCAGGGCTCCTGACCCCCACGGCCCCGTCCGTCACCATCACCCCGGGCTGTGGCTGAGCTGCTGGCCAGTGTTTATTGCCGGGACAGAAATATCCCAAGCATTCGCGCTGCGAGGGGGCCTCCAGCCCGGCCACGGGCGTCAGCTCCTGCCTGGGAGCTTGCGTTGGGCGGGGGTCCTCGGGGGTCGGGAGGGAGTGGGTGCTGGCTGGTGGGCACCCCAGCCGTAGGGTCTGAACCCCTGCACCCCTCAGCTTTGAGCCACCCCAGCCTGGTGACAGGGTGTCGGCATCTGGGAGAAGCAGCAGGTGGCCCGGCCAAGAGGACCGGGAAGGACAGGCGGGTCCAGAGACGGGGGAGCACCCCAGCCCCCCCCAACAGCAGGAAGGGGGTCATTGAGCAAGAGCAGAGACCAGCCAGCCTCTACCCGGGGCCCTCCTCACGGGGACACACGGGGACACGGGCACATGGGGAAATGGGGACATGGGCATGCAGGGACAGGGAGAAAGAGGACAGAGGGACATAGAGACGCAGGGAGACAGCACACAGGAAGGGCACAGGAAGGGCACAGGAGGGCAGAGGGAGGGCATAGGAAGGGGCACAGGAAGGGCACAGGAAGGGCACAGGAAGGGCACATGAGCTCTTGGTGTGGCCTTGGGCCACGGGACGACCTTGGCTGCCCCCATCTGACACCTGGGAGCACCCTCGAGCACAGGAGCACGGGACTTGTGGGCGTGTGGCCCCGTCGCCAGAGGGAACAAGCAACTAGATGCCAGGCCGGGCAGAAACACCAGAAAAGCAAAGGCGAGTGCGCGCGGCCTCTGTCCCTCTGGAGACAGACTCACGCCAGGAGAGTCTCCGCAAGCCTGAGTGTGTAAAAACACAAAAAGAGAAGACAGGGCCCAGGCGGGGCTCTGTCTCTCCCGCTGCCCGTGTTCGGAGTCTCCAGCTGATTCCCCACCCCGGGGAGGTTGATGGCGATGATGAGGCAGGCAAAGGAAGGAACGGAGCGAAACTGGTTGGTCTCAATCGCAGTTTATTCCAATCTCCTCTCTATACACTCCCGTCTCTCTCGCTGCTTCCTCCCCGTTCTCGATCTCTCTCTGGATCTTCTAATATTCCCCTTTCTGTCTTGCTCGCTCTCACTTCTTTCACTTTGTGCTCTGCTTATGTGTGTGCCACTGTGCTCTCTCTGCCTGTCTCTCTGCGCCTGTCTCTCTTCTGCCTGTCTCTCTGTGTCTATCTCTCTGCGTCTGTCTCTCTTCTGCCTGTCTCTCTTCTGCCTGTCTCTCTTCTGCCTGTCTCTCTGCGCCTGTCTCTCTGCGCCTGTCTCTCTGCGCCTGTCTCTCTGCGCCTGTCTCTCTGCGCCTGTCTCTCTGCGCCTGTCTCTCTGCGCCTGTCTCTCTGCGCCTGTCTCTCTGCGCCTGTCTCTCTGCGCCTGTCTCTCTGCGCCTGTCTCTCTGCGCCTGTCTCTCTTCTGCCTGTCTCTCTGCGCCTGTCTCTCTGCTCCTGTCTCTCTGCTCCTGTCTCTCTGCTCCTGTCTCTCTGCGCCTGTCTCTCTTCTGCCTGTCTCTCTGTGCCTGTCTCTCTTCTGCCTGTCTCTCTGCGCCTGTCTCTCTGCGCCTGTCTCTCTTCTGCCTGTCTCTCTGCTCCTGTCTCTCTTCTGCCTGTCTCTCTGCGCCTGTCTCTCTGCGCCTGTCTCTCTTCTGCCTGTCTCTCTGCGCCTGTCTCTCTGCGCCTGTCTCTCTGCGCCTGTCTCTCTGCGCCTGTCTCTCTGCGCCTGTCTCTCTGCGCCTGTCTCTCTGCGCCTGTCTCTCTGCGCCTGTCTCTCTGCGCCTGTCTCTCTGCGCCTGTCTCTCTTCTGCCTGTCTCTCTGCGCCTGTCTCTCTTCTGCCTGTCTCTCTGTGCCTGTCTCTCTGTGTCTATCTCTCTGCGTCTGTCTCTCTTCTGCCTGTCTCTCTTCTGCCTGTCTCTCTGCTCCTGTCTCTCTTCTGCCTGTCTCTCTGCGCCTGTCTCTCTGCGCCTGTCTCTCTTCTGCCTGTCTCTCTGCGCCTGTCTCTCTGCGCCTGTCTCTCTGCGCCTGTCTCTCTGCGCCTGTCTCTCTGCTCCTGTCTCTCTGCTCCTGTCTCTCTGCGCCTGTCTCTCTGCTCCTGTCTCTCTGCGCCTGTCTCTCTGCGCCTGTCTCTCTGCGCCTGTCTCTCTGCGCCTGTCTCTCTGCGCCTGTCTCTCTGCTCCTGTCTCTCTGCGCCTGTCTCTCTGCTCCTGTCTCTCTGCGCCTGTCTCTCTGCGCCTGTCTCTCTGCGCCTGTCTCTCTGCTCCTGTCTCTCTGCGCCTGCTTCTGTGTCTTCTTCCTCTGTCTTCTTCTTCTGCCTCTCTGTCTCTTCTAGCTCTCTGTATTCTTCATCTGTCTCCCTCTTCTGTCCCTTCTTCCTCTGTCTCCCTTGTCTTCTTTTCTCTCATCCCTGTCTCTTCTATCTCCCTCAGTGCCCCACAGTCTTAGTTTATATAGCAAACTACACAGGGTGGTGACACAAAGGTGGGTTTAACATCAACAAATCAACAAAGAAGGGTAAGACCATATTCTTGAGGAGATTAACAAAATCTCATCTAAGGAAATCTCATCTAAGGAGATCCACTCAAGGGTGGGTGTCTAAACAAGGGTGTGTCAGGGTGTGAGCTAGTAATCTACTTAAATAGCTATAGTAAATCTACTTCTAATATTTCTAGCAGTGTCATTCTGTATGAGCACAGTAAGTGATATAAAGTTTGTTTTTTCCTGAGGACATCTCCAGACCACAGTCCTCAGGCCAGGTTAATCTTCCTAACCCCAGCAGCATCCAAATCTCATCATTACTTTTGGATCATGACAGCATTGTCCATGATCATGCCCTCAACTTATAGTTGAGTATTGTGGCGCTTTGGCCTGGCCCATTTTGATGCCAGGGTAGCACATAACTCACCACTTGCTTGCCCTGGATCCTGTCCCTCGTCGGGATCCTGCTTTTGGGGTGCTAGGAACTGAGGGCAACTTGAGTTAAGAAAGCAGATGCCCAGGAGTAAATATTATTGGAGTCAATCAACTCCCAAGTTACAAGCACAATATTGTCTTCCTGTGTCATACAGAAAGGACATTGCTTTAAGGTAAACTATGTTCCCTAAGGCAAGGCTAAAAGGACAAACCCCATGTTCTCCTACACCTGAGGGGCAGAACTCAGCCAGGGGCTCGGCCCGAACCCACGGGCGCCTTGCATCCCCAGACCGGAACCAGAACCCACAGCACCTCACACCCCCCAGACCGGAACCTCACACACACACACACACACACACACACACACACACACACACACACACGAATACACTCACACACTTACACACACACACACCAGATCACGCCTCCAATGGCCAGATTCTTCTCAGGGAAGCGAGACGCGCCACCAATGTAGACAACTAAATGGTAAGACTCGAATAAAGAGACATTTGCTGACCAGTCCCCTGTGGGGCAAAGCTCACAGTGCTCTTGTCCTCCCCGAACCCCCCAAAGCTTAGTGTTGGGAGAGAGTCACCTCCCTGCGCACACTGCCAGGCCACAGGTGCCCGGATGCTTGGGCCAACCTGATTCTGGGGTGTCACGGGGGACGAGGAGAGCGCTTGAGTCACGGGCCAGTGAGCGCACGCCTCCCCGCAGGAGCTAGCAGGGAGAGTCAATCTTCAAAGGTGCAAGTAGAACCCATGCCTGGCATGTGGGCACCCGGCCTGAGCGGAGCTGGACTGCCGGACATGTGGGCCACTGGCTCTTTGGTATCTTTGGACCCCCAGAAACTCAGTCTGTGTGGAAGCTAATGCGTCCTCAGTGGCCCCCATGCCACCAGGCCCAGCTGGGATGGGAGAGGCCACTCCCTACATGCTGGTCTCCTCCTGGCCTCTGCGGGGCCATCTGAGCCCTGAGTCTCTTCACTGCAGACACACATCCCACTGCCTCCCCATCAGAACCCCAAGGAACAGAGCTCCAACTGAGTGAGGGTGCAGAAAAGCAACCGTGTGAGAGAAAGATGAGGGATAGTGACTGAGAGAACATGAGGATGTGAGTGTGGGAGAATGTGACTGAAAATGTGAAGATGTGAGTGTGTGAGAATGTGACTGAGAATGTGAGGATGTGAGTGTGTGAGGGAATGTGAGTGTGTGAGAATGTGACTGAGAATGTGAGGATGTGAGTGTGTGAAGGAATGTGAGTGTGAGGGAACGTGAGGATGTGAGTGTATGAGAGAATGTGACTGAGGCATGAGGATGTGAGTGTGTGAGAGAATGTGACTGGGAATGTGAGGGTGTGAGTGTGTGAGAATGTGAGTGTATGAAATTGTGAGAGAATGCGAGTGTGTGAGTTTATGAGAGAATGTGAAAGTGTGTGTGAGAGGATATGAGTGTGAGAAAATATAAGGATGTGAGTGTGTGAGAGAATGTGACTGAGAGACATGAGGATGTGAGTATATGAGAGAATGTGACCAAGAGATGTGAGGATGTGAGTGTGTGAGAGAATGTGACTGAGAGAACATGAGGATGTGAGTGTGTGAGAAAATGTGAGTGTATGAGATTGTGAGAGAATGCGAGTGTGTGAGAGAATGTGACTGAGAGACATGAGGATGTGAGTGTGTGAGAGAATGTGACTGAGAGAACGTGAGAATGTGAGTGTGTGAGAGAATGTGACTGGGAATGTGAGGGTGTGAGTATGTGAGAGAATGTGAGTGTATGAGATTGTGAGAGAATGCGAGTGTGAGTTTATGAGAGAATGTGAAAATATGTGTGTGAGAGGATATGAGTGTGAGAAAATGTAAGGATGTGAGTGTGTGAGAGGATATGAGTGTGAGAAAATGTAAGGATGTGAGTGTGTGAGAGAATGTGACTGAGAGAACGTGAGGATGTGAGTGTGTGAGAAAATGTGAGTGTATGAGATTGTGAGAGAATGCGAGTGTGTGAATTTATGAGAGAATGTGAAAATATGTGTGTGAGAGGATATGAGTGTGAGGGAACGTGAGGATGTGAGTGTGTGAGAGAATGAGTGTGTGAGAGAATGTGACTGAGAGACTTGAGGATGGGAGTGTGTGAAAGAATGTGACTGAGAACATGAGGATGTGAGTGTGTGAGAGAATGTGACTGAGAGAACCTGAGGATGTGAGTGTGTGAGAAAATGTGAGTGTATGAGATTGTGAGAGAATGCGAGTGTGTGAGTTTATGAGAGAATGTGAAAATATGTGCGTGAGAGGATATGAGTGTGAGGGAACGTGAGGATGTGAGTGTGTGAGAGAATGTGACTGGGAATGTGAGGGTGTGAGTGTATGAGAGAATCGTGAAATTGTGTGAGAGAATGAGAGAGTGTGAGTTTATGAGAGTGTGAGAATATGCGTCTGTGAGAGGATGTGAATGTGTGAGGATCGAGAGTGTGACTATGAAGTGAGTAAGTGAGAGAATGTGGAGTGTGAGGATGTATGTGAGAATGTGAGTGTGAGATGATGCATGGGAGGGAACATCAGTGAGTGTGCACGTGAGGTCACCTACAATGGAAGGTCGGTGCCTCCTCCTCCAGAGCTGCCGGGATGGGTTTGGTCCCCGGACCCTGGGGAATGAGCGGATGGGCAGGCGGGCACGGCGGGGGTGGGCTTGTTTAGACTTCACCACAGTTTCTGGGTCTAAGTGGGCTCCAGAACTTAGCGCTTGTGCTCACAGTGCGTCCACTGGATGCTGTGCTCGGGGAAGGACGCGGCCCTGTCCCCCGCTCTGCCTGCTCCCGGGCGTGCCCCCACAGAGCCGTCTCCCTCCAGCCCCTCCCGGCGTCCCCTCAGGTGTCCCCATAATCAGGAGGCATCAGCCGCCCTAATCAGCTCCCTGTTCTGACTATTTTGGCAGCAATAAAAGGGCCATAAAGAGGAAGTGGGTGGCCCCCCCAGCCCCCCCAGCCCCTGACCGCCTGCGCTGCAAGTGGAGGAAGCCTAATTAGGCCATAAATCCAAGGGCCTTTCCCGGCCCACATTATGACCTTTAATAAGATTGTTTTTACAACCCCCGTCCGTAAATCACGCGGGCACGGCGAGGAGCCTCCCCTAGACCTTCTGCGAATTTCATTAGCTGCAGTTTATTTGGTTTTGGCGAACTATGATGTTTTTTAAATCTCAAATTAAAGGCTCTGAAGCATAAAAGCTGATTCACAAAAGTCCCTGGCAGGGCAGGGCTACGCGCGTCCTGGCGGGCAGGTACGCAGGGGGCAAGGCCTGAGGTCACGGCCCTGACACGCGTCTGAGACCAGAGGGGACCCGAGGGCCCTACTGCGGTCAGCCTGGGGTCCTCGGCCAGGACTGGGGCCCAGGGGTGCATCCAGGGCACCCCCAGTTCAGCAGGGATGGCCTGACCGGGAGCCGAGACCTCAGGGCCCACCTCAGCTTGCCTGGGGGACCGTCCCGGCCCGGGACACACCTGCTAATGGTGCTGATGGTGCCCCGAGAGCGACACGGGGCGGGGGAGGGGGCAGTGACGGGTCAGGCGCCCTCTGCCAGCAGCACAGGTTCTGACCTCGGCAGGGACGGGGCCTCTGTCCACCCTTGCTGCAGGGCTGTGGGCGGAGGGAGGTGGGGGGGAGGCGGGGCAGCCAGCTCCAGCCTAGGGGTCTGGGGGAGAGCCCACAGAGGTCTGAGCCCACTGCACCGGCCACTGCCCACTCACTGCAGAGTCCAGCCACTGTCCCCGCCCACTCACTGCAGAGTGCCCTGCTGGAGCCCCCGGCATTGGCCCTGGCCCCCCTCCTGGACACCCTGTCCCGGCCGTGGGAGCCCCTGGACCTTGCCCTCAGCTCTCAGGGCCTCCCCCAGCCCACAGCCACCGCAAAGTCCACAGCAAACCCCCAGCCTCCTGCCTCGGTGCCCTTGGACCCCCAAGGCCGAGCCCCACACGTGGCTCCCGGCAGGGCCCAGGTCAGACAGAGGTCGGGCTGAGGTGGGGCGGAAGCGGCAGCCAGTTAGGCAATGACCTTCGCCTGACCTTGAGCTCCTTCTCTCCACATTCCCCACACCAAGGGTCGAACCCAGGGCCGTGCACCTGCTGGCAGATGGATGGAGGGCAGACCAGGCAAGGGCCCTGGGGAGTGCGGAGAGGTTGGCCAGGAGCTGCAGGACTCACGCACGTCCCCAGTGGCCGCTGGCCAGCGTGCACGGCCGCAACCTTCCATCCTCTGAGCGTCTGAGTCAGAGCCGTGGGTCACTGCCGCTGGGGCTGACATCACGGAGAAGCCGCGTGGGGCGCGCCCATCCCCGGGTGGGAGAAACGCCCCAAGGCCCCTTCCCACCCTCAGGAACCGCCGGGGTGGGGAACAGCAGGACAGACTGGCAGTGGGGGGTGGGTGTCCAAGGGGCGCCGGGAGGGTTAGGGGGTGCTGGGGCGGCACCACAGGAAACCTGGGGAGACGGAAGCCACAAGGCTCGCCAAGAAGCTCAGGGTGTGCCGGCGACTTCTCAGCTCACACAGGGCCAGGCTCTGGTGGGCCGGGCAGGTGGGGCACCAGGAGGAGCAGCCCCCAGTGCCTGCAGGACAGCCCCAGGCTGCCCCACCCCCAGGCCGCCCCAGCAGCCTCCTGTGGGTCCAGCCAGGGCCCAGTCTCTGGCCCCCGGCTCCGTCCTCGTCCTCTGGTCACCAGGTGGAGATCTGGCAGGTGGAGGCGGAGCAGCCTAGGCTTGGGAGGGCCCAGGGCCGCAGCCCCTCAGGCCGAGGAAGCAGCGGGAGGTTCCGCCCAAGCCCCTTCCCTTGGTTCTGGAACTTTCCCCACCCTCTCCCCTGTGGGAACTGAGCTTCCCAGCCACACCCACAGGGGGCCCTGCGCCCTTCTGCGAGGCTGCGAGCCCCCCTGAGGCCCCTCCTGGGGGGAAGCGGAGCCCGCAGGGACTGGGGGAGGGACCCTGGCCCAGGCCCCGACTCCAGGTCAGCTTCCCAGGGAGGTCCCCATGGTGCCTGGCAGAGCCAGGACAGGGCCGGGCCGGGAGCGCGGAGGCCAGGGGCCTGGGCACCCTGTCGGCTGCCCAGCAACCTGCCCGTGGACTGAGCCGTCCTGGGCTGCGGTTTGGTTTGTCAGTGGCCGAGTCTCCGTCTCTCCTGGGTGTCCCAGCCTGGCCAGGACTCAGGGCTGGCCCCTCCCCTCCGCCCGTCCCAGCAGGGCACAGGCCGATGGCCAGTGCACCCCAAGCCCGGGGCAGATGGACCTGGCGATTCCCTCCCTCGTGCTACGGCCCCCGAGTGCCTTTCCAAAGCCTGGCCCTGGGAGAGTCGGCGCCAAGCAGCCCTGCGCCAGGCGGAGCCGAGGCTTAACTCCCTCCTGACGTGGCTCCCGGCAGCCGGAGCGCTCTTTCCCGCAACAAATTGGTTTGCAAACTTGACATTCACCTTCTGCCTCCTACGGGGCCGGGCACCTTCTGAGGCGACTCCTGCTTCCTCCAGCTGGGGCTGGCGCGGGCTCGGCCATAAAGGCCCCTTTTTCCTGGAAGTCCACGCTTGGCAGTTTGCTCTTAAGTTAAAAGCAAGAGCCACACAATAAATGCTTGGTAACAACCCCCCACATGCTTAGATTTATTGGCTAGTTAAACCTTTAATGGTTAAAGTTAAAAACCTTTTATTCCGATGGCCTGGGGACGCACACAGCTGGAAAGGCGCATGTTAATATATTCAGATTGGGGTGGGAACGCCAGAGGGGCTGGACTCGGCCTGTTCCTGAGTGTTCGGGCTGGCACAGCCCGGCCTGCCTCACGGGCCTTGGACCACCCCCTCCCCCCACTCACCACCCGCCTCACAGGACCCCCCCCAGCACCCGAGTGGCTTCCTGGGCTGCTGGTGGGAGCGTGGGGGGTTCTGGGCCCTGAATGGGCCGGCATGAGAGGGGCGCCGAGCCAGACACGGGTGGGCTGGAGTCTCTGTTGCTCCCACATAAGGGAATGGCCCCCAGAACGCAGGGCCGCGAGGGGCCAGGGGTGCAAGGGCCGAGGTCAGCAGAGGGTCTGGGGACCAGGCACCCCCCCAGACCATGAGAACAAGTGCCCAGCCCCCTGCAGCACCAACACCAGGGATCCTCACCCACCCCGGCACCTGAGCCCACAACCTCCCATAATCCACCCGTACACACATCCCACATGCACACATCACACACATCACACACATACATCACATACATACGTACATCACACATACGTCACACACATCATACACATACGTACATACATCACATACATATACGTACATCACACACATACGTACATCACACATACATCACACACATCACACACATACATACATTGCACATACATACATCATACATACCACACACATACATCACACACATCACACACACATACATCACACACATCACACACATACATCATACATACATTGCACATACATACATCATACATACCACACACATACATCACACACATCACACATACATCACAAACATACATCACACACATACATCATGCACATCATACATACACATACATCACACACATACACATACTATCTATCCTCTGACACACATATCCCACACATCACACATACACACATCCCCCCAATACACATATATAGTTGGCATACACATCCCCGCACACACAATCCTACACACATATGCCACACACACATCCCACCAACACACACACTACCCCCACATACATACATCACACACATATATATCACACACATACCCTTCACACACATCCCCTGCACACACAATCATCTAGCACACATACCACACACACATCCCCCCCACACACAAGCCCTCCTCACACACATCACACACATATCACACATCCCCCAACACACACACATCACATACATATCCTCCCCACACACACAACACACATCTCACAAATATCCCCATGCACACAATCCCCGCACACAGATGGGTCCCACATGTACACACATCCCCTACACACACACCCCTCCCCCCCCACACACACACATGCGTTTCTGTGTGTGCCTGAGGGCAGAGCAGACTCACTCTCAGTCAAGTGCTCCCGGAGCGGGGCCTGAGCTCAGGTTCTTGGGAGGGAACCGCCCCACGACCAACGTCCCTGGACCGGCAGAGGCAACTCAGCAGGACCCACCCTGCCCTCACCTGCAGCGGGGGACGCCCGGAGGAGGGCTCAGCCTGGCACTCTATAAGGCCTCTCGGAAGCTGCCCCCGGGAGCCACTGCGGGCAGGGCCTTCCTGCTGGCCCGGGGGTGGTGCCCAGAGGCAGGGCCAGGTGCCTGCAGGCAGCCCCATCCCACTGGTGCTTCTCAGACGCCGCAGGCTGGTCTCCCATCCGGGGCCACCCTGGCCTTCTGCATGTTCTCTGCCAAACCCAGGGCTGGCCACTGAGGAGCCAGGCTGTGCGCTCGCCTTCCCCTGGCCCAGCGCAGAAACAGTTGCAGTAAAAGCTGTCAGTGTAACTGGTGGCACTGGGGCAGAAACAGTTGCAATAAAAGCTGACAGTGTAACTGCGGGCACTGGGGCAGAAACAGTTGCAATAAAAGGTGTCAGTGTAACTGCAGGGGCTGGGGGCTGACTCCGTGCTCCACCCTCCAGGTTTTCACGGCCGCTTCTTGTCGGGTGCCCACGTCAGAGGTTGGACTAGTGAGCTGTGCCCGGGTTTCCCTTCTGATGTGGGAGCTGCACCTGCCCCCCCCCCCCTGACAGACCAGCCGGGATCAAAGCTGGGCGCAGCCCCGTCCTCACAGCGAGTGATTCACACACCCCAGGCCGCTTCCTCGCGCGACCCGGCCGAGCCAAGGTGAGCGCAGGGCCCCGTGGGCCCAGGGAGATGCACCACATGGGGACACGTGGGAAAGGGGCAACCGAACGGCCTGGCCAGCAGGTCCGCAGACCACAGGCCATGACGGAGGGCGGGGGAGGGCGATCGGAGGACAGACAGTAGGACAGATGGTGGGATGGACGGGGATGGAAGGAAGGAGCAAGGGAAGGCAGGTAGGAGAGGCAGGAAGCGGGAGGGGGCGGGGGGGCAGGGCCTGCTGACCTGGGTGGGTGGACCGGAGCTGGAGGCTGGACAGGAAGACGGACAGCTGGACAGACAACAGACCATGGAGAATGACAGACGCCAGCAGGGGCGGGCAGAGTGGAGTGAGGGCCTGGCTGCTGGGCCTGGACCTGGGGCATCCAGGCAGGTCAGTGGCCTCAGGCTCTCCCCTCCCTTCCGGCCTCGGGTCCCCTCCTGGGACGCGGGGTGAGGGTGCCCCAGGAGGGACCTGCTCCGAAGAGGTAGCACAGAGGGTGCCCACCTCTCTGACACTGCCGGGGCCAGGAGGGACCCTGGGGGTCCTCGCCAGGCTAGGCTCTCGGGGCTGGCTCTGCGTCCAGTGCCCAGGGTCCTTCCGGCTCCCGCAGGCTGTGAGGTGCCAGCAGTCCCTGCAGGAAGACGGAGCGGCTGTCGCAGGGACCTTGGCGACCCACAGCTGGCAGGACGGCTCTGCAGGACAACCCAGAAACCCGGCGAGCTGGGCTCTAGGAAGACGGACTCTCTCCACCGATAAAACACTACTCCTTATTTTTTAATTTAATTTATATATTTATTTATTTATTTTTGCTTTCTGGGTCACACCCGGTGATGCACAGGGGTTACTCCTGGCTCTGCACTCAGGAATTACCCCTGGCGGTGCTCAGGGGACCATATGGGATGCTGGAAATCGAACCCGGATCAGCTGCGTGCAAGGCAAACGCCCTCCCCGCCGTGCTATTGCTCCAGCCCCAACACTGCTCCTAAGACGCTGTTTGCAGAATAAATATTGAGCAACAGGCTCCGGAGCAGAACACAGAAAGGGCTTCTGGGGGCCACTAACGGCGTGATGGGGAGAGAAACTGCCAGGGAGACAGGGACGCCCAGAAAGGCTGGGCATCCCTGCGCCCACTGTGACCCCAGAAACGACCCTGCTTGTCAGACGGACACCCCGAGATCCACACTCCTGATGCCCATGGCACTTCATGTGACAGACCATGGGCGGGCGCAAGACAGCGGCTTGCTGGCACCCACCCGCACCCAGACAGGGAGGCCCAGGCCGTGGGGTCTGCCACGCACGCTGAGGGGGACCATGTGGGCTGCCCACACCCACTGGAAGAGCAAAGCCCCCGAGCTGGGGAGGTCACGGGGGAGCACCAAGGCAGGGTGGCCAGGAGGGAGGCCAGGCCTGGGTCAGGGCTCCAGCTGGCCAGTCCCCAACCTTGGGGTGCACGGCCCTGTGTGTCTGGGGCCATCTCGGGGGTCGGCGGACAGGAGCAGCCCAGTGGATAGGCCTGGGATGGCGTCAGGCTTGTCTGGGCCCCCGGTGCCCTGCTGGGGACCGAGTCTCTGTGTCCAGCTCCAGGGTCTTCCCAGGACGGCCCTCAGGGAGCAGGATCCCGGGTGGGTGGGTCCGTGCAGTTGTGGGGTCCCAAGAGGGTCCTCGTGGGGGCGGGCTCTCGGGGGCACGCAGCGGCCAGCACTGCAGCTGCCGAGAGGCGGCCCCGCCCCTCCCTCGCCCTCGGAAGCCCGGGCAGTCTCCCCTCCCTCGGCTGGCCGTGCCCCCGGATTTATTTTGCTTCCTTTCACTAAATCAAACTTTATCAGACAGTTTTACTGTCAGCCGTTAAACCAGACTGTGTTTGTGCGACAGTAAGCACCTTGTTACGGCAGGAAGGATTACATAAACAAGACGGGCCGGGGACAGGGCGCAGCACTGAGCCGCCCGCCCCCAGCCCCGGGCGAGCCCAGATCCGGGACCCCCCCACGCTGGCCTCCTGCCCTCCTGCACCCTCAGCTCGTGGACGCGGCACTGACTGCTCGTGCCGCCAGGCCTCAGGCCTCCCTCCCGTGCAGAAGCCTGGCCTGGGCAGGGCCCCCGACCGGACGCGGCTGCCTCTGAGGCTGACCAGGGAGGGCCCAGGTCCTCTGTGGGGGTGGGGGGGAGCACGCAGGAAAGACACGAGCAGGGCCCCAGATCCACGGCCACACGCACGGTCAGGGCAGGACCTGACGGCCGCCCGCTGCGTCCCAGTGAGAGCACTGTGGCCAGCGGGGCGAGGGAGCCAGCCAGAGGCCACTGCTCGCTGCCTCCCGGACGGCAGGCTGACGGCACAGAGCAGGCCTGCTCAAGGTCAGAGGTCAAGGTCACAGCCTCACTTCTCCGAGCCCCAGGAGGGTCACAAAGCTCATGTGCGAGGTCATGCGACCAGCCCCAGGCCGGGGCCCTCGGGGGCCGGGGGCTGACTCAGGAGCTGGACTCGGGGTGCAGCCCGGCCCCGGCCTGTGGTTGAGAAGGCTGCCAGAGCAGCCGGGCCAGGGAGGTTCTTCACGGACTATCATTTAAAGTCTCTTTTGGGGGAAAATTCCTTTCCCTGAAGAAGTATAATTAGAGCCCGCGGCCCCCCCACCCGTGGGAGCCCCAGCGGCGACGGCGTGTCTGCAGGGAGGCCCCCGCGCACGCCTCTGGGCAGGGCCGCCCCTCACCAGCCGCGACCCCGAGCCACACAAGCTCTGTCCCCACAGCCCCCTCAGCCGGTGACGCCCCCGCACCCCTCCCCGGCTGCTGACCCCCCACACCCCTCCCTGGCTGGTGACCCTCACACCCCTCCCTGGCTGGTGACCCCCCACACACCCCTGCCCAGCTGGTGACCCCCCTGCACCCCTCCCTGGCTGGTGACCCCCCACACCCCTCCCCGGCTGCTGACCCCACACACACCCCTGCCCAGCTGCAGACCCCCCACACCCTTCCCCAGATGGTGACCCCACACACACACACCCCTGCCCAGCTGGTGACCCCCCTGATCCCCTTCCTGGCTGGTGACCCCCCACACCCCTCCCCAGCTGCTGACCCCCCACACACACCCCTGCCCAGCTGCAGCTCCCCACACCCCTCCCCAGCTTGTGACCCCCCACCCCCCTCCCCGGCTGCTGACCCCCCACACACCCCTCCCTGGCTGGTGACACCCCACACACACCCCTGCCCAGCTGGTGACCCCCCTGCACCCCTCCCTGGCTGCTGACCCCCCACACCCCTCCCCAGCTGCTGACCTCCCCACATACCCCTCCCTGGCTGCTGACCCTGCACCACTCCCTGGCTACTGACCCCCACACCACTCCCTGGCTGCCTTCCACCCCAGCACCCCTCCCTCCCAGCTAGTGACCGCCCCCCTGTACCCCTCCCCACTGGCTTCTCCCCCACCCCCACTTGGCTGCCTTGTGCCGCCAGCCTCATCTGGCCCCGTTCCACCCAGCAGTGCAGTAGCCCCCCGCCCCTGCTCCTCCGGGCTCGCCCTCCCTGGCACCACCCTGAGTGTCTGAGCTGCCGCAGCCTCCTCTCTGTGACCCTTGGGTGTGGCAGGATGGACCCACGTCCTGTGTGTGGACACAAGGACGGCCGTTGTTCCTCCCCCCACCAAGAGACCATGCTCCACCTGCCCCAGACCAGGGATTTCCAAACTGGTGTGACGCCATCCTGGGGGCGCTGGACCCCTCAGCCCGAGAGCAGAGCTGCAGGACACGCGGTGGGGGCCGGCCTCGGTGAGGCCCCACCAGGGGTCTCTGCGGCAGCTGGGGGCAAAGGGAGGTGGCAGGGCCCCATGTGCGGGGACAGACGAGGGGAAGGGGGGGCGGGGAAGGCGTGCACGGTCCCCTGGGCCCGCCCGCCGCTGCAGCTTCCCCAGCCAGGAGTCACCCCCCCGACACTGACACCTCCCTGCTCCCGCTGCGGGCCCAGAGTTGTTGGCCCTCGTTTGAACCCAGGCGACCTTCCACCCGGAAGCACAGTCTCCCCAGCTGTCTCCAGGGCATGGAGAGTGACCACCCCAAGGTGACGGCAGGGACAGGGATGGGGGTGCGAGTGCTGTGTTTTCCTGAAGCTGCCAGGACTCCGTCATGACCCAAAACGTCGAAGACTCCAAAAGCTGAGGCAGGGAAGCCGTGACTGTGTGTGTCTGTGTGTCTGTGTGTCTGTATCTATGTATGTGTGTGTCTGTACATGTCTTTGTCTGTGTATGTGTCTGTATGTGTGCATGTCTGTGTGCGTGTCTGTTTGTGTGTCTGTGTGTGCGTGTCTATGTGCATGTCTGTGTGTGTGTCTGTGTGTGTCTGTGTGTGCATGTCTATGCGCATGTCTGTGTGTGTGTCTGTGTCTGTGTGTGTCTGTGTGTGTCTGTGTGTGCGTGTCTATGCGCATGTCTGTGTGTGTCTGTGTCTGTGTGTGCGTGTCTATGCGCATGTCTGTGTGTGTCTGTGTCTGTGTGTGCGTGTCTATGCGCATGTCTGTGTGTGCGTGTCTATGTGCATGTCTGTGTGTGTGTCTGTGTGTGTCTGTGTGTGTGTCTATGCGCATGTCTGTGTGTGTGTGTCTATGCGCATGTCTGTGTGTGTGTGTCTATGCGCATGTCTGTGTGTGTGTGTCTGTGTGTGTCTGCGTGTGCATGTCTGTGTGCGTGTCTGTGTGTGTCTGTGTGTACGTGTCTATGTGTGTGTCTGTGTGTGTCTGCCTATCTGTGCGTGTCTATGTGTGTGTCTGTGTATCTGTGTGTCCATGTCTATGTGTGTCTGTGTGTGTCTGCCTCCTTGTGTGTGTGTCTGTATGTGTCTGTGTGTGCGTGTCTATGTGTGTCTGTGAGTGTGTGTCCGTGTGTTTGGGGTGTGCCGTTGCTGCGTCTCTGCCGCAGCTGCTCCCTGCAGGAGACTCGGGCCCGCTTGCTCTCCCCCTCCTGTTTCCGCTGCCCCTGCAGAGAGGGAGGCTCCAGCAGCGGCTCCAAATTACAGACCTGGGGATGCGTCCAGTGGGCTTGGAGACATCCACTTTCCCTTCAGAGCTGGGGGTCTCTGGGGGTGCCTGTCCCCGGAAGAGATAACCCTGGCCCGACTCGCTCACCCGCTGCATCTGGGCTTTCTCAGACCCGGGGGCCAGCAGTGCCCCTCCCCCACGCCGCCCCTGCAGTCTGTAACTGTGGCCAGCAGGGAGAGTCCAGCTGCCGAGAGAACCGGGCCCGGCCACAGAGGGCTCAGCGTCTGGGGGGTCCCGAGGCCTCCGGGGCGTCTGTGCCCGGGTGCGAGACTCAGGGGCGTGACAGCGGGAGAGCAGCCACGTCCGGCCCAGACCTGGGGCCCTGCCAGAGCTGGCCACCGCGGGCCTGCAGACTGCAGGATCCACCGGCTCCGTCACTGGGCCTGGCCCTTTCTGCCCGGCACCGGACATCCGCCCAAGTGTCCAGCGGGCTGCAGGCCAGGAGGGCCGTGCCGGGGGGGGGGAGGGGCCCTCCTGCTGGTGGGCAAAGCAGAACCTCCCCGACCTCGGCCCGGAGGCTGACGAGGGAGCCGGGAGGGTGGGGGCAGCACTGGCCTGGCCAGAGGCCACAGCCATCTGGCCGCCACCCCCAGACAGTGGACACCCGGCCCCGGACCCCACCTTGCTCTGCGCACGCGGCCGGCAGCTGGTAGACAGCTCGGGGCCGCAGGGCAGAGGGGCCACACGAGTCCTGCCTGCGGGCAGGGCTGCATCAGGAGGGGACGCGGAGACCCGAGGCGTCTCCAGAGGCTCGAGGCCTCCTGGTGGCGGCTGACTCGCTTCGGGGGTCTCTCAGGGCTGAGCTCAAGGGCCTGTGGTGAGGGGGTCAGATACAGCCCACCCACGTGCAAATCCACTGAGCGACCTCCAGTCCCACGCACTTGGCCCACGCCTGGCGATGCTCAGGGCTGACTCCTGCTCTGTGCTCGGGGCTCACTCCCGGCTCTGTGCTCAGGGATCACTCCTGGCTCTGTGCTTAGGGCTGACTCCAGGCTCTGTGCTCAGGGCTCACTCCCGGCTCTGTGCTCAGGGCTGACTCCAGGCTCTGTGCTTAGGGCTGACTCCTGGCTCTGTGCTCAGGGGCCATACCTGTGATTCTTGGGGAAGTGACCATGTCCAGTGTCAAGATTCAGACCAGGACATGGCTACAGCCAAATGCACCCTGCCCACTTCAGCGCCGTTGACTGAGGGGTCAGCAGTGGGTAGCAGGTCAGCCCATCCCCGAAATCCGCCTTCCGGGAGCTCGCGGCTCCCTCCCGGGCCAGCACTGCTGCCAGCACTGGACACACCCCAGCTCTCCCAGGCCCCGGCTGAAGAAGGTTCTGGGCAGGCCCAGAGCCTGCCTCCCTCCGAGGCCTTCGCCCCGTCATCCGTGTCCATCTCGGGGTCTCCGGGGCCCTCCCAGGTGCCTCGGGCTCAGGGGGTCTTTGTGGACCCTGTGGAGATTCTGATAACTTGCTGCTGACCCCCAGACCAGTCCCCAGGGGAAGCCACCCCGGTCTCCTGCCTGAGTCTGAGGGAGATTCTGATGCATCGCGAGACAAACGCAACAGAAAATGGACCCGGCGGAGCGTCCCCGTGAGACGTGGAGGAGGAAACTGGGCAAAGGATGTGTCCAGTGTGGTGAGAGCAGGTGGTCATTGAGGTGGCCAACCTGGAGACCTGCTAGGAGGCGGTGGTCTCCACCAGGAGGAGGAGCACAGAGCCGCCTGGTGGAGCTGCCCTGGGCTCACCTCTGGCCCTGGGCCCCCCTCGGCGGCCACACGCTGCAGCGCGGAGAGCGTTTCTCTCACAGGCGGCCGTCCTGGGGCCACCACGTGGTCCCTGAGCCTGGGGTCAGCCACGAGTGCTGCAGGGTGTGACCCGAAGCCTAAAGAAACCGTCCGTGAAAGCCGCCTCGGTCTCCGGCCTCCTCCCGGCCACTGTGCGTGGAGCTGGACCTGCGGCTCGAGCACACGCGGGCAGCAGAGGCCAGCTCACTGACAAGCCTGCCCTGATCTGCAGGGGCACAGCGAGTGTCCACAAAGGCCAGGACTGCCCGCCAGGGCCGGGAGTGGCCCCTCAGCTCAGAGCTCTGAGTCCACGTCTGAGGGCACGAGGCAGTCACGGGAGCACAGCCTCGGCCCAGCGGGGGCGAGTGACCAGGGAAGGAAACCCGGGGCCAGCATGAGGCCGGGAGGGGACTCACGGGCGCCCAGGGGGAAGCTGCGGGCCGGGAGGGGACACACGGGCGCCCAGGGGCCAGCCGCGGACCGGGAGGGGACACACAGCGCTCAGGGGCCAGCCGCGGACCGGGAGGGGACACACAGCGCTCAGGGCCAGGAGGGACTCGCGGGCACCCGGGTATCCTTTGGGGGCCTGGGGCGCCATGGGGGCAGGAACCCAGAAAACAGGGCGAGCTGGTGTCCCCACGGCCTGTGTCCACGGGCAGCCCCGGCCTCTCTCTGTCCCACGCGCCTGTCCACCGTCCCTGCCCCCCCCCCCCCCCGCGGAGACGCCTTCCCGGGCAGGAAGAAAGGACGGGTCGGCTCAGCACCCCGGCTGGGCCTCCATTCTGGAAGGCGCAGAGAAACCGGACACCGGCCAGCTCGCGGCCAGCGGGAGGGGCAGCCATCTTCCCGGGCAGGAAGTGGGGCGCGGGAAGGCCTGTTTGCTTTGGCCTGAGCCGGCGGCGGCGAGGGGGAGGGGGCGCGGGTCAGCTCTGCCTTTCCTGCCCTCCCCCTTCCTCGGTGGCCCAGGAAAGGCGCCAGGGGCTGGGCGCTGCCCCTCCCGCCCCCCTGCACCCCTGCACCGCGCAGCCCTGCCCGCACCCGCCCCCACCCCCGAGAGCAGCTGTGCTGCCCCCAGCAGAGCACCCCCCCCCCCCCCGGGCTCAGTCTCGCTCTCCTCAGACGCCCCTCCAGCACCCGGCAAGCAGGGCCAGCTGAGCAGAGCAGACCCCACCCCCGGCCCAGCCCCCAGCCAGGGGCCCTGCGCCGGCCTGTCTCTGCACCTCCTGGGGACCAGCCTGCCCGCCCTCACCCCGGCCAGCGACCTCCCATCCACCCAGAGCGGCCCAGGACACGTCACCGAATCTCAGAGCCCGAACCTTCCAGAAGACCGTGCGGGGGCTGTCAGAGCAGGGGCAGCTGTGTGTAAGCAAGACTCATCTACACAGTGCTCACATGTGTGCATGTTACACACCCAGATGCCTGCACACCTACAGGGCTCACACACGCCTGCACCTGTACACATATACATGTGTGCACACAAAGTGTTCATGTGTGTAAGCATCCACATGTGTGAAACATGGATTGTTCATGGTGTTCATACACATACATGTGATTCTTGTGTCTATATGACGCTCATACACATATGCATGAATACACAGAACACGTGTGCGCACATATAATGCTCACACTCATGCCTGGATCTGTGTGCACATAGAGGCACTAACCTCACATTGTGCACACATGTGCAAGCACAGAACATATGTGTGTGCCTGGGCACACATACAAGCACATCCACACACATGCATTCATACACACTGTGCACAGAGGCATGCCTGTGTTCATCCATGTGAGCATGCAGGAGCACACTCAGGCTTGTTGTATACACGCTTGTGCACACACAGGTGCATGCACACACTCACACACACGCACACACTGTCTCCCCCGCTGAGGCTAAGGGTGGGTTCTTGCCCAGGGCACCAGCCCAACCTCCAGCCTCCCACCCTTCACCCCACTGGCTGCGTGTTCCCAGGACACAGGTGTGACCGGAGCAGTAAGAAGGCGCTTCCCAGGCTCCCTGGCGCCTTCCTGGGCAGTGTTTCCACCGCGGTGCTGGCCAGGGCTGGGTCTGGCCGGGCACTCGGCCGCAGACGCCTGCTGGTGCGTCAGCCCCGTCTCGCCTGTGCTCGGCCTTCACGCTCGTCTGTCAGACCCACCGGCGTGGCGGGCCGGCCACTTGCTCCTGGCCCCCATGCCCAGTCTCCTGGGAACCGGACACCGCCTCCTGCCGTCCTGCCCGTCCCCAGGAGACGCCTGACCTGGGCGGCCCTGAGGACAGGGCCCTGAGGACAGTCCTGGGTCCTCCTGCTCCCCAGGAGTCCGGAACCTGCCGCAAAGAGAGGGGCCGCCCCCGCCGAGGCCCCTCAGAGACGCAGCCCCCAGCCTGGGGCCTGGAGCCCCCACTGGGTCATCCTCCAGACACCGCAGCCCAACCCTGGGGCGACAGTGCAGGGCTGCGGGGTAGGGAGAGAGTGGAGGGCTGTGGGGGGAGTGCAGGGCTGTGGGTTGGGGGGAGTGCAGGGCTGCAGGAGGGACAGTGCAGGGCAGGGGGGGTGGAGAGTGCAGGGCTGTGGGGTGGGGGGAGAGTGCAGGGCTGTGGGGGGGAGTGCAGGGCTGTGGGGTGGGGGAGTGCAGGGTTGTGGGGGGGGAGTGCAGGGCTGTGGGGGGGAGTGCAGGGCTGCGGGACGTCACTGTACAGAGGTGTGGGCCGCCACATGGCCAGCGAGCTGGGTCAGCGTCCAGCCTCCTGGGGTGTCTCAGCCTCCCGCAGCCCCGCCCCTGCCCTGCTCCTCCGCCCCTGCAGGCCTGACTGTCCCCTACAGGCCTGACTGTCCCCCGTAGGCCTGACTGTCCCCCACAGGCCTGACTGTCCCCCGCAGGCCTGACTGTCACCTACAGGCCTGACTGACCCCCACAGGCCTGACTGACCCCCACAGGCCTGACTGTCCCCACAGGCCTGACTGACCCCCACAGGCCTGACTGTCCCCCCCCACAGGCCTGACTGACCCCCACAGGCCTGACTGTCCCCCACAGGCCTGACTGTCCCCTGCAGGCCTGACTGACCCCCACAGGCCTGACTGTCCCCCCCCACAGGCCTGACTGACCCCCACAGGCCTGACTGTCCCCCACAGGCCTGACTGTCCCCCAGGCCTGACTGACCCCCACAGGCCTAACTGTCCCCACAGGCCTGACTGACCCCCACAGGCCTGACTGACCCCACAGGCCTGACTGACCCCCACAGGCCTGACTGTCCCCCACAGGCCTGACTGACCCCCCCACAGGCCTGACTGTCCCCCCCAGGCCTGACTGTCCCCCAGGCCTGACTGTCCCCCAGGCCTGACTATCCCCCTCAGGCCTGACTGTCCCCCCCACAGGCCTGACTGTCCCCCCCACAGGCCTGACTGTCCCCCCCACAGCCCTGACTGTCCCCACAGGCCTGACTGTCCCCCCCAGGCCTGACTGACCCCCGCAGGCCTGACTGTCCCCCAGGCCTGACTGTCCCCCACAGGCCTGACTGTCCCCCGCAGGCCTGACTGTCCCCCACAGGCCTGACTGTCCCCCGCAGGCCTGACTGTCCCCCGCAGGCCTGACTGTCCCCCCCAGGCCTGACTGTCCCCCACAGGCCTGACTGTCCCCTGCAGGCCTGACTGTCCCCCACAGGCCTGACTGTCCCCCACAGGCCTGACTGTCCCCTGCAGGCCTGACTCTCCCCCACAGGCCTGACTGTCCCCCGCAGGCCTGACTGTCCCCCACAGGCCTGACTGTCCCCTGCAGGCCTGACTCTCCCCCACAGGCCTGACTGTCCCCCACAGGCCTGACTGTCCCCCCCAGGCCTGACTGTCCCCCGCAGGCCTGACTGTCCCCTGCAGGCCTGACTCTCCCCCACAGGCCTGACTGTCCCCCACAGGCCTGACTGTCCCCCGCAGGCCTGACTGTCCCCCGCAGGCCTGACTGTCCCCCGCAGGCCTGACTGTCCCGACTCCTTCCGCTCCAGGGCCCTTCGCTGCTGCCGGCCTGGGGTCTCCAGGTGCCAGTGAGGGGACAGAGCATGCAGGAGGCCTCTATGCCTTGGGCAGGCCCAGCCCCCGCTAAAGCCCACAGGGCCCAGCACAGGGGACAGGGGACAGGGACCCCCCCAGCCCCGCCCGTGCCTGCAGCAGGGACTTCCCCGGACACTGTGGGCCCCTTCCTTAGTGCTCCCCACGTGGTGCTCCCAGCTCAGACCAGGCCCGGGGCCCCTCCACAACACTCAGACGCGGCTATTCCCCCGGGCCCTGCTCAGGTGCTGCCCCTCGGGCCACGCCGGGACAGGGGCCCCTTGTCCAGGCCCTCCAAAGTCGCCCGGCGAAGGCCCCCAGTGCCAGCCCCCTTCACAGCGGGAGGAAGGGGACCAGCCGGGGCCCCGGCGAGGACGGGACAGCCCCAAGGGGGGCCCTGAGTCACACCCTGGCTCGTCCCCGTCACAGCCAGGGCAGCACACACAGGTGTCCGCTGGACTCGCCCAGCCCTGACCGGACACGGGGGACAGGGCTGGGGGCTGCCCAGTTCATGCCCCTCGGTGCCCTCAAGTCCAGGCCGCTCCCCCCCCAAGAGGCGACCCTGCCAGCGCGCCGGAGGGTGCCTGGCGGGGCAGGCTGGGGCCGCAGGGGTCAGCAGTGCGGGTCAGGCCAGCTCACATTCCTGACATTCTTCACGCTCAATTAGGGAGAACTAACCAGGAGCCTCTGCCGGCCACATCACGAGCACTGGCCCTGGGGCAGGCCAGGCCAGGCCTGGGCAGAGCCGGGGCTCCGCAGACCGGGCTGGGGGGAGTGGGCAGAGTCCAGCCGTGCCCCCGAGGCCTTGGCAGGCAGCAGCCGGGGACAGACCACTCTCGGTGCCTGTGGTGTGGGTCCAGGCTGTCCTCTCCCCTGGGTCAGGGTGCAGTGGCGGGCACGTGCCCCCGCGCCCACACCAGCTCCCGGCTCCCCTGGGCAAGTCCTTTGCTTCCTGTCCACCCCAGGGCAGCTCCCAGAAGGGACAGCCGGTGGCCACTCTCCCCTGCAGGGCTGTGCGGACTGAGCACATCGCTGACGGCCGTCTCACACCCCGCAGGGCTTGCCCAGGCCTGTCCACAGCCACTGAGGGAGCCAGGCTGGACAGTCGGAAACGGCTGCCCAAAGTGGGCAGCAGGGAAGTCCAGGGCGGGCGACAACTAGGAGGCGGAGAGAGCGCAGGCCCTCGGGGCTGTGGCCAGTCTCCGACGCAGGACGGAGGGTGCAGTGATGGGGCAAACGGGCAGGAGGAGGCTGGACCGTGAACGGGAGAGCAGACGGACAGGCGATGCTGGGCTGGCGTGTGGACAGAGGGCGGGCACTGGGCGGGCATGTGGGCAGAGGGTGGGCTCTGGGTGGGTGTGTGGGCAGTGGGTGGGCAGGTGCTGGATGAGCGTGTGGGCAGTGGGTGGGCAGGTGCTGGGTGAGCCTTGGGCGGTGGGTTGGGTGGGTGCTGGGCACTCAGGCTCCGGGCTCGGGGTGTTGGGTCTGGAGCAGGATGGAAGTGAGGGGTCTGAATCAGGTCAAAGTTTACGAGGGAGAAGGAGGAGGAGGGGCAGTGGGATGGAGCACCTACACAGGCGCACATGAAAGGTGGGACCCCCCCCCCCCCCGTTGCTCTGGGTGCGGCCTGGTGGGGGAGGGCAGAGGGGCAGTGCGGGGCTGCCCACAGGCCTCCTGCCTCTCCAGCCAGCTGTCCCCCTCCTGTCCTCCCCCGGAGTCCGGCGGATGGAGGACGGTGGGTGGGGAGGATGTGGTGGGGACAGATGGGTGGACAGTACGTGGGGGTGGGAGGGGAGAGACGGACGGATGGACAGTACAAGGACATGGGTGGCTGCGGCCCGAGCACACCTGGGCCAGTTTGGGGTCAGGGTCTGTTTCAGCCTGGGCTTGCTCAGGGGTCAGTCTGTGGTCAGGGCCTTCTGGGCAAGGGATGGGCGCTGGCGCGGGGTCCTGTGAAGGCTGGAGATGACACACCCATGTGTCATCTGCGTGGACAGTTGTTGCATGGACAGCACCCTGGAAAGGCTGGTCATCCGGCGCCACAGAGCTGCCACATGTGTGTGCGTGTGTGTGAGCGTGTGTGTGAGCGTGTGCATGTGTACACATGTGTGTGCATGTGCATATGTGTGCACGTGCATGCGTGTGTGAGCGTGTACATTGTGTGTGTGTGTGTGTGTGTGTGTGTTGGAGCTGGGGGCCGCAGGGAGGCCAGCACACACCTGCAATAACATTCGCCGCAGACGCCGGAGAGAAAAGGCCCCGCGCGCTTTATCAGGGCCCGTTACCAAGTTACGTTGTTGTTTTAAATTTGAGCTCCTCTGCCGGCAAACCGGGCTCTCAGGTTCACGAGCTTGCCGCTTGGCTGGGCCTGGCGCCCCTCCGCTCCCAGCCCGCCAGGCCTCAACAAAAGGGTCCTCTCCCGGGGCTTTGAAGTGGAAACAGGCCGCTCCGTTAATTAGAAAGAAACCCCCTATTGTTCCCGGTTTATTCTGAGGGACAGACTGGAATCTCTTCAGAGCTGGAATCTCGTCTCGGCTCTCCCACAGGCCACGTCGGAGGGGCGAGGGGCAGGCGGCTTCCGAGCGTGGACGGGCTGTGTGAGGGACAGTGGCGGGTCACCGGGCTGTCCTCTGCTTCTCGTACTTTCTCCAGCAGCAAAATGGGTGGGTCCCACCCAGCAGTGCTCAGGGCTCAGTCCTGGCTCTGCACTCGCCACCGTGCCTGGAGGGGCTCCAGGGAGCCTGCGTGGCCCCAGAGTGAGCCCGGGCCGGCGTGTGCGAAGGAGGCCTCCCCACCACCGCCCCCCCCCCCCCGCCCCACAGCCCAAGCGTTACTTCCCAGACCCCGGGACACGCATACGGCACAGGCGCACGGCCCAACACTCTGAGACGGAGTCTTGCAGAAAGGTCCTCACAGTTTTGAACCAGGTGCAACGACCTGGCCTGGGCCCTTCTGCCCGCGTGGAGACAAGCTCGGGGCCACTGGGCAGGCGGCGGGGGCCACACCGCGGGGTTCAGGCTCTGCAGGCCTGGGGGCCAGGGTGGAGGCGGCCGCTCCAGGCTACCCCTCGGGCGCAGTCAGCGGCCCCAGGCAGACACCTGGGTGGGGCCCAGCTGTGGGGGACGCAGGGGAGCAGGGGTGAGGGGGGGCTGTGGGCGGGCGCCGTGGCAGCTCTGGGTAAAGGCCCCGTGGAGCGGGGGTGGGGGCACTTCCCAAGGAAGCCAGGAGCTGCCTTGACAGATCCAAGGAGTAAAGAGCGGGAGAGCCAGAGACCTCCCCGAAGACCACCATGCTGGGCGCTCCGGGGCGTGGTAGTGGGGACGGGGCCGACTCCAGGGCACAGGCAAAGCCCCAGAGCCCCAGGATGCCCAAGCCTGCACATGCACACATGCGCATACATGCACACACAAGCACATGCACACATGTGTATACACATGTGTAAACACATGCACACACAAGCATGCATGCACACACAAGCACACACATGTGCACACATACGGCCTTGCTTTTGCTGGACTCCCTCAGACCTGCTGAGCCTGGGGCCGTGGCTCCCAGAAAGGAGGGGGTCAGGAGTGACCAGCAGGGGACCCCAGGGCCTTGGAGGAGGGCAGGGCCCCCACATCACCTCTCAGGGACCCTGACACCTGGTCCGGGGGCCTGAGCCCTGTTCCTTGTGGCCCGTCCCTGAGGGGGCCCAGGCAGGGACACGCCCCAGAGGGCCCCGTGGGCAGGAACTCGCTGGATGGAGTGTGGCCACACCTCGCTCGGGAGCACTTAGTCTGAAGCTGAGGACGCAGTGAGGCTCACGTTTGCTTTTTGTTTTGAGGCCACCCCCAGCGGAGCTCAGGGCTGACTCCCAGCTCTGTGCTCAGGGCTGACTCCCGGCTCTGTGCTCAGGGCTCACTCCCGGCTCTGTGCTCGGGGCTCACTCCCGGCTCTGTGCTCGGGATCACTCCCGGCTCTGTGCTCAGGGTCACTCCCGGCTCTGTGCTCAGGGTCACTCCCTTGGTGCTCAGGGGCCCGTGTGGGGTGCCGGGATCAACCCTTTGAGGGCTGCGTGTGAGGTCAGCGCCCTCCCTGCTGTCCCACGGCTCCAGCCCTCATGAAGTTGATTTTTAAGAACCTTTCATTAAGTTCCATGAGACCCCTACTAATTTTATTGTTTCAATAAAGCATTTATTTGATTGTCTCCAGAAGGGCCGTCCGTGCCAGGCGGCTCCCCCTCCCCGTCCGGGCCCCCTGCCCTCCTCACACCCGCGCCTCCGTCCGCCCACGGGCAGTGAAGACTTACTGGCCACAGCCTCCAAAGAGGGGCCCACTGGGAGGAGGGGGAGGAGGCTGGGGCAGCAGAGGGGCAGGGCAGCCCGGGCGGCCCAGATGGCCAGGCCCAGGGGCTGCCCCAGGCCGAGTGGAGGCCGCACTGCTGAGAATAGCCGGGGCTGGGGCAGCCGTGGGCAGCACCGCCGAGCGGGGGAGGGGCTCGGGCACTGGCCGTGGGCGTCACTTGGGTGAGGTGTGGTCCCGGCAGGGGGAGTCCCAGGGCTTAGCGCTTGCTTGCGTGTGGCGGGTCCTGGGTGAGCCACAGGCGCTGCACAGGGTGCCCTGACCCCCAGGAGTGACCCCTGGGACACCGCCCCTGCCTGTACTCAGGCCTGAGCCCCGTCATACGTGTCGGGCGGGGGGGGCAGGTCAGGCCCCGTGATCTCAGGACAGCAGAGGAGGCCTGGAGTGGGCAGCAGCGTCCACGCCACCGACTCGAACACGGCCGTGGCCAGTCGCCCGAGTCGGCTCTCGACCCCGGAAAGGCCGGTCGGGCGCTGCCCAGCTGCCCCGCACACAGCCACGCACACACCCACGCAGGTGCAAAGGGCGAGTGGACACTGGGCTCTGCAGTCAGTGCTCTGACACTGGGAACAACTAGGAGAACCGAGGCAGGACACAGGACACGAGGCCACCTGTCACCAGGCTAAAGGGACAGGGATGAGGGTGGGCGGGACCCCGGGGGCCCTGCCAGGGGGAGTGAGTCTGGGCAGGTGTGGGCCGCCTGGCCGCAGGGGAGGAGAGGGGCCCCTAGGAGTCCGCAGTGGACAGGACAGGGCCCGGCAGAGACGGACACCATGAAAATGCCAGACGAGAGGAGCCAGGAGGGACAACGGCCCTGGGACACCTTGGAGCCTCCACCCAGGGCGGGCAGGGGCCACGCAGAGCCCGTGTCTGCCCCTGGGCGGGCCAGCGGGGTCCCTGCTTCCCGGCTCACACGCGCCCAGCTGCCCCAGTGCCCACCACGTGCCTGGCGCCCGGCAGGACGGCCCCGGTGCCTCATGGCTGAGGCCTCTTCAGCGTCCCGGCCTTGCTCTGGGCCTGGACTGGGCAGCGGCACAGACACGGACATGCCCTTCCCCTGCCCGGTGGCAGCCGGCGGCTCCTGGGAGGGCCACATCGTGGCTCCCCCCGCTGAGCATGAGCGGGACCTTCTGCTGTGGCCAATTCCTGCGACCAGCACTGTAGGGGAGGTTTGTCCTTTCCCCTGGCTGTAAAGAGCTTATCGGGTGACACCCATCACAGTGCTCCTGAAGCACCTCTATTCCTCTGTTGTTTATTGGAATGTCCTGTTCCCCTTGCCACGGGGAGCTCAGGTTTATCACAGTGCTCCTGAGTCACTCCCATTCCTTTGTTTATCTGTAGCCACTTCTCCATGCTCTCTTACCCAACCGGTCTATCACCTGTTCCCCTAATCAGACTGTTGACTTGTAAGGTCAGATTCCTCAGAAATCCATGATTTTATATGTATGAGTGAAATACTGCCCTTCTCCTCTCCTTGTGTCTTTTGTTGGTTTTTGTTTTGCTTTGTTTTGTTTTTTGCTTTTTGGGTCACACCTGGCGATGCACAGGGGTTACTCCTGGCTCATGCACTCAGGAATCACCCCTGGCGGTGCTCAGGGGACCATATGGGATGCTGGGATTCGAACCTGGGTCGGCCACGTGCAAGGCAAACGCCCTACCCGCTGTGCTCTCACTCCAGCCCCAGTTTCTTTCTTTCATTTTTTTTTCTTTTTTTGGGTCACACCTAGCAATGCACAGGGGCCACTCCTGGCTCTGCACTCAGGAATTACCCCTGGTGGTGCTCAGGGGACCATATGGGATTCTGGAAATCGAACCCGGGTCGGCCGCGTGCAAGGCAAACACCCTACCTGCTGTGCTATCACTCCAGCCCCTACTTGTGTCTTTGAATAGTTTATTTTAAAGCAATGTCCTTTTATAGACACAGGAAGACAGTCAATATTATGCTTTTGTAAGTTGGGATTTAATTGGCTTCGAATATTATTCCCTCCTGGGCATCTGCTTTCTTGACTTGAGGCTCAGTTGCCCTTAGTTCCTAGCACCCCAAAAGCAGGGTCCCGACAAGGTAATGAAGGGACCCAGGGCAAGCTGTGAGCTACCCTGGCATTGATATGGGCCAGGCCAAAGCACCACGATACTCAACTATAAGTTGAGAGCATGGTCATGGACAAATGCTGTCATGATCCAAAAATAACAACAAGATTAGAACCCTGCTAGGGATAGGAAAGACTAAATTGGCCTGAGCACTGTAGTCTGAGATCAAGATGGCCCCAGGAGAGCAGTTCTATGAGCTTTATGTATCTCTTTTTTTTTTTTTGCTTTATGTATCTCTTACTGTGTCCATACAAAATGAATAATATTAAAATGTAGAATTAAGATGTATGTTTAATGGGGCTGGAGTGATAGCACAGCGGGTAGGGCGTTTGCCTTGCATGCGGCCGACCAGGGTTTGATTCCCAGCATCCCATATGGTCCCCTGAGCACCGCCAGGAATAATTCCTGAGTGCAGAGCCAGGAGTAACCCCTGTGCATTGCCAGGTGTGACCCAAAAAGCAAAAAAAAAAAAAAAAAAAAAGTATGTTTAAATGATTGTTGGACTAAGGAAAGGAGAAAGGCACCCTAGATGGTATTTTGCCCTGAGGCGGGTCATCTTGCTGTATGAGAATCTGTCCTAGAAGCAGCGTCCCCGGGGGGAAAGAACTTTAACCCTACTGATTGTATGACCACACCTGTGTGTAAGCCCCGACCCCTCATGCTGGGGGATTTAACCAGGCTGTAAGAGTGGGCTGGGGCGGGGGGGGGGGGGGCAGACCCGAGGCCAGAGAGAGAAGGAGGATGAAGGGAGATGGAGGAGGAGGATGAAGTACCACAGGGGAGGGAGAAGCAGGAGGAGACCCAGAGGGGAATGGAGTCGGGAATGGAACAAACTGCAACCGAGACCCACCAGCCTGGCCCTCGTTCCTCCTTCGCCTGCCCATGGCCATCGACCTCCCGGGGTGGGGCGGCGTGAGCCTACCCACTGAACGCGGGCGGCGGGAGAGGCAGAGCCCCGCGGCCCCGTTGTGTTTGCACACAGCACCTTCAGGGGAGCCCAGGGTCACCACCCCCAGTCTGAGGAAACCCTCCCTGACAAGGCCCCGCCCCGCTCCCCCCACTGCAGCCGCAGCCCCCCACCAGCCCCCGGCCCCTCAGTGTTCTGAGCCTGAGACTCGGGGCCCCGAACTGCACAAGCCTCGCAGGGACCCCCAGACAATGCAAGGTAGGACCCCACAGCAATGAATAAACCGGGAGTCTGGGTCAGAGAGGGAGGAGCTGCGGTCGCGGTGCCCACAGCCCGTCTCAGCACGCGGGAGTGCACTGCGGTGGCCCCCACTAGTGGCTCAGGACACGGTGACACGGTGCCCCTCAGCGTCTCCCTCCCAGGGATCTTCTCTGCAACCAGCCAACAGCCTACAAAGCCCCATCAGGCTTCATCCACCTGCCCCGGAGGGCAGCGGCCCTGCCTGGGGCCGGGGGCCACGGGGCCACGAAGTCGGGGAGCCACGGAGCCCCGCAGCCACGTGCAGGGGAGCCAGGGAGCCAGGGGGCCGCAGAGAGGGACCCAGAGGGCCGTGTCTGTGAAAGAGTCGGGGTCCCAGCCCCCCGCTGGCCCTCTGGGCCCCTCCCCACTCCCGCTCTCACACACAGCCTCCCCTCAGCCCGCACCACCCCAAAGTCTGCTCCCACCTGCTCCCACGAACCCCACACAGGGCCCCCAGCACCCTCCCCCAGAGACAGGGAGGGCAGTGGACGCAGCGGGGCCTCTGGGCTGGGCAGGGGGCCGGGCTGGGGGCGCCCTGTGGACACCCACACTGCCCAGCGCAGGGCTGCGGGCCTGGGGTCCTGCTCATCCTCGCGCACAGCCTGTCTGGTCCTTTCTCAGCCCTGCCTGGGGCGCCGCCCCCCCCCCCCAGGAAACCCGACCCTCCTCATCTGTTTTTTATATTTGGGGAAGGCAGCTTCACTTCCTACCTGGGGAGTGGGGGTGGGGCGGCCTCCGTCCCCTTCCCCGCTCCTGGGGCGTCCTCTGCTCAGTGTTACCCTGACACACTGCTTGTCACCGCATCAGGGTCACCCTGAGGACCAGCCTCCACCTGCTCCTTGCACGTCTGTTTCTGGGGGGGCAGGGAGGTTGGGCCAGGGCTGCTCCTGCCTCTGTGCTCAGGGGTCACCCCTAGAGGTGCCAGGGGTTCTGAGGGGTCTGCCACGCCAGAGGAGACCCCCACCCTCTGTCATCTCCCCAGGGCTGTGTGCGACTTCGCCCACTGGACAGCGGGTAAGGCCAGTCCCATGAGGGGTCAGGGCAGGGGAAGGTATGAAAGCGGAGAACATGGGGAAGGCAGGGGGGCTGCAGCCGCTGAGGGGGCAGTGCCCGCCTGCCTGGAGCAGGGCAGGCCCTGGGCAGGGGCCGGGGGGACCAGGGAGGGACCCGGGCAGGCCCAGGGCAGGCCCTAGCTCTGGCCGGCGGAGGCGCGTGGCCGCCGCAGGGGCGCGGGAGGCGGGACGAGGCCGGAGCGGGGACAGGCCTGTCGCCCAGGACCCTGCGCGCTGGAGCCCGGGGAAGGCCGAGGCGCGGGCCCTGCCGTCTGGGATGGAAACGGGCGGGAGGGGCGTCTTGGGAGCAGGAAATGCAGCGCTCGGAGCCTCAGTTATCCGCCTCCCCAGCGGGAGCCAGTCGGGGTCAGGGTGGGGGAGGGGAGCGGCCTGCCGGCGGCCGGTGGGGGAGGGGCGGGCAGCCGGGGGCGGGGCCTCGCGCGCGGCGGGGAGGGCCCAGGTCAGGGGCTGGGGCCACCGGTGGGGACAGGTGCGCACGGGTCAGCACCCCACGCAGCCCGGCATTTCTGTCGTTTTCAGCCCTGTGAAATGATTCCTCTCCGTGGGTGGCAAAAAAAAAAAAAAGTAAATACGCAAAATTTGCCTGGGAACCGCCAATTCCGAAACCGTAATCTTAAAAACGGTCAGTCAGACCGTTTCTGAGCCGCGCCCGGCTCCCCCTCGGGGGGCGTCTCTAGGGTCCGGGCTCCGAGGACACAGCCTTCGCGCCTGTGTCCTCTGCGTGTCGGCGTGTGTGTGTATACGGGCATCGACATGTGCGTGCGTGACCGTCTGTGTACCGTGTCTGTGTGCGTGACTGCACTGCACGTGTGCGAAGGCGTGTGCATGTGTGCCTGCAAGTGGGCGTGAGTCACTACTTGTGTGTAAAGGCATGTGCATACGTGCCTGCAAGTGGGTGTGAGCGTGTGTGGGTGTGCACACATGCCGGTGTGACTGATGTGTATTTGTGCACATGTATATACGAGTGGGCGTGTGCAAGTGTGAGCCCAGACATGTGTGCACATGTGTATGTGCTCATGCGTGCATGAGATTGTGCGGTCACGTGTGTGCACGAGTGGTCACGTGTGAGTGTGGGCACGTGTGCATGGAACTGTTTGAGTAGGAGTGAACATACATCCCGTGTGCCTGTGCCGGCCCTGTGTACACGTGTGCAGTGGGGGGGGGCAGGTATGAGTGCGCCTGTGCGTGTGCGCGAGTGTGCGCGTGTACGACGTGTGTGCAGGCCCGGGCGCACGGGAGCCGGCCGCCTGGCAGAGGTTTCCGGGCCCAATTACCCAATTTCGGAACGTGTCATTAGAATACCTGCGCGATGCGTAAGGCCCCACAGCGCGGGCCCGGCCCGGCCCGCCCCCAGCCCGCGCCCGCCGGGGGTCCGCGGGGCCGGGCCGCTGACGTCCCCGGTAGCTGTTTACAGACCGGCTCGGTTTCCCGGCGCGGCTAATTGGGCCCGGGACATCTGGCGGGGAGCGGGGGGCGGGGCGCGGGCCGCGCCCGGGACCCCCCCGCGCCGGGCGCCGGGCCGGGGGCCGCTGACCCGCCGCTGACCGCCCGGCCCACGCGCCGCAGGTGCCGCCCCCGCGCCGGCCCCGTTAGCGGCTCCGCCCCCGAGCGGGCCGGGCGGGCCGGGGCGGGCCGGGGCGGGCCGGGGCGGGCCGGGGCGGGCCGGGGCGGGGCGCGGCCCTATAAGGCGGGGCGGGCCGGGCAGTGTCCGGCCGCCCGCGCGGCGTGCGGGCCGGGGTGGCGATGCGGCGCCGGCGGGCGGCCGCGGCGGGCGTGCTGGCCGCCTTCCTGCTGGGCTCCGTGCTGGCCGCGCTGCTGGCCCCCGGCTCCGAGCCGGCCCCGGGCCCCGCCGAGCTGGCGCGCCGCATCCGCGCGCGCTACGACGAGGTGCAGCGCTTCGCGCGCGGCCGGCCCGAGCGGCGCCGCCTCATGGACCTGGCGCTGGCCCCGGCCGGACACGCGGGCCCCGGGCCGCGCCTGGGCTGCGCCGCGCTGCGCAACGTGTCGGGCGCGCAGTACGTGGGCTCGGGCTACACCAAGGCCGTGTACCGCGCGCGCCTGCCCGGCGGCGCCGCCGTGGCGCTCAAGGCGGTGGACTTCGGCGGCCACGACCTGGGCAGCTGCGTGCGCGAGTTCGGGGCCCGGCGGGGCTGCTACCGGCTCGCGGCCCACAAGCTGCTCAAGGAGATGGTGCTGCTGCAGCGGCTGCGCCACCCCAACGTGCTGCAGGTAGGGGGACGCGCGGGCGCACGGCCGCTCCCTGCCCCGGCGGCCCGGGGAGGGGGGAGGAGGCAGGCGGCCGGAGGGGCCCCGAGTCAGGGCCAGCCCTGGTCACCCCAGAGTCAGGGCCGCCCCAAGTCCCCCGAGTCAGGGCCCGCCCGGGTGACCCCAGAGTCAGGGCCTGCCCGAGGGACCCCAGGCTCGGGGCCACCTGGGTGACCCCAGGCTCAGGGCCGCCTGGGTGACCCCAGAGTCAGGGCTGGCCCGAGGGACCCCAGGCACAGGGCCGCCTGGGTGACCCCAGAGTCAGGGCTGGCCCGAGGGACCCCAGGCTCGGGGCCGCCTGGGTGACCCCAGAGTCAGGGCTGGCCCGAGGGACCCCAGGCTCAGGGCCTGCGAGGGACCCCAGACTCGGGGCCGCCTGGGTGACCCCAGGCGCAGGGCCAGTGACGGCTTCCACTGTGGGCAAAGGCTTTGCACACGGGCTGGAGCCCCCAGGCGTGACAGGCGGACCCCCTATGCTGCTGGACTTGGGTGCCCACACCCCCCCTCCACCAGACAGCACCGTGCTGGGCTCGGCAGGGTCAGACAGGCCTTTCCTGGCCACACCCGCCCTATCCTGGAGCTCTGGGACTGGGCGGCTGGGAGGAGGCCAGCCCTGGGGACTGACCCCTGGGCCTTCCTCAGGCTCCCCGCTGCCCGGACGCGCGGGGGCCTCAGGGGCCATCGCTGTCCCCATCCCCACAGATGGGGCCGAGAGGCTGGCGGAGGTGCAGCCAGCCCCGGGGACCCCGCAGACGGCCGCCGCCTGCCCGTGTGAGCGGCTCCGGCACTGCCCGGCCCACCCTCCTCTGACCCCCAGGCGCCCCCGCAGGCCAGCTCCCAGCACAGACCTAAGGGGGCTGCCCAGGGCCCTGGATCGTGGGGTGCCCACGCCGCTCGCCCCAGCCCACACACGCCACAGAGAGGACCCGGAACCCAGGGCCTCGCCACCCAGGCTCGGGCGGGCCCTGAGCATGGGCCACGGGCCAGAGGGGCTATTTATATGCCGTGCCACTGGGGCCAGCACCCCGCAGGCCCCGGGCACGGCTCTGGCAGGCCGGGCCGCGGGCGCAGCGGGCCCAGGACACCCCGCGCTAGCACGTCAGCCGGTTACGTGGCCTGTTGGGTTACGTGGCCTGCTCTCCGCGGAGCGTCTTGTTCCCCTCACTTCCCGGCGCTCGGGGAACTTTCTGGAAGTGCTGGCGTGTGGGCTGTGTTTCAGGCGGCCGGGGAAGGGCGTGAGCCGAGCAGGACCCGGCCTGCTGGAGGCCCGCTGACCCCTCAGTGCGCGGCCTCCCTTTGGGCCAGCCCTGCCCAACACAAGTGGAGCAGAAAGTCCACCAGCTAGCACCCGGGCCCCTCCCCAGCCCAGGGGGATCCCCGTGGGTGTCCGCCAGGGCACGCGCCTCGCGGGGCAGCCTCCCTCTTCCCCTGACCCCCAGCCCGCATCCCCCCGCCCTGCCGCCAAGGACGCTGCGACAGGAAGTGTCCGGCGGGGGGAACTGGAAGTGATGTTGGCCCCGCAGGAGCCTTTGCTTCCTGGCGGGGGAGGTGTGGGGGGAGGGGCCGGGCCCACTCCCCCCCCACTCCAGGCAGCGGGCTGTGAGCCCCCACGCCCTGCAGGCACCCCGGGGCCGGGGTCAGAGGGCACGGCTCCCCTCCCAGCCAGGCTCGCTGCCCCTCCCTCCTTCCAGGCTCGGGTCAGGGGTCTCTCTCTCCCCCAGGCGTGTTGATTAATACCTCGTTAACAGGGCGGTTAACGACCTCCGGCTGTGTAACGACTCCGGCAGGGACCACAGCCTGGGCTGACCCTCGCAGGCCCTGCTTGGAGGGTGCCGGGAGGCCGCCCGGGTGGTGGCCGCTGCTGGCCGGAGAGGCCGTGGGGGCCGCGGGCCGGGGGCAGGCCGAGCCCTCGGGAATCGCAGCCTCAGCCCACCCCAGGTCGGCCTCGGGGTCCCCCCGGCGGCCTGCAGGCTGCCGCCCGCCAGCTCTCTCGGTCACGTTGTGGCCGTAGCTTGGCCCCTCCGGGCCCTGCTCGCAGGAGAGGACGCGGCGCCTTGGCCGCTGACCGGAAACCCTGAGGGGTGTGCACTGCGCGGAAACCCTGACGGGGTGTGCACTGTGCGAGGCTACAGCGCCCTCTCCCTTGCCCCCAGCTCTACGGCTACTGCTACCAGGACAGCGAGGACATCCCCAACACCCTGACCACCATCACGGAGCTGGGCGCCCCCGTGGAGATGATCCAGCTGCTGCAGGCCGCCTGGGAGGACCGCTTCCGGGTGAGGCGGCCGGGCCGGCGGGGGGTCGGGGCACGGGCACCCTGGGGAGGGCGCTGAGACCCCCGTGCGGTGCGCCCCCAGGTCTGCCTGAGCCTGGGCCGCCTGCTCTACCACCTGGCGCACTCCCCGCTGGGCTCCGTCACGCTGCTGGACTTCCGGCCACGGCAGTTCGTGCTGGTGGACGGGGAGCTCAAGGTCACGGACCTGGACGACGCGCGCGTGGACGAGACGCCGTGCGCCAGCAGCGCCGACTGCACGCTCGAGTTCCCTGCCAGGAACTTCAGCCTGGCCTGCTCGGCCCAGGGCCGCTGCCAGGGCATGAACGAGAAGCGGAACCTCTACAACGCCTACAGGTGGGCTCGGGCCAGGAGGGCGCAGGGGCGGCCGGGCCGAAAATAGCCAGGGAAAGGGGGGGAGGGGCGGCAGCTGGAGGAGTCTCAAAATAGCCTCCAGCTCGGCACCCGCCCTGCCCCCCTGCCCTGCCCCTGCCCTCCCAGCCCTGCCCCTGCAAGCCCCAGCCCTGTCCTCTCAGCCCCAGTCCTGCCTTCCCAGCCCTGCCCCTGCCCTCCCAGCCCCAGCCCTGCCCTCCCAACCATGCCCCTGCAAGCCCCAGCCCTGCCCCTGCAAGCCCCAGCCCTTCCCCTGCAAGCCCCAGCCCTGTCCTCCCAGCCCCAGCCCTGCCCTCCCAACCATGCCCCTGCAAGCCCCAGCCCTTCCCCTGCAAGCCCCAGCCCTGTCCTCTCAGCCCCAGTCCTGCCTTCCCTGCCCTGCCCCTGCCCTCCCAGCCCTGCCCCTGCAAGCCCCAGCCCTGCCCTCCCAGCCCCAGCCCTGCCCTCCCAACCCTGCCCCTGCAAGCCCCAGCCCTGCCCTCCCAACCCTGCCCCTGCAAGCCCCAGCCCTGCCCTCCCAGCCCCACCTCATCCCTGCCCTCTGCTGCCCGGGGCCCAGCTCTGGGCCGCAGTGGCCCAGGTCAGCAGGGGTGGGGGTGAGAAGTGCTGGGGTGGTCCCACATTTGGCCCCGTGAGTGTGTGAGGGGCTCCCGGAGGGCCCGTCTGAGCCCGGCCGGTTTGCGTCACAGGTTCTTCTTCACGTACCTCCTGCCGCACAGCGCCCCGCCCGCTCTGCGGCCCCTGCTGGACAGGATCGTGAACGCCACAGGTGAGGCCCCCCAACCTCCCCGGGGTCCGGGTGGGCCCGTGCGCGTCGGGGCCTGACACGCAGCCTCCTGTCCGCAGGAGAGCTGGCCTGGGGGGCGGCCGAGACGCTGGCGCAGCTGGAGACGGTGCTGCACCTCTACCGCAGTGGCCAGTACCTGCAGGACAGCGCCCAGCCCCGGGCCAGCGGTGAGTGTGGGGCCCGCCCACCCCTGGGAGAGCCGCTCACACCCTGGGCCTCAGTTTCCCCAGCTCCTCCGCTCCTGCGGGGACCAGGACCAGCAGTTTCCGCCGTCCTGGCCCCTCACGGGCGGAGGCTCGGGGAATCCCAGCGGGGACGAGGCCTGTGCGGGCTGGGCTGGGGGGCTAGTTAGGCGGGAATAAAGTTTAACGAGGTGAACAATGGCCGGCTGTCCCCGAGGGCCAGTTTCCGGGCAGTAAATCACGCTGGACTTTGGCCTCCCTCTGGAGAAGGGCGGGCGCGGCATGGCGGGCTCTGCACGGTCCCCGGCTCCCCGCGGCCCTGCGGAGCCCGCCCGGGTCACGGCCCACACCAGGCTGGAGGGTGGCGAAGGGGCCCTGGCTCTGCCCCGCACTGGGCCCAGGGGCACCGGAGGGCCTGAGAGGCGGGTGGCGGGCCCAGACCACTGAGTCCCAGACATGCACACACATACATGCACACGTACACGTGTGTATGCCTGCAGACAGCACACATGCAGTCATGTACACATATGGACATGTGTGCATCCCTGCACACCCCCACATGTCCCATGCCCATGTGTATGTGCCTGTAGTCGTGTACAAGAACACATACATGCCTGCACAGTTACGCATATAGACAAGCACATGTGCACACACACGTCCACGTGTATGATCCGTATGATCCTGTTGCACATGCATGTCCACACATGTAGTCAAACAGTGGTCACATGATCACGTGCGGCCACATGCATGTAGCCATCCTCGTGAAAATGCACATATGTGCGCACATGTGTACAGACATACATGTCTGCAGAAGAAGCTTATACAGACCCAAAGAGCCCCCTCCCCCACCCGCCCGGCAGCACTGGGCTTGGCAGGGGGCGGGCCCAGGGCCGGGCGCTCAGGCCTGTGCACCCCCAGAGTACCGGCGCCTGGACGGCAGGGCGGTCCCCGGGGAGGACTACCGCTGCTGGCCCTCCTACCGCCACGACGGCTGCCTCCTGTCCGTGTTCGACGTGGCCGAGGCCACACGCGTCTGTGACGGCCATGCCCAGTGCCGGGCCTTCGTGCTCACCAACCAGACGACCTGGACAGGTGGGCCCCGGGGGTCCTGCGGGGGCGGGTCTGCCTGGGCGCCACTCACTGCCCTCTCGCCCGTGCCAGGCCGGCAGCTGGTGTTCTTCAAGACGGGATGGAATCACGTGGTGCCCGACGCCAACAAGACCACATACGTGCGGGCCTCTGGCTGACCCGGGCACCCAGGCAGCAGGCTGGTGGCCTGCGGACACCCTGGGCGTTCGAGGGGCCCAGACAAGGTGCAATAAGCCGATGTGAAATGTGAGTCGCTCCAGGCGGGCAGGCCAGACGCCACCCGGGGGCATCACGCCGCCCAGGGCTGCCCGCCTCAGGCCCCGCCCGCCCTGCGGAGCTGCTCCCGCTTGCGGGGCCCCTGGCCAGCGCATGGACGGGGACTGGGCCGGCGGGCGGAGGCGTGACTGAGCCGAGAGCCGGGCGGCCTGCTGGCCCATTTGCTTTCAGTGAAAGCCACGCGGCCGTGCCCAGGCTGTACCCAGAGCTTTTGTACTTCCTGTTCGTTAAATGTTTATTTTTGTAAAAAAAGAAAACATCCGTGAATAAAGACGCTTCATGCAGGATTCTTGTGGGGACGGGTAGGGACTCGGACACGGGCGTCCACACAGAGCACGGCACTGCCCAGTGGAGCCACGGCCCACAGACCCCGAGGCCCACCCACCCCACGGCCCACAGACCCCGGGCCCACCCCACGGCCCACAGACCCGGGCCCACCCACCCCACGGCCCAAAGACCCCGGCCCACCCCACGGCCCACAGACCCGGGAGCCCCCAGAATGTCCACCTTAACCCCTCGGGCTGGTCACCGCCTGCTGGGGCATCTGCACTGCACCCAGGGGGAGGCCTCGTGCCGCTGCCCGCCCAGCCGCTCTCCCTGCTCCCTGGACACTCCTGCCCCACTTCCCCACTGCGGCTGACCGTCCCGCACTCACGGGTCACATGGTCTGGAACCTACGCAGCGGGGCCTGGTCAGACAGGCTGGCCTTATCCCACTGGCCACCCGGCCTGGACAGGGCTCCGGGGCAGCTGCCCACGCCCAGCCCTGTGCCATGGGGAAGGGGACCCCCGAGGCACCGGAAGGGAAGGCCGAGAACAGGACGGGGGCGTCGGAGGCCCACCCACCCCACAGGTCGTCAATCCTCACTCCTGACCCTGTACCCGGACACGAGACCCCAGGCCCCAACTGTGCCAGGAGAGGCACCAGGACCCTCCTAAGAAGCCTGCTGTGTCCCCTGTGACCCCTCACTGTCTCGTGGCCCCTCACTGTCCCCTGTGGCCCCTCACTGTCCCCTGTGACCCCTCACTGTCTCGTGTCCCCTCACTGTCCCCTGTGTCCCCTCTGTCCTGTGGCTCCTCACTGTCTCGTGTCCCCTCACTGTCCCCTGTGTCCCCTCTGTCCTGTGGCTCCTCACTGTCCCCTGTGACCCCTCACTGTCCCCTGTGGCCCCTCACTGTCCCCTGTGTCCCCTCTGTCCTGTGTCCCCTCACTGTCCCCTGTGTCCCCTCTGTCCTGTGTCCCCTCACTGTCCCCTGTGTCCCCTCACTGTCCCCTGTGTCCCCTCTGTCCTGTGTCCGCTCACTGTCCCCTGTGGCCCCTCACTGTCCCCTGTGGCCCCTCACTGTCCCGTGGCCCCTCACTGTCCCCTGTGGCCTTTGTTGGTCCTCCTGGTCCCAGTAAGTGACCTTGTACACGCGCCCGGCATGTCAGTGAGACACACACCTGGTATGTAAGTGAAACTACATGTGTACTGGAACTCTGGGTACGACGGCTGCAGACACCTGCTCACTCGACAGTCTCCCACCACAGACACCTGCTCACTCGACAGTCTCCCACCACAGACACCTGCTCACTCGACAGTCTCCCACCACAGACACCTGCTCACTCGACAGTCTCCCACCACAGACACCTGCTCCCCCCCGTGACCGTCTCTCACACCAGACACCTGCTCCCCCCCCACCGTCTCTCACACCACAGACACCTGCTCCCCCCCCACCGTCTCTCACACCACAGACACCTGCTCCCCCCCCACCGTCTCTCACACCACAGACACCTGCTCCCCCCCCACCGTCTCTCACACCACAGACACCTGCTTCCCCCGACGTCTCTCACACCACAGACTCCTGCTCCCCCCCCACCGTCTCTCACACCACAGACAACTGCTCCCCCCCACCGTCTCTCACACCACAGACAACTGCTCCCCCCCATGTCTCTCACACCACAGACACCTGCTCCCCCCACAACGCCTCTCACACCACAGACACGTGCTCCCCCCTGTCTCTCACACCACAGACACCTGCTCCCCCCCGACCGTCTCTCACACCACAGACAACTGCTCCCCTGACTGTCTCTCACACCACAGACACCTGCCCCCCCATCGTCTCTCACACCACAGACACCTGCTCCCCCCCATGTCTCTCACACCACAGACACCTGCTCCCCCGACACCTCTCACACCACAGACACCTGCTCCCCCCCATGTCTCTCACACCACAGACACCTGCTCCCCCCCATGTCTCTCACACCACAGACACCTGCTCCCCCTGACGGTCTCTCCCAGCCTCATCATTACGCGTCTTCTCTCTCCACACGTTGAGAAAGGCACGTGCACTGAGCTCAGGCCCCCGCGGACACTGCCCCCCCCCAGCCTGGCACCTCGTGGCTCCCCCATATTTTCCGACTTGCTGATGAAGGATCAAGATCGAAGCCCCAGGTTCCTCCTGTCCACTCCCATGCCAGGGCCGAGAGCACTGCGGGCCTTGGGGGCCCCTGGAGGCCCCTGAAATGTTGAGCCTGCGGGACACAGCGGCCTCACGGAGCAGGGTGAGGGTGGCGGTGGCGGGTTCGGGGTGGGTCCCCCGTGCTGGCGCTCTATCCCTTTCCCAGGTCGGCTGCTGGGTGTCTGGAGCAGGCACGGTGCGGGGTGATGGAGGCTTCTAGAAAGTGTGAATGGGTGTGTTCCCGGCCCTGCAGGGGTCCTCCCGGGCATCCGGTGACGGCCTGGGCGGGGCCCTGGAGCGAGATGGCACCGTGCGAGCCGGCCGTGAGGGAGCGGGAGGGAAACCGTGCGAGGGCGCCCGGCCTGCTGCTCACAGGGCCCCCGGGGCAGGGCGCAGACATTTCTCCAGAAAATGGGGCACTTTTCTCCGCATTCTGACCGCGTGTCGTGCGCTGGCCGCTGTGGGAACCTGGCACCCCGGGTCGCCGCCCTGTGGGCTCAGGGTTACAGCCCTGCGGGCGCGAGGTCAGCACCTCCCAGCTTGTCCTAAAAGCCTCTGGGAGGCTCCGGGAAAGACGCCACAGAGCAGCCTCAGGCGGGTGCTGCGAGCTCAGGGCCAGCTGCCCTGCCAGGAGCACTGTGTGGGGAGGCCCCCGGCACGCTGCTGGGTCTGTGCCCAGCAGTGCCCAGAGACCCCACGGGCCCAGCGGGGCGTGTCTGCAGCCCGCGCCCCCGCCCCACACGCCAGGAGAGAGGGGCACTCACCCACGAGGGGGTGGACAGGAGAACATCGAGGAAAGCACTCGGCCACGCTGGGCTCAATCGCCAGCTCAGGGTCGGGCCTGAGCACAGAGCCAGGAGTCAGCCTGGAGCACTGCTGGGAGCCAGGAGTGATCAGATCTGGGAGTGAGCGCCACCGGGAGCATCAAAGACTGGTGAATGAAAGGATGAGAGCAACACGGGGTAAGTGAAAGGAAACGGATGAGAGCCGGTGGGTTGCAGGCTGAGGGCTGCCTGGCGGTGGGGTCCCCGGGCCCCGGCCAGGTCCTGGCGTCTGAGCTGCGCCTGCTCCTTGGGCTTCGCCCCGGCCTGGAAACAGGCTCGCGATGCACAGAGGCTGGGCAGGACCCGGGCCACGAGCCCAGCCCCGGGGCGGCCCCCTGCCGCATCTGCTGCCCCTCGGCTCCCACGCCCTCGCCCCGCTCCTCCCAGCTGTCACCGAGTGTCACCAAGTCACCCGCCTGCAGCCTGAGGCCGAGACAGTCGCCCCCGTGCTGACCCCGCGCCAGCCCGGCCGGCCGGCCCCTCCCTCCCGCCCCTCCAGGCCCACGCAGCGGCCTGCCCCCCGGCCTTGGCTGCCGCGGGCGAGTGTGGTCGCAGACGCCTCCTGTTAGCTCTCGGTTTATTCTGGGCGCTGCAGATGTGGCCAGATGTTTACTTTCAACGTGCAGAGAGACGCCGTGCTGGGGGCTGGGGGGGCCTGCCCGCCCGCCACATGTGGCCCAGGCCGCGCTCCTGCCAAGTCAGCACATCCCACGGAACCAGGAGCATGTGGGAGGCACGTGTGTGCTCTGAGATCACCCCCAGCCCCCATGGGGCCCTCGGCCCCTCCCACAAGCCCCCCCAGCAGGACCCCCTTGGGGGGATTTGGACGACCTGAGAGGACCCTCGGGGTCTGGCGCCAGGGTGGGACCCCACAGCCTGCGCCCTTCTGCCCCCCTGCGGACCCCAGGCCCAGACCGCCGCTGACACGGCCCAGCCTCGGGGGCTCCATTCTGAAGGGAAGTTCCGGACCCCACCGGGCTGACCAGGATGTGGCCACTGCCCACAGCCAGACCCAGGCCTGCTGCCTCTCTCCTCTGGGCTTCCAGGGTCCGCAGCAGGCTGGAAGGAGACGCTTGAGAGCCCCTCAAAGCCCCTCAAAGAGACAGGAAGGGGGGCGGCTGAGGGAAACACCCCCACTGCTGGGCAGGAAGGCTCAGCCTCCAGTGCTCCCCAGGGCTCTGAGAAGGTGCTCCCGGCCCTCACCCTCCACGGCCTCTGCCCTGTTCTGGCACGGAGAGCGGGAGGGAGAAGGCCAGCCACCGCAGGCCGCAGGGCACAGCCTCGTGGGCTCAGTGGACACAGGGCCTGCAGGGGGTCCCAGCTCTCATGGGGGGCTCATGGATTCTCAGATAGGACGTCCGGGACGGAAACCAGGACACAAACCCAGGACACAGGCCCGGCCACGAGGCAGAGGACACAGGACAGGAGCCCAGGTCAGCCCTACTCCTGACCCTGAACCCTGGACCAGGGACAAAGGTCTGAGGGTAGGAGGCGCCCTCTCCCCTCACTCTCTCTCTCTCTCTCTCACACACACACACACACACACACACACACACACTCATTCACACAACCTCACTCACATACTCCGTCACACCCACACTCACACACACACACACACACACTCATTCACACAACCTCACTCACATACTCCGTCACACCCACACTCACACACACACACACACACACACACTCATTCACACAACCTCACTCACATACTCCGTCACACCCACACTCACACACACACACACACACACACACAGAGTCGCTCACACTGAGTCACACAGTGCCCCCTCTCCCTGCGCCGTCCTGTCTCCCTGTCCAGGCCTCCGTGCTGATGAAGACCACCAGAACCGGCCTGACCCGTCTCCCGGCCCGTGGGCTGCGGGGCAGCTGCGCCTTCCGGCACAGCGGTGCGGTGAGAAGCGGGTCCCAGCCGCAGAGGGGGCGGCCGGAGCAGGAACCCCCGAGCCCTGTCCCGAGAAGCTGGTGTCCTCGCCCCTGCGCCAGCGCTGGGGTCACCCCAAGTCAGGCCCAGCAGAGGGGGGCTCCTCACCCCACCCCACCCCCCGCCTGTGCCTACTCTGTTTTGTGGCCCCCAGGGGCCACCGCGGCGGGGGCCTGGCCTCAGCAGGGTCCCGGGTGGCTGCTGCTGACAAGAGCCCCAGCAGCTGGGACCCTGTCACCCTCCCCGGAGCACCAGCTCTCTCCTGGGAGCACCCACTCCCCTCCCCCAGGCTCACCCACCTCCCCTGCGGACACACGCTCCCTCACTGAAGCACCCACTTCCCTCCAGGAGCACCACCTCCCCGATCACCCCTTTCCCGGGTGAGCACCCACCTCCCCAATCACCCACCTCCCCGATCACCCCTTTCCCGGGCGAGCACCCACCTCCCCCGGGAGCACCCGTCTCCTGCCAGCCCAGCTCTGACCTGTCCTGCTTGGTCCTGAGCTCCTGGGAGTCGGGCTGGCACGAGGGCCGCCAGCTTGGGGCCTGGGCAGGGCAGATGGAAGTACCTGGGGGTGGGGACACCCCTGTGCGCCCAAGCCAACAGGAGGGTCCGGGGGCGAGAGGAGGTTGCAGAGACCCCGGCTCCGGGAAGCCAGGCCAGTGGCCCTGGGAGGACCCCGCCCAGGTACGCCGAGGCCCTACAGGCCACGTGCAGCAGGGGGTGGGCCCCCCCATGCCCCTCCCGCACCTGCTGCCCCTCCTCAGCCCGCAGCGGGGGGCGGGGGAAGCCCGGCGGGGTCTGGGCTCTCGGGCGGGTGTCCACGCCTGCCCGACACTCTGAAGGGAGAGCAGAGTCTCTGGGGGCTGGAGCAGGGGCAGCCTGCCCCCCGCCCCTGGGTGCCCCCTGCGCCCCGTCCCCAAGCCCAGCCGAGCTCCAGCCCTGCGCTTGCCGGATCAGAGCCACGGCAGACGTCGGCCCTCCGCGTGGGGGTCCGGCGCCCCCGTCCTCTGCCCTCCCGAGTGGTGGCGAGTGTCCCGCAGGCTCAGAAGGCTCCTCGCACACTCGCCGTGGGGCCGCCCAGCGCAGGAGCCACGGCCCGTGTCGCATGTCAGGTAAGAAGCATCATGCGTGTCCCGGGGCTCCGCCACGGACGGGACGGCCAGTGACCGAGTCCTGCAGGGGCTGTCGCCCGGGCCTGTCTCTCCTCAGGGAACCCCGGGCCCCTGGTCCTTCCTCAGCCAGGCTGCGGGACCACCCTGATTGGGCGGGGCTTCCTGCCCCCCCGGGACCCCGCCCTTGCCATGCAGACCCTCCCCGTCCAGAATAGGGGCCGGGGGTGCCTCCCCTCCCCTGCCCGTCCCAGGGACCCTCCTCCCACCTTCCCCCCTCCAGCACCCCTGCAGGCTCGGGCACTGCCCTGATGGTTTCTCCCTCTCGCCCCGGGCACCCCATGTCCTCCTGCCCCTGCTGACCACGGTGTGGCCACCTCTGCTCCTCCTGTCGCTCTCCCGCCAGCCCCGCACGCACCCCCGGGCCACCATGGGACACGAGCGGGAGCCCAGGGGTGCGGGGAGGGGAGCCTTGCCCTCTCACCCACCCCGTCACCCACATACCCGCAGCCACGTCGGGGCACACCCCGGGGGGAAGCCGCACCCGAGCCAGGGCCTTTCCATGAGGGGGAGAGAAGGGGCCTGTGGGAGGCTGGGGGGGTGCAGGGCCATCTCGGGACCCCAACCCCTCCCTGAGCTCCGGCTGCACCGTCAGAGTCCCTGTGGGGGTCACAGACAGACAGACGGATGCATGGATGGATAGAGGGAAAGATGGGCAGACAGGCAGACAGACAGACGGATGGACGAATAGAGGGACGAACAGATGAACAGACGGACAGACAGACGAATAGAGGGACCGACGGATGAACAGACGGACAGACAGACGAATAGAGGGAAGGACGGACAGGCAGACGGAGGGACAGATGCACGGACGGACAAGATCTCCACATCTCTGCCCCACCACGTCCGTCCTCTCTCCAGAGAGACATGCCCGGGCCGCAGCAGCAGGAAGAGCGTCGGGCCAGCAGCTCAGGGGTCTGGGCTTGGGTAGGACGTGGGACCCTCAGTCCCAGGGCGGCTGCTGAGCGCCCACTCCCCTGAGCCGTGGCCATGGGCACTGCCCCGGCTCAGTTTCCCCATAGCTGAGGGACGGCCCGAGCCTCGTTCCCAGGGAGCTGGCTCCAGGCACGGGGAGGGGGCGGGAACATGGTGGCACCGGTGGGCGAGGCAGCGACTTCGAGCTTCTGGATGCCTCAGGGGGAGGGGGAGGTGGCGGTGGGGAGTGGGGGCGGGGGGGCGCAGGCGGGGGTCTCGGGGTACAGGAGCTCGGGGTTCCCTTATGGGCAGTGGTCAGCGGGGCTGGGGACCTGCCCAGTCTGGATCTGGGGGCTGGGGGCTGCAGTGCGGCTGCTCCAGAGTCTGAGGGTCAGAGGGCGACCCCGCCCCGGCACCCGCTCCCCAAGATGCAGGTCGTGGGCCCGGTGGTCCGGCTTGTTTGAAGCGGTGTCGCCACCTGGTGGTTGGATGGAGCAAGTGCCCAGGACCGGCCGCCCCCTGCCTGGCCTTGGGCCACCGTGCTGGCCCCTTATGCGGGGAGTGACCCCCAGGCCGGGGCCCAAAGGGGCGTTTCCCCAGGGCCCTTGTCCTGACCCTCAGGCCATGGGGGCGAGCAGACTCAGTGACCCCTGGGAAGGAGATGCGGGACCTGCTGGTGGGCAGGCGCCGGCCTCGCCCTGAGTCTTGCAGGCCCGGCTCCCAGGGCCTCTGTGTCCTGCGGCCCCGGCCGGCCCCTCTCCTGGGCACGTGTCTGGGTGTGGGGGTCTCCCACACGGTGCTCAGGGACCCCTGAGGGAGCCCCCGCACGCTCTGCCCGGCCCCCACAGCACGTTTCGTCCCCACCCTGTGGTAGGAGAGGAGGGAGCCGCCACTGACCGCGGGCTGGGCCTCAGTTTCCCCGGGAGCTTGTCTTCCCTGCCTGCTCCAGCCGTGGGCGGGCCCCAGCCGGCACCTGTGTCCCGCGTCTCCGCCTGCCTGGAGCCCTCGCACCCACAGGCAGCCGCCCCCTGCCCGCCCCCACGCAGGGCCCTGAGCGCCCCAGGGGCCGCCAGCTGTGAGCTGGTGTCCCGCACCCTGGCCCAGCTGCAGCCAGACGCTCCGTCCGGCCAGAAACCGCCAAGTTCCCTACTCCTGAGGGACAGGGCCTGCCTGCGGGGGGGGGCCGCACTGGCTCCTGGCCAGGGGTCCCCCACAGCCTCAGTGGCCCTGGGCCCAGGACAGCACCCTTGGCGCGGAGGGTGCAGGGCGCACACCGCCCCGGGCTGCTGCTGACGCTTCTGCCCGCGAGTGCCCAGGACCCAGCCTTGCTGGAGGGGCGGGGGAGGCAGGGGGACCCGGACAGCTCAGGCCGTCCGTGTGCCCCCGAGTGGATCCACCTTGCCTGCTCCCAGGGCCACTCCTTCCCGTCACACCCGGCCCTGGCGGGAGGCTGCGCAGACCCGGCCCGGCCCTCTGCGCTGAGCGGGGTCACGGGCCCCCTCGCCTTCCCACCGGGCGCTCCCGCAGCCCCTCGCCCCTGTCCCCAGCCCTGCTGTCACCCAGCCCTGCTGTCCCCCTGTCTGTCCCAGCCCTTCTCTCTGCCCAAAGTGCCTTCATTGCATCGGGAAGGACGTGCCTGGCTGGGCGGGGGCCGGGCTGACCTCTCTGTCCTTCCTGCCCTCTGTCCCCCTCCCCTCCTGCCCTCCCCCCTAGAATCCAGGGCTCGCTCCTGCTCCTTCCAAGGAACCGGCCCCGGCTTTGCTCAGCACCACTCGGTTGCGGGGTCCCCGCTCCATCCCACCGCCTGTCCGGTCGGGCCGTGAAACTCTCCTTATTTATTGTAGCCCCATGACCTGCTAAGTTGCCCACATATGGTCCCACACCAGTGTCACACGCCATCCCACACCGGGCGCCTCCCTCCACCCGTGTCCGTCTCCCGTCCACCCCCGCCTGCCCCCTCGCGGGCACAGCTTCATTCCACAGTTTCTGTCACACGCAAAGGCACGCGGGACCATCAGGCTTAGCTGGACAGGAGCCCCTGGGGGTGACTGTGACCCACACTGGCCACTGGCCTCCCTGCGGGCCGCTGCTGGCCGAGCCCCTCGGGCTGCGGGTCTGTCAGCTTCCCGGCAGCTGTGCTAGGCTGGTCCTGGGGCCCGACCTGGCGGACTCGGGCTCCGCTCCGACCTTCCGACAGCAGCCCTGCCTCCCCTCTGGACGCTACTCCCCCCTGCTAGACCTTGGCGGGGAGCCTGTCCGTCCTGGCCATCTGTCCGTCCCCTCCACACTCTCGGGCTCGGCAGCAGAGACAGCAGGAGGGGAAGGCGCCTGCCTTGCCCAGGGCGGACCGCGGCTCGGTCCTGAGCACTGCTCAGGGTGCCCGAGCCTCACGGGCCAGGCGGAGGCAGAGCCTGCGACCAGGAGGAGGGCCTGTGGGAGGAGGGGCGCTCCTCCGTGTCCTTGGGCGCAGGCCGTGGTCATCTTCCCGCGGCCTCTGTGGGGACCCCAGGGCCTGGCCAGGGGCCAGGTAGGGGCTCGCCCGTGCCGGGAGGGGGAGCTCGAGCCTCCCTTGTGCTGGGCCCCCAAATCCTTCCTTCCTGGGGGACTCCCGGGCAGTGCCCAGATGCCCAGGCCCACAGCCCAGAGTTCCAGGCCACTGAGCCGCAGTCCAGCTCAAGGTACTGAGGTGAGCCCGATGGCCAGGGGACCAGAGTCCCTGAGTGGCCGAGAGACGCAGGAGACTCTCTGGACATCGCCTGCCCCTCCCCCGCGGGATGTGCCTTAAGGCCAGCCGAGGGCGGATTCCTGCAGCCCCCCCAGCCCCCCACACTGTAGTGGGCCCAGCCTTGAGATGTCCAGCCTGATCGGCCAAGGGTGGGGATGACCCAGCTCCCGGGGCCCGTGGTGACCACAGTGAGGAGGCCTTGGGGGGGTCTCAGCCAGGACGGAATCTCGCTGGACTCGCCCCTTTGAGTGTCCATGGTGGCCAGGAGTGACGTGGCCAGGGCAGGACAGCCAAACGGGGGGGGGGGGAGGCGGGGACAGGAGCAGCCCCCAGCTGACTAACTGCCCACAGTCTGGTCTCTAACTGCAGGATGTCATTGGTTCATCCTTTCTCCCTTGCCACAAAGAGTTTAGGTTTATCTGGTAACACCCATCACAGTGCTCCTGGAGCACCTCCATCCCTCTGTGTTTATTGGAATGTAGCTCTAAACCTGTTAGGACAACATTGGTATGTCCTGTTCCCCTTGCCACAGGAAGATTAGGTTTATCACAGTGCTCCCGAGGCACTTCCATTCCACTGCGTTTACCTGTAAACTCCTCTCCATGCTCTCTTCCCCCACTGGTCAATCACCTTCTCCCCCTAATCAGACTCTGTTGACTTGTAAGGTCAGATTCCTCAGAAATCCATGATTTCATATGTATGAGTGAAATACTGCCCTTCTCCTCTCCTTGTGTCTTTTGAATAGTCTATTTTAAAGCAATGTCCTTTTATAGACACAGGAAGACAGTCAACATTATGCTTTATAACTTGGGATTTAATTGGCTTCAAATATTATTCACTCCTGGGCATCTGCTTTCTCGACTTGAGGCTCAGTTGCCCTTAGTTCCTAGCACCCCAAAAGCAGGGTCCTGACGAGGGACAGAAGGGACCCAGGGCAAGCTGTGAGCTACCCTGGCATCGATATGGGCCAGGCCAAAGCGCCACGATACTCAACTATAAGTTGAGAGCATGGTCATGGACAAATGCTGTCATGATCCAATAGTAACGACGAGACTAGGACCCTGCTGGGGATAGGAAAGACTAATCTGACCTGAGCACTGTAGTCTGAGATCGAGGTGACCCCAGGAGAGCAATTCTACAAGTTTAATGTATCTCTTACTGTGTCCATGCAAGATTATTAATATTATGACTGTTTATATGTTTGTTGGACTAAGGAGGAGAAACACACCCATACTTACCTTTAGGCCAGTCGTCTTGCTGGATAAGAATCTGTCCTGGAAACAGCATCCGTTGAGGGAAAGAAACGTGACCACACCTGTGTGTAAGCCCCGACCCCTCATGCTGGGGGATTTAACCAGGCTGTAAGAGTGGGCTGGGGGGGCCAGACCCGAGGCCAGAGAGAGAAGGAGGATGAAGGGAGATGGAGGAGGAGGATGAAGTACCACGGGGGAGGGAGAAGCAGGAGGAGACCCAGAGGGGAATGGAGTCGGGAATGGAACAAACTGCAACCAAGACCCACCAGCCTGGCCCTCGTTCCTCCTTCGCCTGCCCATGGCCATTGACCTCCGGGGTGGGGCGGCGTGAGCCTACCCCGCTGAACGCGGGCGGCGGGAGAGGCAGAGCCCCGCGGCCCTTTTTTGTGATAACACATCAACGGCCAGTGGAGAAGAGGTCAGCCGAGAGTGGACACGGGGCAGCGGCGGGCTGGACCCTGGTTTCCTACCTGCAGGGCCGCGCAGAGGCGGCGGCGGGCTGGCCCGCGACACAGGGGACACGGGCCCTCGCCTGCCCGCCGCATCCCCTCTGGCTGCCCCGCCCAGCTGTCCCCCTGGGCCCACTCGGCAGGCGTGGACAGTGCTTGTCCCTCGGGTGCAGCTGCGCCCCGCCCACCTGCTCGGACCCTTCCCCGCGGGGAGGGCGGCCTGGGCGGGGGCGCGGGCGGGCGGGGTCCAGGGCGGCGTCCAGGCCGAGGGTCCAGGGTGGGGTCCAGGGTGGGGTCCAGGGCGAGGGTCCAGGCCGAGGGTCCAGGGCGGGGTCCAGGGCGGGGTCCAGGCCGAGGGTCCAGGCCGAGGGTCCAGGGCGGGGTCCAGGGCGGGGTCCAGGCCGAGGGTCCAGGCCGAGGGTCCAGGCTGAGGGTCCAGGGTGGGGTCCAGGGCGGGGTCCAGGGCGAGGTCCAGGCCGAGGATCCAGGCGCGGGGCGCCAGCCCACACCAGCCGTCGCGCCGGCCTTTGCCGGCAGGGGGCGCGCGTGTCCCGCCCGGCGCAGGACCGAGGTGGGGCGGGCGGGCCGGTGTGAGAGGGTCAGCGCTGCCCTCCGCTCCCTCGCGCACTGTCCCCGCCCTGCTGTGCCCCCTCACCTGTCCCCTGGCCTTGGCGGTGGGGGGGCGCTGCCCTCAGCTCCCTGGGCGCCCCCAGCCCGTGGGGGGCTGACACCCAGCACCTACAGGCCCCTGTCTGCCGTCCTCACCCCAAGTAGCCCCCTTCCTACCCACCCCCGCCCCGTCTCACCCCGCTCCACTCCCCAGAGTCTGGGAGGAGGAAGTGAGCGGAAGAGGTCAGAGGTCACCGTCTGGGTCAGTTCCCGTGTCCCCAGGGAAGATGCCAAATTCGGTTCCTTTTTCTTGGGAAGCCCTCGGGGGTTTTCCGACTTGCAGAATTCCCCGAACCGCCTGCCCGGCCCGGCCTGCTGTGCGGGTGTGCTCTGCGGCCTGCGCCCGTGACTCCTTGTCCGGCCCCTGGCAGGGGTCCCCAAGGCAGGGAGTCTGGGTGCACACAGTCCTCTCGCCAGCAGCCCCGGGCTCCGTCCGTGCATGGGCCAGAACACACTGCAGCCTCTCCGCCAGGCCCTGAGCACCAGCCCCTGAGCACCAGCCCCGGGCGGGGGAAACTGAGGCCCAGGAGCACCCGCCCGGACGGCAGGGGATGGGGGGCTCCGGGCCCAGGGGCTGCCTGCCTTGGGAGCTCTGACGGGGCCAGGAGGGGCCGGCACGTCCCTCTCTGACCCGGTGTGGAGCAGGGGGGCCGGGCCGCTCTCGAAGAACCGAGCGTGGGCCACAGAGCAGGTAGGGGCCCGCACCACAACTCCTCCCGTGTCCCTGGGGTCCCCCTCGCCCGCCCGGCTTCCCCCTGCTTCTGAGCATCCCTGCGGGTGCCCAGCCTGCTGGAGGGCGGGGCCCTCGGGGGACAGCCGCCTGCTGCTCCTCCCTCAGGCTCCCGCTCCTCCTCACCTGCCTCAGCACCTCCCTCACACGCATGCATACACGCCGTGCACCGGCAGACATGCACACGCACCTGCAGTTCCGTGCCTGTCCCATGTCTGCATCGCGTGTGCACACGCGTGTGCAAGGCTGGCCCGCGTAGGTGTACGGGCGCACGCGTGTGCACACACTGGCCCCGAGTCCTTCCCTCGCTCCTTATCTCCCCGCGCGGGCAGCCAGGCCGGTGCTCCCGCCGGGAGCAGGTCTGGGCCGGAGCCGCTGAGCCCAGAATGCTTCCAGGTCCCGGCCAGCATTTCCTGTCTCGGCAACCGGGGGGGAGGGCGGGGGCGGGCGGGAAGGACGGGGCTGCTGCTGGGCCCGCTCAGCGCGGCCATCCCGGAGGCCCCTGCCTTGGCACGGTGCCCAGCAGAGCAGGAGAGCGGCCAGCACGGGCCCCTGAGACAGCCCGGCCTGGCTGCGAGGGCCCCTGAGGTGGGGGCAGGCGGGGCAGGAGAAGGGGCTCTGGCCCAGCCGGAAAAGTACTAAATGTGCAAAAGCAGGAATGCAGGCAACGGCAGGGAGAGCTGGCGACCCACCGACCCCCCACGCCTGGCCTCCCGGGGCTGCAGGGCTCAGGGACCCCCCCCCATGCCACGGCCTCCCAAGGCAGGGCGTGAGCGAGCATGGTTTCCCGCGGGAGACAGGGAGGCCGCCCTGCAGGGGTGCTCCCCGCCGAGGCCCCGCCCTCTGCTCTCTCTTGGGGGGGTCCCTGGGGGCACTCGCCGTGGCTGGGCGCCAGAACCAAGTGTGCAGGACCGACCCCCACTCCTCACCCACAGAGGGGAGGCCTGGAGTCCCACCCCAGGACCCCGCCCCTGCGGCTGCCTCTCAGAGATGGGCCTGGGCATCGCTCTCGAAGGCCGGTGCCAGGAGGGCACGGAGCAGAGGCCGAGAGAGCAGCCCCCACTGGGAGAGAAGCACAGCCCTTCCGGGAAGTGTGGGGGAGGGCGGGAGTCCCGGGGTCCAGGAGAGCACAGCAATGTGGGGACGAAGTGCAGGGTCCACTACCGGGCAGACCGGCTTGGGCCCGCCCAGCGCCCCTCTGAGCCCGGCTGGCAGGGTCGCGAGGCGGGGAGGGGTGGGGGGGAGGTTGCCGTGAGCCCGGGCGGGGGCGGGGGTGCGGGTGTGTTCATCTGTCTGGGGGCAGGACTTAGCGGTGACACAGGACGCTCGATGCGGGGGGATCGATCGAGGGAGCCTCTGCTTATTTTTAGCCCCGACATCAATCGATCGGTCGCCTGGACGGCTGCCTGACTCCTGTTCGGGTGCCCGTGTCACCCGCTTGGCTCTCTTTGGCGCCTCACTTCAGGGCTCCCATATCAACTGTTCGCCTAGTGTCCTACTAAGAGTCCTATTTTTCAATCAATACTTTGCTAACGGCTGATCTCCGGCTCTGTCTCCGCTTGCCCACTCGACACACGCGGTGGCAGTGTCCTGCGTGCTGGGTTTGGGGTGGGGGCAGTGCCCTGACAACTCTCAGCCACGCCAGGTTGCTGGACTCTCCTGCTCCCCCCCCCACGGCTCTGAAACACTGGCCAAAGGCAGAGGGACGAGCGGTGCCGGGACCAGTGACCAGCAGCTCTGCAAGTGTCCCCCGAGCGCCGTCAGCCCCAAGAGGCTGAAGGGAGGAACACGTGCTCGGGGGTGCCGGGGTGGCCGTCCCGGGGGGTCCCACCCGCCTGCCCTTTGTGGTCCCCCTGGGAGAGCAGAGAGGAGCAGCAGCTCCCGACCCCACCGGCACAAGAGACCGTGTGAAGCATTAGTTCCCGCAGACGTAAATCTCGTCTCTGAGCAGCCGGGAGCTGATCCATATGCTTTCGGCTCTCCCTGAACTCCGGGTGTCTGGCCCCAGCAGGCATCCGAGGCTCATCCAAACCCGGAGAGCAGGCGGCTGCCCACAGCCCCGCACGCCGCCTGGTCTTGCTGGCAGGGCCGTCGTTCTGTCCCACGTCCCTTCCCACGCTGGCTCCCACTCTTCCCGGGGACAGAAACTGCTCGTGATCACTCCGGAAGGAACCCGCATGCTCCGCTTCTTTCTCCTCTCGATTCTGCTGAGAACCATCAGGCACTGACTGAAATTGCAACGTAAGCTCAGACGGAAATTACCGGGTTGATCAGGGCCCGGCCGGGTCGGAGCCGAGCAGGAACGCTTTGCTGAAGCTGCAAATGTGCACGTGTTGGAAATGTTTGTTTAAATGCGTCTGTTTTAGGCAAAACGAAATATGCCTTTCCGAACCTCAGGCTTTGCCCGGGAAAACAGCCCTGCGGTCGGCAGTCCGGAGTGGCGGGGCGGGAGCCAGGCTGCAGTGCGCCCAGCACACACAGTTCCCCTCCCCTGGGGGGCTTCAGGGCGTTGGGAGCAGCTCTGGCCGCTGTGCCTGGAGGGACACTGAGGGGGGTGCGAGCCCCCGGCCCGCCTGGCAGCTGCTCTGCTCGGGTTCTCCTTGCGGCTCTCGCCCCAGACCCTGGCCCGAGTGGTCTCCGGGCGGCAGCCACGCACGTCCCTCCCGCCTCGTCCCTCCACAACAAGAGGCAGCGAGTCTCGCCCTGGGCTGGGGGACGCGGTGGAGGGCCAGGGGCATGCTGGGCGCGGCTTGACTGCTGCCTCGACTTGCGCTCCTGAGCCTCCCGCACCTTCCTGAGGGGCAGCAGCCGAAGCAGCTGGGGACACGGCCCCCCGCAGTCCCGTACACGGGCGGCTTAGGACATGCAAGGCCGTGTCCAGGGCTCCACCACCTCCAGGAGTAGACAGGAAGGGGACTGTCCTGAGGGGGCAGCGACATTTCAGCCCTCCACACCCCCGGGAGCGAGTGTCCCTGCAGACAGCCTCGGTCCCCCCCCCAGTTCATGTTGCTCATTGTTCCCTGGGACCCCCACGGAGCGGCGGCCCCAGGGGTGATTCTGCACTCGCGGGGTTTGGCTCTGAACCCTCTGGGCCCGGCGCAGCCTGAGACCGAGCTGCCAGGTCCTCAGACACAGTGTCCACGCCGGCCTGGGCAGCGTTTGCAAAAGCGTCTGTTAAGGTCTAGCCGACACGCTACAATGCACTTATTCTATTTTTTAATTTTATTTTATTGAATCACCATGAGATAGTTACAGGCTTTATGTCTGGGTTACAATCTCACAATGCTCAAGCACCCACCCCTCCACCAGTGCACATTCCCCACCACCGATACCCCCGGTATACCCCCCTTTCCCACCCTCCCCCTGCCTCCATGGCAGACAATGTCCCTCATACTCTCTCTCTCTCTCTCTCTCCCTCTTTTGGGAATTATGATCTGCAATACAGATACTGAGAGGCCGTCATGTTTGGTCCTTTATCTACTTTCAGCACACATCTCCCATCCTGAATGATCCCTCCAACCATCGTTTTATTAGTGATCCCTTATTTATTTCAGCTGCCTTCTCCCCCAGCTCATGAGGCAGGCTCCCAACCATGGAGAAATCTTCCTGGCCCTTCTCTGTACTCTCCTTGGGTGTCAGTCTGTTGTTATGTTGTTCTATACTCCACCAATGAGTGCAGTCGTTCTGTATCTGTCCCTCTCTTTCTGACTCATTTCACTTAGCATGATACTCTCCATGTCTATTCACTTATAAGCAAATTTCATGATTTCATCTCTCAAACAGCTGCATAGTATTCCGTTGTGTAGATGGACCAAAGTTTCTTTAACCAGTCGTCTGTTCTTGGGTTGTTTCTACATTCTGGCTATTGTGAACAGTGCTGCAATGAATATATAGGTACAGATGTCATTTCTACTGTGCTTTTTTGCGCTCTCGGGGTATATTCCCAGAAGTGGTGTTGCGGGAAGTTCAATTTCTAGTTTTTAAAGGAATGTCCATGTTGTTTTCCAGAAAGGCTGAACCCGTAAGGCTGGACCAGTTGTCATTCCCACCAACAGTGAAGGAGCGTCCCTTTTCCCCCACATCCACCCCAGCACTGGTTGCTTTTGTTCTTTTGAATGTGTGCCAGTCCCTGTGGTGTGAGATGATATCTCATTGTTGCTTTGATTTGTATCTCCCTGATGACTAGCGATGTGGAGCAGGTTTTCATGTGCCTTTTGGCCATTTGCATTTCTTTTTTGAGGAAACTTCTGTTCATTTCTTCTCCCCATTTTTGTTGGGGTTGGAGGTCTTTTTCTTGTACAATCCTACGAGTGACTTGTATGTCCTGGAGATTAATCCCTATCAGATGGGTTCTGGGTCAATATTCTTTCCCATTCTGTGGCTCTCTGTATTTTGGCCACTGTTCTTTTGAAGAGTGCACTTATTCTAAACGCATGACTGGGGGCGGGTGGGAGCTGGCACACACACGCACAGGCCTGGGTTCTGGCCCGGAAGGAGCCCAGCGCCCTCCCTGCAGGTGTGTTCCCTCGAGGGGCGGGGCGGGGCATTTTTCTGGGAATCGTACAACTCTGCAGAGGGGCCTCGGGAGAACTGACATCGCAGCCACATCTATGGGGCTCACGAGCTGCAGGATGGCGCCCACAAGTATCCCGTTTCCGTGGTCTCTCACCAGTACCCAGCATCTGTGGTCTTTCCCTAGTACCCAGCATCCTTGGTCTCTCGCCGGCACCCAGTGTCCGTGGTCTCTCACCTGCACCCAGTGTCCGTGGTCTCTCGCCGGCACCCAGTGTCCGTGGTCTCTCGCCAGCACCCAGTGTCCGTGGTCTCTCGCCGGCACCCAGTGTCCGTGGTCTCTCGCCGGCACCCAGTGTCCGTGGTCTCTCGCCGGCACCCAGTGTCCGTGGTCTCTCGCCGGCACCCAGTGTCCGTGGTCTCTCGCCGGCACCCAGTGTCCGTGGTCTCTCGCCGGCACCCAGTGTCCGTGGTCTCTCGCCGGCACCCAGTGTCCGTGGTCTCTCGCCGGCACCCAGCGTCCGTGGTCTCTCGCCGGCACCCAGCGTCCGTGGTCTCTCGCCGGCACCCAGCGTCCGTGGTCTCTCGCCGGCACCCAGCGTCTGTGGTCTCTCGCCGGCACCCAGCGTCTGTGGTCTCTCGCCTGCACCCAGCGTCTGTGGTCTCTCACCGGCACCCAGTGTCCGTGGTCTCTCACCGGCACCCAGTGTCCGTGGTCTCTCACCGGCACCCAGTGTCCGTGGTCTCTCGCCAGCACCCAGTGTCCGTGGTCTCTCGCGGCACCCAGCCTCGCTGACCTCTCATGCCTCTTCAGAGTCCGGGGCTTGCTCTCCTGGAGAGGCGCGCGGCAGCTGACAAGTTCAGGGTCTTGAAGTGCTGACATTGATATCACTGGTCTCCGAAGGATTATTGGCACAGTCATCTTCAGTCCAGTTCCCGTGAGACAGCCCCGCCCGCTCCCGTCTGAGCCCTGCGCCTTCCCGGGAGACCCCCCAGCACCCCTACTCTCACCCTCATCTTTCACCACCGCTTTCTCGTCCTTTTTCCTTCCCCTGTTGATGCTGTGGTGTTGAGATGGTCGGGGCTGACACGTGTAACTGTGCTGCTCATACATTAACTGTGCTGCTCCCATGATAACTGTGGTGCTCACACGGGTAACTGGTGCTCAAATAAGTAACTGTAGTGCTCACACATGGGCTGTGGTGCTCACACGTGTAACTGTGGTACTCACATATGTAACTGGTGCTCACATGTGTAACTGGTGCTCACATATGTAACTGTGGTGCTCACATGTGTAACTGGTGCTCACACGTGTAACTGTGGTGCTCACATGTGTAACTGTGGTGCTCACACGTGTAACTGGTGCTCACACGTGTAACTGTGGTGCTCACATGTATAACTGGTGCTCACACATGTACCTGTGGTGCTCACACGAGTAACTGTGGTGCCCAGCGCCAGCCCTTGCTGAGATGCAGTGGCAGCTGGTGAATTCACGAGGGCCCCTCCACAGCCATCTTGACGATGTCGGCTGGAACCTTCCGGCTGTCCGAGGGGAGCCCCTTCTGCAGCCCCGGGCCCCCAGCCTGGCCGTCTGGCCCACACTAGCTGGACGGGACTGGGGCGTGGCGGGGCCTTGTCTCCTCCAGGTGCTGCCGGCCGCGTCATCCCGGGGCCCCTGCGGCTGCTCCCCCCCGACAGCAGAGACGGGCCTTCGAGCCCAGCGCCTGCTCCGGTTCCACGGCGACGCTCCTGCTGCCTCCTCTCGCGCGAGCTGCTACGGGGCGTGACATCGGTTGCTTCCCAAGTCCCGAACCAGCCTTGCGTCCTCTTCCTGTGCCTCACTAGCTCCCTCCGCCAGCGCAGTGGGCCCCTCCGCCCAGGGAGCAGCGCCCTCTGCTCCTCCCGCACCCTTGGTCCCCGCGCCGCGGTGGCCCTGCGCTCAGAGGGCGCAGCCGTGCTGGCCCCAGGTCTTCGTCCTCACGGATGGAACCTCCCGAACGGAGGGGCACACATGTCTTCCCCAACTTGTGTTTGTGGGTTTTGGATGGACCTAGAGGTCCACCCCCGGCCACGTGGAAGATGCGTCTTTGGTGCCCTGAGACAGCTCCGCGAGGCTTCCTGCAGAGGCTGGGAGCGTCTTCACCCCAGCGTCCGCTGACAGGGGCCCCTTTCTGCGCCCAGCCAGGCTCCACGCTTCCGACCTTGTGACGTAGGCCCTGCTCAGTGGCATGCTGGGACACCTCAGTGTCATTCTGATTTGCATTCCCCTATGATCCAAAATTATGAACACTTATTTTTTGCCTTTTGGGGGCGTGGGGGCCCCCATGCATTACTCGGGAATTGGGACCCCACTGGTGGGTCTGGCCAGGCCAAGCAGCTCCTGGGTCCCACGCAAGGGCCCAAGGACGCGCAGCTGCTGACGACCCCGGGCCGCCCCTGCAGTGCCGGGAACTAGGAATATCCAGTGGTGCTCAGGGGACGCAGGGCTCTGGAGCTGGATCCCGGCTGGGCGTGTGCCAGACGCTCCCCCTCCCTGCGGCCCGCCTCCTGCCCGAGTTTCTCTCCCGTCTGCTAGCCATCTGTTTTCTCCTCTGGAGAAGTGTCTGTTCGGCTCGTCTGCCCCTTTTATAGGAGCAGTTTGTCCCGTGATTTTTTTTTTGTGGATTCTTTATGTGTCTTGAACCGTCGCCCGACGTCAGCTGCGAGAGCTCAGCCGAGAGCCCGGCCTAGTGGCAGCTCTCCGTGCAGAGAGCTTCCGGTCTGACGGAATCCCACAGGCTCGTCTGCACCGTGTTGTCTTTGCAGTGGACCTGAGTCACTGAAGGCACTTCTGCGGCCAGTCGAGTGTCTGGCCTGTATGTGTTCTCCTGTGCTGGGTAGAGTCAGGAGAGACGTCCCGCTTGTGCCAGGCCGTGTGCAGGGTGTGGGCTCGCCGAGCACTGCCCACCCATCTCCAGCACTACGGGCTGGAGGCTTCTCCTCCATTCACTCTTCCCTCTGTCCTGAGTCCGGACGCCGAGGCCTTGTTCTGGGCTTCCCGTGCCATTGGCCCGAGTGCCCGCTTTTATTCTAAGCCTACCCTGTTTTGACTAGCCTGAATATTGTAATTGTTGTTTTGTTCACTTGGGCCACAGAGGTGGTGCTTGGGGCTTATTCCTGTGCTCGGACCACAAGTGACACTAATTAACTCAGAACTGGGGCAGCCGAGGGTTGGTAAGACACAGGCTGGATGGAGTTCAGGCCCCGGTTCCGTCCCCAGCACTGCACGGTCCCCAAGCACCACCACGTGTGGCCCCCAACAAAAACCACAATCAGTGGGGGAAGGGCTCCAAGCCTTCGTTAGTGTTTTATTTTAGGGGGAGGGGACCTTAGGCCACTCCCGGTGGGCTCGGGGGAACCGGCTGACCTGCCCCATTTCTCTCTCGGTTTCCCGTGTGCCAGGACAGTGTGTTGTGGACTCACCAGCTCCCCGGGGCCTTACCGAGTCTCCGTGCCTGCCCGGGAGGGAGACGCTGCCTGTTCCCCCCTTCCAGAGGGCAGGGTCCGGTCCCCAGGCTGGCCAGGTGCCCCCGAGCCTCTCGGGAGCTGACTCGACTGTTTCCTTCTGCCGGGCATGTCCGTGACTCGACGTGGCATGCTGTCCGGGCTCCGGGCAGGAGTCGGGTCTGTGCAAACCTGGTTCCTCCTGGGCAGGCTCGGCCTCGGCCGCTGGGGTGACCCCGGGGTTCCCGGCGTCTCCCAGAGCAGTCCACAGGCGGCCCTGCCCGCCCTCCAGTGCTCTCCACAGCGGCGCCAGCTCCGCTCCCTGGAAACGCCCCTTGGCAGCTGGGCCCGAGCTGCCCTCACACGTCTGGGCGGCTTCCCGGGAGGAGCTGCAGGGCGCACCCCCACCCGAGACGGGGAACGCGCAGAGACCGGGCACGTCTGAGCCGCCCCTGCAGCGAGACGCCAGGGCCATCCTGCAGGGCTGGGGCCACAGTCATGCTTTAGCGACTGTCCGTTCCGTGGTGAGGAAGACCCCCAGCCCTTGCCCGGCACCGCAGTCTCACGGGACAGAGGGATTTGTGCAGGCCCCCTGGTACTCCCACTCCTGAGAGCCCACCCGCCCCCGCTGCTCGAGGAGACAGCGCCAAGCACTGAGCCCTGGGCACTGGCCCCGCTGCACTGCCAGAACCCAGCCTGGTCGAGCACAGGCCCCGCGGGCCACGGGGCGAGCACAGCACACACAGTTCCATCCCAAAGCCCCTTCCCGCAGCCTCGCAGACCCGCCTCCTGGGTCTCACCCGGGTCTCACCTTTGGGCCCTCACCTGCCTCTTTGGCATGTGAGTGCATGTGTGCATGTGTGCGTACACATGTGCACGTGCATGGGGGTGTGCATGCATGTGTGCGGGCACGAGTGTGCATGCATGTGTATATACCTGGTGCGTGCATGCAGGAGTGTCCGAATGCATGAGTGCGTGCATGTGTGTGCATATGGGTTGTGTGTTTGAGCATACCTGCATGTTACATGTGTATATGTGTGTACATCCACGTGTTGTATGTACAGGTGTGCATGTGTGTTTGCATGTTGCATATGTTACCTTGTGTGTGCGTGTGTGTGTACATGCATGCAGCTCTCCAGACCCCATGTGCTTCCTCTCCATGTTGCATGGTTTCCCGGGGCCGGCTTTCCCCCCTCTGTGGCAGGCCGTGGCACGCGGCAGGGGAAGCTCGGGGGAAGCTCGCGAGCCACTGGGTGGGTGTAGCTGTCACTGCGCAGCCGTCTCCAGGCGCCCGGGCGCACGCGAGCTGAGGTGCTCACTCACGCTCACTCTGCCCCTCAGCTCGCACGCCCTGGGGCGGCTCTGGGGCCAGAAACGTGTGCGCCACGTGTGGGCGGCACCAGGGTGAAACCAGCCTCGCTCCTGGAGGGCGGCTGCCTTTCACTGGGCCATCCTGGGCTCTGGGGCTCCTCTATGGCACTGCTCATTGTCCGGTGCTCGCTCCACAGCACTGCTCATCGCCCAGTGTTCCACAGCACTGCTCATCATCCCAGTGCTCGCTCCACGGCATGCTCATTGCCCCAGCGAGACTCCAGGAGGCCTGTCACGCAGAGGGTCGCTCATTTCCACCCCTTCCTGCAGGGCCGCACACAGCTGCTCAGGGCTGACTCCCGCGTGTGGTGCGGGGGCTGGAGCCCGCCCTGTCCCCCGGCCCCTCCCCACCTGCAGTGAAACTTCCTCCTCTCTGGCCTCCAGCCGGGGCTGTCCGGGCGTGGGTGCCCGAGGAGAAGCACCGTCCCCCAGAGACGGGCCCTTCTGGGGCGCCGTTCCCCCCGGGGGCGCCTCCCCCCTCAGCGCCCCTCCCCCTCTTCCCCCTGGAGAGTCTCTGGTGGTCCTCAGCAGCCTGTGGCGTCTGTGCGGCCCCCGGTGCTCCTGCCCCCTCTGTCTTCCTTCTCGAAGGGCCTGGCTCCAATGAGCAGACCCGCCCCTGGGTACCGGAGCGTGTCCGCCCCGTGTGCAGACTGCGGGGGCCGAGCCCGGCTCCCTAACTGGGGGGTTGTGTTCTGGCAGCCACGCCCAGACCCGTGACTGTTCCTCCACCCTGAAGTCCTCCCGGAATGATCCCGACCTACAGCTCAGCGGGGTCCTGGAGGCGCTTCAGGGAGGCCAGAAGGAAGCTCAGGGCCCACCTCTGCCCTCTGAGAGGTGAGACGAGGCAGACATGTGTGCATGCATGTGCTTGTCCGCTGGTGACTGCCTGTGTGCACATGTGTGTATGTGTGTGGCTATTACAGTGCTTGTGTGCAACTGTGTGCATGGGCTTGTGTGCATCTCTGTGTACGTGTGAGTGCGTTTTGTGTGCTCATTTGTATGTGCATGTGTGCATGTGTGCATCCTGTGCCTGCACATGCATGTGGATGTTGACGTGTTTGTGTGTCTGCGTGTCCGTGTGTGCATGTGGCCGGAGAGGGTGCAGGCAGGTGTGTGGGCGTCCAGCATCACGCTGGGCCCTGCAGCGGGTCTCTGGGAGCCGGGACAGCAGCTGTGGAGGAGGAAGCCAGGGCCGAGGGTGGGGACGCAGTGCGGTCACTCCGAGGTCATGTCCACCCACCCTCCGGCCTGGTGACCGGTACACAAGGAGAACTTTCCGGGCTGCGTTCCAGTCCTCCTTCAGGCCTGGTGGGAATGTCCGGCCGCCAGCCGCCCTGTCCGCAGCCCAGGCCCTGCTCCCACCTGCAGCCCGCGGGGTCTCTGCAGGAGCAGAGCCGTGGGCAGACGCGGTGCCACCACTCCCCGTGGGGGTCTGGCCAATGCCCCGTCCTCAGAGCCGGCCCCAGCAGAGCCCAGGCCCCTCACCCCCGGGGGCCAGGGCAGGTCCTCTCTGAGCCTTTGTGTCCTGGATTTGGGCTCACACTGCAGTGCTCAAGGCTCCATGCCAGACAGGCTGGAACTGGGGCCTCCCACATGCCCAGGCAGCCCCGTCCTGGCGCCTCAAGGACTTGGCACTCTGTCTGCTTGGGGGCCGCACCCAAGTGCTCAGGGCTGACTCCTGGCTTGCACTGGGGGTCCCTCCCGGCGGGCCTGGGGCCAGATGGGAAGCCGGGTGTTGGCCGCCACGCCCGCTGTGTGTCGCTCAGGCGCAGGCAGGGGGACGTGACCTGGCGGCCAGCCGGCCACAGCCCCCCGCCCGTCCCCCCGCCTGTGCTGCTTGTTGCTGGACTCAGGTGTGTGCTGAGGGGCGGCCTCCCCCTGCCCGGTGGGCGCTGACCGAGCCCGGGGCTGTGCTGGCCGTGGGCTCTCGGTGCCTGGAACGGCTCACGCTGGGCGGGAGAGAAACTCGGCCTGGTCAGCTCTGGGTTTGTGTTTCCCCGGCCCGGCACCCAGGGGGGCTGCCAGCGGGGGTCCCGGACTCAGGTGTCAGGCCTGTGGGAACTGCCTCTAGCAACCTCCAGCTAAGCCGCTGTCCAGGCCGCGGGCCCAGGCCCCTTCCTGAGGGGTGGGGGGGCTGCCAGCGCCCAGGGCTGGGCGAGCACAGGGGAACAACTGCCTTGCGCTCACCAGCCCGTCCTATGTGGCCATGGGCTGAGGGGCCCGAGCCCACCCCCTGCCCCCGCTGGCCACAAATCCCGCCCAAACTGGCCGTCGGGAGGTGGGCCGAGGGCCCAGGGGAGCTGAGGTCACACCACGCACGTCTCTCAGGGCGTCCCAGCTGGGCCCCGATTTCTCTCCCCTCAGGCGAAGTCCCACCAGAGACAGCCCTGGGGCCCGGAGCCCCAGCCCCAGCGTGTGTGCTGCCTCGGGGCTGGGGGTCCCCCAGGAGCCACGGCCCAGACCCTGTCCCGGCAGGAGTCGCCGCCGGCACCCCCAGACCCGCAGCCAGATTCCAGAATGGCCCGCGGGCCCCTGTCCCATCCCTGTCCCTGCCCCAGGCTGCCCGCAGGGCCCCACAGTCGCACCCCGAAGACAAGCCTCGGGCTCCCTGGGGTTCAGGCAGGAGCTGACAGGGACCAGCCGTGCCTCGGGGACCCCTTCTCAGCCCCCCCGGGGCTGTGCTGGCCGTGGGTGGGGAGTGGACTGGCCGGGGGGCGGGCGTGAGGCCAGAGCAGGGACGGGCCACCCGCCCTCGTCAGGCAGATGGCAGCTCGGGAGAAGCCAGGCTGCTGAGGAGACGCGCCCGCAGCGCCGCCACTTCAGGGGCTGCTCAGGCCTGGAGGCCGGGCGTGAGCGGATGGGATGGGCCGCCCCCCGAAGAGCCCTGGGGGTCTCGGCTAGCTGCTTCCCCCGTTTGGCTGAAAGGCCCCGCGGGCTCCTCAGGCCCCGGGCGGCCTGACACAGCCGCGCCCCAGCAACTCCTTCCATTGCAGCCCGTCTCCCGGGTGGTGTAGAACCGCAGCCCCAAGGCCCAGATGGGAGCCCCCAGTGCCTGCCTCAGGCCATTGTTGGGCCGTGCCTGGGTCCCCATGTGCAACCATGGGAAGCCCCCCGAGTTCTCCTCTGAGCACTGGAGGTGAGAAGCGTCTGGCCGACCGGCAGCTGCACGGGAGGAAGCACCCTGCCCGCGAGCAGGACTTCAGCCCGGGGCCAGCACGACGCTGCAGTTGGGGCTGAGCACAGGCGTGTCTGCAGGGAAACGCACTTGTCCAGGCTCTCGCCGTCTGGGGGGAAGGAAGCGGCGTCAGCTCATGAGGAAGCGCCGTCTTCTCCCGGGACGAAGCTCTGGGTGAAGTGGCCTCTGACAGAGCGTGTGGGAGGTGGAGACGGTGTGGGGTAAAGTGAGAATGGCATGTTCGGGGGTGGAGGACGGCATGTGCTGAGGAGGACAGTGTGTGCTGAGGAGGACAGTGTGTGCTGAGGAGGAGGACGGCGTGTGCTGAGGAGGAGGACGGTGTGTGCTGAGGAGGAGGACGGCCTGTGCTGAGGAGGACAGTGTGTGCTGAGGAGGACAGTGTGTGCTGAGGAGGACAGTGTGTGCTGAGGAGGAGGACGGCGTGTGCTGAGGAGGAGGACGGTGTGTGCTGAGGAGGAGGACGGCCTGTGCTGAGGAGGACAGTGTGTGCTGAGGAGAAGGACAGTGTGTGCTGAGGAGGAGGACGGCATGTGCTGAGGAGGAGGACGGTGTGTACTGAGGAGGAGGACGGTGTGTACTGAGGAGGAGGACGGTGTGTGCTGAGGAGGAGGACGGTGTGTGCTGAGGAGGAGGACGGCATGTGCTGAGGAGGAGGATGGTGTGTGCTGAGGAGGAGAAAGGCATGCGCTGAGGTAGAGGACGGTGTGACCCACTGAACTTTCAGGAGATGCGCCCACACCTGGGGCCCCCCGGCCGCTCCGGTCTTCCTTGTGGGGATGCTGGCCTGGTCACACTGCGCCTCAGCCCGGGAATGCGCACTGTGCGGGGACGAAGCATCCCGAGAGACGTTTGTGGGAGCTGCTGCTCCTTCACTTTCGGGCCGCCCTGGCTGTGCTCCTGGCTCGCTCCCGGAGGGGCTCAGGGCTCAGGACAGGATGCCCGGATGGCGCCCGGTTAGCCTGGTGCGAGGCAAGCGCCCTCCCCTCTGCTGCCCACACTGCCCTGAGCGCCTGGTGGCTGAGCAGCGGCAGGACGGTGCCCAGCCACACGCGGCCACTCGCACGGGACAGGTCCTGGCGGGGAAGACGCAGCCCAGGCCCTGTGCTCTGCTAAGGCTGCCGGGGCGGGGGCGGGGACGCCTGCAGGAACCCCCCTTTGGCGCCTGAGACCAAACTCATCCCCTCCACAGCCCGACAGACACACCCACGTCTGCTCCGCTCCGACACCCACGCGCGAGCACACCCTGAGGTGGGGGGCGCGGGCCCGGGGGGATTTGCATCCAGGCTCTTCCTCCACCAGGGGGGCAGCAGGGCCGGGGTCCGATGTGCTTCCCGCGCCCCTTCTCCGGTCGCCCTCCCCTCCTCCGGGGCTGTCAGGTCGCCCACAGCGTGGCCGCTCTGCGTCCTTCCCTGAGCTGGTGCCCGCGGTGGTGCGTGCCCTCCCCCTGCAGCCTCTGCGGATTCTTCCTCTCTCTCTGCCTCGCCCGCTGCCGGCTCCGTGCCCAGGAGAGGAGGGAGAGCCCGCGGAGAGTGGCCGCCACGGGGCGCCATGCCAGGAGCACAGAAGGGAGCCTGGCAGCCTTCCCGGCAGGGGCGCGCGCCCGCCTCCCCGCCTGGCTGTGCGGGGCCAAGCGGCACAGGGCAGGGGATCGGCCTCCCTGGTCTCGGCACTCGGGCGAGGAGCTCAGGTCTCCTCCCGTCTGTCAGCTGAGACTCCGCAGTGCGGGCCTCAAAGCCTTGGCAGACACTACCCGGACCCGCGGGAGGCGAGAGCAGCCGTGAGTCCTCAGGGCAGCCGGATGCTGCGTGGGGAAGTTTCTCCAGACCCTGGTCCCAGGTTCTGTGCTTTCAGGAGGGGGCAGGGGGCGGGCAGTGGCCTGTGTGAGGGACCAGGCTGTCCCCTCGGTGCTCCCAGAGCAGCCCCCGGCAGGTGTGAGGACAGGGCTGGCTCCAGGTCCCGGCCTGGCCCCGAGCACTGTCAAGGATCTTCAGAGCCTGTGAACACTTTCGGTTCTGCCTCTTTCCTGGCGGACACCAGGGGCACCTCGGCCCGAGCCACAAGCCCACGTGCGGAGCTGGAGCTGGGGCCGGAGCCCTGGGGGCCACAGTCCGGAGGGGCCCGGGCTGGACGCCTCCGGGGACAGCTCCAGCTCAGCTGAGGCAGGCGGCTGCCCCCACGGGGGACAGACTCTCCCCTGCCGTTTCCAGCACGCGGCCCTTCCTGCCCCCTCCCGGCCGGGAGCACCGGACGCGCATCCTATTTCCTCCGCTTCCTGCCGGAGAAGGCGGGAGGGAAGAGCAGCCCTGAGCCCGCGGCCACGGCTCCCGGCGAGGGGCCCCACGGACCGGGGAAGCCGCGAGAGGAGCCGGGAAGCCTCTCTCGTGTCCTCACACCTTGTCACCTGCTGCGGCCGTGGGGAAGGAAGGGTCCCTCTGCAAGGGTCGCGTGTGAGACTCGGAAGCAGCCTGTCCCCGCGGGCTGCAGGGGTGCAGCCTGGGAAAGTGTGAGATCAGCCTGACCCACCGCACCCCCACCCCAGCCTCTGGCCTCTAAGTTCCAGGGCAGGGGTGTGGCTGGAACCTGCCCTCCTCCTGGAGGGGCCCCCGGGGTCAGCCGTCCACGGGAAGCACGTGGGACCCTGGAGCCCGGCGGCGCCCCGGCTCCTGCTCAGCCTCTCCCCTGTTCAGGCCTCCGGTCCACACAGCTGCTCCCAAGTCAGAGAATGAGCGAGGGGCGGGGGACGGGGTTGGGTTTCAGTCTGGCCCTGAGGGGGCGGGTGCAGGGGTGGGGAGGGGGGGAGGGGAGCTGGTGGGGTGATGTGCTGGGCTCGGCTTGATTTACGGGGAGGACCGCAGGCCGGAAGCGTGGGGGACCCACGTGGCGCTCGCTCCGCTTCCTCAGGCTCCTGTCGGGGGCGGCCTGGGCCGAGCCAGGAGGGGTCTTGACTCGCCCGGGCAGAGCAGGGCTGCCCCGCACAGCCCAGCACAGGGTCCGGCCAAGCGTCTTCGGGGACCAGAGTCCGGAAGTGTCTGCTGAGTGAAGGGGCCCGCGGAAACCCCGATTCCTGAGCGGAGCTTCCAGAAAGATCCCCGGGGCGGGAGCGGGTCTCTGGCTGCGCGGGGGGAGTCGGGCGGCAGGCAGAGCTCCCACCCAGAGAACACCCCCGCCTCCCTGCGTCTGCGGCTCCTGCTCCCGCGTGGGCCTCCTCTGGCGACAGCTCTCTCTGCCAGCCCGGGCGGCGTCTCCCCGGCCAGCGGGCACCCTCCGAAGCTGCCCTGCCAGATTATCTGAAAAGTGCATTGCAACTTATTTTGCACAGAAATGTGAAAATGATCGTGTGTGCCAGTGATTCAGGAATAAAAGTAACACACACACGGGAAGGACGTCTAAATACTAATAAAGTACTTATTAGTCCGCAGGGAGGGCGCTTGTCATGCACAGCACTGCCCGGGGTCAGTCCCTGGCACCCGTCTGGCCCCCTGAGTGAGCCCCACCAGGAGTGACCCTGACTCAGAGTCAACCCTGAGCACTGCTGGGTGTGCCCACTCCCCCCCCCCCAATAAAGAACCCTCAACACGCAGAACACAGCCTTTTCACAGTGGGCCGAGCTCCGTGTCGGACCCGCTCTGGGCCTCTGCTCAGGTGGCCCCTGGCCCTCACTTCCTGCTCTCACCCGCCTGGGTGGGAGCTTCTGCAGACCCGCACGCACTCGAGCATACACACACACACACACACACACACACACACACACCCCACACATGCACGCACACACGCACACGCACACACACACACCACACACACACACCACACATGCACACACACGCACACACACTCACACACACACCACACACACACCACACATGCACACACACACGCACACACACTCACACACACCACACACACCACACACACACTCACACACACACCACACACACCACACACACCACACACACACACCACACACACACCACACACACCACACACACCCCCCCACACACACCACACACCACACACACACCACACACACACCACACACACACCACACATGCACGCACACACACACACCACACACACACCACACACATACCACACACACACCACACATGCATGCACACACACGTACACATGTACACACACCACACACACACCACACATGCACCCACACACACACGCACACATACTCACACACACCACATACACACACCACACACACACCACACATGCACGCACGCACACACACACGCACACACACACGCACATGCACACACACGCACACACATACCACACATGCACGCGCACACACACACACACACACGCACACACACACCAGCAGGCCTTGTAGCAGAGCTGTGAGCATTGGGAAAGCCCATGCGCCCAGCGGGCCTCGGTGCAGTGACCCAGCAGGAGGCACGTGAGGCTGCGCCAACCCCCGCCCAACGCGGCCATCTGTCTGGGGGCCTCTGCAGCGGCCTCTCCCTGCCGGGACTGGGGTGAGTCCCTGCCTCTCCTTTCTCTTAACTCTCTGCTGGATCAGAAGCTGAACAGAAGGGAAGTGACGACTTTGTGAATTTCTTATGTCCGTAATTGATGGTTTGGGGCTTGGGGGCTCCCAACCAGTGCTCAGGACGTCCAGGGGCCCCGTCCGCAATTCTCAGCAAACGGACTGTCCGTTCCACACAGGGGCCCGAGAGGCGAGAGCTGCTCGGGCCTGCAGTGCTGGGGGCCCCAGGGCCACCCCACAGAGCTGGGGCCTGGGGCTGCACCCCGAGGGCTCGGGGAGCGTGCGGTGCTGGGACTGAGGCTGGGTGGTCTCCCGCTGGCGCATGCGCCCTAACTGCTGTCCTGTCCTGCTCGTTACTTGCAGGTCCCAAGAGTGAATCAACGAGCGTCCCAGCTGGGGCTGCGTGTTCGACAGCACCCGTCAGACACGCTCCCGGGCACAGTGTCCCGAGGAAGGTGGGGGGGCTCACCCCGCTGTACAGGGGACGGGGGCCGAGGAACTGTCGTCCTCACAGCAAGGACAAACCCCAGTTCACCGAGCGCTGAGCACCCGTGTGCTGCTCTCCGCCTCCTCCTCAGGAGAAAGGAAAGAGGAAGGAGGAAGCGCGGGTCTCTCGGACCCTCCCGTCAGGCCCGTCTCGTCAGCTCCTGGCACCCAGGCCCTGGGCCAGGTCACAAGCTGCCCGCCAAGACACTCAGAGCTTTGTGGGAAGGACTCTGGGTGCCAGCCCAGCCCGGGGCACCTCTAGGGGTGCTCATGAAAAAGATCCCAACCCAACTTCTCACAAGGCAAACAGGAGGCGTGTCCAGGAAACACCCCGCGTCTCTGTGGATCTTTGGGGACGCCGGCTGGAGTCACGTCGCTGTGTCCCGTCTTCTCTGGAGATCGTACCCGCGTGAGCTGAAACTGCTCTCTCAGGAAGCGCAAACTTAACGTAATGTCATTTACAAATCACCTGTGTGTGTATCTCCACAGACGCACGCGTACATGCATGCATACGTGTCTGCAAACACAGAATCTGCTGCCAGATTGGGCCGGTTCCGTCCTGACTTGGCCTCTCCCCAGCAGCGTTTCCAGAGGATTAAGTCATTTAGCGTTGGTGAAGCTCTAAGAACTCTGCCAGGCTTGGGGTGAGCCCTTCATAAATATTTTTGAATTAAAATAAATTCCTTCCTTTCACAATTATTTTTTAATCCCCAAATCAATAGATGAGTCCAAACTTGCACCACACCAAGGAATTCGAGTAAGATACGCGACCGTCTCGCAGAAGCCGAGGGCGTCCCGCCAGCCCTGCGCACGCCCGCCTCTGCTGCCAGGCGAGTGCTCCCACCACCGTGCTCCCGCACAGGATCGCCTCACTCCTGCCACCCGGGGTCTCACTCCCGGGAAGCCACTGAGGCAGCCCTGCGTGGCCACCTGCCTCCCAGCGGGCGCCCCACGCAGATCTCCCGGCCCTGAGCCCCTTCAGAGCCCCCTGGGGCGTGATCGGGGACTTGGGTAATGCGGGGGAGACGAGGAACAACCCGGAAACTCAGGCCGGAGCCCTCAGCCTCAGCCCCGCGCATGTCTCGGCTCTAACCCAGCGCTGCCGGGGCGGGTGGCAGCACCTTGGGACCGGCCTGTGCTGCTCCCTGGACACTGCCGGCTGCTGCCACTGTCCTCGTGATGGTGGTGCCAGGCTCCTTCCAGCATGAAGGCACCGGAGGGGCCCGGCACCAACCAGCCCTTGGGGCGCCCGCTCCCCCCACCGCCCACTTATCAGGTCTGCACGGGCTCCCTGCACCCTCCTCCTGGCTAATCTCATCCCATGTGGACGCTGTCGGAGAAGGGGCAGCTCAGCCCCCATTTTACAGATGAGGAAACTGAGGATCAGAGAGGCCAGGAGCTTGCCCAAGACGACCCGGCCTGAGCTGGGCTCCTCCAGGTGTCTGTCTCCAGACCTCCTCCCAGACGTCTGCGGCTCTCAACAGGCTAAGGCGACACCACACTGGGGTAGGGGTGCAGCTACGGCTGGGGACACATCGGACGGTATGTTTGCTGAGTTGGTGGCCTTCCTCGCCCAGCCAACGCCAGCTTTCCAGATGGTTCTGCCCGACACCAACGGCAGACGGGCTCCCACCGAGGCTGAGAGGTCTGGGGGGGCAGGAAACAGCCCCAGGAAACAAACATGTTCGTGCTCCGTTATGATCTGTGGGGGGCCCACGGCGCGCACCCCTGCACACCAGCACCCCTGCACAGCAGCGGCCTTGTCTTTTTCCTGCTGGGTCTCAGTCTGTGGGGGGCCACGGCGCGCACCCCTGCACACCAGCGGCCTTGTCTCTTTCCTGCTGGGTCTCAGTCTGTGGGGGCCCACGGCACGCACCCCTGCACACCAGCGGCCTGTTCTCTATTCCTGCTGGGTCTCAGTCTTTCACAATCGGCCTGGCCAACTCAAATTCCTGACATGCTCAGGGTCTGAATATCTGGTCAAAAGTTTGCCAGTGAAATACGAAGCCCCTTCCCTGTCCCCGTCCGCCCGCCCCCGGCTGCGTCAGCATTCCGACGTGTACCTACTGCCTTGCCGTCAGATTGAGCTATTTCTTTTGGAGCGTGTCCAGGTGATCTGGCAGATCCATGCTCAGCATCAGGGAAGTGTATATTAAACGGGAAAAACAGCAGCGGCGGCGGATTATGGCAGACGACGGCTGGCCAATGCCCTCCACACCAGATGGGAGACTGGAGAGCTCGCAGGGCTGAGTCTTGTCTCACGTTGTTGGTGGGGACCATCGTGTCCGCAGACGGAGCTCCCACAGGGACAGAGTCCGGGTTTTCTCTCTACTGGACTCTCTGGTGTCGCCAAGGAGCTCTGGCCTGCCCCCGAGTCCCACGGCCGTGCTGGGAACCCCCCACCCGCCCCCTGGGCCGCGCCATTCCGAGCCCACCGCACTCTGCTCTGTGCCTTGCTGGTGTCTCTCACCCTTTGCGTCTTTGCGAACAGGGTGGGACACTGTGGGGGCTCTGTGGGAAGGGGCAGGGGTCTTCTTAGGCCTCTGCTCCCCTCTCCTCCCCATGCGCCCATGGGGACCTGAGCCCGGCCCGGCTGTTTTCCCAGGACGCAGCAAACAGCACTGGGACAGCCACACACGAGGCTCCGAGAGGGCCAGGACGCCCCTGGCAGTGCCCCCCAGCCCCCGTCGGGAGCCTCCATCAGGCCAGCAAGGCTCCTGGGAAAGCCAAGGTCACCCGGGAACTTGCGCACATACCCCCGCCCGGCTCAGAGCGGTGGGGGCAGGCGTGGCAGCCTGCTGTGTGAGGGAGCGAGTGGGAGGGCGGGAGGGGCTGCTCAGGGCTGGGGTTCCCTGCAGACCTGTGGCGAGGGCGCTCCGCTCCACTGGGCCAGGAACCGTTCCACTGTGTGCGCTGAAGGCTGAGTTGCAGGGCCTGTGATTACAGAAATTGCAGGCTTGCGAACAGAATAAAACAAAACACACCGCTGGCCGGTGGGGAGCAGGGAGAAACCCACAATTCTGTCTGCTCTCAGGGCCCTGGGGACGGGCTCAGATGGCCCCTGGCGCAGCCGCAGGCCTGACTCAGGCAGACCCTCCGCCCTCCCAGGTGGCAGAGACGAGCGGGCGTCACTCCCACGGTCTGTCTCTTCCTCCTGAGGGACAAAGGGGCGCCTCGGCCGCATCCTCTGCGTCCAAGCGGGCCGGGGGCCGGGCAGTGTCGAGAGAAAGGGGGAGAGGATGGCACTCAGCGTTGCCTTTCATTTGGGTTTGGGGGCCACACCTGGTGATGCTCAGGGCTTAACCCTGGCAGAATGGGGTGCCGGGGATTGCACCCATGTCTGCTGCCGGGCCTCCCTTCCCTGGCCTCCACCCTTAACCCTCCTCCCTTCCCTTCCTTGGAGCCACACCGGTGGTGCTGGGGGGCTCTCCTGGCGTTGCTCGGTCCTGCTGCTCCTGGGACTGAAGCGCGCCAGCCGGGCTCTGCCGTGTTCTCTCTCAGGGTCCCTGCGTCTGTGATCTGTGGCAGCCAATGAGGGTTCCACTCCCTTGGCACCCGGGCCGCCCCCGACTGCATGGGACCCGCTCGTTGGGACCAACGGGGCAAGGTGCTGGTGAGCAAGGGGTGCAGGGGACCCGACACGGCCCCGACCCCCCAGCCGGCTGTGACGAGCAGGACGCCCTTCTCCCCACGAGTCCCCCTTCCCGAGGAGAAGCTGCTCTACCCAGCAGGGGTGCTTGTTCTGGGCCCATGGGACCCACAAGGACAGGGGACTGTCACTCGTGTCCCGCCAGAGCTGCAGAAGGACAGTACCCGAGGGTCCCCTCGTTCCTGCACCCACTCCTGTCCCCAGCAGCAGGCCCCAAGCCAGGGGCAGGACCAGGACACCAGTCTGGGAGCTCCTGGGGTCCCGGGCTCCGCAGGTGGAATCAGGAAATGGAGCTTCGGGAAAGGCCAGTGCCCTCGAGGGAGGGAAGGACAAAGGGACACCAAGGCACGTCCCTCAGAACCCAGACACCCCGCTCAGTACGCTCAGCGTCAGGCTCTTCATTCTTTCACCCACAACCTCCCGACCAGAAGGAAATGCAGCCTTGCCCGGGCTTCTCTCCCAGAGGGCTCAGTGGAGCCGCCATCAACATGACCCCAAATGGTGTGTGTGTGTGTGTGTCTGTCTGTCTGTCTGTGTGTCTGTGTGTGTCTGTCTGTCTGTGTGTCTCTGAGACAATGCCAGGGAACGAACCTAGGGCCTCACACGTCAAGTCTGCGCTCTGTCTGTGAGCCACGTCCCTGGCCCCGAGGGAGAGGACAGAGAGCAGAGAGGAGTGCAGGGAGAGAGAGACTGTGGCTGGAGGAACACCCCTGGCTCCCCCTTCACCCTTCGCTTGAGCTCAGGGTTCAGACTGGGACGCGGCTGAGGGCCAGAGCTCCCTCCGGTCTCCCCTCTGACACACAGAGTGTTTGTCCGCTCTCTGTTTTTCTCCTCTCTGCTTCCTCCTGCCACAGCCTCTAATCACATTCCCACTTCCAGCGCCTCCTCCACCTCCCCGCCCAGAGTCGTTTTCCTGTAGCGACACTCTGATCCTATCACCTGCTGCATTGTTGCTGGATGCGTCAGCCTGGCCCTCAAGGGGCTGCGATGAGAGAATTCGAGTGAGAGGGAAGGTGGGCGTTGGCCGCAGACCACTGGCGTCCAGCCCTGACCCCCACTTCCCGCCTCTGCCCTCTAGCTGCTCTGGCCCAAGCGGGAGAATGAGGCCTTGCAGCGGGCCTTGGGAAGCGTGGTTACATCAGCTCGGAGACTCGGGGCGGCCAGTTTCCAACACGGACCTGCCCGCACCCAGCCCTCGGAGCCGCTGTCATCGGTGCGGTTACCGGGCGGGCAGGCTGGAGGAGCAACTGCGTGTGTGGGGGCGCGTCCACCCACCGCTTATGACACTGTTCCCGTCTTTCAATGCTGACTTACAAATGACCCTTTGGAAATATTTTTTTTTTTTTTGAAGCTGAGAACATCCCGTGCTACTCATTTTGAGGGCTGGATTTCCCTGGTGGCAGCTCTCACGGAACCCTGCTTCCAAGCCCCGTCCTGTGAAAGGCCGAGATGCGTTTCTTCGTGGGCGGGAGGAGCGGGGGTCGCAGTCATTGTCTGGTAGCACTCAGTCAATACGGGTGGGGGCTGCAGCAGAGGGGCGCTCGGGGACAGGAGCCCCACTCAGGGGGGGAACTGTGGGTGGGCCTTGGGAACCTGAGCTGGGTCTCCGCCCTGCCTCTGCTCTCTGCCCCTCCCCGGTACCTTCAGAATCACCCGAGTGCTCTTGCCCTGTGCTCTCCACCAGCAGGCGTGGCCCCGGAAGCTCTTGCCAAGACCCCACAGCCCTGCTCATTGCTCGATTCCTTCTGAGGTCAGTCTGGAAAGTCTTAGGTGAAAGATAACCATCGTGCCAAGATTGGCCAAAGTTATTTAATAAGCATATTTTAAACCAGTCTCTACAGACCCGGGTTGAGGGCAATGCAAGAGGAAAAGTGTTTCTTTTTGCATCCTTAATGGTTTTTGGAAAAAGAATACATGTTTATGATACAAATAAAAACAATAAAGTATAATTATGAACATCTATATTAAAATATAACTATATTAAAATATAATATAAAACAACATAAATCTACCCCCACCGCCTTTTCTCCCATGAATTTCATTCCCTAGCACTTTGGGGTGTAGCCTCCCACACTCTCTCCGCCCCCCCCCTTGGAATAATTTAAAAGTTTTCCCTAGGCATTCTTTATGGTTAGAAGCTAGAACAACACTGCCATTTAGGCTCTCGGAGATTTTGGAACTCTTTCAAACACTGCTTATGCTAAATATATTAGAAAAGCCAAAAGTCCCTATCCCCCGCCCTCCCTCCCGTCTCAGATTCTGCAGATTTTGTATTCTGAAGGCCAAAGGAAAACATTTTTTTCCCCTCTATCAAGCTTATGCTTATGTGGATAATCAGTGTTTGTAATCAGGACAATTCCATGACTATAGGGTTTTGTTTCAAAGATAACATTAAGACATTGAAACAGAAGAAGCCAGAAGTAGACTTTAAGGAAAAACCGTCTTAGAGCCACCCCGTGTCAGTGTGTCGGCCGAAAGTTCCAGCTGCTTCGATGACACTTGGAAAGTGATGTCAGACAAGAACTTGAGAGTCACCTTTCGAGGTCATCTCGATGATGAGAGCAGGAGGTGAGCATCGACTCTTGTCCTTCAAGCCACGGAAGCTGGGACCAGGGAAACTGTCTGTTTTCCCAGTATTCTGATCCCAGCTCACTCCAACTGGCTCGTTCTGACACAGTCATGAAAGGCAGGAGTAGGGGAGAGGGCACCAGGCCAACCGGTTAATTTCATTGGTCATTTGTTCATTCATTTGTTTTTTGGTGAAGCAAATCAGTTTCTATTGAAACTTAGGAAGATGTGAGGGGAGAAGAAGAGAGGGAGTATATGCTCAGGAGGGAGCACAGGCTTCTCCAGAGTGGGGAAAGCAGAGACACAGATGTGAGCAAGTGAGGGGACACGGGCTTAGGAGGAGCCTCACTGGGCATTCTCTAGCTCACCTGCTGAAAAGGTTCCAGCTGAAACAGGTAATGGGTGGCGGGGTGACAGTAGGAGAACAGAAGGAGCCCATCCCGGCTTCTCCGCAGATGGAAGACACGACAGCAGTGGGTACAGCTACGGCCAGAGACCAGGGAAGCCGAGGGGACAGCAAGCCTACTCCCAGATCACAGCAACCCCGGGAAGAGGACTCAGCGGATGGGTCACAGCTGCAGATTCAGGTCAGGAACATGCACTGTGGTGCAGGGACAAGACTGGGCCACATAGAGGGACAGGACCAGGGTGTCAATCTGCACTGGGCATGGGAGACAGAAGAAGTGAGATCACACACAGGTGCAAGGGGAGGTTTGGACACTGGGGACGGAGTGGACCCATCTACTTACATTGGACAATGAGCTTGAACTAAAGCCTCAGTTTTGTCTGAAAATCTTTCAAGTAATACTCAAGAGTCCAGGAGCTCAGGAATGAACCCATTTTTGTGGCAAAAGGCAAGAGTCTTTGGAAGGAAAGAACATCTAAATTTTGTAATATTTAGCAATCCATATTGCAAATACTTTTACAAATAAAATTTGGTTTCTGGAAAAAAAAAAGCATATTTTACTTTTGCTTCACTCATGAGTAGGCAAAGGGGTGTCTGGAGAGAACAAATCTAAAGATAAATCTGTTGCCGAGTCCAGAGGCGCAACCGGTTATTGGGAACTGCTAGTATACTTGAATTTCAATGTGTGTGTTCCATGATAGTGTCAGCTATGTTTTCATTTTTAGGAATTAATGCTAAACATTCCCTTTCTTTTATGGTAGTACTACTTTATGAGCTGTAATTTGATGGGTTTTTTTGGACCTCCCAAGCAGTGCTCAGGGGTCTCAGTGATACTGAGCCACTGTGACCCCCAGCCAGGGGAGGCCCAAGGATGTGGTGCTGCTTTGGCCGTGCACTGCTGGGGCACCCACCACCTTGTGGGGTGAGGGGGCTTCAGAGATACACTGGTGATACCATGGGCCAAGCCTGGATCTGTCACATGCAAGGCCAAGATGCTAACCCCGACACTACCTCTCTGACCCTACTGCTAAATATGACATTTAATACTGGCCCATCAAAACAACTGGGCGTTGGCAGCTGGAACAAGGCATTCAGATGAACTGTGTTTAAAGTTCTAAATCTGTTTAATGTTCAATAGATATTTATCAGATAGCTAATATCAAAGGCTCTGAGTGTACCTGGTGAGCAAAAATAAACCAATGCCAGAATAACCAGAGTTGCAGCCAAGGCCGGCTCGAGACAGCAGGCTGGGCCCTGTTCTCAGGGTTAGAGTAAATCTCTCCCACACCGATTCCCTCAGTATGTCTAGGAAGTACAAACATCCTCATAAGCAACTGAGACACAAAGAGGCCTTTGGTGCAGGGGGCACAGACCCCACTGATCTGAAGAAGGCAACCTTCGCTACAAGTCAGAACCGAGCCCTGAGACTCTCCCGCCTCCCTGACCTGGGACGTCGGGGTGTCAGGTGGTGGTGTCAGGAGGTGTCAGGAGGATGGGTGAGACTCGCCCCAGCCAATGTTCCTGTGCTGAGGGAGGGTAGAAAGCATCTGTTCCTTGTTACCATCATGTTTCTCCTCTTTTCACTCACACAGACCTTGTTTCTCGCTCTCCGGGGCAGTCCACGGTCATCCTGGGGTTGAATTCTGGCTAATGCGGTGAGAGTAACAGTGAAGCAGTCACTTCCATTTTGGGGCCGCAGAACTTTCTGGATGGGTCCTCCCTGTTGACAAATCACGTCCCCTTCCCTACCCACCCCACTCGGTGCCTCAAAGGAGAAGATACCAGGGTCAAAGAATCCTGGACCCTTGAATGTCTTCACGGTAGGTCTGCTGGATGGCGGGAAACGTGAACATCTTTATTATTAAGTGACACTCCCTCAGATTTCAGAGTCGTTTGCAACAGTGTCACCTGTCTTGAAATAATCTAGAAAATAATTCTCGGAAGAAAACATCCCTCTGAATCAGGTGACCTTGATCTGCACAGACAGCTCAAGGAGGTGTGGGAAAGGTGGGAATGGGTGCGAGAATCCTCGAAGACCTGCTATATCTGGATGAAGCTGCCAAAACTCTTCCTTATGGAAACTATTGTCTGCACAGTGCTGGCCTAGAAGATTTCTTGGGCAGTTTGAGCAAGAGGACTTGTGTATCGGCTCGGGTGGCAGCAAAGCATCGCATGAAGACAAAGAGCTCTTGCTACAATCAACTGGTTGTGAGAATTAATAGGCAAATACATGAGAATTAGAAATTTGGAGAGTTGAGATGGTACAAGAGGGAAGGAGGCACTTGCATCGCATGTGGTCGTGGATTCAAATCCTGGCTCTACATTTGGTCCCCTGAGAATCACCAGGGGGTCAACTCCTGAGCACAGACCCAGGAATAGCCACTGAGCTACAGTGGCTGTGAACCTCAAACCAAAATAAAATAAAATAGGGGCTGGAGAGATAGCACAGCGGGTAGGGCGTTTGCCTTGCACGCGGCCGACCCGGGTTCAAATCCCAGCATCCCATATGGTCCCCTGAGCACGGCCAGGGGTAATTCCTGAGTGCAGAGCCAGGAGTAACCCCTGTGCATCGCCAGGTGTGACCCAAAAAGCAAAAAAAAAAAAATAAAATAAATTAGAAAACTGGCAACGCCTCAGTCCACCAAACAGGAAACAAAATACAGAGACCTTTTGAATCACCCATGTTACTTAACACCAGACGCAGAACCAGGATGGATGAAGCGAGTGTTCTACTTGCCCGGGTCTGGAGGCCTGCAGAGAGCAGATCCCACTGAACTGAGACAATGAGGGTGGAAGGCAGAGATGGAAATCATGCTCAGCTGTGCATAGAGAGGAATTTTGAGTATGGTTATCAGCACAAGGAGTGGACTTGAAGCAAACACGTCCAAAGTCAGCCAGTGTTTAAGACTCACATTCCCAAAGAAACTCTTTGATTAGCTGGATTGGAAAGTAAGCTTTAGATCTCCTATTTGCACCGAGAGGAGGTGAGCCCTAATCAGAGGGGTCAGTCCCTGCTCCTCTTATAGAATAGCCAAGTCAGGCATCACAGAGCACAATGGACAAAGGAATCCTTGGAATTCAGGGAAGAATCTTCCTTATTCTTCATAATACCTGCAGCATTCCAGAAACATCTGGCAGGAGACTAAAACATTTGCTATCGGTTCTTTTCTGAAGGATCATCTTGGTTCACTGGTCCTTCCCGGCCTTTTAATTTTTATTTTTCAAAGGCTTCTGGTCAGTTTTCATGTGTGAAGCGGGGCTGCTTAGGAATGAAGCGCCCAAGGCATGCAGAATTAGAGATTGGCAAAGCTAAACTCTAGGTCTTCCATGCAGGGGTAGGCTTCAAGTCTCTCGAAATGTCTGTCTCCACTCCCACTGCCCTTCCCATGTTCCCTGTTCCCTCTGGTTGGAGCTGCCGAAACAGCCTGGATATTTAGCGTATCTGGCCGAGGGAAAATTGAGTTGAGGATACATTTGATTTCAGGCTTAATGAGATACACTTACATGGTCATTGTGATTTAATCCAGTTACTTCTGGCCATCTTTGTTTAGTTACAGATTCCAGGAACACTGCTTGGGTCCCTACCTTGATTCTGCCAGCATCTGGTCATGGAGAGGCAGGGTTTGAGGTCAGAATGTGAACGAGCTCATGGCTAGAGCACATTCAAGGAGTGTGGGGGAAGCAGCTGATCAGGAGCCAGAAGCTTGGCTAGGGAAAATCTGCCCAATCCCCTGTAGGTTCAGTTCTAAGTTTTGGTTCTCACAGATGCGGAAGCTCTTCTTGTTAGGAACAGACCCCATAATGTCGTGCATGACACTTTTCAATTCACTGTGCACTTTTTCTCTTTTTTTTCAAGTGAGAATCATCCGAAATGAAGTGAATCTGAATTCTTTCAGCAATCCTAGAATCAGTCTGTCCTTTGTGTGAACTGCTCTCTCACACAGCCCAAATTAAGGATAGAGAGTAAAGGGAATTTTGCCCAACCATGCTGGAGGGAGAACTGGTTCTCCCCCTTCTACTACTGTAATGGTCGCATTCATACATCTGATCTCTGAGGTGTTCCTTGAGAGTGAAATGGGGTGATTACATATGAAGCAACGAGGTGCAAAATCTGTCACAGATCGATCCCCGGTGAAGGATTTTTTCTTCGGAAGGAGGGGAACACTCGATGGTGCTCAGGGCTTACTCTTGGCTCTGTGCTCAGCATTCACTCCTGTAGGGCTTGGGGGGCCAAGTGGGATACCAGAGGTAGAATCCGGGTTGACCACGTGCAGGGCAAATGCTTTACCTACTGTCCCATCATCTCTCTGGACGCAGGGCCTGGCCTTGTAAGGGAAAGAGGCCATCCAAGAGTGTACTGGAGGCGTGCTGACAACTAATGTCCCCGTTTCTCCCCTTTCAAGATTCGTGTTATCTACAGGGTTCTTACTGTGTGTAAACAGTCGCGATTTCTTAGTCGATTTAAATCAATACTCTACTGAACCCAGTTTTGTATCTGTAACTCTCACATTTTCCTCAAAGGGTTCCCCTATAGCGTGCGCCCTCGGTTCCCACAACACGAGGGCTCGTTCGTTCAGCGGCAAGACACCGGCGGGACTACGCGTCGGCGCACGGTGCGGTCCCGGGGCAGGCGCGCGGCAGGGCGGCCGGTCAGTGGCTCCAAGGCAGCACGCGCACGGCCGTCGGGGCCTCTTCTCACACGTGTGGTGAGCGAGGCTTCAGGCAGCGGCCCGAGGGGAGCCGGTTCCTCCCACCGAAGAGGAGCCTCAGGCCCGTCAGCGGCGGCGCGAGGCCGGTTACAGCCCACACGCAGGAGAGACGCTCGGGCCTGTCCCCAGGGCCGTTTGTCCCCTTGGGCGCCTGTCCTCTAAGGCGCCCGTCTGTCCCCTCGGGCGTCTGTCCCTCCCCCCTCGAGCCTGTGTCCTCGGGCCGCTCGCTAGTTTGTCCCCTCGGGCGTCTGTCCCCTGGGGGGGCCCTGTCCCCCTGTCCCCTCGGGCAGCCTATCCCTTGGGGGTCTGTCCCCTCGGGCTGTTCGTCCCCTCAGGCGTCTGTCTCCTCCCCCCCCCCCCCGGCTGTCCCCTCGGACCGCCCGTCTGTGCCCCGGGCGTCTGTCCCCCGGGCCGGCCCTCACGGAGGACGGAGCAGGGCGTCCGCGGGGCCCGCGGAGGCCGGGGACACACAGGTGCGGGGCCGGCCCGAGCGCGGCGCGGAGGTGGCGCTTCCCGCGTGTCTGCGGCTCGGCGCGCCCCGCCCCCCCGGCCGGCCAAACCCCCCCCCCACGCGCACGCGCAGCCCCGGGCCCGCCGCAAGGTGAGAGGGCGGCTCCGCGAGGCCCCGCCCCGCGCCCTCGGGCCCCGCCCCTCGCCGGCACGCGGGGGCGGGGCCGGAAGCGCGGCGGCGTGCGCGGGGCGGGGCCGCGCGGCGGGGGCGGGGCGCGGGCGGGCGGCGCGCGGCGGCGGGCGACGCGCTCGAGCTGACGGAGGCGGCGGCCGCGGCGGGGACGGCCCGGGCCGAAGGGCGGACGCGCGGCGACGTGCGGGGCCGGGGGGCGGGGGCCGCGCCGCGCTCGCGCCGGTGAATGAAGGGCCCGCCCCGCGCTGCCCCGCAAGATGGACGGGTTCGCCGGCAGCCTGGGTGAGTGGGCCCGGCCGGCCAGGCCGCGCGGGGGCCGGGGGGCCGGGGGCTCCGGGGGGGCTCCGGGGCGGGCTCCGGGCGGCTCCGGGTGGGCACCGGGTCGAGGCTCCGAGGGGCTCCGGGTGGGTTCCGGGTGGGCTCCGGGTCGGCACCGGGTCGGGCTCCGGGCGGGCTCTGGGTCGGCACCGGGTCGGCACCGGGTCGGGCTCCGGGGTCCGCGCGGGCCTCGCGGGCAGCCGGCACCTGCCGCCGCGGGGAGGCCGCGCGGAGCGCGGGGCGCGGGGCACGTGCGGGCCGGGCCGGGCCGGGGGCGGGCGCGGGGCGGGCCGGGGGCGCGGGCCGGCTCCCGGGTCTCCCCGGGGCGGGCGGGGGGCGCGCGGCGTTTCGCCCTCGCTCCGGCGGGGGGGGGGGCGCGGGACGCCGTGGCGAGCCGGTGCCGGGGGTCTCCGGGCGCGCAGGACCCCGGGGCGCGGCCCGGCGGGGTGGCCGGTCCCGGCGGCAGGTGCCGAGCGCGTGCGGGAGTGCTCGGGGCCCCGCGCCGCGCGGGAGTGCTCCCACCGCCCCCCGCGGCTCCGCGCGGGAGCCCCCCAGCGTGCCGCCCCGAGGGAGACTTGGCCGACAGCGTGGCCTTCAGGCCGGGGTTTCGCGGCCCCTCCGAGGAGTGCCGCCGCGTGCGAGTGTAAAATGGTAACCGGAAGCGTCTGCACCCGCGCGGGTGCTCGCCGTGTGACCCGGGCGCGGTGCTCCGTAGACGACGCCGGGCTTAGGTCGCCTCCGCCGGGTAGTGGTCGCTTCCCCGATGACACAGGGCGCGGGGCACCGTGGCGCGCTCCGGGGATCCCGCGAACGCGGGTGCGGGTGGACACCAGGTGCGTGGCGGCCCCCCGGGAAGGACAAGGAGGAAGGAGGAGGCTGCTGCGTGCCCGCCTCGTGCCAGCGGGTGCGGAGCAAGGCCCTGCCCGAGGACCGAGAGCGGAGGGTGCTTGCTGAGCTTGGTTTCCCTGGCAGATGGTGCCAAGGAGACCGTGTACGCGGCGCAGGGGTCAGACCGGGGAGGGCACGTGCACTCGGGCCCGAGCTGTTTTCATCTCACGATTCAGTTTGTTTCTTGGGTCTCACCCAGGGCTGCCCAGGGTTTGCTCCGGGCTCCGCACGGAACTGGTGGGCCTACCTGCTGTACTGCCGCGCGTGTGTGTATGTGTGTGCACGTGTGTGTGCACGCCAGGGATCCAGCCCAGCACCTCGTACCGCTTCAGCCACAGCCCTGCCCCTTCCACATTATTTGTCGGGTTTGTTGACTGTTTGGTGAAGGGAGACTCCGAGCAGCGAGTGGGCCTCTCCCTATGATTCCCTGTCCTAGCCGAGTGGACCGTGGTTTCAGTGCTTGCTCAGCGCTAGGTCCAGGGTGCTGTGGTGGGCCCCCCACGATGGCACCTGGCAGCCTTGCGCCTCACAGCATGCACTAGGGCCCTTTGAGCTGTCTCTGGGCCCGTGTTATTTTTAAATGATGAAAACAATACAAAAGGAGGAAGAGTAATGATCTTCTCCGGCTCCTTTGTGCCAGCTGACAGTTACATGTTGTGTTTGTTTTTAGTCTTCTTGTACCTAGTTTTTTTGTTTTTGTTTTTGTTTTTAATAGAGTTGCAGGACTCGAGCATAGTCTTGCAGTTTGGTTCTGTCATTGGATCCTGACCTGATGTCCGCCCACCCCCCTCTGACACTCAGATGACCGATGGGGGGAGGCGTTCTTTTCCCTGTCCTGGCGCAGTCTCTGTAACTCCCTAGTCCCTCTCGTCTCTCGTGCCTGAATCTAAACTCCTCTTCCTCTGCATCACCCTTATTTCCCGTCAGTGGGCAGTTTCCAAGTCTCACAACCTTTTCTGAGTCCTGTTTTAGTCTGTCACATCTCTTAGGAGATTGACTTATTCTTACTGTTATTTCTTATCTCTTCCTATTTTCACTGCAATTGTTCAGATACCTGTTGCATCTTGGACTTTTCTCAAGAAGCCTCCACTATCCACTTAACCTTGTGTGGAGAGGGGGGAGAGATGAGCTTCCTGAAGCGGTTCATTTCCATGTTTCATTCACTTACTCTCAGATAGATTGATTTACTACATTCAAACACCTCAGCTTTATTTTTATGTTTCTCCCTCCCCTGTCATCTTTTTACTGTCTCACTGTGGTTCTGGCCAGAATGATCTATTCCTTGCTCACCAGATTTGGTTGGCATTTTTATTCCTGGTGATTATTCTCCAGCAAGCCTCAAGACCCAGCTCAAAGATTTTCCTTATGAATATTCCTCCTTTTAAAAATTAATTTATTGAATCACCGTGAATTACAAAGTTGTTCATGATTGAGATTCAGGGGCACAGTGTTGGAGCAAAGGTCCTCCACAGTGTCCGCGCCCTTTGTCCAGTGTCCCCAGGTGACCGCCCACCCCAGCCTGCCTCGCTGGCAGGTGCATCTTCCTTTCCGCTTTAGGCAGTGTGGTTTGCGATACTGCTGCCGAAAGGGTATTGCACATAGCACTTTGCCTCTTCTCAGCACCCAGTCATCGTCAGAGTGACCACTTCCCTCCGTCATGTTTGTGGTGGTCTCTTTCCTGACCTGTCCTCCTCCCCCCACAGAGATGAACATCCCGTCTTCTTGTTCCCGTTTTTTTAGCTCAAAGTAGTCACCCTGGAGCTTTTGACATAGGCGTATCCTTAGGGCACTTGAGTCTTTCTTACAAGTCTTAAAATGATGTATGTACCCAGCCAAATTGTTAGCCTTGTGGAGGTTGACATCTAGACATATTTTTGAATTTCCAACTAGCAAAACAATGGAGATTTCATGATCCAGTAAAATGTGGGGGAAGGAAAGATTAGGGAGCCAGTACAATAAATAGCCGCTTAGAATCTTCACTGTCATTATTGCTTCATAAAGACTTTGCTTTTGAAGATCAAAAGATTATCATGTACAACCTCCTGGAGTTCCCTCGGAAATTAACTTGAAAGTGTGAGAGCCCAGGTTGCAGCAACAAGCAGTAAAGGACAGGAAAGGGGTAAAAATTAATCACTCGTTTTGTTGTTCTCATTTGCCTTCTTCACATAGAAAGGAATCAAAACTGTTTCAGAACTTCACTGATCAAGAATGGGTCCGATCAAAGAAGTTGGTGCCAGGTTGTAGGGAAGTGTCTGCCAGGCACGTCTTTTGCAGGGCCTGTTATTATGAATTTAAAAACCAATATATTTGATTAAATTAATATTGAAAAGGAGTAAAAAGGAAGAAAGGAAAGCATACAGCATTGGGGCATCACATGATTCTGTATAAAGAAACCTTACGTTCAGTTATTTACGTTTGCCTTAGATTGTGGTGTAACACTTAACTTCCTGCTGTGGGTCACTATCAGATGATCAAGCCCAATCCCTCTCTGTAAGAGACTGGGAGAGGCTGACATACAGAAAAGGCAGGTGAGCAGTTACATGTAGAGTGAGTTGTGAGCTCTGGTTTTGAAGTATTGGTATCTGATCAGAAATAGAGTCCCAGAATCATTGTTATCTAGACAAACACAGTACATAAAAGAGTGTTTTTGATAAGGGTTAGACTAGGGTATGTTATTTACTTTGCCGAAGGATGTTCTCCCTCCACGCTCTCCCTCTCTCCACACACATACACACATTTTTAAGCTTTCCTGATTAACTTGTCTCCTGATTGGTTCTCCATTTACCTTTCTTCCCTTCCTCCCTCCCTCCTTCCTTCCTTCCTTCTGGAAGTTACCCTACAAGTCCTTGGGTCTTGTGCTCAGACCATTGTGTTTGAGTGTTCTAAGAGTGTGGAGCTTGTCTGACATCCCTCAGAGACTTCAATATCTAGTGGCATTACAGTCTATTGGATTAAACATATATAAGATTGTTTTGCAACCATTGTAATAAGGACTGGTTCAGGCAGGATGCAGTGATAGATGCTAATAGGGGGATTTTTTTTTTTTTTTTTGCAAGCAGGATATTTGCATGGTCTTACTTTTCTCCCTGTACGTTCCTTATTAGCTGCAAGGGGTGTCAACAGTGTATTCTACTCTTTTTTCTTTTTTTTTGTTTTGGCTTTTTGGATCACACCCAGAGATGCACAGGGGTTACTCCTGACTCTTGCAATCAGGAACTAACTCCTAGCAGTGCTCAGGGGTCCATATGGGATGCTGGGAATCGAACCTGGGTCAGCCACGTGCAAGGCAAACGCCCTACCCGCTGTGCTATCACTCCAGCCCTCAGTGTATTCTACTCTTACCAGTGGCTCCTTGTGTGCATGATCAGGTAGGTTGCAGCTATAGGTGTTGTGTGTCTTTGAGTGTGCTTCCCTGAGAATGCTGAACTCCAGATGGAGAATATTCCATTCAAAAGGGTGGAAGTGAACACAAAAAATGTTAGAAAGTCAAGGAAAGGCTGTGAGAATGTTCTCAGATAAAGGATATGAAAGGAACATGACAAATACATTAAATACCTAGTCGAGCTGGATCTTGCGTTTAGGTGGAAATGCTATAGAGTTAATCGCTTGCAGAATTGAAATATGGGTGGTAGGCTTTTGTATTGGCGAAGTAGATTGCTAAGGTTGGTTCTTTTTATCCCTAGGCATATGAATTTGCAGGGGATAAAGACCTGTGATATATGCAGCTTTACTCTCAACTATGAGGGAAAATTTATGATTAAGTATTTTAGAGCTGTGTATAAATGTATTTTGTGTAAGCCATTCAGGTGTATGTGTAATTACGTGTGTATGTATTGTCGAGGCGGAAGGATAGGAAATTTATGTGTAGATCAAAGAAGTAAAATGTTAACCAGAGGGTGAATTTGGTAAAAACTGTATTGAATGTTATTTGTATTATTCTTGTCAGGACTGGATCGATAGCACAGCGGATAGGGCATTTGCCTTGCACACGGCTAACCCGGGTTTGATTCCTTGGTCCCTCTTGGAGAGCCTGGCAAGCTACCGAGAGTATCCTGCCCGCATGGCAGAGCCTGGCAAGCTACCCATGGTGTATTTAATATGCCAAAGACAGTAACAAGTCTCATAATGGTGCCCGCTTGAGCAAATTGATGAACAGCGGGATGACAGTGCTACAGTGCTCCTAACATTATTCTTGTTAAAACTTTTCTGTGAGCTCATCATTATCACTATCACTATCATCCTGTTGATCATTGATTTGCTCGAACAGGCCCAGTAACGTCTCCAGTCTCCATTCATCCTAGCCCTGAGATTTTAGCAGCCTCTCTTGTCATTCCCAACGGTGCCACATTAGAGGCTCTCTCAGGGTCAGGAGAATGAGACCCATCATGGTTACTGTATTTGGCATATGAATACGCCATGGGGAGCTTGCTAGGCTCTCTGGTGTGGGCAGGAACCTCTTGGTAGCTTGCCAGGTTCTCCAAGAGGGAGAAGTAGGCTATAAGATGTCTCGAGGCTGCTTCGTGGAGCTTGGTTTTATAGTCTGGATGTTGGCCGTTGATAGGATTACACAGCGCCAGGGACAGTTTCTGGGTGTGACTGCCTAGCTACGGAAAATGGGGGATCTGGGTGGAAGAGGCCCAGTCTCAGTCCGAGCAGGCTTGGAGATCTCAGCCCCGGGTCCCACACACCTGGGTTCCTCTGCCGGTTACTTCATGCGTGAGGCTCGTCTAAGCATGTGGAGAGTGGTCTTGAGCATGGCTGTGGTTGGGTTCCGGAGGTCTTCGGCTGCTGGGGGGCTCTTCTCGGAGCGGGGAGGGGGACTCAACTCACCCCCTCTGAGGGGCCCCAGTGAAGACAGCCAGGCGCAGGGGCAAGAGACTCTGCGTTGCTTCTTCCAGGAACTTGGTTTTATAGTCTGTGGATCTTGGCCATTGATGGGATTACACGGGGCGCTCAGATCCCCCATTTTCCAGTTTGTGGGTGTGACAGCCTAGCTACTGGAAAATGGGGGGATCTGGGTGGAAGAGGCCCCGTCCCAATCTGAGCAGGCTTGGAGATTTCATATATATCTATGATTTCACATAGATCTCACATATATCTACCTTGGAGATCTCTCCACATATCTATATCTATGTCTGTATAGATATAGATACACACAAGGTTCAACCCTTAATAACATATTAGTAATCTCTTATAGAACGGCTGACTGGCTCCTGGGTGAAATACAACAGTATCACACACCCTCCTCTAAGGAAAGGAAATATGTGAGCTCATATTTTCAAATTATTTATTTATTTATTTATTTATTGGTAAACCAGGTGATATTTGGACTAGGTAATATAACTCAGTGGCAAAGCACATGTCTTGCGCTTGTGAGGCCCTGGAGTCAAACCTGTGGGTGTGGGTGTGCACAGGCACACGCGTGCTTGGAGACATGAGAACTCTGAATTATACACTATTTGGAAAGTAGAGAAAAATCTCCCCCCAAAATTCCAGGCAGATTCTTGGGATAAAAATGTGGCTTCGAGACTGTTCTGTGTATACGCTGTGGTTTCCCTTTCCCTGGGCCTTAGTCTCAGAAACATGCCTCTGGGCCAGAGGCAGCTGTGGTTCAGATTTAGCCAACAAACATGTTTTGTTTGGCCTCTTTAAGTGTTTTTAAAATTGAGAAATTTTAAGGGCTGGAGCGATAGTACAGGAGCTGAGGTACTTGCCTGCATGAAGCTGACCCTTGTCTGATGCCCAGTACTGCATGGCTCCTGGCGCATCTTTGTTGCAGCCTGGAGACCCCCGTATGGCCAGGATCTTCGTGCCCTGGCATTGGACTGCTGGTCAGGTTGGCTAAAAATTACTGGGAGGGGCCCCTAATCTTAGCACTGCTTGGGACGTCTTCCCTCTCATTCCACCTTTTTTTTTTTTTTTTTGGCGGGGGGCGGAATTTTATATAAAATCACTATATCACTATCACTGTCATCCTGTTGTTCATCGATTTGCTCGAGCGGGCACCAGTAACATCTTTATTGTAAGACTTGTTGCTGTTTTGGGCATATTGAATACGCCACGGGTAGCTTGTCAGGCTTTGCCATGCAGGCGGGATACTCGGTAGCTTGCCGGGCTCTCCGGACGGAGGAATCGAACCCGGTCGGCCGCGCGCAAGGCAAATGCCCTACCTGCTGTGCTATCGCTCCAGCCGTTAGGGGAAAGAATTTTTTTTTTTTTTTTTTTTTTTTTTTTTTTTTGCTTTTTGGGTCACACCCAGCAATGCACAGGGGTTACTCCTGGTTCTACACTCAGGAATTACCCCTGGCGGTGCTCAGGGGACCATATGGGATGCTGGGATTCGAACCTGGGTCAGCCTGGGTTGGCCGCGTGCAAGGCAAGCGCCCTACCCGCTGTGCTATTGCTCCAGCCCCCGGAAAGAATTTTTTTTTAGTGGAAAAAAGGTTTTCTTGGTGGATTTTCATTCCAGATGGTTTGTGATCTCCATACTCACTGAGTGGTGGGATGGACACACAGCCTCTTCTGCCGTATGCCTGGCTAGCTTTAGGCATTTGTTGCTGGGCCCAGAGCTCTTGGCATGTTCACAGCCTTTACCTTGTCTAGAAACAGGGGAGGGTCTTTCTGCTCTGGGCTCATGACAATTTAAGAAGTAAGTTGCTCAACTTATGCTTTATCATTTGCCAGCATTCTGGTGTGCATGTCTTAAAAATTGGACTTTCTACATAATCCTACTGCAACCATAAAAATCAGGAAATTACAGTCACCAAAGTAATGACTCTATGATCCTGTCTCACTCAGTTACCCTGTCTCAGCTCCGCCAGTGTTTTTATGAATCCCTTTCATAGCAAAGGGTATCTCATTTAGGATCAAAAGTTCCTTTAGGTACTGTTTTTGTAGCTTCCTTCAGTCTGGTGTTTCCTGGAGTTTCCGTACCCTAACACCTGCAAGAGTACAGGCAAGTTGTTTGTAGAATGTCCCTGAATTTGATGTCTCTTCTGATAAGATTCAGATTACATGTGGTACAAGTGCCATGTACTTTTGCATTGTATCCTATTAGATGGCTCACAGTTTTGACTTGTCCCGTTATTGGTAATGTTCATTTTGATAATTTAAAGTGGTATCCACTGAATTTTTTTCTCCTGTAAGATTACTTTTAAGACTTTGTAATTAACATTTCTGTGAGATTTGCTTTGAAATGTTGTAAATGCTCTGTTCCTTTTCAGATTTTGAATTTATTGCTTGATATCTGTGTGGAGTCAAGTATCCTATTTTTTTCCTCAGTGGATCATAATGTTATTATTTCTAAGCTCAGACTGACTCGAATTTGTCCAGCTGGTGCCCATCCCTGCTGGCTTCTGCATTCATCTGACATGTTCCTACCTTTCCCCGAGGACTTTCTTTTTGGCATGAAGTGGTTAGGGTGCCCAGTTCAGCCCATAGTAACTGCATATATAATTCATACACTTTTCCATACAGGGCCAGTAGGTACTCCTGCAGCAGCTGCCCCTGGATTGGCTGGTTCATACCCGACCCAGTGTGCTGAGGCCATACAGTGTAGAGGCTCAGACACTGGGCCCCACATGTGCCAGACGTGGGCTCTGTCCCTTTGAGCCTATTCTTAACATCCTCTAATGTCCCTGGGTTTTGGACAAGTGTTTGGAATACATAGTTTGAAAATTGCAATTTTTTAATGGTCCTTTAGTACATTTTTTTTTTCTCTTTGGATCACACCCGGCGATGCACAGGGGTTACTCCTGGCTCTCCGTTCAGAAATTACTCCTGGCGGTGCCCAGGGGACCATATGGGATGCTGGGAATCGAACCCGGGTCGGCCGCACGCAAGGCAAACGCCCTCCCCACTGTGCTATTGCTCCAGCTCCCTTTTGTACATTTTTAGCTGATAATATTTTATCTTACAGTAAAGGTTGTGTTAAGCACATGAATCAGGCTTGTAATGTAAATTGCTTTGAAAGTCTTTCCTCTTAATAGGGAGTCCGTCAGTATTCTATTTTTCATGCTCCCCTTTGCTTAAATACTCAGCCAGTGTCTTAGAGCAAGGTTTGGATGCATGTATGTGTGATGGGAGCTTGGGCGAGATGGTTAAGCAGTAAGATCACTCATGAGCTCCTGCCGCCCTGCCCAGGTGTGTGTCAGCACCAGCACTAAAGGTGTGACCCAAGAGCGCTGCAGCAGCGTTGCAGCTCACAGGGTGCTCCGGCCCGGGGGCCAGTAGCTAGCTCCAAGAGCCCACAGTGTGCTCTGTCCCTAGAGTGCAGCATGGCGCAGATGGCATCTCTGAGAAGGGACTCGGAGGGAAAGGTCGTTTTGACAGTCTTAGTTAAAGAGCAGAACAAAAACCAGTTTGAACAAGGCCTGTACCTTTAAATTGTTTGCATTTACACCTAATAAGCACAGTTCCTGTTGGGGATATTTTGAGTAACAGGATGCCAAATATCCAGCAAAGTAAAAGAATAGACTTCTGGATAAAATGCATGAGCAGTTTAAAAACTTACTGTTCATGTATTTAAAATTATAGTCCCTTATGTTGCCTTTTTTTCCCCCTTCCATTAAGTGTTAGAACCAGTGAGTTGGTAGTATAATAATAGAGTAAGATTCTGCTGTATGGTATTAATCATAGTTTGTAATAAGAATGCACTTCATTCCAGAGTGTAATTTTTCTGGCTTTCCAAAATTTATGATTTCCTAAAGTTCTGTGACTTGTTTCATTAATATTTTTTTAAAAATGGTTCTGGGGATTGTCTCCAGCAATGCTTGGTACCCAGAGTGAACAGGGAGGGGGCTCGCCCAGTGAACAGCTTTGGGGGCCCAGTGGTGGTGGGTGGGGCCTCCAAGTGTTCTTCCCACCATCTGCCTGGCCCTTTCTTGTTTCAGAGCAGAACTGTCAAGTGTTGCCATCTGACATTCCCCTTAAATCCGGTTTTATTCTTGCATGCTGGTCTTGATGTCACCACCTTATGCTAATCTTTAAATAACATGACAGAGCACACATTTGTTTGCATTTTTCTTTGAACCTCCCCCGCACCCCCGCCCTCCCCCCTCCCAAAGTGTCATAACTGACTTGTGTTGATGAGTAAGTGGGAACTTAAAAAAAATATTTGAAGGATATCCTGTTTTCAGAGTAAGAGGTGGGGCATAACCTTTGCTTTTTCTCTGACTACTTCTTGGTAATCTTATTTCTTCAATCTGCTCCACTTAAAATTAGTGTGGCTATATGTTTGGCAAATGGATTGCTCTATTTTTTAGGATCTAGAATCATGATTATTTAAGGTAAAGTTCAGTTTAGAGAGAGAGAGATGATAGGGAAAGTAATTAGTATTTGTTTTCTAAAGAAATAAACTTTTTGTTCACTGAGATTTAAAGATCGCACTGGGACATTCCTCCCTTTGGCTGACCAGTGCCTGTTACCACAGGGCCGGTGAGCCTTACGCTGCCCTTTCTGTGTTTCCCGCTGATGAGCGCAAGAAGCAAGTCGTTGGATTAGTCTCTTTGGGTCCCACACTGCCTTAAGGGCTTGGAAAATTGGTGAATGAGACTCTTGAAATTCCTGCTCTTGTGAAGCTTATAATTCTGTGGAGAATCCAGGCAGTCTTTACTCAGGAACTATGTATTGAATGCTTGGTATGTGCTCAACCCTCTTCAACTATAAACAAAACCCTTATGGAGCTTATAACGTTGGCCTTTAAAATGCAGATAAGGAAGTATAGGAAACTTGGAGGGCTGCTTTAAGCCTCTGCCATCTCACAGCCTTTTACGTTTGGTTTTGCGAATCCAAGTGCATGTTTTTGTTTCAGTGTAAGGAGGAAGATAGTGGAAGATCACAGATCACTGTACTCCTCTGCTTTTAGAAGCAGCCTGTCTCCTCTGTCTCTTCTGTCCAGACCTGGCTGTTTTCTTTCTTTCTTTTTTTGCCATTATTGGTTTCCTCCACCTCCTCCCTGCCCTTCCACCTTACATAAACACTGTGGTTTACAAAATTGTTCATGATGATTCAGTATACCAGTAAATCCCACCACCATTACAGCTTCCCACACCATTATCTCCAATTTCCCCAAGCACCCCTTAAGCCTGTCCAGATAGTAGGCTCTCAGTAATTTATTTTATACTGCTTGCTATAATTTGCAGAAAGAATGATCAAAAAATGTTTCCTCGGAAGAAAGTTGCTGAAGATTGTGTATTTCACCATTGCATTATTAAGTCCTTATTCAAGAGATTCTAAGATGTTGTTGCACGTTAAGCCTTCTGTGTTAATATTTTGTTAACCGAGATTGGATGCCTTCGATGGTACATCCCATACAATTTGATGTACTACTCCTGGTTTATCAGTGTTTCTGCCACCCACTCCAGGAAGTCTAAAATTTTTAATGGGGTGATATAGCTGGAGTTAAATTCTTAACTGGGTGTCATTTTGGGGTATGTGCTTGACTGCCTGGGTTTCCTGAAGTACAGGGAGGTGGGGAAGGTAGCCGTGTCTAATTTCAAGAAAGCTTGGAGATTTTAGTCATAAAACCTGCATATCTGAGTTTTCAACAGATTAATTTCTGCATGAGCAATGGAGTCTGGCCAGGAGCATGGCGGCGAATGTAGAGGTTTTCAGCTCTGGGCAGATCCCTGCTGTTTTCTACACAATTGAGTATTTCTGTCTTTGCTGGAACATGCATCTTGTAATGACTACACTTATGGTCTGTGATATAATTGCTTTGATACATACGGTCAGTAGTTTTTATACCACATTTCAAGAAATTTGGTTTATGTGACTTAACAAAAATGGTAATAAGGTAAAGGGTACTACTACTTTCCCCATGAAAGCCTAGTAATTCGGTATTTGTTCAAAGCACCAGCATTATTATCCTACCGAGAATGTATCAGTGACAAAAGAAACTCAAATTCCTGCTCTCTTGCTTATAGTGAGAGGAGTGGAACAAGAAATGGTTTTCATGTAGTCACTCACACCAGGTCTCAGTGGCTTCTGGGAGGTGTTGGTACCTGCACTGTCAGTTGTAAGAAGATGCTCACCTGTCTTGACAGGTCAGATGGCTTCAGGAAAGTGCTTGGAGAGCTGTAGGAACAGGCGTGAGAGACAACTGTGTGAGACAAGACTACATTGTCATCACTGATCTTGGTCACTATCTGATTTTACATATGCAGACATCTTTTGAATAGTCTTCGATTTTGCATTCATCTATAAGGTTTTGCTGTTCACTGTGATACTATAAAAAGTATGTTTGAGCACGTATGCCTTTCAGATTAATATTTTTTCTTGCGTTAGGATTTGGATGCATTTATTAGTTTTTTTAGGTTTATTGTGATAGGCCCGTATCTCAGGGCGTTTTGCATGTCCAAGGGGGTCACTGGGCTGCTGTGGAGGGTGGTGATGGTGGAGGCCAGCAGCGGTGGCTGTGGCGGAGGAGAGAGAGTGCCACTTTCACCTTCTGGCCCTCTTTCTTTCTCGGGACATTGGTGCCTGTCTTACTATTGACTCAATAGTCGCACCTGTACGATGATGAGAGCTATCTTTTGGATGAGTGTCACAGAGGTGTGACTTGTAAGTATTGTGACCAGACCAGGCAATTGATGCCTAAGCCTTTGACCATTTCCTATTTTCATGAACCTCCGTATGACTGTGGCCACCAGATTATTCTTTCTAACACAGCATTTTCAAGTTACTCCCCAGCTTCAAAGCTTTGCTTAAATATTTTTTTTTTGTCCGGGCGGGGTGGGGGGCAGACACACCCAGTGATTCTCAGGGGTTACTCCTGGCGGTGCTCAGGGGACCAAATGGAATGTACGGATGGGACCCAGGGAGGTTACATGCAAGACAAGCACCCTACCTGTTGTACTCAATCATTTTTATGGGTCAACTCTTAGCTTGGTATGCAAACTTTCCTGTAACTGGAATGTTTCTTACCTTTTCAGCCTTGTCGGTTATAAACCCACCCTCCCACCCCCAGTCTTAGTTGAGTCCTTTGGCATCACTTTTACAGCTTGATTTCTTGCCATCTTGTTCTTGTGCTACTCTTCCTGTTTTGGAGCTGATACCTATGGCATTGCCCCTTTCTCTTTAATAATTGCTATTTATCAAAATCAAGAACCAGCGTCCCATCTTTTCCTCTGACCAACCTCGTTATTTCACTGACTTTTTCCTCTTATGAATTCTTAGCACATGGTTTTTATTCACAGAGATCCATCTTATAAAGTGGGAATGTGTGTGTGTGTGTGTGTGTGTGTGTGTGCGTGTGCGTGTGTGTGTGCGCGCACCCAGGGCCTTTGGATATCTATAGTATAATTTGTGGGTCCTGCAGTTTTGGCAGATGGGTGGCTGCAAACAGCCAACAAGAAGCATTCCACAGGCCATATGTTCCCCACCCCGTAGGAATGAAGAAATTGAAATCGAGAGAGAAAATGAGGGCACAGATCAGGGTTCAGACTACCACCCACAGCCAGCCCTTGTATATGTGGTCATTTCTACATTTTCAGCATAGTATTTGGTGACATGAAAGAATTACATGAAATTTAAATTTCAGTGTCCATAAATAAAAGGGTTTTTTGGGGGGAGGAGGACACAGCCTTGCTTATTTGTTTAGGGATTGCGTATAGCTGCTGGTGAGTTGAAGAGTTGTTATAGACAGCGTTCAGTATCTAAAATATTTACTAGGAAGTCCTTAGTAGTTTTCAAGCCCTTCTTACTCTTATTTTGTTGTTTGGGGGCTATACCCACAGTGCTCGGGTGCTCAGATCCTCTTGGCGGGGCTTGGGGGACTCCGTGGGATGCCAGGGATGGAACCCCGGCTGGGATGCAGAGCAAGCATCCTGTGTCTCCAACGCCCCCAGCCCTTCTTAAAGTAAACTTGTGTAGAGTGAGGATTTCCTTCCCACCCCTGCCCTTCAGCTGCACTCCAGCGTGGGGGCCCGGTACAGTGGTGAGAGCTGGCTAGGCCAGGAGAGCAGACAGCATCTCCACAAGGCTTTCCAGTTTGTTTCCAGTGCCCACCCAGGCCTCAGGGCCCAGGGGGTCAGGATAGGGCATAATCCGACAGATCCCTGAGTGGCCTCGCTCATCCTGCTGTGGGGCCAGAAGCCCTGGGGAGCAGCTGGAAGCAGTGGGAACAGCCTAATCATTCTCCAAGATCACTGCTGCTCTTGAGAGTGGAGAATGGGTTGTTGGGGGCAGGCAGCAGAGAAGGCAGCAGCGGGAGTCCCTGCAGCCTGTGAGGGGTCTGAGAAGCCCCTGGGACCGGCTCCCCTCCCTGTGGCTCACGGTCCCTTAGCAGGACAGAGGGAATGGGAAATACTCTCTAAGAATGTTACATGCATTTCTCAGGTGCTGGCGGTAGTTCAGAAATGGTCAGCTGTGACACAGCTGGAAAGGCTCCGAGATGTTAGAAGTTTCTAGCATGTAATAAGTGTCTGCATCAAAAAGATCGTGAACTCTTGTTGCTATGTACTCTCCTTCCTCCTTAGGGTGAGCATGGATTTGTCTGTTCTGGGTTCAGAATGAAATTATCTACTTACAATCACGATCATGAAATCCCGTTAATCACCGATTTCTCGGGCGGCTCAGTAACATCTCATTTTGTCCCTTCCCTGAGATCCTAGAAGTCTCTCTCGACTCGGCCCTCCCAGCGATGTTGCACTGGGGGCTCTTCAGGGTCAGGGGAATGAGATCCAGCTTGTTACTGGCTTTAGCATACGAATACACCATGGGAAGCTTGCAAGGCTGTCCCATGTGGGCAGGAAACTCTCAGAAGCTGCCAGTTTCTCCCAAAGGGAGAAGTAGGCTAAAGATATCGCTTCTGGGAGCTTGCTTTTAAGTCTCTCTGTGGATGTTGGCCGTTGATGGGATTACACACACCTGGGTTCCTCTGCCGGTACCTTCATGCATGAGGCCTGTCCGAACGTGTGGAGAGGGACCTCGAGCATGGCTGTAGCTAGGTTCTGGTGGTCTTCGGCCGCCGGGAGCTCTGCTCGGGGTGGGGAGGGAAGCTGGAGCCCATCCCCTCCGAGGGGCCCCGGGGAAGACAGCCAGGCATGCGGGCAAGAGACTCTCTATTTACATCTCCAAAAAATTATTTAAATATTTTTAACTCTCAAATTGACGGGTTTACCTTATTCCTTCCACCCAGGAAAATTATGGAGTTTGGAAATCAACAGATATTGTAAAAGACATTGCTAAGAGTTTTTTAGGACAAGATTTTGAGAATCATCTTCTCATTATTTGTCACTGTCATCCCATTGCTCATCGATTTGTTCGAGCCAGCACCAGTAAAGTCTCTCATTGTGAGTCTTTTTGTTACTGTTTTTGGCATTTCTAATACGCCACATATTTTGTGAAAAATGAATAAGCCAATTGGCAATTTTTGTCACGCTTTATGAACTTTTATTTACTTTGGGATTTGGGGCCATAACCAGCGGTGCTCAGGGCTTACTCCTAGTTCTGTGCTCAGGAATTACATTCCTGGCAGTGCTGGGAAACCGTATATAATGGGAGGGACCGGATCCTTTTGGCCGTGTGCAAGGCGAGCACCCTGCCTTACATCTCTCTGGCCCCAAACTTCGATGAACGTTAAAAAATGGAGTGTACTCGGTTCCTTTGGAAATTTATCTGGTATTTTTGTTATCAAATAAAATGCATTATTGACACTAATTCTCCTACTCATTTGTTTTTAAAATGTTGCAAAACGCCTCATTTTATCTTTTATCTTTTTTTTTTTTTGGTGCCGGAACCTGGGACCGAACACCTCATTTTATCTTGATCTTACTGAAAATGAATAGACTGCAGAGTAGTCGTAAGATTTCAGATTTTTTATTTGGTTTTGGTTTTGGTTTGGGGCCACCCCCAGCGATGCATAGGGTTTGCTCCTGGCTCTACACACAGCAATTACTCCTGGTGGTGCTGGGGGACTATCTGCGATGCCAAGTATGAAACCCCGGGTTGGCCATGTGCAAGGCAAAACCCTATCTGCTGTGTTTTCTCTCCAGCCCAGAGATGTCAGATTTTTAAAATCAGCTTTTTAGGGTTTTGTTTACCAACATGAGAACATGCCAGTGTTAAGTGTTCTTTAGGTCTGAAGCATTTCCCTGTGTCTGTGGTCACTGCCCCAGCGAGGGTCCCAAGCATCTCCGTTCCTGCAGGCGCCCTCGGACATGAGCTCATGGAGCCTGTCCCAGTGCTGGAAACCACTTAGCTGCCATTTCGGTTATTTTGTTTTTCTAGGTTTGTGTATCATTGGAATTTTTAAATTTTGTAGTCACAGTTTCTGTCTTATTCTAGAAGGTTCTACTTTTAGTGTGCTTTGGGGTCTATATTCTCTCTAGGGTTAATGCTTCGGTGTGGTGTGAGGTATAAGAATCCAGGTTCACTTACATGGATACCCCTCAGCTCTAGCACCATTTGTGAGTAATAAGATACGTTGACTTACCTTGGCGTCTGTGCTGAAAATGAGCAGGCTACAATGTGGCAGCCTACTTTTTCACTGTTCTGTTCATGGATTGCCATGAATATCATTAAGCAAATAACCAGACTTCTTTGATTGCTAACGCTAGTGATCTAATAAAATCTGAATCAAAATTTTTATTTAAAACTATTTAGAGGAATGGATTTAATTTTAAACTTTTAATTTTTATTTGATTTGAAAAAAAAATAATTGGGGCTACACCTGGCTGAGCTCAAGGCTTACTACTGACTGTGCTCAGGCCTCACTCATGGCGGGCCTCAGGGGACCATATATGGTGCCAGGAATCAAACCCATGTATCCTTCCCCCTGTGCAGTCTCTCTGGCCTAACTTTAAAACTTTGTAGACTGAGAAAGTGACATACTTCAATGACTGTTGCTAATCATTTACTTTTAAAAACTGTCAGAACATAATCTTTTGATTCACTAACAGACTTAGGCATTGGATATGACATAATATCCATGTATTATAAGTAAAGAAGCCCAGATAATTCATGTGATAAAACAGGAGCTAAGGCCCCCAGTCCAACAGGCTTTCCACTGTTCACACTCATTTGTGTGTTAAATTTATTTCATTTGCATTCATTTCATTAATAGTAATGTCAAAAATTAGAGAATGTTTTAAAAAATTTGCCCTCTAATTTTTTTAAATTATTGTCAGGAATCAAAAAATTTTGGAGGAGTTTGGGAGGACCTGCTGTGCTCAGGGCTGACTCCTGGCTCTGCACTCAGGGATCCCCCTTGGCGATGCTCAGGGACCCTGTAGGATTCCAGGGATTGAACCCACACGGGCTGCATGTAAGGCAAGCGCCATACCTGCTGTCCAGCCACTCCGACCCAGAATCTTTAAATGCATCCTTATTTAAATATGTTGCTCTCTACATGTGCCTTTGAAATAATACTGTCAGATTATAGGAATTCTTTTCTTAACGGTTTTTAGGAAAAGTCTTACTTGCATTTTGTTTGCAACACAAGAGATTGAACTTGAGGCTTCATATGTCCTGGAGTCACATATGCTGTCTGTCTTGCTCATTTACAATCCTGATTATAATACATTGTTTTTATAATCTACATGAATATACCCAAAGCATTGTGATCCATTTCTTTTATTTCTAATGTTAGTGTTATTTAAAACTGGAATGACTTACAGTTGTTGAAGAAAATCAAGTCCTTTTAAAATAAGATTAGGTAAAGTATATATGTGTATTTTTCAGTTGGTTTATATTTCACTTCCACTTTTTCTTTTCGATCATGTGTATTTTGATCACGTATATTGTTGATTTGTTGAATACTGGAATATAAATGCAAATTCTTTGTCAGGCTCATGTGTCATTAATGTTTTCTTTACTCTGTGGCTTACCCATTCTTCCCTTTCTCTCCTTCGTGTTGTCACTGAGCTGCTGGCCTTGTGCACAAGGGCAGGCTCTGAGCTAGCTGTTTACTTGGCCTCCCCGAGATACTTTATTTACTTGTTTCAGGGAGGTGGGTTTGGGCCGTCTGTTGCTGGCTCTGCTTGGGAGTGATCTCTGGCACTACTCGGTTCGTATGCGGTACCTGGGATTGGAATCAGGGTTGGACTGGCACCGCTGCGTGCAGAACAGTGTCCTAATGATGTCTTTGAGTGAGTAGGACTCGCAGTTCCTTCTGGTGGTCTTGCGCTCAGAGGTGGTCGCTCCTTAGCAGTGCTGCGGGGCCCATGTAGTGCTGGGGATTGAACTGGCTCAGCCGCACAAAAGGCACACACCTTGACTTTGGCTCCGGAATTTTAAGATTTTGATGAAGTACGATTTATAATTTGTTCCTAATGCTATTGTTTTTGCTTTTAGGTTTATGATCTATTAATCAGATTAACTTCTGTGGTGCAAAGTAGGGCTAAAATTCATTTCTTTTCCTTAACGAGGAGTTAACAGTACTGTTTTGTTAAAGACACTGTCTTACTACCCAATTAAGCTTTGGCTATTACATTATAAAGTAATTCAAGTGACTACATGTTTAGTTAGCGTGCTGGTTATAGAACGAATTCTTTTTTTGTTTTGTTTTGCTCTTGTGCCACACCCACCGGTACTCAGGGGTGACTCCTGGCTCTGTGTTCAGAGATCACTTCTGGTAGTGCTGGGGGCTCATCTCGGATGCCAGAGATCCTGAGTGGGCAAGCAAGCACTGTACCCGCTGTACTGCTGCTCTGGCCCTACCAGTTCTTCTGAGGTCAGAATTATAGTTCTTTCCTTCAAGATTCCACTAATTTGGCTTTGGTTTGTGGCCACAAAATACTTTCCTAACGTGCTGTAGCCATTTGGTAGATTGGTACCACTGTTCTGGAACAAAGGTTTGGAATGCTTTGTGCTACCAGGCAGAACTTCAGAGTATAGACCCAAGGTGATGAGTCACTGATTTCGTATAAATAACAGACTTACTGCATTTATTTTGTTTTCTGTTTTCTGGAACCACATTCAGGTAGTGCTTGTGGATTCGTGCAGTGCCAGCAATTGAATCTTGCTTCCTGTGTGCAGAGGTCTGCTGGGTGCTTGCTCTCTCCCTCTGCCTCGCCCCTCTCCCTCCTCCCTCTCTCCCCCTTCTTTCTCCTCTCTCTCTCTCACCCTCTTTCCCTCCCCTCTTTTCCCTCTTGTCTCTCTCCCTCCTTCCCCTCTCTCCCAACCTCTCCCTTCTCCCTCTTTCTCCCCATTCCCTCTCTCCCATCTTTTTCCTCTCTCCCTCTCTCTCTTCATCCCTCCCTCTCCCTCCTCCCTCTTTCTCTCCCCCTCTCTCCCTCTCCTCTCTCTCTTCCACCATCTCTCCCTCTCTTCCCTCCCTTTCCTTCCCTCTCCCTCTCCTCTCTCTCTCTTCCACCATCTCTCCCTCTCTCCCTCTCTTCCCTCCCTTTCTCTCCTTGTCTTTCCCTCCCCTCTCTCACCCTCTCCCTCTCTCCTTCTCCCTCTCTCTCCCTCTCCTTTCTCTTTCTCTTCTTTCTCTCACCCACTTTATTACATTTTTAAGACTACAGCATTCAAAGTAATATAATGCTAATGTGGCATGTTCAGCTTTTATGCTCTACCAAGATAGGTGGAAAGACACTAATTCCAATAAACATGAGGAAATAATTTTCCAGGGTTTTGTGTATAATAAGAAATGTAAATACAGCACTCTAAAGTCCATTTGTTATTGGGTCTTTTGGTAACTGATGATAATTGCAGAAATTTAAGACAAACTTAAACGTGCAAGCTATAGTTCTGTGTGCCTTTGGACATGTTGAAGTGAGCATGGCTTCCATTTCGAGACATCAGCATTAACCAAGAGTCGTCTTCTAAGGGCTGGGTTGGTGCAACTCGTGGGTAATCATTATCTTATCGATAGGTTTGATTCAAGACACTCATTTCTAAAGGAGCTTTATTGTCGCATTATATGTTTATGACAGGGAGCCTGGACTTCCAGAACTGGAGCTTCCAGCCAATAGAGGTTTCTCCTCCAATCTTTATTGTCCTGTGTTGTTTAAGTTAATTATTTTTCAATAACTGAATTCCCTGTACAACCTAGTTAAGTATTTCATTACCCAGCTGTATAAAGAATTAGTCACTCCTTTTGTAGTGAACAAATGTATCTTTGATGCTTGTTTAAATATTGATCATACTTTATATTATACTTTTGTGAGGGGAGTTGCTCACAGGCAGTGCTCAGGGGCTTGGGAGCTCTTCCTGGTGCTGTTGGCCAACAGGAAGGACCGTTCCAGGCCAGGGCCTGAGGATAAGCTGCTTGACCCTGTGGTCCCTGCTGGGGCTTGCCAGCAGCCCCTTACTTGCAGTGCCCTCGGCCCTGAGCTGATGACACTGCTGGGAATGGGGCCTGGGGCAGAACACGGGTCCCTGACCTTGGTGCTGGCCCTCCGCCTCCACACCACCCTTTGGCTGCTTTGAGAGACTTCATCAGTTGAGGGAGAAGTTCGAGACCACCAGTATTTGAGATTGGAGATTATTTATAAAATTGACTGGATTGGAAGCTTGTATGAGTTATTTAACTTTTTTGATCCTTGAGCTGGAGCGATAGCACAGCGGGTAGGGTGTTTGCCTTGCATGTGGCCGATCCAGGTTCGATTCCTCCGCCCCTCTCAGAGAGCCTGGTAAGCTACCTGTGTCGTATTCGATATGCCAAAAACAGTAACAAGTCTCACAATGGAGAGGTTACTGGTGCCTGCTCGAGCAAATCGATGGGCAACGGGATGACAGTGATCCTTAGTTTTTCCATTAGCTTGGGTAAAAAATACCTTGCAAGATTAAGATTAAAATGTATTCACTTGTATCATTTGTCTTTCCCTTGATCTTTTTTTTTTTTTGCTTGAGCGGGCGCCAATAACATCTCCATTTGTCCCTGTCGCGTGCTAGGGTAGCCAATGATATAAAAGGTATTTATATGTGATTTTTGATTGTTATTATCTGATAACACTGTGTCACTGGCTTATAGTTAGGGTACCAGACATTTAACCCTCTTCTTTGAGGTCAATAAGGAAATAATAGACCCAGCATGAGGCAGGTATCTCTGGCTCTGCTTTCTGGTAGTAGTGGGAGTTGAGGAGACAGCATGGATTTGTGGATAAGTGGGGATTTACTGGCTTCCCCAAGAAATCCTAGATTATAGGATTTGTCTGTGAGGAGTTAAATCTGCCCTGCCTTCTCTGAGCGTGCTGACCTGGCAGTTAGCCAATGCGTGCCCGCTTACACACCTCGGCCCCTGGTTCCCTGGTCACCAGACCTGAGCAGGAAGGAGTGGTGAGGAGGCAGAGCCAGTCCTGCTCTTCGAGCCATCTCAGTGCGTGTTAGAGAGCAGGAGCACATGGCTCAACAAAGGTTGAGCCATGCCTGGTGTACAGGAGCACTCAGTTCAGTTCCTGGCGTGTGTGATCCCCGAGCAACGCCCACAATGAATACTTCATGTTAAACATTTGGAAGTAATCATTTACTGGCACCACCGAAGAAACCAGTATCAGATTAGTGAATGAATGTCGGTTCATGCGTCAAGTGCATCATTAACTATCAACAAAGATGACAGTTCTGGGAAGAATTCCAGATGCTCCAGTCCTTTCCCCTTCCTCTAGTGAGTCGCTGGGGTGTGATCAGAGGCACCATGGGTGCCTTAGCATTGAAGCAAGGGACCATGTTCCAGTGCCTGGTTGCGGTGCCTCACCCTGAGTTTTGGCTTCTGCAATTGCTCACTTATGTCCTTGAGCACATTATTTATATTTTCTATGCCTCATTTGTAAAACCGAGTAATGCTAGAGGGGTTATGTGAGGATTTAATTATGACATACGTGAAGCGCAGATGGACCGTAGTGGTTCTTCCCCTCTGATCCATGGACCGTGATCCTGGATCCATGAGGATGCAGATAGTTGTAGTTCTCCGGGGTGTGCTAGAAGGCTGGAATGATAGAGACTAGTTTGAATGACGAATGGGAATGTCAGAATAACCGTCTAACTAGTTTATGCCCCCGAAGCTTTTGTTCTCTTTGAGGAGGCAGGGGATATCTGAGAGTGAGTGTTGGGGAGAGTTGCCAGTATTTGCAGAATAACTGAGACTAGTGCGAAGTTTAAGAGTTGGAGTGAAGGGCTGGAGCCATAGCACAGCAGGGAGGGTGTTTGCCTTGCAGACGGCCAACCCAGGTTTGATTCCCAGCATCCCATATGGTCCCCTGAGCACAGCCAGGAGTAATTACTGAGTGCAGAGCCAGGAGTAACCCCTGAGTATCGCCAGGTGTGACCCAAAAAGCAGAAAGAAAAAAAAAAAGAGGTGGAGAGAAACCGTGAAACTGAGGACTCTGGCTTTTCAGCTGTAGTTGTTACGGAAATCCAGTTAATTGACAAAATTAAGTATTGGGATCTTATTTGCTCGTCATTAAGGTCAAATGTTACACCTATTTTGTTTGAACTCTTTCTTTGAATTTTTGTTTGGTTTGAATTCTCTTTTTTGTTAGAATCTAGTTGAAAAGATTGTTTCAGAAATTGTACATTGACTCAAACATTGGTTTAGAAAATCTTCAGTAAGAAATTTGACTCTAAGTATAATAAATTCATATCTGAAGGAAAGTTTCAGTTCGCTTTTGGTGTTTTCAGCTTTTGCAGATATTCCTAAAATGATGCCAGAATGCTCTCATTGAAAACAGCACCTAAAACTAAGGGTTAACTGACGATTACAGGAGACAGGCAGGACAGAGACCCCACAGACCACACACTGCAGCTGCTCCCAGCCCAGTGAGAGCAGACTCTCACCCCAGGGCCACCTGGGAAAAGAAAGTCGGCTGGACTTGGCTAGCCTGACCTGAGCGGCACGTGGCAGGGTGGGGATTGGAAGATCCCAAGTGTTGAAGATGGCCACCTTTGATTGTTTTAAGCTTGTGTCCTGTAAATGAATTCCTTTCAGGTGAAGGGTACTTGATTTCTAATTCCCTTCAATAGAGTTACACTTCTGGAGATTTGTGAACTTTGCCAACATTCATAATATTTTCCTTGGCTATATATTAATGAGTTACAAACTGTGGAAGCATTCCCATCAAAATACAGTCAATTTTGTGGAATCATAATTACATAAATATTTAATACATTGTTGTGGGATCACCTCAGATGGCAGTGTTGGGGTTGAACCCAAGGCCTGTCCGTCTTGGATGTGCTCTCCTACTTGACCTACTGGTTTTGGGTTGTATTCCAAGTTCTTTCAGTGTATTATTCATTTAACCTTCAGTGGCCTCGTGAAGGGTTAGTATTATTTCACACATGTGTAGATGAAGAAAATAAGGCTGTGTTCATTTCCAGGGTCACCCAGCATGGGTCAGTCTATAACCATTTTTCATTAATTTTTAAACTTGAATTTATGGCCATTAAAATTTAAATTATGAGTTATATATAGAAGCAGTTTATCTACCCTTGATGGTGGCCTTTTAAAACAAAACACACCAAATACCATAAGACCTGAAATAAAAACACTGAATCCATATTATATACATATACTTTAGGTTTTCTGGACTTGAATAAATTTGGTTTATCATAATTTATCCAAATGTATTGACAGTGCCCAAATTATTAATGTAAGTTAACTTGTTTAATATATTCACTTGTTTAATAAATTTTACTTATAGTAAACAGTTTCATTGCCTGTGGAAGCATTTATTCAGGGAAACTACAAATATAGTCTAAGTCAGTTTTATATATGTTTACCCATGTTTCTAGATTTTTATAGCCACCCTACATTTTATAGAAGTCTTTCTTTTTAATAATACATGTTTTGGTGTGAGTTTCGGTTATCCAAAGTATGAAGGAAAGAAACCAGAACGGAGGAGGGAACTATATTGGTGCCATGTATCTATTGTTGAAGGCCTGGACCACAACAGTTTTATAGGGGGAGGTTTCCCTGTAGCTGTATTGAGAGGAACAGAGAGTGTCGGGGGTCCCTTCTAAGAGCTGCCTCCTGGTGGGAGCATGAGGAGATGGGAACCACCGGCCAGTCATCAATGTCCAGTTTAATTCAGAACTGAACAGCGTTATGATAGAGAATCTGAGGGGATCTGAGGTATAGAACTGCCCGTAGGTGTGATTGATCTTTTACAGAGGTCAAGCTTTTCAATGGAGGCAATTCCTTTGGGGGAATTAACTCAAGGACTTGCTGTCTAGAGGCTTTTTTTTTTTTTTTTTTTTTTTGCTTTTTGGGTCACACCCGTCGATGCACAGGGGTTACTCCTGGCTTTGCACTCAGGAATTACTCCTGGCGATGCTCAGGGGACCATATGGGATGCTGGGATTCGAACCTGGGTCGGCCGCGTGCAAGGCAAACGCCCTACCGCTGTGCTATCGCTCCAGCCCCCTAGAGACTATATTGAGAAATACATCTATATTGCTTTTTTTCTTTCCCTTGCTGCTAGTATATATTAAACAATTACATTTACTTCTTACAATATTTGCAGTTATTTGGATAAACACAGATTCCAAAACTTAGTTCTCTGGGCTCCAGGGGCTAAGGTTAAAAGCTGGCTGGGATTTTACCCTGAATTCCACGAAGCCCTACCCCATGGGGTCCTGTCTCTGAGGTCATCACAGCTTGTATCAAGACTGTGCTTAATGATTTCTAGACTGTTCCATACCGATGCCAAGGTCGCTTTGCTGCTTGGCCCAGGTCCATTCAGAGATCTCAGCGAGACCCCGCTGTTAGGGGTGTTAGGAACTGTGGTGACTAGAGCCTGAGTCAGGTACTGAGTCGGGTGCCAGGAGCAGGTCTATTTCAGAGTCAGTCCGCTCCCAGGTGTTAGGAGCACAGCATTTGTCTTTCTGAATTTAAGCAAAAAACATTGTTCAATAGTGAAATAGGAAAAGATTAAGAAGAAAAAGAAAAACAAATAATTCACTATAGACACAGAATCCAGAGTCACCAGAAGGTTTGACTTTATAAGTAACCAAGCCTAGCTTGGGCAGTTCAGTAGCTAACAGAATGAGAGGTAAAGGCGATCGATTCTCTAAAAAGATGATTCATGGAACCAGAGTGATGGTATAGTGTGTCTGTGCATCTGACCCCGATGCCATCCCTGGCACCACATATGGTCCCCAGAGGCACTCCGGGAGTGATCCCTGAGTGCACGCCAGGAGTAAGCCCTGAGCACTGAGGAGGTGGGGGGATGCCCTCTAAACCAAAGTTACTGGTCTCTGGTTTACAGAATTTGCATTTTAAGGTAGCAGTTTAACATTCATAAACTTTTTTGTGTTTTTTTGATTTTTGTATTTTTTGCTTTTTGGGTCATACGTTACTCCTGGCTCTACACTCAGGAATTACTCCTGGCAGTGCTCAGGGGACCATATGGGATGCTGGGAATCGAACCTGGGTCAGCCGCATGCAAGACAAACAGGGCCCTACCTGCTGTGCTATTGCTCCAAAAAATATGGAACGCTTCACGAATTTGCGTGTCATCCTTATGCAGGGCCCAAGCTAATCTTCTCTATTGTTCCAATTTCAGTATATGTGCTGCCGAAGTGAGCACTGTTTGTTTTTGTTTGGGGGGCACACCCAACATGCTCAGGCCTTGCCTCTGGTTCTGGACTCAGGAGTCACTTCTCGTGGGGACTAGGGATTGACTCCATGTCTGCTGCATTTGAGGCAGGTGCCCTACTCACGTTCTATCGCTCCGGTCCCTGCCATTCATAAACTTGATCTTGAAAAACAGTTCCCGAGGGTTGGAATGATGTGGTGGTGGTGGTGGTGGGGGGGTGATAGTAGCCTTGGGTGCAGTTGGTCTGTGTATGGAGAAGCTTCTGTTCAGTCCCGTAGAAAAGGTTGACTTCTGGGGGCTGGAGCGGTAGCACAGCGGGGAGGGCATTTGCCTTGTGTGCGGCCGATCTGGGTTCAATTCCCAGCTTCCCATTTGGTCCCCGAGCACTGCCAGGAGTAATTTCTGAATGCATGAACCAGGAGTAACCCCTGTGCATCACCGGGTGTGATCCAAAAAGCAAAAAAATAGTATACTTTTTATTATTTAGGGAGAACTATCTTTTTTTTCTAAGGGGGAGGTAGTTGGCCAAATGCATTTGAGAACTCTCGTAGAATAGTGTAGGGTAAGTTTGGCTTAGGTGCAGCCAAAAATGCTTCCAGATGTGATCCCAGTTATGTGATTTTAAGTGAAAATGCTTAACGGCATTTCGTTCCCTTCCCCGGTGCCGTTGCTGTTGTAGAGATGAGGGTGAACTCTGCGTGGGCTTGGTCACCGTGCTGGCACACACATCGCCAAAGGCTTGGTGCCCTTTCCGTGGTGCTCAGTCCTGTTTCTTTGCAGTGCTCATATTGTGTGTGCCAAGATTCGTTATGGTGCTTGCCCTGAGTACTCTGGGTGATCACTCCTACTTGCAGTCTTGGCACACAGCTGGCTCTACGGGGTTTGCGCACTGGGGCTGGGGGGTGGGGTGCCCCAGACTGCAGAGCTCAGGGATCATATGGCATGGCAGATGGCACTGGGGATGAAGGGGTCACAGGCTCCGATTTGCAAGAGAAGAGCTTGGCCGCTGAGCCCTATCAGTCTCCTTTAACGACAGCTTTTCATATTGACATGTCAGCACTGAAATAGCACAGTCTTATTTTAATTTTTGCTAGGGAGAAAAATACACGGATTATTTTGACCAGTAACCCTTGCTGGTACAGATAGCATTACCCTTTATTTAAAACTTTTTTTTTAAATTAGGCCACACCTGGCTATGTCCAGGGCTTACACCGGACTCAGCAATCAGGGATCAATCCCGACAGTGCTTGCATCTCTCATGCAGCACTGGAGATTGAACTTGGGTGGGCTGTGTACAGTGCAAGGCAAGCAAGCACCTTGCCCGCTGTACTAGCTCTCTGACTCTCATCTTGTCCTTGATAGAGACAGCTTGGTTGGTGCCGAGTCAGCATTCCTGGGTAGGCTTGCCTCACCCTTAGTAAGCACTCAGTAAATCTCTGATATTAAATCCTCCGCCTGTGATGAGAATCAGGCACTTGAATGAAGGAATCAGAATATCTGTTAGCATAAAAGGAAAGGTTCTTTTTAAGACGCAGAGTTGAGTGAATCAGTCTAGACAGAACTGGGGGACATTATTTGCATGAATAATATTCTGTCAGAATCACTCGGTGATTGGCTGTGGCTGGTAATACGAAATCCAGTTTTCTTTGGGGCCGAGTTCAAAGCTCTTCATAATTTGGCTCTGGCCTTCCTTTAACAAAGCAGGCTCTGCTCCTCTGATCTGTGCACAGCTGCTCTTCTCCGTCCTGTTCCAGCCAGGTTGGCTTAGGTTCCAGGAACTGCATGGAATCTCGTCTTTGAGCAGAACTGCTTCTGTCCAATGTGGGTGTTTTTCCCCCTGAAAATTCCTAGTACCTCACTTCCTCAGTCACTCGACAGTTGGTTTTTTTAATACCACTTCATATTATTTCTCATAAAAATCTCTTTTTTTTTTTTGCCTTTGTCATCCAACTGTTTGTCTGGCGGGACTGGACCCTCTACTCCCCCATACATAGGTGCCTCTCAGGAAGTGCCCCCATCCACACTGCACGCAACACCATCGCTGTCAGCAAGGAGGAAATCCCAAGGCTTTGGGAGCCATGAGCCAGGAACTGTGGGTGGAGACCAGAATATTCTGGCCACCTGCATTAATGTGTATATATTCCTTGTGATATTATAGTTTGGACGCTTGATATGATTAGCAAAATAGCAGTGGTAGCCGATTTAGGTTGTAGTTTGTGTGACTTGTCTTAGCTTTTACCAGATGCATTCTTTCTGTTCAGGACTCTTTCCAATTGTCATCTGCTTGGTTTCATCCTGAATTCTTGTGTTTTGCAGACCGTGACAGTTCAGTTCTGTAGGTTGTCAGGTGTCCTTCCATGGAGTTGGCTGCTTCTCTGGGCATGACTGGGGTTTAGAGCTGTGGAGAGTTTGTCTTACACTCCTTCGCAGGCCTCTGGTGGTGGCGCTTTCCCTGCATCCTGGAGGATGGTGTGTCTCCATTTTGTTTGCTTTCCGCATGGGAGAATTGTCTCTTCCTCTAGTCCTCAGTCCACTTAACTTATTTTTAGCAGCATGGTTGGTAGGTAATTATCTGATACTTGAGTTATATTCAGTACTGCTTAGTTTTTCCTCTTATTCTTTCAGGTAGCTCTTGATTCCCTTTGATAGACTCCCAGTGTTTTTTTTTTTTTTTTTGAGAACTTCCTTTTTAATACTGTAAAACAAGTACGAGAAAGTCAAGTTCTGTTTTTTAGACATTGTTATTATTTATTACTATTTTTTGTTTTGTTTTGGGGCCACTCCTGGCTCTGCATTTGGGAGTCACTCCTGGCAGGCTCAGGGAACCAGAAATGGTGCCAAGATTGAACCTGAATGGGTGCTGTGCAAGGCAAGTGCCTTCCACCTCTACTTTCTCTCTGGCCCAGGCATGATTATTTTAAAATAAAACAATACGTTGTTTGCTATAAAGTAGCTTTATAAGAAAAAAATCCTTAGGTTTAGCTGGGGCAGGGGCTGTGGCGCCGTGGTTAGAGGTGCTCCTCGCATGCGTGGGGCACGGCTTTGATTCCAGCACTGCACAGCTGCGCAGCAGCGGAAACCTGACCCCGAAGTGATGGGAGCGTGGAAGCGTCTGTCCCAGACACTTCACTTGAATGTTAGTATTTTTGTAGTGGCCTCAACAGCTATAGAAATACCTGTGCTATGCTTGTTGTACTTTTCATATTAGTCACCGTGGGAGGTTTAAAAAGGGTATGAAATAATGTCTTCTGTCAGGAAGGGGCACAGACTTGTATTTGGTCAGCAGGCTCTAAGTGCATTCGACAAAACCATTTGAATCCGGTGAGCATTTGGTACTGGGTGATAGAGGTTGGCTTGGGAGCCGTCACATAAAGCAGGGCCAGTGTGCGTGAGAGGAAGGGGAGCTGCCGGGGCTGAGCCCTGTATTGGGCCTGCAGCAGGCTGAGGCGCAGCCATGCTGTGACTAACTAGCAGAGTCTGCACCAGTGGGAGTCGCCAGGTCACTGCTGAGTTGAAAGTATTTGAACAAATTGGTTCCCTCAGCCTTCCATCATAAGGTTTAAAGCTACTGCCTTGAAACATGACATTTAGATTGGCTATTTAGAGTGTGCAGGTAGAAGCAATGAACAGAGATATTTTCTTCCCACTTGGAAACAGTACATGAAGGTGTGCAGTGGCTTCCTTCAACTATCTGGGAGCCTTGGTGGTCATCCTTTGAGATGAGAGTGCCTTTCTCCCTCCCTCACAGATGGCCACATGCTCAGCAAATCCACCACCACTCAGCCATATCCCCAGACCTGGATTTTTTTTTTCTTTTTACGTCACACCCGGCGATGCACAGGGGTTACTCCTGGCTCTGCACTCAGGAATCACCCCTGGCGGTGCTCAGTGGACCATATGGGATACTGGGAATCAAACCCAGGTTGGCTGTGTGCAAGGCAAACACCCCACCTGCTAGGATTTTAAGTTCTTAATGAAAATGTCCATCTTAATTGTGTTATATTTATAACAACACATCATTTGAAATAGTATTGAATATTAAACTTCCAGATTTGTCTTTCAGTGGGCATTTAAACTTTTTTTGTAACTGCTTTGGCTTTTTTTTTTTTTATTTTTTGGGTCACACCCGGCGATGCACAGGGTTCACTCCTGGCTCATGCACTCAGGAATCACCCTGGAGGTGCTCAGGGGACCATATGGGATGCTGGGATTCGAACCCGGGTCGGCCACGTGCAAGGCAAACGCCCTACCCGCTGTGCTATCACTCTAGCCCCTGCTTTGGCATTTTAATTTCCATATTAGTTTCCACAGAGGACTAAGAAAGAAGAAATAGACTTAGCCTTTAAGATGAACACTATATCAGGCATCATTTTGGTTGGACAGTAAAGGTCAATTTGCAGGAAGAATGAATCATAGCAATCAGGGGTGTCTTATCTGGAAAAACAATCAGTAAGCAGAAAAATTTGTAGCTACCATACGTGCAAGTTTATATTGGTGGAGAGCAGCACACCATTGCTTCTGTTGTTGAAATTAATATGGATACTTGAAAGTCGATCATTCCTTTTGGGCATCACTGTACTTCAGTTCCCTACAAGACAGATTCAGACAAATGGAGCTTCCTGCCTATGAGAAAGAATCTTCAAACATGCTCTGGTCTCTATTAGGTCATGTGCACAGACATCTATTGTCTTAATGAGCAATTAGGTAATTTGAGCATCTTTTGTTGGTTGCTGGGATTGTCTCTAGAACATATGCCTAAGAGTCAGATCTGCTCATAAATAGAGCAAGCTATCTCACTCAAGAAAGTGGAGTGGATTTCATCTTAATTTTGAATATGTAAATTTACTTTGAGTAAGTCATAGGGAATTTGATCTGGCTACAATCATTTTACTTTTTTAAAATTCTCAGAATAGATCCTGGGATTAAATAATGGGTCATTTAGATCTTGGGTGATCTCAGAGATTGGGTGCCTTTTAAAAATGTACTTTACTGTGTATAGTCTGTGCTCCTGAGTAGTACTATTTGTTTTTTTTCACTTTCATTTAATTTAATTTTTTTAACCTTTATTTAAACACTGGTTTGCAAAGTTGTTCATGATATATTTGTTACAGGCATTCAATATTCCAGCCCCAGTCCCATCACCTGTGTGACCTTCCCTCCACCATTTTCCCAGCCACCCCAAAGCCTGCCCTCTTAGCAGGCACAAAATAACTTTTTTTTATATTGCTTGTAGAACTAAATGACTAATAGAATTATCAAAAAATACTTCAGTAGAGGAAAATTTGTGAAAATTGTTATATCCTACCATGGGGGCATTAATTTCTTGTCTGAAGGTTTACTGAGCTGTTCTTTGCTAGTTGAGCCTTCAGTCTGATTTTTGCTTATTGGGATCAGTTGGCTCCTGTATTACTCTTCCTACTGGGATGTTAGTACAATAAAATTTGGAAGTGTTGCTTGGTCACAAATACTCCAGAAACTCCAAAATATTTAACTGGGAGGTGAGCTTACAAGGCAGCAGTTGTGGGATGTGGGTGAGACGGCTGGATTTCCAGAAGTACAGGACTGGGGTGGGAAAGAGGCTGTCCCCGTTGTCATCTTCGCCCCCCACCCCAAGACTCCAGAGCTTCAGCCTAGAGACCAGTGTACCTGGAATTTTTGGCAATCTGGCATCTCTGCAGAGCTCTGTCATGAGGCAGCAGAGTTGGGCCAATGGCATAGCGGCAGCTGTGAAGTTTGAGTGCAGCTGCTGGGACTCAGCAGGGCAGGGACTATACCCTCGCCCCCCCTCCCCACCACACACACACACACACACACACACACACACACACACACACACACACAAGCACGCACATGCGCTGGAATTTTTAGCCAGAAGACCAGTATACCTGTGAATATTTGTGACATCTTCTGAGATTTAATTGTGAGTCTGTAAAGCTGGACTTGATGGGTGAGCTTAGGGACAGTTGTCTGATTTTTCATATTTAGATCTCTGTTTTGCGCAGAGAAAGATGGGCCAGGAAAGGAGAATTGAATTTTCCCACCAGATTTTGGTGTTTGCATCTTGACCTTGGTTTCTGTTCAGCTAGAATAATGGAAATTTTATGCAAGGAGTATATGGTTTCTTCTTTAATATTAAGGATGCTTTACTTGGACTGAAAAAAATGGAGTTCTAGATTTCAGCCAGTATTCTGCAAATAGCTTTTACACTTTCTTATGGTTAGTAAACACTTATTAGCAATGTATAAGCAAAACCTGAGTAATGTTTATTATATATTTCTCCCACATTTCTAGTCTTTTTTAAATTTAATTTTTTAAAGTTGGTCACAATAATTTATAATGTTCAGTATTCCAACACCAGTCCTGGCACCATTACACCATCCCACCACCACCCAAACCTGCCTCCAAAGCACGTACAAAATAAGTTTTGTGTTACTTGTTCAGAATGATCCATTAACAATGATCTCCCACATTTAACTAAGACACATTTGCCTGGCTCGTCAATGGTATCATTTAAATAAGGACAAGATTGGCAGTGAGGAACTCAGAGTGAACATAGAAACAAGTCTCATGGCAAGATTAGTTTTGGATGTAGAGGGCTGGAGCAATAGTACCGCTGGTAGGGCATTTGCCCTGTGTGTGGCCAACCAGCTTCAATCCCCTATATCCTATATAGTTCCCTGAGCAGGCCAGGACTAATTCCTGAGTGCAGATCCACGAGTGACCCCCGAGTATCACCAGGTGTGGCCCCAAACCCCGATTCCCCAAACCATTTTGAAGACCTTGAGTTGATTCATGCTAGCAGAAGCAGCATCAGTGAGAAACAGCACCCTTTCATAAGAAAATGGATGTTTTCAAAATGACATTTTACACTTTAGACATTTACAACTTACACAAGTAATCAGCTTGAGTTTTTGTTTTCTTTCGATTTTCAAAAAAAAAAATCGAATTGAACAGTTCTTTAGTATCAGAAGGTCTGGGGCTGAGAGATAGGGCAGTGGTTAGGGCCCTTATTAGACATATGCCTGACCCAGGTTCGATTCCAGCACCACGTGGTCCCCTGAGCATCACCAGGTGCAGCCAGGGCAGTCCCTGGGCCTGACCAGTGTGGCCTAGGGATCCACAGCACCGCGGGGCCCCAAGCAGCACCACAGGCCCACTTGCTGGCCCTGTAAGAACTCCCCTCGCAACACTTCTGTCCTACCGTACTAACACCCTGAGCATTCCCAGGGAGGCCTCCCCCTCAGTAAATAAAACTGAAACTCGAACTACAAACTTTTGTCTATATGGTTCATGGTTTTGTTCTGTGCCAATGTAGGAACATCTAAAACCCTCTTTGCAGCCCAGAGTCATAGTTTCAGCATTTCCTAAGTAGAAAGAGCTGTGGGGAGCAATTTGTGTGTACTGGGGGTAGCTGCTTTGGAATAAAATGTCTCATTCATATACTACTTGAATAAAAAGTTTCATATACTATATGCTGTAATCCTAGCTGCCTAAACTGGGGTGCACCATATGTGGTCACATGACTTTTGAAACAAAGTGTTTTTTTTAATTAATAGTTTATTTTTAATTAGTGAGTCAACGTGAGGGTACAGTTACAGATTTATACATTTTTGTGCTCATGTTTCTCCCTTACAAAGTTTGATAACCCATCCCTTCACCAGTGCCCATTCTCCACCACCGGTAAACCCAACATCCCTCCCCCCCTCCCCAGTCCCGTCTCCCCCCACCCCACACTGCCACTATGGCAGGGTATTCCCTTTTGTTCTCTCTCTCTGATTAGGTGTTGTGGTTTGCAACAAAGGTGCTGAGTGGCCATTGTGTTCAGTCTCTAGTCTATATTCAGCCCGCATCATCTCTCCCCCACATGACCTCCAACCACATTTTACTTGGTGTTCCCTTCTCTGAGTTGCCCAGAATGAGAGAACAGCCTCCAAGCCATGGTGACAACCTCCTGGTACTTATTTCTACTATTCTTGGGTGTTAGTCTTATAGTCTATTATTCTATATTCCACAGATGAGTGCAATCTTTCTATGTCTGTCTCTCTCTTTCTGACTCATTTCACTTAGCATGATACTTTCCATGCTGATCCACTTATATGCAAACGTCATGACCTCATTCTTTCTAACAGCTGCATAGTATTCCATTGTATAGATGTACCAGAGTTTCTTCAACCAGTCATCTGTTCTAGGGCACTCGGGTTTTTTCCAGATTCTGGCTATTGTAAACAGTGCTGCGATGAACATATAAGTGCAGATGTCATTTCGACTATACTTTTTGGCTTTTCTGGGATATATTCCCAGCAGTGGTATTGCTGGGTCAAATGGGAACTCAACCTCTAGTTTTTTGAGAATCGTCCATATTGTTTTCCAAAAGGGCTGAACTAGCCGACATTCCCAGAAACAAAGTGTTTTAAAGTAATTTTTTTCATGATTTATTGCCTGTAAATGTTTGCTTTGCATGCCTAATTTATATATTTAATTTTTTATTCAAATAAATACTAATTTATTTGAAAACACTGTAGTTTTCAAAGCTGTAGATTTTATGTAAGAATTTTATTTCTTTCGGGGGCTGGAGTGATAGCACAGCGGGTAGGGCGTTTGCCTTGCACGCGGCCGACCTGGGTTCAAATCCCAGCATCCCATATGGTCCCCTGAGCATTGCCAGGAGTAATTCCTGAGTGCAGAGCCAGGAGTAACCCCTGTGCATCGTCGGGTGTGACCCAAAAAGAAAAAAAAAAAAAGAATTTTATTTCTTTCTCTGGTTGGAGGACCCTCTCGGGAGTGGAGATGCGTGCTGAAAGTAGACTATAGAGTGAACACGATGGCCACTCATTACCCCTGTTGCGGACCACAACACCCAAAAGGAGAGAGAGAGAGAGAACAAAAGGGAATGCCCTGCCACAGAGGCAGGGAGGTGGGAGGGATACTGGGTTCACTGGTGGTGGAGAATGGACACTGGTAGAGGAAGGGGTGCTCGAACATTGTGTGAGGGAAACACAAGTATGAAATTGTGTAAATCTGTTACTGTACCCTCATGGTGATTCACTAATTAATAAATAAACTTAAAAGAATTTTCTTTCTTTCTTTTTTTTTTTTCTTTTTGGTTTACACCCAGCGATGCTGAGGGGTTACTCCTGGCTCTGCACTCAGGAATTATTCCTGGCGGTGCTCGGGGACCATATGGGATGCTGGGAATAGAACCCGGGTCAGCTGCGTGAAAAGCAAATGCCCTTCCCGCTGTGCTATTGCTCCAACCCCAAGAATTTTATTTCTAAAAAATCAGTGATACACATAGTATTGAGACGACTTCAGATAATTACAATTACAAAATAAGAATATTTACATTGCCAGGCAGTTTCTTTCCTATTTTATAGACATGGTACCTACATAATAAACATGGTACCTAGGCCTTCAGATATGTACCCAGGATAGTATACCTGGGGTCCTGTAAAGACTTATTGGGCAGAAAGGGATAGCAGGTGGAGAAAATTCAAGAATCTGTTTAAATCACTCAGAGCAGCACAGTTCTCTAAGAACAATCTTGTTCATGTGCCTGGCACACATCATACCCGATTAGAAAGCTATCAGTTGTCCATATTAAATACATGTTTCATCAATGGAAAATGTTGGGAGGGTGCTGAAGATGATGAGTCAGAAAGGGTGAAAAACAAAAAGCCTTTCGTTAATTCCTTTAGAGGCAGTGACCTCTTTTGCCCTTGCATTTGCGGTGCCACTGCCCGCAATTTGGCGCCAGCTCGTTCTCACAGTCCCTGGCCCACCAGCCCACAGGCTGAGTTCCTCCTCCTCTTAACCCCCGTGGATGGAGCTCCATAATCACATTTTTGGTCTCGCCACAGTGGTGGTAAAACACAGAAATGTAGATCTTCAGAGGAAGCCCTGCCTGGCCTGTAGTAAATGGTCACTTTCACTGCCCCTTTCTGGAGAGCCCTGGGGCCCCTCTGGCGGAGAGGCCCTTCTTGGGGTCTTGATTCTGTGGTGTCTTGCCGTGTGCCGTCAGTCAGTACTCTGACAAAACAGGCAAGTGGCTTCATTCAGCAAGTCTTGAAAAGAAACTCGGGATTTAAGAGAAAGTTGCTGAGTCAAGCACAGGAGACCAGTAGGAAACTGACAGCTGAGTGTGCGGTCCGGCTGCTGGGCATGAATCTGTGTTTCCGCTGAAATACGAACTGATTGAAGGACCAGAAAGCAGTTCACTGGTTTGCAACAAAGTATCATTCACCGCTCCTATGTGAAATATCAGTATTACAGGCATTTTGGGGATTGAGTCCTGTTGGGAAAATAAGGCAATGTATGGGTGGTGTGGGAAACTAGTAAAAAGTTAGAACCACACGGTGAAGCTGTTTGCTTCATTTGGAACAAATGTGTATGATTTCTTCCACTGCATGCCCCCTAGGTGGCATGTTAGCAGGGCATCAAGATATGTTGTTGATGTTGTTGTTGTTGCTGTTTTAGTATTCTTCACTTTCAAGTTTTGATATATACATACCATATTAGCAGAGTAGTACTATATAAAATAAATAGTGGAACCTGAGCTTGGCATAAGCCTTGCTGTTCTATAACATAGTTCCACAGTCACAGTCTGGGCCAGGGAAACTTGCTCACCCCCAGAAACAACTCTTACATTTTCCAAAAATATCTACTCGACTTCTAAAAATGCAATGTAATTTTACATTTTAATTTTTGATTTTGGGTCACACCAGGCAGTGCTCGGAGGACCATATGTGATCCTAGGGATTAAACCCAGATCAGCTGCATGCAAGGAGGTGCCCTGCCCTCCCTCTTATTTCTCTGACCCCTGTTATTAACAGTTTTACAGATGGGGCTGGAACAATAGCACAGCGGGTAGGGTCTTTGCCTTGTACATGGCCGACCTGGGTTCGATTCCCTGCATCCCATATGGTCCTCCGAGCAGAGCCAGGAGTGATTCCTGAGTGCAGAGCCAGGAGTCAGCCCTGAACATTGCCGGGTGTGACCCAAAAAGCAAAAAAATAAAAAACAGTTTTACAGATAACACCAAATAGTTTTCTATAGTGACTATATAGAATCCCACTGAGTTCCTGTTCCTCTCTTTCCTGTCTTCACCAATTCTAATTATTAATCTTCTAAAGTTAAGCCATCTGGTGGAGTGGTATTTTATTGTGGTTTCAAATTATATTTTGTCAGTTACTAATAAGATTGAGCACCTTTTAATATATTTACTTACCGTTTGCCCATTGTCTCATAGTCCCTTTAAGTTCCTTGCAAATTTTCTATAGGACAGTTCTTTTTCTAATCTGTTGTATGTATTGTTGTATGTTTTGGATCTGAGCTCTGTTGTATCCAATTCCTTATTTGTCTTTTCACTCTTTTTCTTTTTTTAAATGAATAGTCTCTGCTCAAATTTATTTATTTATTTTTTTTCTTTTGACTATCTTTTTTTTTTTAATTTATTTTATTGAATCACCAAGTGGAAAGTTACAAAGTTCTCAGGCTTATATCTCAGTTATACAATGCTCAAACACCCATCCCTTCACCAGTGCCCATATTCCATCACCAATAAAAACAAAAACAAAACAAAAACAAACAAAAAAAAACCAGTATACATCCCACCTCTCACCCCCAACCCCCCCCACCCCGTGCGTGAGTGATAATTTCACTTCCTTTTCTCTTTACCTTGATTACATTCCAGATTTCAACACACAACTCACTATTGTTGTTAGAGTTTCAAAACAGACTCACTATTTTTGTTGGAATTTATCCCCCTCTGCTCAAATTTAAATCACTGTCATCCTTTTCATTGGGAGGAATTTCTGTGTTTTGTTTAAAAACAGCCTAAACACTGGTTTGTCTTTCCTGTTGAGAGTCACAGTCCCCAGACTTGACTGGTGGTCGGGAGGTCGCTCCTGGTCCTTCTCCCTCCCGATACGGAGAGCCCCTGTCTAGTCCTTGTGGGGATGGCACTTGTTTTTCCCTGAAATATTACTTTGCTTATAGATGAGCTTGTTTGGGGTTGCTCTTCTTAGTTCCTGTTTTTTAGTTCATTTTTCTGTCTTCATCTTAATTACTATGAGTTTCTAATCTTGATACCAAATAGAGCAAATGCTCCTTAGCCTTGCCCGTCCCTTGAAGAAAAAAATATTTTAGTTTAGATTTGTTGTTGTTGTTTTTGGCCTTTTGGGTCACACCTGGCAATGCTCAGGGGTTACTCCTGGCTTGTGCACTCAGGAATTACTCCTAGCGGTGCTCGGGAGTCCATATGGGATGCTGGGGATTGAACCCGGGTCGGCCGAATGCAAGGCAAACACCCTCCCCGCTGTGCTATGGCACCAGCCCCAGATTTTAGTTATTTTTGGTCCTTCATTCTTTTCATGAATACTTTAGAATAAACCTATCAGATTTCATGCACATGCATGCCTGCGTAAAAACTATTTGTACTTTCCCTATACTGCATTTAATTTCCATGTCCATTTGGGTAACGTGGTGACATGAGCCAGTGACACTTCATAATATGGTATAGTTACCCCAGTTATTTAGGTCTTCGTTTTTTCTTAGTAATAATAGTTTTGTATGCAGAGGTCTTTAAACATTGTTGGTCATTTTTATTCCTGATGTTATATTAGTAGTAGTGTAAAATAGTCTTCTCTCAGGTTGCTGGGAATATAGTACAGTTCATTTTATATCCACCAGTCTTGCTCTTTCACTTTATTATCTATCTATCTATCTATCTATCTATCTATCTATCTATCTATTTATTTATTTATTTAGCTTTTGGGGTCACACCCGGCAATGCACAGGGGTTACTCCTGGCTCTGCACTCAGGAATTACCCTGGCATGGGATGCTGGGAATTGAACCTGGGTCGGCCGCGTACAAGGGAAACGCCCTTCCCACTGTGCTATTGCTTCAGCCCCTTGCTCTTTCACTTTAATTCTAATAGACAGTGTATTTGGGGGCTTTTAGTATATGTAATGAAATTGTGGATATTTTCATTCTTTTCTAATCTTGTCTCCTTGAATCGAGTAGGATTGTAGTATAGAGGTAGTGAGAGTAGGCATCTTTGTTTTGTTGCTTATTTCAGAAAGAATTTAGCACTTCAGTGTTTAGTACTCTAGTTCTTTGGTATATGCACATTATGGTTGAATAATCAATCACACAAACTTAATTGCCATCATGGATTCTTTGATCAGGAGTTTAGACGGGGCCCCCAGGGAAGGCCTGTGTTGACCACGTGTTGTCAGAACTACGGCTGCAAGAGGCAGACAGAGACCAGGGGACATCAGAAAGTCAGTGTTTGGTGGCTGGCACCAGCTTTGCCAGACTGCCTCTCTCTGCCGCACCTGCGTCCTGGGGGTCCCTGTGTAGCTTCCGGGAGCTGCTGTCTCCTCCAGGACTGCAGCTGTGCTTCCCGGGCCAGCAGTCCCGAGGGAGGCCCAGCACAGGTGCTCATCTCCCCCGGGCCAGACCCTCCAGTGAACACACCGCCTACTTTCTCAGCCATATTCATAACATTATTTTTTTTTCTTTTGAATCAAAAGAGGTACCTTCAAGTTATTTAAATGGTAAATTTGTCCATTTTAACCTATCAAACTTTAGATAAATCTTGTGAGCTGCTTAATTTGCATTCAGTATTATAGGTTGACCAGCAACCTTTATTTTTCTAAAGATACGAAATTCTAATAGTTGCTGTATTGTTTTGCACCTGCACCCAGTAGTATAATGTGTTGCTCCTGACTTAGTGCTCGGGAACTGTCACAAATTGAGCCTAGGGCTTCCACACATGAAGCGTTGCACTCCAGCCCACCACCCCATTTTTGTTGGGGGCCACACCTAGTGGTGCTCAGGGGTCCGACTGGGTCCGCCGCAAGCACCCTCCGTGCTATGCTCTTTAGTCTGCACTGCAGCCTGTTCTGTTCTTCCTTGACCCACAGTAGAAGTTTTAGTGGAACAGAGTTGGACTCATGTTTTGGTGCCAGGTTTGCTTGCTGCTTTTTTTTTTTTTAATCACTGCAAGATAGACCATTAGAAAGCTCTTCATGCTCCGGTTTCAGTCACACAGTGTTCCAGCTTCTACCCCTCTGCCAGTGTACATTTCCCACCACCAGTGTCCCCAGTTTCCCTGCCACCTCCCACTCCCTGCCTGCCTCTATGGCAGGCACCTTTTCCTTTCTTCTCTCTCTCTCTCTCTCTCTCTCTCTTGCTCTCACTCTGGCTCTCGCCCTCTCTGTCTCTTTCTCTCGCTCGCTCTCTCATACACACACATTATGGTTTGCAGTACAGGTACTAAACAGTTCAGGTACTAGAGGTCATTGTGTGTTTGTTCAGGGCGTTCAGTATTTTTATCGGGAAGGCAAGATAGAGTATCTATTTTAAAAACTGGGTGGGACGTGATGTGGGATGTGACTGCAGAGGCTTCTGGAAGTACAGGGAGGTGTGGGGAGATAGCCCATTCCGAGCCTGAGAAAGCCTGGAGATTTCAGTCACAAAACTCACATACCTGAATTTTCAGCAGATTAACATCTCAGTGAGGTTCGTCCGTAGACAGGGGAGTCTGGTGGGGGATATGGTGGGAACAAGCAGCTGTCAGGGGCTCTGCTTGGGTGAGCACCAGGCTGACCCACCCCCACTCTGATCTACCCAGTCTCTTAGCTTTGCTCAGGTTCAAGATTAACTGTGGCTTTTGATCTCTTTTGAGATTCATTTATGGGTCTCTGAAGCAAGGCTGATGATGAGTTTGTATGGCTGACCGGAGGTGGTTTGGGGGACATGTTGTGGCAGAGAGAGGGAAGGAAGGAGGCAGATAATCTTGAGGTTCAGGTACAGAAAGAAGATAGGAGTATTCAGGGCGAGAAAGCCCCTGAAGGAAGTACTCTTTGGGGCAGTGAGGGACGTATTTGTCCTCTCTGGGCGCAGTCATTGGTTGAAGTCTCTTCCAGATCCTCGCCCCCCCCCATACAGTAATGAGGGGGGTGCTTCTGTTTCTCTCTCCCACTTCTGTGAATGTCACAAAGTCGCAGTGATCTGTCTCCCCTTGTGTCTGTCTGTGCCGTAGAGCCCAGGGTTGGGAGACCCGTGTGCGGTGCTCTCCACATCAGGAGGAGAACAGACAAGAGGTAGCCTCTCCCCAGGGATTCACAAGCTAGTTCGGAATTTAGAACGGAACCTCCCAACACGATCTTTCAGGTGTTGTGTGGTGAGTCAGATGGACAGTTCACGCTGATCCTCGGGAAGGCTCTACCCAGGCCTTCCAGCAGGGAAGCAGCTCGTAGACAAACGTGTGTGTGGGCTCTCCTCCTCTCCAGTCTTCCCTGAGGTCACGGCTCCTCACGCTCAGGCTCTGGCCTGTTCTCTGCTCGTCTTCATCCTCTGGGATGCTGGAGCTCTGGTGTGCTGCCTGCTCTGTCAGTACCGGCCACCAACCCTGCAACTGCCCCGCCCTCCAGCTGGAACAGAACCCACCATCAGCGAAGCACAGTGCTCAGTACCTCCCTCACCTCCCTCCTGCCGTGGCTCAGCCCCTCTTGCTCCCTGTGGGAGAGTTTTCTTAGAACTGCCACTTTGAGAATGACCAAAGTCCTTGGTTCTTCCTGCGTGTGAATGAGGTCTCTCATCCTGAGCCTGTGCCCGCCTTTCTGGCAGCCTGTGTTCTAGCTGTACTCTGTGTGTTCGGTCTCTCCTGGCCCTGTTGCCCACTTTAGCAAGTCTCCTGGCTACAGCTGTTAGTTGAGATCCCAGTTAAGTCCCACATTTTTTTGTTTTATTTTTGGGTCATACCCGGCGGTGCTCAGGATTACTACTGGCTCTGCACTCAGGAATCAGTCAGGGACCATATGGGAAGCTGGGATGAAGCCCAGTTTGGCTGCGTGCAAAGCAGGCGCCTTCCCCGCTGTCCTATCGCTCAGCCCCTAGTTAGAGGCTTGGTACAGGGATCCGATTCAGCAGGTATGCGACCTCTCCTCATACTCTCCCTTCGCCCCTGCTCCCCACTCTTCCTTCCTAGTTCCTGTCTTTTTCAGTGTTGCCTAATCACTGTCTCCTAAGACAGTGATCGTATTCCATCATTTCTGTGTCTTGAGCCACAGCTCTTAAATCTTTGATTTCAAATTCCTCATGGGTAGTATTTCCAATGGTAAAATTGCTTATTTTCCTCAGCATTGTGACAGTTTTCTGTACTTGTTAGTATGCAAATGTTTAAATGAATGAATCAACCTTTGGGGACCGTTTTTAACTTGATGACAGATGATGATTCTTGAACATAGAAACTCACCTGAGATTAGGAACCCGTGTGCTCTCCGGGCTGGGATCAGGTTTGGGTCTGAGGAGGACCCACAGGGAGTTTTCTCCACATCAGTAATACTCTCCAGGCTGAAGTGGGGCAGCCACGCACTGACCTTGCCCGTGCCACGCACTTGGTGCTGTTGTCCCGCCGCATGTGCCCGCGCCCGCTTGGTCTCCCACTAAGCCTAGTGTCTTGTGTTTTCAGACATCTCAGCTCACCCCAATACTGCTGCTGCGCACTCGGACCCCTGTGTGTGCTTATGTAAGAGGCATTCTGGAGATGGCCTCCTGCTGGTGTCGCTGTTGCAGGGTCTGAAACTGACCAGCACACCTGCAGGTGCTGTGCCAAGATGCTTGTCTGCAGAAGTCAGAGCACTGGGCAGCGCTCAGAGCCCTCCTCATGGTGAGCGGGTAACGCCTGAATTCTAGAAGGACAGTCGTACTTCCCTGGCAGTGGAAGAGAAGTCCAGTAACAGAGGCTACTCAGGCCTCCTGCTCAGCTCCTTTCTCGTCTCTGCTGGGCATGTTGCTTTCATGATCCGTATGTTGCCCATTAAATTTTCACTTTCTCTACTTGTGTCAGGGGCTTGCCAAAAGTTTAAGCTGGTTTCCATGTCAGGACCAGCATGTTGGCTTTGATATTTCTACAAGGCTCTGTCTTTCCACAAGAATCTCACAAGAATTAAGATTCTGGTTTGTAGAATCATAATTACCTGAGATTGAAATTTTAAAATATAACTCATCCTTCATAAATGGAGAACAGTTTTGGGAAGACATCATGAATTTACTGACTTTTAAGGACCTTTGGTTCACGAGACAAGTGACAGTTTGCACACAGAGTTTATTAGCTACGTCACTGGTGAGGAAATACCGAGTAGCTCTCAGACTGGAGGTCCAGAGAAGGCTCCAGAGCCTGAGCGGGAAGCATGTGTCAGGACTGGCTGGCCAGGAAGCGGGCCCCCTCCTGCATTCTGCGATGGCCATCATCTCTCTGACTTGTAGTAGGGGAGCTTCTGTTCCCGAGGCCTTGTACCGGCACAGCCCTGATGGCACTGCCTTCGGAAGGGCCTGCACAGTCGTCTTGCTCTGGCACTCACCAAGCGCAGAGATTGACTGGCCCAAGGGACCACGGCGGAGATGATGGGACTCGCTGAAGGGAGGTGGTCATGCGGCTCAGGGGCCACAGCTGCTGTTTTGTGTTGCACTTGTGCTCAGAGCTTGTGCTTTGCTGTCAGATTTGAAGCATTTTATTGGATGTCAGCTATGGTCTAGGCACCTTCCAATAATGCTCTTTATTTTCTTTTTAATTTTTTAGTTTTTATAAAATTATTCACAATGATGTGTTACATTTAATATTGCAACACCAACCCTACTACCATTATACCTACCCACCACATTTCAAGTGTTCCCACCCCACCCCCAAGCCCTGCCCCCAAAGCAGGAACTAAAATAATTTATTTTGTATTGCTTGTTGTGAATAATCTGCTAAAAATGATCCTAAAAAGTTTCCTTAGAGGAAAGTGTGTGAAGATTGTTGTGTCTCACCCCAGAGCCAGTAAGCCCTTGTATGAGAGATGTATGAGTTGTTGCATGGCCGCAGATGCACTCCAGGAATCCTAAAATTTTAAATATGGTTATACAGCTGAGATTAATTGTTTTATTTTGTTTTGTTTTTTAACTGGATGGTGACTTTGGGATTCTGAGGCATCTCTGTGGCGTATCGTTCTGTGTTGCTCTCTTCCAAGAGCTTTATTTGTGCATCTCTGGATCATGTTCGTTAATGAGCTTATACGGCACCAGAGGCACCTACATGCCCTTCAGAGATGAAGAAAGTGAGTTAGAGAAGTTAACTCACCTGTGATTATGTAGCTAATATAGATGCAGAATTAAAGTAGTTGAAAATAAAATCTTGACTCTTCCATTCATACCACATTTCCCAAAATTGTTAATAAAATGCCTCTGAAGGCTGAGGAAGTACATCTGTATTTCTGTAAGGTTTTTGGGGTATGCTAAATAGAAATACTGTATGCTACTTAGTAAGGGGCTTCTTTTGTTTTACTTGTAGATTTTCAGGTTTAGGAAGGTAACATTTTATCTGAACATAAGAAAAGCGGCTTACTGCCTGACCCAGCAGCTCACACTCTGGGCCAGACTCTTTGATTAGTCTAAATTGCCCCCCACAGCCCCCCAAATTTTCCTGCTTACCGTGAACTAGCCAAGAGCATTTGCTCTCTGTTCATTTGGACCCAAATTGACCCTGATATGTGCTCCAAAATTACATCACTTTGGAAATAGTTTGTAATTGCCATGTTTTGGGAAAACAATTCTAAATAAAAATAAAGTTTTTTTGTTATTTTCATGCCTAAGGCAGATAGTAGCTATATGCTTTTTAGAGCCCATACCTTTTTATAAAAAAAAAAACACTTTTTTTTTTTTCAATAAAGTCCAGCTTTTTATTGGACATGTTACAGGAGAGGTTTAGTCAGAGAGATCATGTGCTTCTGTTATTGTCGGAAGCTCTGCCTTTTTTTTGAGGTTGCGATTTTGGGGAAAAGAAAGACTGCTAATTCCACAACATGTGATAGTAAAGACCTGGGAGTGATATGGGAATTAAGATGCTGAATAATTTGCTGTCTTGGAAGTTTTCTTTCATTATGTGGGTGATGAAGTTTTGGACCATACCTGGTCAGTACTCGGGCACTGATACATGGCTCTGGGGATTAGAGTAGGCTCTGTCGTGTGCACGGGAAGCACTTCCCCACATCTGTCCCTCTGACCCTTCTTGCAGGTTTCGTATGTCTACTAATAACAAATTTAAGAAGTATTTTGATGAGAAAAAAAATCTAAGGTGCTGATAGGGAAAATTGGACTGTGAGAAAATTGTTCATAATTTTACTTACATGTCAACTCTTTTTTCTTTTTAGTTGCTTTTTTTCAAAAAATTAATTTTAGGGCCAGAGATAGGGAGTACAGTGGGTAGGGCACTTGCTTTGCATGCAGCTGACCCGGGTTTGATCCCTGGCATCCCATAATGGTCCCCTGAGCACCTCCAGAAGTAATTCTGGAGTAGAGAGCCAGGAGTAAGCCCTGAGACCGTGTGGGTCACTGCTAGCTGTGCTCTGCGGTCGTGCTGCTTCAAGGGGTGGCCAGGCACGTGGCCTACCACCCGGGCCATGTCCCTGGCTCTTTAAACTGCCCTTTTGCTACTTGAAATGAGGTCTAATAGCTATGGAGACCTTTTCTTTCTCCTCTGTGTTGCGTTCCCAGACGTGTGTTGTGGTGGCTCCCAGACGTGTGTTGTGGTGGCTCCCATGCCGGGCCAGGCTTGGTTCTGGCACTGCTTGCTGCAGGTCTCACAGTGAGTTTCAGTGTTCGCACACTCTTCCCAGGGGCACAGAGGGCTGGTGCCCTGCCGGGTGGCGGTGCCTCAGATCTGCAGTTGTGTGGCTATCAGTGGCTGGTGTCCTGTGAGCTCTGTGCCTGGCGAGTGAGCTTTGTGGGGTGTGGACCGGGGCTCAGGCCTGTCGGCAGATGCATTGCTCGCCGAGCTGTCTCCTGCTCCACTCTGCAGGTCTTTACAGGAGCTCTTCACATCTGGATAAAAATGGGCATTTGAAATACTTTTTCTCATCTTCCCAAAGACTTGTCTTTGTGTAATTTTTCACTTGTTGTTGATTCATAAGAGTTTTAAGTCTTTGGCTTTATTCCGTAGATGACAGTGTCTCTGCAGCAAGCACCTCTGATGTTCAGGATCGCCTGTCAGCTCTTGAGTTACGAGTTCAGCAACAAGAAGATGAAATCACTGTGCTGAAGTCAGCTCTGGCCGATGTGCTGAGACGTCTTGCAATCACTGAAGACCATGTAACCTCAATGAGGAAATCAGTGCCAAGCAAAGGTAACCGAGGGTGCTGGGAAGGTGCAGGTTGATGACTGCAGGTTTCCTTACCTTACTGTGTGAGTTGTGTGTCTTATAGTGCTGTGGCAGTTGGGAGTCTAACAGCAAAGTCTCTCCTTTAGAGTACCTCTGATTTTTTCTCTTTTGGGGGAGTCACACTCAGCATTGCTCAGGGCGTAAGCCTGGTTCTGTTCTCTGGAATTACTCCTGGCAGTGCTCCAGGACCATATGGGATGCTGAGAATAGAACCCAGGTTGGGTGCATGCAAGGCAAGCACCTTACTCTCTGTACTGTTGCTTCAGCCCTCTGGTTTCTCATTTCCAAGAAATTCTGGAAGGTTATCATTTATTAGTTTAAATTGGGATTTTTGTATCATAGCACCAGTTATGCCTATGCGCTTTTATGTCATACTGCTTTGTGTGTTTAGTATTATATGAACAGACAGTGACTTTTCTTTGGTCTTCTTTAATTCTTTGCATTGTCTTACACATAGCAGATAGGCATTCAGGTGTGCCTGTGAGACCAGTCCTCTTCTTATTACAAAAAATGATAACAAATTTTGTAGTTCAGATTGCTTTATTCTAAGCTTGCTGTGTTTGATAGTGAGAGAACCCTGAAGATTTTCCTTTAAATTCTGAAATTTTACTGCAACCAAAATACAGTAGAACAAGTTTCCCATCTCTCATAGGTCTTCTCATGGACCCTGGTCCTTCTGACTTTAACTGTTTTAATTCCTGGTAGAGAGGTGCTGTAGCGATAGCATGGTGGGGAGGACTCTTGCCTTGCACTTGATGTCTGCAGTGTTTCTTTACCGTACTGTGTAAAAGTTGTGTGTCTTACCAGTGCTGTTACAGCTGGGAATCCCTTGCCAGTCTAGGTTTCAGTTTCCTATACGGTCCCCTGAGTCTGCCAGGAGTGATCCCTGTGCACAGAGCCAGGAGTAACATTGGGTGTGGCCCAAAAACCAACCAACCAAACAAATCCTTTTAGAGAAAGAAATACAGTGTTGGATTACTGTCCACAACCTACCAAAAAGCTTCTTTTAAGGACCAGAGAGGTACTACAGTGGATAGAACTTTTGCCTTAAACTCAGCTGACCTGGGTTTGGTCCTCAGCACCACTTACAGTCCCCGAGCACCTCTAGGAGAGAACCTGAGCACAGAGCTGCTTGTGACACCGCGAGAACAAAAACAGATCTCTCAGGCCAAGTAGGGTGCTTGCCTTGCATGCAGCCCCACCCAGGTTTGATCCCCAGCATCTCATGTGCTCTCCTGGGCTCTCCTAGGAGTGATCTCTGAGACTGAGGCAGGAATCGGTCTGAGCACTGCGGGGTGTGGATAACTAACCCCCTTCCCAATGTCTTCCATTATTATTACAAGAAACCTTTAAACTTTTACTGTGCTAAGATAGTATTTAACATATACTATGCTAAAAGCAGCTCATTGAGAAAGATGTAAACAGGGTTTACATCTGACCTCCCTCACCAGCCCTCCCCCCCAAAGATGTAAACAGTAAAAGTTTAAAAACTAAACTTTTTATTTACTAACATTTTTTGTTAAAGAAATGCAGGGGCAGGGATGTGGCTGAGTGATAGAACACACAGATGCCTGGTCAGTGCAAGGCCCTAGGTGGGACCATGTACTGGCATAGATTGTCCCCAAGTACCATTACACAACAGTTTACAGGAAAATTGGAAGATGTTTTTATTTTTTTTATTTTTTATTTATTTACTTTTTTGCTTTTTGGATCACACCTGACGATGCACAGGGATTACTCCTGGCTCTGCACTCAGGAATTACCCCTGGCAGTGCTCAGGGAACCATATGGGATGCTGGAATCGAACCCGGGTTGGTCGCATGCAAGGCAAACGCCCTGCCCGCTGTGCTATTGCTCCAGCCCCTGGAAGATATGCAGCTGATCGTTAACATTTTGGCTGCTGTTTCTGTGTCAGGAAGCATCAATATGATCAGAGCTGCTGCTCTTCCCTAGTTTGTGCTGAGTCGGCCTTTATATTCCCCTTCTATCTTGTCTTTATTATTCTTAATTTAGGGACCAGAAAGGTAGCACAGCAGGTACCACGCTTTCCTTGCACTGGGTCAGCATCCTGAAAGGTGGGTCCCCTGAACTCTACCAGGAGAGAGTCCTGAGCTCTGCTAGGTGTGGCCCCAAACAAAAGTGAATTCAGGGTGAGTTTTGTTAAAGGCTCTTTAAGGGGGAACTGCCCGGAACCACATCCAGCTGCTCCACAGTGATTCTCACTCGCCACGACACGGGCCCCTCGCCTTGGCTTTTTCTTAGTGAGTTGGCTCTGCTGTTCTCACAGTCCGGCTGATGGAGACATTCTGCAGCGGGGGTCACTACTGCGATGCTTTGTTATCTGGTTACTCAGGTAAAGGCTTTCGCTTGCTGTTGACGCAGTGGGCTGATGGAGGCATGGCTTTGTAGTAATTTGGCGAAAAACAAAGAAATGTTTTTTGAAATGAGCATAATTTTAATTTGTTAAGAAATAATTGCTCTAAGCACCAAGAGATAGCACAGGGCTTAAGGCACTTTATGTTGCCAGTTCTGGTTTGCTCTCTGGCACTATATGGTTTCCTGAGTACTAGGAGCAACCCCTGAACACAGAGCCTGGAATAGGCCCTAAGCACTGCAGGGTGTGACCCGACCTCCCTCCCCACCCCCCCAAATTGCTTCATGGAAATAATTACTTCCGTGGAAAACTGACTGCCAACCAGTTATATTTTCTATTCTTGGTGTAAAAGCATTGAGATACATCTTCATGAAATTTATTTTTAGTCAGAGTGCTTTGTTTATTGGGGAAGCCCCACCAGGCGGTGCCCAGGGACCACTGCAGCAGTACCCCAGGGGGACCATTTGGTGCCAGGAATGGACTGCAGGACACCAGCCTGCAAAGCCTGCATGCTGGCCCTTTAGCCTCCTCGAGCTCATGTTGGTCGTCATTTGCTCCCTTTCTCGTCCTTCGGTCAGATGGTCAGGGGCACCCCTGTGACTGGCGGTGGTGCGCTCACGTTTGGGAGCTTACCGGGGGTCACTCTCCGTTAGACATGCTCCCACACATTCTAGTTGTGCTGTCTTGGACCTGCGGCAGGCCCACACATGTTCTTGCCAGTGATCACACTTTCTGGACACTCAGAGTGAGTACAGGCCCACATCCCTGTGCTCATAGTCTTTGCACAACACTTTGCCAGAATGTTCAGATAGTGCTTATGGCACTGGGTAGCAGACCGCAGAGCTGTCGGGCCCTGGTCACTGCAGGTTGCAGCCCCCAAGACTGAACTCAAGGCCTCCTGCTGGCGAAGCACTCACCAGAGGCTGCCCCTAGGGCCCCAAGCACATACTTCAAAGTTTTTAGCTGGAAATTCTAAGTAGCTTTAACTTGGAGTGTATACATAGATGTTGCAAAGAAGTTGGAAAAAAATAGCTTAAGTGGTTTTTCAGTATTTGCATAGCTTAAAAAAGGATCAGCTGTCATATTTCACAGTATAAAAAAGGTGGGGTTTTTTGCGGTGGTGGTGGTTTTTGAGCCCCACCCAGTGGGTCTCAGGGCCCCGCACTTGGGTATCATTCCTGGTGTGCTCAGGGATCCATATGGGGTCCTGGTCAGCCACATGCAAGGCAGACACCCTATCTGCTGTACTGTCACTTTGGCCCGAAAGTTGGTTTTTGATTGTATGTTTTGTTTTTGGGCCACACCTGACAGTGCTCAGGGCTTATTCCCTGGCTCTGTGCTCAGGGGGTCAGTCCTTATAGTGCTTGTGTGTGTGTAGGAGTGGGGGAACCATATGCAGTGCCAGGAATGGAACCTAGGTTAGCTGCAGACAAGCTCAGGGCCTTAACCCCTATACTATTTCTCTAGCCCCTAGAAAATTTTTTAAATGCATTACTAGAATTTTTGAGCAGAGTATTTTAAAATCATCACCATCATCATCATCTCGTTGATCGTCGATTTTCTCGAGCATTCTCAGTAACGTCTCTGTTCGTCCTAACCCTGAGATTTTAGAAGCCTCTCTTTACTCATCCTTCCCAATGGTGCCCCATTGGAGGCTCTTTCAGGGTCAGGGGAATGAGACCCATCACTGTTACTGGTTTTGGCATATGAATACACCATGGGGAACTTGCCAGGCTCTCCCAGGTGGGCAGAACACTCTCGGTAGCTTGCCAGGTTCTCTGAGAGGGAGACCTAGGCTATAAGATGTCTTCTGGGAGCTTGGTTTTATACTCTCTGGATGTTGGCCGTTGATGGGATTACCCAGGGCCAGGGGCAGGTCTTCAGCTGCCGGAGCTCTGCTCGGGGCAGGGAGGGAAACTCAGCCCTCCTCCGAGGGACCTGGGTGAAGACAGCCAGGCATGGGGGCAAGAGACTCTTCGTCGTCGCTCTCTTTTGGGAGCTTGGTTTTATAGTCTCTGGATGTTGGCCATTGATGGGATTACACGGCGCGGGGGGTGGGGGGGGCAGTTTCTGGGTGTGACTGCCTAGTTACTGGAAAATGGAGGATCTGGGCAGAAGAGGCCCAGTCCCAATCCGAGCAGGCTTGGAGATCTCAGCCCCAGGTCTCACACACCTGGGTTCCTATCCTGGTTCCTTCATGCATGAGGCTTGTCCGAACGTATGGAGAGGGGCCTTGAGCATGGCTGTGACTGGGTTCCCGAGTGAAGGTTTTCATAAGATGCTTAAACATTGTTTTTAAGGATTTGGGGTTTTTTTCCCCCTTCGATTAAAGAAAAGTTGTCTTTGATAGTACAGATAATTGAATCTTGTATGTGAAATTAGAATTTATGGTATTTCCCTTCACATCAGTCAAGGACAGAATCACTAATAATATGCCTGTTTTCTTAAGGTTTTTATATTTTTCTAGAGAACTTTAAAAGTAAGATAAATGTCTTTGGATAACTCAGCTGAATTCTCTATGAAATTGTGGCTCAAGTAAAGTTTGACTTTCTTCCTAAGGCAGACAGCTACTTGATGCACTTGCTTGCTGTACAGCTGAAGCTAAAGTTTGTACAGATGCTACTGACCAAGTGGCTTTCTGTTGTGGCACTTCCTTTTGATACTGCCACTTGGAAAATGCAGAGGCCAGAAATGGAGCTAGGCATTCCAGAATTCTATCTTTTCCATTCTGCCAGTAGAATAAAAAGCAAAGTCACAGGGATTTCTTAGTTTGTTTTCCTTCTCAAATGTATTGTGCCAGACTCTTAGCTGGGGTAGAAAGTTTTCCCAGTAGTTTAATTTTTTTTTAAACTTTTAGGACTTTTGGGCCACTTCTGACAGGGCTCAGGGAACATATCTGGTGCTGGGTGTTGAACCCAGGCCACGAGCAGGTCAGGAGAACTCCCCACCATCCCATTTTTAAGGGGACAAGTTGCTGAAATCTCACATCATCGTCTCTAGAGGAGATTCTTTCCTTTTGATGGCGAGTGTCTTCACTAACTCTGCTGCCAGTCACAGCCTCACCCCTGCCCGAGCAAGAGCAATTGCCCAGACCCTGGGGTGAAGGGATGGCAGCCCTCCCAGGGGACACTTCAGCAGCACTGACCACTGGGAAGACAGATTGTGTCACAGATGGTGCCTGGGAAACCCGTTAGGACTTCTTGGGGGTGACCACATGAATGTCATTTGAGAATACAGCCCAGGGCAACCTGTGAATACATACTTAGCACATGGTGGCTTGAAATTAAGGGGTCGGGTTGATGATCTGAAGATGGAGTTTCAAATCAGAAAACTGCTGATAAACTGAGTGTCCAGCACCGTCACCTGGACCACCCCCAAGGCTGCGTGTAGTGTGGAGGGAGGGTGTCAGTTCTCCTGCAGAAGCATTCCTGTGACAGGGGTGGTGTCGGGCACAGGTCTGCACCTCCACCTCCTCGCCCGGTGCACTTTGGGGGAGAAGGGGCCTGGAGATAGTACAGCTACATCTGTGCCCGACCCAGGTTCGGTTCCTGGCACTGTGTGACAAGTATAAAATGCTTGGGACACTGCCTCCACCCAACAAGTGCTTCGTGTCCTGCATGGAGTGAGAGTTGTCAGCCTGACTTGTCGGTTTGGGACACACACATGCGCCTTCTCTTCTCCCTGCGGTGTCTCTGGCCCTGGTTCCTGTCCTGTCTGTGACACGGGATGGTTGCACAGGGCTGCGTGCTGACTGCTGCAATCAGAATGTTCCTCGGGAGTGTGACTCCGCTGCTTGCTTCCTGCTCGTTCAGTGGTGACTCGCTCACGCCACTTAACAGATTGTCTCAAGGTTTTTACAACTCAGGATTATCTATTGTTTTGCTGTTTTGGCCTCCAGAATTTATGAAAATGCCATGTCCCCAAACTGAGCACATCCTGCCTCCTCCTGCAGCCTCAGGTGCTCACCCCCTGCCTCTACCACGGGCCCTTCCCTGAGCCCAGTTGCACTTCCAGCATAGACCTCTTAGTGGTCTGGCCATTTCTACATAGTTTCCATGACTGGGCTCCTGCTTTCCTCCCGCCTTTCTCCCATGAGAATTCTGCTCCCCTTATCGCCGTATCAGCGAGCTTTTACCTCACCTGAGCCCACAGTCCCCAGGCTACACACATACACACCCCAGTTTGCTGATCTGTCCCCATCCTGGGGTCGGAACCCAGGAGGTCACTGTCTCCCTTCTGCGTGGCTGTCTCTTGCTTCCTTTTAAGACTTGGCATTTCTCTAGGAAGCCGTTCTTGAGTTTTGTCCCTGATTGTAAGAATCTTTTCTTTGTACTCTTAATCTATACTTAGGACACCTCTTCATTGCCAGTGGGATTCTTTCACAGACTCCCCCATTTCTTTGGCTGCCTTTGTGCTTTTCTGCAAACAGGGCTGAATTCTGATAAGCCTGAGGAAATACTAGATGGGTAAACAGATGAGGAACACATGTTAATTTAGTGGGCAGGGATGACTGGAGGAGGCCAGCGAAAAGGATCATGTGTGAAAGCTTGGAGAGTCAAAGTCTTTGGGAGTTCAGAGTAGAAGAAGCCAAGGTTGAGCTTGGGTGTGGCAAGAAATAAGCCGAGGCTGGCAGACAGGCCGTAGAGAAAGGCTTTTTCCTACCTTGCTTCGGAGTTTAGTTTTTATCCTGAGGGCACTAGAGAATTATTTAAAGATTTTTAAGCTGGGGCGTAACAGGTAGATCCACAGTAACCCATTAATTCTAAAATGCCTGTATTTCTTGTATCTTAGTGTCTGAAATTGCATTGTATTCTACCTAACATAGTTTTCACGGGTAGCACTTCTTTCTAATGACATGCAAAATAAATGATGATGCCTGTTACAGTTGATGGCATATTAGATGCAAAGAGAATTTGCATGTTTTAAAAAGATCATTCGGGGCAATCTGGAGAATGCTCTAACAGAAAGATAAATTCAACATAATTCAGAAGAGAAATATGAAGTAGTAGTGACAAGGATGAAATTCCTTAGACATACAGATAGTAACTCTTTCTTTGTGCCAAGCACATAGATCCATAAGAATCTGAGGACAGCTAAAGAAACCATGGTACCCTGCTAGATGAGGGAACATCATGAACAGTGACCCGCCTGGGAAGGAAGTAAGGGCCACGGGCACACCGACCGTGATCTCGTGATGAGGAAAGCCTCAAAGAGTGGGGTTGACGTGAAAGCTTGAACTGTGAGGGTGAGGAGGGCCAGAAACTCTGGCACAAAGATTCACACCTCTGGTTTGAATACCAACACTGCGTTGGTCCTGTTCCCCTGAGCCAGGTGTGGTCCCAGCTCTGCCCCCCTTAAAAGAGAATGAGTCTGGAGGTGAAGCAGGCTCCAGAGCAAATGCAGGAACCCAGGCATAGCAAAGATAGGATAAAATCAAATTCTAGATTTTGCTCATATATCTTTCCAAACAGAAAAGAATCTGTCTTGTTAATCATATCACTAAAATCATTATCATCACCATCATCATCCTGTTGATCGTCAGTTTTCTTGAGCAATCTCAGTAACATCTCCATTCGTCCCAGCCCCGATATTTTAGAAGCCTCTCTTTACTTATCCTTCCCAATTGTGTTGCATTGGAGGCTCTTTCAGGGTCAAGGGAATGAGACCCATCAGTGTTCTGGTTTGGACATAGGAATACGCCACGGGGAGCTTGCCAGGTTCTCTGAGAGGGAGAACTAGGCTATAAGATGTCTTCCGGGAGTTTGGTTTTATAGTCTCTGGACTGTTGGCTGTTGATGGGGGCAGTTTCTGGGTGTGATAGCCTAGCTACTGGAAAATGGGGGATTTGGGCGGAAGAGGCCCAGTCCCGATCCGAGCAGGCTTGGAGATCTCAGCCCCAGGTTCCGCACACCTGCATTCCTATGCTGGTTCCTTCACTCGTGAGGCTTGTCTGAACGTATGGAGAGGGTAAATAAGACACTTGGTCTCCCTCTCCCTCTCTCCTGATTTATTTGGCGTTGGTAGGGTCTAGAAATCTCTGTGTGGGGGGAGCATTTTAGATCATTAAGATACGAGTGGGTCCTAGCAGCTATTTTTGGTCAAACATTCAGCATCATACCATCCTGGATGGAATTCTGGGACACTAAATATTTTTTGATACCTAGAAGAATTTTTTTTTTTTAATTTTTGTTCTTATGAAAAGAAGCAAACAGGTTGGGCAGATGTAAGATTTCAGGTGGACATATGGGAAACTTGAGTACCAGAATTCCAAGCCCAGGTTCTGTTCCGAGCTCCTTGGTGTGTGTCTGAGTTTTCCTGACACACTGGCATCCATTGGGCATTTCTTCTCACCCCGCTGCTGTGGTCACAGTTGCTTCACACACTGACACTTGATTTGTGTGGAATATTTAGGATTCCTAGGTTTCCTAATTCATGGCTTTATAACAACCTGTGTGACTTCTGAACATCGCTGAGGTGGGGGGTTTGGGTTTCCTTGATGTCGACTTAGGGTGTGTGCCTGATCTGCTCTCTTGGGGAGCCCCCAGCTGTGGCCCCCAGCCCACCTGGCTTCCTCTGGGTCTGCTTCGCTGAGCTGGAATCTCAGGGCAGTATTTCCGGGAACAGTGGGCTCACCGGGTCTAGACCTGCTTAAGTGTCGTCTGTGAGGACCGGTTTGACATCAATCTATTTTTTCTTTCAACCCCGTTAGGTCAGCCAGGCCTTCGAGAAGCTATTTCCATGTCCTGTATAACCAATGGAAGTAGTGGTGCAAACAGAAAACAGAATCATACAAGCTCTGTCTCCATTGCAAAAAAAGAAACTCTTTCATCTGCTGCTAAAAGGTAACCATGTGAGGGGGGGAGAAGCTGACTCCCAGAGTTGTCTTGGTGTGGTCACTGGGGTCGGGAAAGAGCGTAACAGCTGGGTGCAGTTCAGCCTGTCCAGGGAGTGCCTCACTCTTGCGGAAGGACATCGGCTTCACTCTCTGGTCTGGGTTTGTTTTTTAACAAGCATTGTTGAGATACATATTTAATATCATTAAATATTTGGATGATACAGGTGGCATTTTGGTAGCATGGATAGAGCTTTTAAAAAGAAGAAATAGAATCTTCTGTATATATTTATATTTAATATGACAAAAACAGTAACAAGTCTCACAATGGAGACGTTACTGGAGCAAATTGATGAACAATGGGATGACAGTGATACAGTGATACCAAAAACAGCAGTAACAAGTCTCACAATGGAGCCGTTACTGGTGCCTGCTCGAGGAACAACTGGACAACAGTGTTACAGTGTTTACAGTGTTTAGTTACAAATTAGACTGTTGCAGATTTTGTTCTCTATAGCATTGAAGTTAAGGCTTTTAATTCAGAGTATTAGAGTTCTGTGTTGACGTTATATATTGTAGTTTCAGTGGATTAAAGGGTTAGTTTCTATATGTTCTTTTATCAGTTAGTCTAATCTATTTTTAATAAAATTGCTTACAGATTTTCTCTGCTTTTGTGTAATTCCTAGCAAATTATTCGATATAGAATTTGGAGAGACCAGAAGAGATCAACTACCTAATCTTACAGCTGTTTTCTTCAAAGAATAATTGAGGAAAAACCTTAAGTAATACAAAAAAATCATAATGTACTGAAGGAAAATGGTTACCTCAATAAACTAAGGCCAGTGACTGAATTATTCATCGGTGTGGATTTATAGATGTTCACCGAACATTGGGGTACAGGAATGATGAAGAAACAATAAGATCTTTAGGCATTTTAAAAAGAAAAAAAAAGTCCCTTCTGGAATTCAGTGTTTGGATCATTGTCATTAAAGAATATAGAAATCATTCCCAGCTTACCTGTCCCCCACACTTTCAGGAGAAAAGGACAAATCATCAGAAAACAAACATACAGTTTTTAATAACTCCTTGTATCTAGCTATAGTTCAGACTTGTGTCGTTTTCTTCCGTAGCCTTAGCTCCGGGCAGATGAGTGTTTTCATCAGTCCAGGGGACAGTCTCTGAGTGCTCTGATGCAGGACCTGCCGCTGTGCCTCTCAGTAACCCAGCAGAAAGTTCTTCTAAGACTCTCACCCACATAGGACTTGGCCCCTATGTATTTGGGAGAATTTAAAGACTGACAAGGAAGAAGTCATCTCAGTTTTAGAGTTTTAGTAATATACTTATAAAAGACTTAGATTTCTTAGCGCACTGAAAAAATTGAACCCGAGCTAGCTAGCCAGCCGAGGCCCAGCGGATTACAGTCAGAGGCTTCAGAACGGACCCAGGCGAAGAAATGGCTCTGTCAGAATTCTGTGTGAGCGTCGTCATTAGGCTACCTAGTTGTACGTGCTGTGTGTGTTTTATTAAAAAATGTTCTTGGACGTACACCTCAAATTGTGCCACTTAAAGTCAAGTAAAAAATGCAGTTTGCTTAAGAAGTACAGCTGGGCCGGAGAAGTGGCTCGGAGAGACAGGGGCTCTGCGGCGGGAGCCCGCCCTGGTGCCCGTATACGCGGCGCAAGGACTGTAGGCTCTGCAGGGCCGGCTCTCGCCAGACCTGGAATCCATTCATCACAGGTGCCCTCTGAGGCCGCATACCAGTGCCATGGGCTGTATGTTTCAGGGGACATAAGAAGTTATGCACCAATACCTTAAAGCTTTCATTTTAACATAAAATTGAAACATCTGCCATTTTTAATGAAATGTTGTCTTCCATCCCTTTCCAACTATGCATCTTTGATTCCTCATTAACTGTCTTGCCTGAAATATACTTACATTATTTTTCATAGAAAAAAACTTTTTGATGTATGTTATTTTACTATTTTGGGGGTTGGGGGCTATACCTGGCTCAGCTGGGGGTGCACTCCTGAACACCTTACCCTGGGGATTCTCTCTCCCACCCATAGTTTTATCTTTTAGTATAGCCTCGGGAGAAGCTCAGAGGGCTGGGCGAGGGCTGGCATATCGGAGCCCCGGGTTCAGTCCCTGGGACCATCTGGTCCTCTGAGCACCACTGTGAGATGCCCAGAATTCAAAACAAAGCAAAAGGAATGAAAACTCAAGATTAAAATCCACCTTCCCCCATTCTTAGAATTACCCACCTACAGAAAATGGAACAGAAGTTCTTTAGAAAATCTTTGTATTTTAAGAAGAACAACAGTAATTTTTTTTTTCTTTTTGGGTCACACCCAGCGATGCTCAGGGGTTACTCCTGGCTCTTCACTCAGGAATTACTCCTGACGGTGCTGGGGGACCATATGGGATGCTGGGATCGAACCCCGGTCAGCCTCATGCAAGGCAAACACCCTATCCGCTGTGCTATCGCTCCGGCCCCAGCAAATTATTTTTTTATAGAATCTTTCCAGAATGTTTAAATTAGTTTTTATAGAAATTACAGCATTTTTTCTTTGCATGTTTGTCAGTTTGTATGTGTGTGTGTGTGTGTGTGTGTGTGTGTGTGTGTGTGTGTGTGTGTGTACGCGCGCGCGCATATGACATTAGCTTACAAATCTAAAACAGCAAGACTGACGGGTTTGGGGGAAAACATTTGATTCTAGGTCAGTTTAAAACTCAACTGGCAGCAAAAGTAGATGGAAAAAAATGGGAATTAGACAATAGTTTATAAAATATGTGCACTTAGTGCCTGAGCGTTAGTATATTTTACAGAGATGCTCTGAGTATTGCTGGTGCTCCCGTAGGGAGATTAGTGTTCTGCTAACAGCACCCCTCCCAGCTTTGCAGTATGCCGAAGAGGCCAGTATGTTCTTAAGGGGCGGTCTTCAGAGAATAAGTTACTTTAGCGTTACTGTAAATTTCTTCTTTAACAGCTTCCAGAATTTTCAAAGAAGTATTTTCATTGTTGAGTGAAAGCAGCATTAACTGTGTCAACTCTATGATACCAGGGTTTTGATTTATGTAATACTTTCTTTTATATAGCTTTTAATTTGTTTAAATTTGTGTTGTTCCATGTCATACTTTATTTTACAGTGGTACAGAAAAAAAGAAAGAAAAACCACATGGACAGAGAGAAAAAAAAGAGGAATCTCATTGTAATGATCAAAGTGCACAGAGTCGAGCACCACCTTCTCCCCAGCCCTCTCCACAGCCTCACCAAACACACAGACAGATCCAAGAGAGCAAGAATCCTACTCCCACCAAAAGGTCTCCACTGGGCCCTCGAGCAGAGTAGGGAATGGCTGTAATGAAACCTGGGTCACGGGGCTTGGAAAGCGTTGGCTGGCAGTGGATTTCAGGAGAGAAGCCTGGTGGCTGCTTTCTCTTTTCTGTGCTGCTGTAATTCTATATCGTAGCACCTCAGAATAAAAACGTGAGGTCACTATTGATCAGTTAAAGCTGGGGGTGAGGGGAAAGCGAGCTCTCGAGAATCTGATGGAAGAAAGGTAGAAGGGACCTACTCCAAAACTAAAAATGATCCAGAGCAGAATTTTGTCTTTAAGTTCTGCGTGGCACACTCCGACCAGGCTGCCGTGTGTCGTTGTCCTCACCGCATTTGGGATCATTACAGCCTAGACCCTGCCAGGGTCCTCCCCCAGCACCTCTCCCCCGCCACTGCTCCTCCACTGTAGGTTTGGGTGTGGGGGGCTGAGTTCTTGCTTGAGTAGAGAAATGAATCCATTCCACCTGGTCTTCTCTGTGCTAAAGGCTTGCTTGAGGGCTTCTCTCTGTGTCTGTGGTAATTCATATTTTAAAGTTAGGAGAGGCGCTCGGAGAAACACTCTAACACTGTGTGAGCCTCCTTGGGGATCTCACCCCACCCGCCCGCCCACCCGCCCTCGAGGCCGCAGCCGGCTCCTTAGCAGCTCTTTCCGTCCACTGAGTCAAGTCTGTCTGCTCTAGAAATGCTGGTTCAAGCTGTCTGCGTTGATGTAGATATATTTTACCTCTGTACTTCTTACTAGGAGATTATAAAGCATTCTCAGATCTGGCTAGAATTTTAGTAGAACAAATCACAGCCATTCCTGAAATATCTTTTGACTTTTTTTTTTCCCATTCAAATCTCTGATGGAAGTTTGGAAAAACAAAGCACCCTTCGCTTGATTGATGCATGTTTCACATCTAAATGTGCTTTTTCTGTGTGTCTCACACAGTGTCTCACACTTTCTCAATGGTTTGTAATTCACGTGGAGTTTTCCTGGGATATAGCTTATTAATATCATGCAACTTTGGATTCCTTGTGGCTAAAGGCTCTTTGTGCTTTTCAGAATAACCAGTCTCTTGAAGGCTCTAATTTGACTTGGTATCTTTGTTCCAGATCTTTTTTTTTTTTTTTTCCAGCTTCTCTAGGTCTCCTGGAAATGTGCTTGCATTCTAAAAACTGCTGTCTGGATATACTATTTCAAGAGGTATTGAAGACCAGATGAGTTGTAGGATGGTTGGCAATGCAGCTAAAGATCATTTATAAATTTTTTAGCATCAGTTATGAATCAATGGAATCAGTATTGATATTATAGCCTTGTGTTAAATCATGTTTCTTTCCAATTTGAGATAAATTCTTTGACCTATATAAGGAGGAGTTTTACTTTTCATAACATCATTGAGAAATGGCCATTGTACCAAGATATAATTTAATTATGAGGGCGTAAGTGAAATGAGCAGTCTTCAATGGCATGAAAGTGTAATTTTTCCTGCATATTTTAAGAAAAACATGGAAATTTAACCAAGTAGTTTTTATTGTTAACAACAACAAATACATATAATGAATTTTAAATTTTTTAATAGCATTCTAGTGAATCTTCTGAATAACACTGAAAGTTCCACACTGGACTTGGAAGTTGCCTTGTTAAGCTCCTTTACTCATCCGGGCAAAACCTTTCCACTAACACTTCTCCTCCCTCTGGATCAGCTTTGCGGACGTGCTGGCTGCTGCTCTGGGGTTTTGTTTGAGCTGTCGCTGCATGTCTCTGCTGTTTGCGGAATTGAGCTCTCAGAGGTGAATGTTTCTTTCAGCATTAAACGACCAGCAGCGACTGAAAAGTTACATAATTCATGGGAAAATTCAGATGAGAGTCGTAATAAATTATTGAAGGCTGTTCCAACATCAAAATTAATATCTAAAATTATAAAAAACACAGACAAGTAAGTATAATTCATCCTTAGTTTTCTCTGAAAAGAAATAATTCCTTCACTACCATGTGTGTAACTAAAATTATATCTACATGATGTAAATTATTTAAAAGAATTGACAGTATAATTTTTTACCTTCTCTTATTTTCTGTGTTCTAAAGTATGTTTTTTGGTAAAGCCTCTCATCTCAAATAATAAATGCTTTATATCTGTTATGTAGGCAATCTTTATAGGTGGACTATTCAATGTTTTTAAAATAGTATATATAAGAACCAGTGAGAAACGTAAAAACGTAGCAGTACCTGAATTTTCATTTTTAGAGTTTTATCTGGATTGTGTCCTAGACGTTGAAACTGTCAGGATTTATTTATGTAGTGCTAAGGGTCAGCCAAATTGTAAAATTAATGTCTTTGAATTTCTTTTGCAGGCACAAAGATGTCATCGTCAACCAAGGTAAATTAAAATTCTTTTCTTTTTCTACATCAGTTAAATCTTTTCAAATTGATAATAATTCTTTTTAAAGTAGACTGAGGTACACTCAGTAGTAATCAAAAAAGAAAGTGTATTTGTATAGTTTTTGTGAAGTGCTCAGTTTTCATTGTAAGATATGTCATTTTTGTCTTAACCAGCAAAAATGTCAACCCGTGAAAAAAACAACCAAGGTAAGAATAAACTACACAGTTGGTTGCCTTCAAAATTAATTTCCTCTTGGCTCATGGATCTCTTATTTGGCTTTTTCTAATTCCACGCCCCAACCTTTCCTCTTAGTAAAAAATAGGTGGTCATTTGAAACAGTGCACTCAGCTACTTTTCGATAAATTTGACTTATTTCTGTGAGATTTGCTGATTCAAGTTCAACAGTATAAATAAATGAAGTTGATAGCACAGCGGTTGGGAGTTCGCCTTTCACGCGGCCAACCCAAGTTCGATTCCTCCGCCCCTCAGAGAGCCCGGCAAGCTACCTAGAGTTATCGAGCCCGAGCGGCAGAGCCTGGCAAGCTACCCGTGCGTATTGGATATTCCGAAAACAGTAACAAAAAGTCTCTTGATGAGAGACGTTACTGCTGCCCGCTTGAACAAATCGATGAGAAGCGGGATGACAATGACAGTGACAAAGAAGAATAGTACTAAAGATGGGGTGGCATGGAACGGTTGTACAGCAGGGAGGGCACTTGCCTGGCACCTGGACAGCCAGGGTTCAGATCTCTGGCACCCCTATGGTCCCCTGAGCCAGGAGTAAGCCCTGAGCACCATGGGTGTGACCCCCCAAAAAAAAATACTACAGGGAATCACTCCCCCCTTTCTAAGTTGTATTAGAAAAGCCATTTTAAAAATTGATAAAATTTTAACAGTTTCCTGTCTTGCCAATTTTATTGCAAATAAGCACTTATTTCCTATAGCTCAGATCAGACTGAAAACTGATGAATCTAGCAAATCCATTACCTCTTAAAATTTTCTCGTATAATCATAATTTCTGGCTTGTTCTCACTGAATTGAGAGTAGGATTTTTGTCAGCACCCAGTCACTGTAGAGCGGGGCCCTCAGTGAAGGCAGGTCCTGTCTAAAAGCTCGCCCCTGTGCCAGAGATACTTTTCAGGCTGTTTAATACTCAACATCTAAAATGTGATTAAGTTTTCTGTAAGAGAGTTAACTTGATTTCTGTGAGGTTTTACTTTCTTTAACTCTGATTTACAATCAATATAGTTGTAATCTTATTTAGATCATTTGTTTTTAAATAGAAATTCTAAATGAGGGGCTGGAGTGATAGCATAGCAGGTGGGGCATTTGCCTTGCACGCGGCCGACCCAGGTTCAAATCCCAGCATCCCATATGGTCCCCTGGGCACCGCCAGGGGTGGTTCCTGAGTGCAGAGCCAGGAGTGACCCCTGTGCATTGCCAGGTGTGACCCAAAAACCAAAAAAAAAAAAAAAGAAATTCTAAATGAAATCGAATGTTGCTGACATTCACTGGTTAGGTCCTAACTTTTTCTCCCTTGTAATTAAGCATAATAATGGATGAACACTTTAAGGACAAAATGAACTTTAATAAAGACAGTCCTTACTGTATATCACAGCACTGGTTTGAAACGGGCAGTGAGCCTGGCCTTGCCCCGTGACCCGGAGGGATAGAGAAGCCCCGTAAGTGTAGGCACTAACCCTAAGGGGCTGCACGATTCTGCTGCCCAGCTTAGATTTTCTGAAATCCATGTGTGCAGGAGAAAGGACCGTCTCCTCTCACTGTGTCCCTGGGAGGGCGGAGCTCCGGGTTATTATGTGACGAGTGGGTCGTGTCGATCCATCCGTATGCGACTAGACACCGTGATGAAGGTGTTCCCGCCGCTGCTGGAGGGACTGCCAGGGAAGGAGAGCAGTGATGGGCGGGCCATCATCTGGGGGGAGCCTCCAGCTTTGTAGCAGGGCTGAGGGGCTTGTCCCACATGGAGCTGACCCAGCCCGCGCCCTGTGGACCCTCCAGCCCCACAGATGGTGTTTCCTGAGCAGAGCGGGAGTGAGTGCTGGAGAAACTGCTGTGGCCCGAATCCCCCACAGCCCCCACAAAACAGATATGAACTCTTGGTTAGCAGTAGACTCTGGGAAGGGGAGGGAAGAGCCCGAGTACAGTGCCAACGGGATTAGAATCCTGCAGGAACTACGACTTCAGCTGGCGTGTACGTGGGCAGACACTCAGGGTCCACGTCCCACGGCTCATTCCGGGAAACTGCACTGCGCTCCTTCGGGTGGCTCTCATCCGAGGGGGGCTGGGCCTGGGCGAGAGGACAGGCCTGCATGGCTCCAGGGAGGGCGAGCAGTGTCCTGTGACTCTCCCAGCTACCTGCTGGGGGCACGTGAGGGGGGAGCATGGGATACACAGGACACGAGCTTTCCTAGTGCCACTGAGCTGGACTGAAGCCACTCCCACCTCTCGGGAGAAGTGTGGTCTGTGCTAGTGTGGACAAGCAGGAAGGGCTGGAAGAGGACATTGCGTTTCCAGAAGTCAGGCTCGCTTCTCAGGTGTGGATCCAGGTTCCTGTTTGTTGGCTTTGTTTGGGGGCCACATCCAGCTGGGTGGGCTCCTCCCAGCTCAGGTCTCGGGGCTGCTCCATCAGGGCTCCGGCCTATAGAGCATGTGCTGCTGGACCCATTCACCCATTTTTAAACCCATTACGTGACTGTTCCCGGGTCCGTGGGTTTGAGTTTTGTCCAGAGACTTTTCATAAGAAAGTACTTAGGGAAAGTACCAGTGGTACTTCACTTGTACCCTGTAAGCAGGGCTTCATGGTGATGTTGCTGCAGTGGTCATCCAAATCAAAAGGTGGCAAAGGCGCCCAGAGTGTGAGCTGTCCAGCCTTTGGAGCAATCGCAGACTGACCCTCTGACTATTGTAGAGCTCAGTGCATTCAGGAGAACACCTTTGACACAGGACTTTTCAGTCATGCTTGTATTTTCACATCCATAGACATTAATTTAAAAAAAAAAAAAACTAGATAATACAGTTAACCAAAATTCTCTGTTCCTCAAACATGCACCTGAGACATTCTAATTAAGAATCCGTTCTGGGGCTGGAGCAATAGCACGGCAGGTAGGGCACTTGCCTTGCATGCCACCGACCTGGGTTCAATTCCCAGCATCACATATGGTCCCCTGAGCACCGCCAGGGGTCATTCCTGAGTGCAGAGCCAGGAGTAACCCCTGTGCATCACCGGGTGTGACCCAAAAAGCAAAAAAAAAAAAGAATCCGTTCTGTTTGGAGATAACAAACCACAGTACTTTTAAAATATTTTAAAAATCCTAAAACATTTTCATCTTTAGAAGCATATGCAAAGGGGCTGGAGCAATAGTGCAGCTGGTAGGGTGTTTGCCTGGCACCCCTGAGCATCACTGTGTGGAACCCAAAAAGCCCCCCCCAGGGGAAAAAAAGTGTGTTTATAATATAGCCAGCACACATATACATATATGCCCCACCAAGGTTTTTTATATCTTTATGTTCGGTTTTATTTGATGTGGGTTATTTCTACTTTTAAGAAGTAAAACATTAGGGCTGGAGAGAGAGCACAGCGGGTAGGGCGTTTGCCTTGCATGCGGCTCGACCTGGGTTCGATTCCCAGCATCCCATATGGTCCCCTGAGCACCACCAGGAGTCATTCTTGAGTGCAAAGCCAGGAGTGGCCCCTGTGCATCGCAGGTGTGACCCAAAAAGCAAAAATAAATAAAAATTTTAAAAAAGCAGGAACCTCTTAAAAAAAAGAAGTAAAACATTAAAAAGATAAAGCACCTTAATCATTTAATCAGAATTTTGTATCCAGGGTTTTATTGTTGTTGTTTTGGCCACACCCAGCCGTGCTCTGGTTTGACTCCTGCCTCTGCTCAGTAATCACCTCTGGGCAGGACTTGGAGGACCATGTGGGGTGCCAGGGACTGAACCCCCGTTGACTGCATTCAGAGCAAGCGTTCCACCATCTGTACTGCTTCAGCCTCTGACTTCGGAGGTTTTAAAAATTGTTCTTACCCTAAATAATTCCAACTTGCCGTATTCAAATAAATGAAATTTCTTCACTTCGTGCTTAAAATAATTTTTTCCTAGAGACGTGAGTGGATGGATGATTTAGGGGACTTGGGGGGCGAGGGGAAGGGGCACATACAGCTATATTCTGATTTTACTCCTGGCTCTGCACTCAAGCAAGAGTTACTCGACTTTATGTGGTGTGGGGATTGAACCCGGGTCAGCAGAACTGACGGCCCCTAGGGAATGTTTAAAATGCGCATAGCTCACGGAGTAAGGCCATGCCTGGTCCCCAGGCACTGCTGGGGGTGGCTCTGCTGTGGCTCCGTCTGGGGTGCTCAGGTCTTGGGCTGCCAGCACAGCTGGGAGACCAGAGAATGAAAGTGAAATGGGGTTACTGACCCCAAGTTTCCTTCTGCACATCAAGTCTGTCAGCCATGCAGGGGGTGAGGGGGGAGTGCAGACATGGGCATACATACCCTCCTGGGATCAATTTTTTTTTCCCAAAAGAATCCTTTTCAGCCATATACTCTATAATTCATAAGCAAACTCCCAGATCTCATATTTTTAAGTAACTGACATACTTGTAAACAAAAACAGGAGAAATCTAGTGGAGGTTTCGATTTTAAAACATAATTACTAGTTGACTTATTACTGTAATTAGTTTGAGTTGATTAGCACTTTCATAAGACTTATTATGTCACTGTGATAAACTGAAGGGTTTGTCTTTTTCATTGCGTGCCTCAAATCCCCTAGCCCTGCCGTGAGATTAAGAGTCCGCCAGACTGCCCAACCTTCAGAGCACTGCCTATAGGGTAGAGAGAATTAAGGCAGTTTCCTAGTACACGGGCGCGTGTTCCAGACCTGGGCGCCTGCTGGAGCCAGTCAAACTGCATATTTGACAGACTTACAACTGGGGTTACTTTCAAAGCTTCGAGCTAAGGGATCAGATCCCGTTCTTCTCCGTCGCTCCCCTCTGCGAAGTGGAGAGTGGAGAACTGCCCTCTCTGGCTGTCTCACTGCCAGTGCAGTCTCTCAAGTGCCGGGGACTGCGTGTGCGGAGCCCTACACGCCTCACCCAGCTCCCTTCCCCGGCACCCCATGTGATCCCCCAGCCCTGAGGGTCCCCGGAGTGGCCCTTGGCCTCACCGAAGGCAGGGGCTTTCTTCAGGGTCAGTCACAGATGATGACAGTTAAGACAGTTCGACCTTCCAGGTCAGGGCCAGAGCAGAATTCTCTGGAGCAGGTTATGTCGTGTCACTGAGATTGTAGAGCATTTAAGTATCGCTACAAAACAGGTGGTTCAGTGACTTGCACTTTAAATATATTTCATTTGAAAAAAAAAATTTCTTTTTAGAAGGTATTAGCCTACCTAAAATGGTTGTCACTTTCTACTACAAAATTACAGTCAGGACTTCTAGGATCCGACCTCTTCCTTAATGCTCAGGGTATAAAAAAAAAACACAGTAAAGATTGTTTAGAATTTTATTTCTGGAATTTGGTGGCATCATATTGTGCTACATTTTACTAAATACAAAATTCAAAAATTCCAGTTTGGAGAGGCTCCACTTGCATTGTAGAGAATTGAGTCAAAACCCTCTTCCATTCTGGTCTACTCTTGGGCCTCCAAGGAAGCGGGCCCTCCCAGGGACTGTCCTGCAGGCCACCTCCCGCCCAGCACCACTGCCTAGGAGAAGGAGAGTGGACGGTCGCCCCGTTCCCCAGAGTAAATAGACGGTCAAATGAAGCTCGTGATCTTCCAGCTGACGTTTCAGTATGCAGCATGTGAAGACATCTTACATGGAGTAATGTTGGTTTACGGCACGGTAGAGGTTTCAACTCCAGCTGCGCCCCTGGTGGAGCGTGTGCTGCTGTGTGGCCCCTCCCCGTGGGAGGCTGAGGCTCCCTCTGCCATTTGGCCCCGTTGCTCCCAGCCCTCCCCCTGGAGTGCCACCGCAGAGTCAGACTCGGGCTTTGGCTGATGTCTCCGTCTGCCCGGTTTCCCTATCTGCTACCGCTTGTTATTGATCTCCGATGTGTCGCAGCGACCAGGACTCCCTGCATGTCCCCCTGTTGTCACAGCAGCCTGTCTGTCTCGGCAGCGTGAGTGACGTGTGAGGGGCTGGAACCTGCTGGCCCTGCTGGCCGGCCACAGGCTGTGTTGCTGAGGCTGACCACGGCTTTGACGGCGCAGATCTGGAACATGATTTTAGAATAAAAACGTTGGAACTCGGTGGGGCTCGCTGGGGCTCGGCTTCTGTGAAAGGAGGGCTTGGACTCGGCCTTGGACTCAAGCATCTGATCTAAAAATCCTGGGAGGAATTCCATAGTACGGGGTATCTCCCCTTAAGGATGTATAATTTTGGAGCTGGAGAGAGAGTACAGTGGCCAGGGGGCTGGCCTTCCGCACGGCTGACCTGGATTCCCCCACACACACACCCCATAGAGTCCCCCAAGCCTACAGGACCAACCCCTGAGTGCAGAACCACGAGTGGTCCCTAAGCACCACCCGGGGTGGCCAAGACAAAATGCAAACAGACAAGTTTATAAGCACCACCGGGTGTGTCCTCCTACCCCCACCAAAAAAAATAAATCAACACTTAGAAGAAGCCCAGGTCTGTCCTCCAGAGGACAAGAAGACACGTGAGGTTCGAGATGCCCGCAGCTGAGAGCGTTAGCTCTAGCTGGAGCACATCTGGAAGCAGTGCCCACTCTGGTGTAGGAGTGGTGAGGACATGCGTCACGGGGACTCAGCCAACCCGAACTCGGATCACAAGAAGTCGGAATCGTAGAAGGAACTTGGCCTTCTCGGCCGCTGTAAGCATGGCTTTCGCCCGACTCTGCAGTGCTCTCACAGACGCCCCGCTGTGCCGTGTCTCCCTTCCTTCGTGCCTCCATTCCCATTACAATCATTGATCTTCGGAGCCAGAGCAGTAGTGCAGCGGGTAGGGCGTTTGCTTCGCACATGACTGACCCAGGTTTGATTCTTGGCACATCTGGTCCCCCAAGCAACACCAGGATAGACCCCAGAGTGCAAGCCAGGAGTCAGCCCTGAGCCCCGCTGGGTATGGCTCAAAACCAAAACAAAATGATTGAATTTCAGTGAACTCTTAGTAGTGAGGCCCAGGTCAGAGCCCCGAAATTGTCCTGGACGACAACCACACTTGACAACTTCCCTGTGCTTCTGGACCTTCCTTTGCCCTGCCTGTGACCTGCTCTGGGGACTTGCTCAACCACCAGCCTGCCAGATGTGGATCATTGCAGTGCTGGGACGGATGATGATTTTCTCGAAACAGTCTCTTTAGAAATGCAATATTTTACTTTAAGCCTTTTAGGCAGTTGTAGGAGGCCTTTTAGCAAATACTGGTCGACATAAATGACATCTTCAAACCTCTGCTGCTGCTGAGAAAATTGCTGCCCGCCTCTGTCTCTGCACAGCATTGGTGTGCAGGCAGCGTCTCTGCAAACCCAGGGCTGCCTGGAGGGCTTGGACAACAGGTGGTATACTGGACACAGTGCCATCTGTCCACCTACATCATCTCTACCTTTTCACCCTTCAGGAAAACTTCATCCCCAAAGATATTTTCTTTTGCATTTTTCTCCCTCAGCTTTCCTGACCTTTCTTGTCAACAAGTTTCAGCTTGTACAGATTTTAGTTATAAAAAGTAGTTCTCTTTGAACAGAAGGGAATGCCCTGCCACAGTGACAGGGTGGGGTGGGGGGAGATGGGATTGGGGAGGATGGGAGGGATGCTGGGTTTACTGGTGGTGGAGTATGGGCACTGGTGAAGGGATGGGTTCCCGAACTTTGTATGGGGGAAGCATAAGCACAGATGTGTATAAATCCGTAACTGTACCCTCATGGTGATTCATTAATTAAAAATAAATAAATGTATTTAAAAAAAAAAGTAGTTCTCTTTGTCTACGAAAAATGGTCATTTTTTTTCCCTATGGTATTTTGGATTAGGTCTTTATGCAGAAACAGTGGCATGTAATGAGAATAGAACCTGAAGAAACCCTTAGGTCCGACTCTGATTCTGTCGCATTGTATACTCGTGTGGTTATTCAGAAGCTATCTGACTTCTTTTCTGCCTTGTGTCTTAACAGAGGGAGAGTATGTTAAGATGTTTATGCGAGGTCGGCCCATCACAATGTTCATCCCTTCGGACGTGGACAACTATGACGACATCAGGACTGAACTGCCTCCCGAGAAGCTCAAGCTGGAGTGGGTGTATCCTCCTCGGCCAGGCCTCTTTGTGTCCACCTGCGCTGTGTCCGAGTGCAGAGTGTCTGTCCCGTAGCCAGAGAGCCCGCGGGAGCGCCTCTCCCTTCCTGCACTGTGCAGTCAGCTCTCCCGACCTGGGCCCTGGGCTGTGGCAGCAAGGAATCGGCAGGTTCGGGCCTGAGCTGCCTCCCTGACTCCCGGGAAAGGTGACTATGGCCTCTTCCTCGCTGAGCCGTTGTCAGACAGGGAATGGTCTCCCCACAGAGGGATGGCAGGAGCAACTCTGCTAAGAGCCCACCCTGACAGCTCTCCTGCCCCTCTGAGAAACCCTTGGAGACAGGGAGCTGAGCTCTCTGCCCTGATGCTCCTGCTCCCACTTCTCCCTTCCTCATTGTTTGCCCAAATGCTGTCATTCTATGACCCTTCAATTTGATTTGGTTTGGTTTGGGGTCTTTGGACCCCACCCAGCACCCAGCGGTGCTCAGAAGCTCGTGGCCTGGTGCTCAGGTCCTATAAACTTCACTATCGCTCTACAGACCATGCAGTGCCTGGCTGACTCTCAGCTCGCTGCACTCAGCCTGCAGGGCACCTTCTGAGGTGACCTTGCTTCTGACCATGCGCCCTGGCCTTGTTCTAGCACACCGGTCTCTCCCCACAGTTTGTCATGAATGTGTGTGGGAGTTGTGTCTGTCATCTTCGCCAGAGCATGGAGAAAGGCCCCATGCTAGAATAGCATGGCACTTTTCCTCGTTTTTATTCCTGTTTCCCTGGTTCCCTTAAGCATTCATGGGGGAATGGTTCGTTTGCCTCTTTGGAAACTTCTTGAAGACCTTGACTCTTTCTTCTAAGATACGGTTATCGAGGCAAAGACTGTCGCGCTAATGTCTACCTTCTCCCCACCGGGGAGATGGTGTACTTCATAGCGTCGGTGGTAGTTCTCTTTGACTATGAGGAGAGGACGCAGCGCCATTACCTGGGCCACACGGACTGTGTGAAATGGTTGGTATCAGCACACCATCATGCCTTGTCTTGATGCGTTGGTTTTGTTGTGTTTGTTTTTTTAATTTGGCCTCATCTTAAAAATAATTCCTCGTGAGGACTTAGAACTCAAGAGTATTGTGAGAAAGGCTGTGTGGACTCGACCCGGGGCCCGAGTCTCACCTCTGCTGGGGCCTGCGTCCCAGGGCTCAGACCTGAACGCCCGTCACTCAACATGGATGGAGGGATCATTCTAGGCACAGAAATTTGGGTCTTAATTTTTCTCTTTGGAACAAAGAAAAGGAGTAAGGTTCAGACTGTTAAAATGTGAGAACCCCTTTTAAATTGTTAGGTTTGTTTTATATTGCTTAATATTATAAGTCTTGGTGCTCTGTAAATTCAAACATTTATAGGCTAACTCATTTTCAAGCATTTATACCTCCCCCCCTTACCATAAGCACTTCAAGGTATCTTATGTTTATCCTATCTTGGCAACTATGTCTAGGGGAAAATCAATGTCTAGAATAACACATGCCTGTTACCAAGCTTTCCAAGATTACTAAAGTACACTTGAGCAGACACAGAATGACTTGCTGGGGCATTGTGTGTGATAGTAAAGATGAGCGTCTACGTGCCCTTTCAGCTGAGAGGAGTTGTGTTCCCCGAGGGTTCCGTCCACAACAGAGACTGAGGAAGCCTGCTACGGGGTCTTCTGGGACACTTCCTCAGGGGAGTGCCTGGTACACACCCAGCGTGCACTGCTCTGTTGTGTGACAAGGTAGAAGACATTCTTAGAAGTGTCCGCTTCCTCTTGCATTCTTTTTCTCTAGAGTTATTAGCTGAAAGCAGTGAACTGTGACTGCTACCTGATTGTGGCTGCAGGGAGCAGGAACAAAGGTAGAGAGAGGAGCCCCCTGCAGACAGGGCAAGGCAGGGCGGGATCTCATTCTTGCTTCCTGCAGCTTTCGGTGAGGGAGCCGTGCACCATACGTTGCCTAACCCAGGAACCATTCTTTTCAGAGATCTGAGGTGCAGGAGAGTAGGACAGGGGTGAAGGCTCGTGTTAGATCTCTGGGACCACATGGTCCTCTGTGCGTCACTGGATGCGCCCAGTATCACCAGGGATGGCCATAGAGGGCCCCATGCACATGCCTAGCACCACACTGACCTGCCCAGCTGGTCACCACGCCCGTCCTCCCTGTTCCTGTACACTATCCCAGAGTCTCCTGAGCACCACTTGGGATCCCCTCTCTGCCAGGTCTATTTGAAGGAAGGAGATTGGGAATAAAGATGATGGTCCTGTATTAGACGTCAGTTAGTTTTAATGTAAGTGACCTCAAAAAGAGGACAAATTATTAAATAGGGAATAGAATTAAAGAAACATAGTGATGAGCTTTAGGCTTCTTTATAAGTAATTGAAATAAAATAGCATGTGTTGGTTAAATTCACAAAGAATTTAAAAATTTTAAGTCTTAATATGGGGGAAATTGTAGTGAAACTTGGAAAACAGTTTGTTTCAGGACTGGAGAGATAGTACAATGGGGAGGGCGTTTGCCTTGTTCACAGCTGACCCCGGTTTTATCCCTGGAACCCTATACAGTCGTATAGGAGTGATCCCTGAGCACAGATTCAGGAGTAAGCCCTGAGTACAACAGGTGTGGCCCAGAAATATCCCTCCCTCCCCCCCCCAAAAAAAAAGCAGCTACAAAAATGTTTGTTTCATAGAAAACTTATATTGGATTGTCTTCTCCTGGAAGTAATGAGCAGTACAGACTGAGAACCAACAATTCCACCCCCAGCTGAACTCGGCCCTGGGTTGCAGGATGTAGAAACATTCCAGATAAGGATATGAAAATGTATTTTCATATGTTGCTAATCATTTGTCTGCGTGTCATAAGAAATTAGCACTAAGTGCTCTAAGTATTGCATTTGTATTTTAAAATTTCTGCCCCCAAACAAGGTTAGCGTAGAGAGCTGATAGAGGGGCTAGGGATGTGGCTCGTTGGTTAAGCACATGCCTTGCCTGTGAAGGATCGACCCTGACTCAGCATCTGGCACTAACTGCCCTCCTCCCCTCCCCGTAGAAGATTAGAATGATGAAAAGATAGACTTGGACAAGGGAGGTGGCACAGAGGGCTGGAGCACGTGCGTGGCAGCTCAGCCCCTGGCTCTGTGGGACCCCTGAGCTCTGCCAGAAGTCACTCAGCCACTGACCCAGAGGCAGAGGACAAGACGTGATGGGCAGCTGCGAGCACACTACCCCCTCTGTGTGTGTCCTTTGCAGAGGAAGGCGGAATGGCAGAGGGCATCCGTTGGACTAGGCACAAACATGCTAGTGCTGTCATAGGCGAGGGTTTGCATATTCGGCACAGCGCCATGAGAATGTATGCCTGTCTGCATGGATAGGAAGGGAACTTGACCAAATAACTTTGTTACCTTGCCACATTGTGAACAGATACTGTTGTCAGATTTAGCTCCATTGATTTGTTCGGTTTAATAAGGCAAAAGTATGTTATATTTAGAAATCTATTAAATGTTTATTTGATTTGCTAAAGAAAATCAGATGTTATTTTGAAAATGTTGGTACTGTGGCATATTTCTGCTGTTTGACATGCTTTCTGTATTTTAAATTGTTATTAAAAATGCTTTTTAGCCTTGCTATCCATCCTGACAAAATTAGGATTGCCACAGGACAGATAGCTGGAGTGGATAAAGATGGAAGGGTGAGTGGCGCAGTTTTCTGCATTCTGTACCCGTCTCTGTGATGCTGCTGTTAGAATGGAACTTATATTCATTTTAACCATAACTCTTTTACTGAAAAGTTTAGCTCCTTGGGTCAGGAAAAGTAGTTCAAAGGGTTGAAGTGTTTGCTTTGCATGCGGAAGCGCAGTCCTCCCCAGGTACTACATGGTCCCACCCAGAGTGGGCGTGACCCCTGAGCGCTGCTGAGGTGGCCCCAGATTCTAAGTAAACTATGGGAGGATGTCTGGATAGGCAGGAGAATACCAGCCTGTAATAGATACTCTTTAATGTTATTAAGTTGACATCCATAAAGACGTCCCCTGTGACGATCAAACAACAGTGACTTAGCAGTGACTGATCACCGTACATAGGACGTTCTCATGCTGTGTCTGGCTTCAACTTCTTGAAGGAAAAGGGGTTGGAGGGATTCTATGAATGAATTCTAAGGTGCCCGCCAGTTCTAAATTCTCTTTCAGAACTGTTTTCTTTGTACTTTATTGGGGCAGGTCTGTTGTTGGGCAGACGTGTTCGGGCCACACCCAGCAGTGTTCTTGCGCTGTATCCGGCTTGGGGTGTTTTTGTGGGGATGTCACTCTCAGCAGTGTGCAAGGGACTGTGCAAGGCAAGCACCTTAACTCTACTCTCTTTGGCCCCAGTATTTTTGCCGAGTGTTATTTTCTCAGAAAGGCAGGCCAAGCGGATTTACCTGGGTTAGAATCTTGACTCGCACTATTTCCCACTTGCTGTAGAGTTTTGGTGAATGTCCATATTTTTCATCGGGTGGTGATTATTTTAGTGCATCATTTCTAGAGGATTTAATGACTCGATACATGCGATGTGCTCAGAACAGTCTGACTCATTATTCACTGTGACTTTGTTGTTCCCTCTTTTTTATGGTAGGAGAAGAGACTGCAGCTTACGAGTCTTGGGGGTGTTTTTAATGTGCTCGCTGTTTTTAATTAAGTGCCCATGTCAGACATAGCAGAGCTCTCTGTGCGTAGTGCTATTGATTTCCATTCACCTGCATACCAGCTAACCTCGCTGTTCTGTTTTCTCCTTGGTTTTGTAGCCTTTGCAGCCCCACGTCAGAGTATGGGATTCATTTAGTCTGTCCACACTGCAGATTATTGGACTTGGAACTTTTGAGCGTGGAGTAGGGTGCCTGGACTTTTCAAAAGCAGTGAGTAACCATCCTCAGAGAATTGGGAAATTGAATGAAGCATCAGAAAAGAAGTTAAGCTCAGTTGCATATTATGTGCCCAGAACCCTCAATTGAAAAGTGAAATGCTAGGTTTTGGCTTGACAGCAGCCAGCGTTTAGCTGTAAGTAAGGCGCTTGCTTGAGACGGGACCCAGGGTGTCCTGCTCACTAGACCTGCTGATACTCTGTCCTGAGACAGCTCCCGAGGAGTGGCAGGGAGCAGCTGGGGGCCGTCCACGTGACTCAGTACAGTTTGGAACGAGCGGTAGGCTCTGCGTGTGCTTGAACCCCTGAGGTCTGTTTGTGCAGAAGGCGCCACCCGGGCAGGTTGTTGTCGCGTGGCCCAGTGTTCCGCACGGTGCAGAAACACTCTCCGAGCTATTAGCCACAGGAAACCTTCCATTGCCATTTCTGTGGGCCCAGTCACCAAGAAGCAGAGCAGCAGCTCTGGAAGGTCTCCCCACCCAAAAAACAGAAAACTTACAGACTTAAAACTTGGCCAGATCTTAAGTCTGTAACTTTTCTGTCTTTTGGATTGGTTTTGTTGGGTGTCACGTTGAAGAAATACTTGGACCCTTGTGCTCATGAAAATCCTGAGCTGTCTTGGTCTTGAACCAGTGACATCCGCCTGGTGACCCTCCCCAAGCCCTGCTGCGTATTCTGAGGGGACAGTAAAGCAGAGGTGGCTCGTTCTGCTGCTCCCTGCACTCTATGGCACCCAGAAGGGCCCTTTGCTAAGGCTCTAGGGTCCCTCCACGCCGGGGCGGGGGAGAGGCTTGCTGGTGCTTTAGGATGTCTGCCTTCAGCATCCTAAGGGGCAGAGACGTGGCTGTGTTGAGACACTTCACCAGCTTCAAGGTGCTGAATGACTGAGGTTCACTCTCAGCCGTGGGGACGAAGGCATTTAGAAAACAAGTGGCAAGAAGGAGATAGTGCTGCTCTTTTGGAGAGGATGGAGAGGCCGGGCCACACCTGGCAGTGCTCAGGGACCAGTGTGGTGCCAGACTGGAACAGAAGCAGCGTGGCCACTTGCAGGATAAGTGCCTTCACCTTGCTTTCAGCTTCTCCCCTTGCTGCTGTGTGGCCCGAGGGAGTGACAGTCAGGTCTGCTCTCCTCAAGGTACTGCGCTCTGTTCAGAGACATTGAAGGCCCTGACAAACGACAGAGAAGGAAGTGATTGTTTAGTACCCTTAACTACTGTTACTGTTTGTTAACTGGAAACAAATTATGTGAATAAAAATGGTTTCAGAAACCTAGTAGGAAATTTGGGGGTTTTATTTTATTTTGCTTATTTATGTTGATTTATGTCAGTGTTTCATAAAACAAATGGGACATATCTTAAACTAGGTGTTAGTTTTACCTTGTTCCAGCCAGTTAACAGACTCTGGTCAGGAACACGGTGAATAGGCCCCGAGAAGGGGTGTGGGTGCAGAGAGATGGTCGTACCCTTTGGAAAACATTTGCTGTCTTGGAGTCTCCATAGTAAAGTAACTCCGTGTAGCCAAGGAAAAACATTTTGTCTAGAAAATATCCATTTAAAGACTATGAAGAAAATAGTCTTACTGACAAATATATTTCATTGTATTTCAAGGGACCAGGGGTTTAGAGAATTGGGGTGTTCTTTGATGTTGGTGGCTTAATACGTTCTTTTTCTTACAGTCAGTCCTTTGAAAATTTCTAAGTGCCTTTAATTGACTTCTCTTTAGGATTCAGGTATTCATTTGTGTGTCATTGATGACTCCAATGAACATATGCTCACTGTCTGGGACTGGCAGAGAAAATCTAAAGCAGCAGAAATAAAGGTAAATCTCCCCCCATGTTTAAGTTGCCCTGTCTCCTCGAGTCCATGTGGAAGCAGTTGTGTCTGGGCCGTGGTTCTGGGAGCACATCGCCTGGCGTGGCGTGTCTCCCGGGCTCAGCGCTACTCCTCCGGAGACGCTTCTCACCTCTTGTCTGCAGAAATGCCCGGGCAGGCCTGAGGCCACAGCTCTGTGGCTACCCGCTTCCTGGCCTCGCGTGTGAAGCGGGTGTCCTGCCCAGTGGGGCAGTAGGAAGGATAAAAGGTCAGTACGTGTCAGATCTTGAAATAAGACCCAACACTCTACTTGGCAGCGGCTGCTGCTTCAATATAACAAAATATGTGATCCCGTTCCCTCTTTCAAGCTTCACACAGCTCAAGTGGGGACGAGAAGAGCCGGTGCTCGGTGGTAGGTGTGGAGCAGGCTGCAGTGCTCACCCGTGCTGTGAGATGGTGTGGCTCCCTGTGAGGCAGCTCCCTGTGAGGCTCCCTGTGAAGCTCCCTCTCAGGCTCCCTCTCAGACTCCCTCTCAGACTCCCTCAGAGTCTCCCTCAGAGTCTCCCTCTCAGGCTCCCACTCAGGCTCCCTCTCAGGCTCCAGTGCGCCGTGTGTCAGCGAGCCTGGGATATGCTTGCTGTGCCCGGAGCTGTGGCCCTTTCCTCCTCAAGCATCTCTTGGCTTGCCGGCCAGAGTGGTTCTTTGAGATTGCATGTGGCTCTAGAAAGCAGCCACATTGATTGTACACGAACATGAAGAAGTACCAGGCATGAGCAGACCTTGAACTCTAAACTGCGAAGACACAGTTGTCTTTCTGCCATCATCTGAGTGACTCAGCACAGTGTCCGCAGTGATGGGCACGCTTCCCCTGGGCCTTCTGTGGAAAGGGCGGCCTTTGCCCTGGGCCAGAGCCCTGCGTATCTCACAGGTACACGTGTTGCTCTGGCCAGCCCAGGTGCCCAGCCCCAGCTGAGCCTCTGCTGCCTTCAGCATCTTCCGCCCAGTGCCTGCCTGGGTCGCTGGTGGTGTCAGGCGGCTCCCGCTGGGGCAGGACAGCACCCCTCAGCCTGGACCCTCTTCTAGTTCACTTTAGACGGGCTCTGTCCTGCCTTTATCCACTTAGGCTTAAGAAATTGTTACCTGGCCCGTTAGTCTAAGTCTAAAGTTTTGTCAGAGACTTGAAAGCCAGAGAAAGCGCAGGTGAGTGAGGACTCTGCTAGAGCCACAAGGCGGGCCACGTGACGGAGGCGTCCACCTGACAGTATGTGTGGAAACGTTTACAAGAAAGTGTCAAGGCGGTCAGGGTATAACGGATCTGAAACCTGTGTAGGCTCCTGCTAGGCAGAGAAGGTGAGGCAGCCATTGGGGCTCGGGCGGCTGTCCCTACCCTTGCTGAACCGTGCACACACGTGTGCCCCGGACACAGCCTGTTGAGCTCCGGGTTGTGAACAGCAGCAGGAGATTAGTCTCTTGGCCAGAGGACGGGGAGTCAAAAACGGGTAGCAGAAAGTGGAGGGTTGGGGACTACCGCCCAGGACCCTTCAAGAGGAAATTGTGACTCAAGTTGTGTGGCCTTTCCACAGACAGGCTGGACAGAGGAGCAGCAGCGTGCTTGCTGACTCACACGGTGGTGTGCGCCACTCGGGCAGCGCCCTCCCACTGGGCCACACGTGGTCTCCCAAATATCACCAGGTCCCCAATCACCCCCCAAAAGAAAGATTAAAGGATTTCACTGTTGAGCACTGTTTATTTTATGCTGGTGAAAACAGGTGGTCAGATTTAATTTTTGCTTGTTTCTGGTTTTACTTGGCCCTCACCCAGTGGTGGTCAGGGCTTATTCCTGACTCATCGCTCCTCATAGGCTCAGGAGACCAGGGATGGAACCCAGGTCAGAAGTGTGCAAGGCAGACACCCTGCCCACTGTAGTCTCTGGCCCAGTTTTGTTTTTAGAAAGCATCATCCTTCGGGGGAGATGACTACTTTCCACTTTGCTGTCAGTACATTATGGACCTTTAAGGAGCACACAGTTCTTTTCCCATCAGTACAGCCTGAATTCTGTCCTATCAAAGGGGAAACAGGCAGCCTCCGTTCATCGATATGCTCATACAAGGCCTTTGCAGCTAGGTGCAGGGAGGTAGCTCCAAGGTGAGAACCCGGTTCCACAGCCAGCACTCAGCCCCAGAACACTGCCGGCCTGGCCCCGTTCCCCTAGTGTAGCACAGCGGGGCTCTCAGCTCTGGCTTGTCAGGGAAAGAGCAGAAACACTTCCGTATGGCGAGGGAACCTTGGGAAATTTTTTAAGTTAAGATCAATTCCTTCATTTTATCAGTCTGAAGTAAAGCCTCTGAAATGTTTCATCTTTGCTTCACATTGTCATTTGATAATGATCCTGCACACAAACGCCAGCCAGTCATGACAGCATTCAGCATCCGGAGCCCTCCGCCGTGTCCAGTGTGAACTGCCACTTCAACCATGAGGTGTCAGTTTAGTCAGAATTTAAACATGATTTACTTGAACAGAAAGAGACACCTTCCCCCCCCCCCAATTTCCCCCTTTCATCTTATATAACCCTGCAGTTTACAAAGTTGTTCAGTATGTTACTTTCAATATGCCAACGCCAATGCCACCACCATTATCTCCAGTTTTCCCAACCACCCCTTAAACCTGTCCCCCATATCAAGCCCTTAATAATTTATCTTAGATTGCTTGTTACAATTTGCTAGAAGAATGATCAAAAAAATATTTCCTCAAAAAAAGTTAGTGAAGATTGTGTATCACACTATTGAGTTATTAAGCCCTTGTATAAGAGATTACTACGATGTTGTTACAGGTTAGGCCATCTCTGTGTGTGTGAGTATTTTGTTAATCAAGATTGGACACCTTTTACAGTATATCCCATCCAATCTGATGTTACTCCTGGTTTATCAGTATCACGACCACGTGCTCCAGTAAATCCAAATTTTTAATGAAGTGATACAATTGAAGTTAAATTTTAACTGGGTGGCATTTTGTGGGTATGTGTGTAACTATTAGGGCTTCCAGAAGTTCAGAGAGAAGAGGGGAGGTAGCCCATCCCCAACTGCATGAAAGCCTGAAGATTTCAGTCCCAACCCATTTATCTGAGTTTTTCAACAGACTGTTTTCTGCATGAGGTTTATCCTTAGCAGTGGAGTCTGGCCGGGAACATGGCAGCAATTGTGGAGTGTGGAGGTTTTCAGCTGTTAGGGCACTGTTTGGGCAGGTGCTGGGCTCACCCGCCCACCTCTGGGCTGCTCCGGATGACGCAGATAGCCTAGGGTCCAGAAGCAGTTCCTCAACTCTCTCGAGATTTATTTATGAGTCCCTGGATCATGGCCAGTGCGAGAGCTTCCATGGTGCTCGAGTTGCTTCATGGAAGTTGGGCATGTTTTTCAAAACAATATTCTCAGTTCAGTGGAAAACCTGTGCTTGGTCATGCCTTGCTGACCCTCTGGCACTGAGCTTTCTTTCGTGCCCAGGTTCGATTTAATGAGCTCCTGCTTGGGCCTGTGTTTTATTTCAGTTCTTTGAGTCAGTGCAGTAGCCTGAAGGACAGATCTCTGAGTCAGTGATATTTTCTTGAATTGCTGACCATCAGTAATGACAATAATAGGCCTGTTCCTTTGTTTTCACATAGGGGTCATGCCCCCTAATGCTAGGGCTTCATGCTGGGGGTGCTTGGAGCTGGCACTGCCGGGGGCCACCAGGCCACACCTGCAGTATTGGGACCCCATGTATCCCTGGTCTCAAACCCAGGGCTCCCCATGTCAGGCATTCGCTGTCACTGTAAGCCGCATCTCCTGCCCTCTTCTTTTTTCAGTCAAAAATGTCTTGAAGATATTTTGCACATTGCTCCTGATTTTATAGTTTCAGTGAACATTTCTCTGTGCACAAAATTAAAGATTAAAACTAACCAGGCCAAAGATATAGGAAGGTCTTACCTTTCATGCAGCCAACCCGGGTATGAAGCCAGCATCCCATGTGGTCCCCTGAGCACTTCAGGAGTGATTCCGGAGCACAGAGCCAGGAGTAAGCCCTGAGCACAGCAGGCATGGCCACAAACAAAACAACTAATTTACATGCATTCCTCATGCAGTTACTGTAGATAGCACAATAATTACTATAAGTATACATAAGGATATTAAAATCAAATCATAGTAAAGACTTTTTTTTTTTTTTCGGGGACTGAGATCGTGAGGGTGGGAAGAGGTGTTTGCCCGAGACTTCTCCCTGTCTAAATAGCTCACAGCTCCTTGATCTTGATGAGGATGCACATTCACCCCAAGCTTTGTCTCTCGTTTCACAGACGACAAATGAAGTTGTTCTGGCTGTGGAATTCCACCCAACAGATGCAAACACCATAATAACCTGTGGTAAATCCCATATATTTTTCTGGACCTGGAGTGGCAATTCACTAACAAGAAAACAGGGAATTTTTGGGGTAAGGGCCCAAATGTCATTACTCTTGTTATAAAACTAAGACTTTTTAAGTAAGTGTAAAATGACCGTGCCAACGGGACGACTGAACATCCTTGTTGTTTCATCATAGAAATACGAAAAGCCCAAATTCGTGCAGTGCATGGCGTTCCTGGGGAACGGAGACGTGCTCACCGGAGACTCGGGCGGCGTCATTCTCATATGGAGCAGGACGGCTGCTGAGCCCACGGCCGGGAAGGGGCCCAAAGGTGCGCTGTGCCGGCTCCCTGTTCCCCCCACCCCCACTTGAAGAGTTTCAGGGGGGTCTTTTCCAAATGAAACCATTTGCTTTTCGTTACAGTTTATTAAGCTTGTTGCCTGCATTTGATAACACTGAGCCTTCCTTGTAGGAGGCAAGAGGCAATAGGCAATACGAAGTAATCAGGAGGCGACACAGGTGTCTGATTAATGTAAGCTGTGTAAATACTCGCTCGAGAGACCATCCTGGTATTCTGCTCTTGTGAGCCAGCCAGCACAGATGGCAGCTTCTGCTGAGCCCTCGGCTGGGTGGGTGAGAGCGCAAACTCCCGAAGGGACCTCGTCAGGGTGGCTACGGAGGGTGGCGCTGCGCTCAGTGAAACGGTCCTCCAAGTAGCTTGTGTTGGACTCTTTTAATGGATGGAGACGGTCTCGTGGTGAAGGATATGGCTCAAGTAGAGAAGCACACTGTGGCATGTGCCAGGCCCTGAGTGCTCCCCCGGGCACCACTGGGTATGGCCCCTCCAGAGGCGAAGAGAGCAGTAATAGGAGAGCACTGCTTTTCAGACGGTTCCTGCAGAGGGCCTCTGGGTGGAAGCCAGCCAGACCTTTGACCGGTCTCTGATACTGCATTTATCTTAACAGACCTGCCGAGACAGAGTCCACAGAGACCGAAGTGAAAAGAGCTTTTCCATTTGCCTGCCTTGTCCCTCCCAGGGCACTTAAAAAGTGTTTTGAACATCCAAGAAAGCTGGGCTGCCTTCCAGCCGTCATAGCCGTTCTGTTGGGCCTGTTCCCCACGACTGGGACGGGGACGAGGCTGTCTCAGGGCCACAGCATAGGCTGTCTGGTGGGTCCTGGTTCCACCCCCACCCCCGTGCAAGAACAGAACCAGACAGGTGCTTCTCTGCTGCCCGGTGGGGTGTCCATCTGGGCAGAGGGAGGAGGGTAGCCCTGGGCTGCGCAGACGGCGCCCAGGCCGGCTGTGGTGGCTGAAGATGAAGGGTTTCGTGCATAGTTACCGGAACATTCTGGCCTGAGTCTGGGTCACAGCCTCGGCACCGAGCTAGCTGTGTGGGCCCCGAGCAGGCCCTGCACTGACTTCTCGAGCATCAGCTGACAGCGCCCCTCTGTGGGCAGTAGCTGCTGCTTCCCAGCTTTGTCTTCCGGAAGAATGCACTGAAATACTTGCTGAGTGGGAAAGAGTGTACTGTTTGTTCCCTGAGGGCTGGAGAGACAGGACAGAGGCCGGTGCCGGCCTCCCCGCCCAGGTCCCCAGCACCATGCACCCTGAGTCACGTGCACCCACCTCCCTGCTCCAGAATCAGGAGACGCGCTGCAAACACGCTCCGGTCATGGGATTGTGGCTGTTTCTCAGTTGAGCAGGCGATAGTTCTGCTCCCATTTTCTTCCCAAAGAGACTGAAACTTGCTGGGCACACAGCAGGACTCAACACGGCCCAGCATGGCGAGGCCCTGGCCGACTCCTGACAGAGGGGACAAAAGGAAGCAGCTGGGGCTGTTCTCACGTGCCTCTGTCTGTCCCCCCACCGCGCAGGCGTCTACCAGATCAGTAAGCAGATCCGAGCCCACGACGGCAGCGTGTTCACGCTCTGTCAGTTGCGGACTGGGGCGTTGCTGACCGGAGGAGGGAAAGACCGGAAAATCATTCTGTGGGATCACAACCTGAGCCCCGAAAGGGAGATTGAGGTAAGCAGTGCTCGGAGGAAAGGCCAGATTGTGTGCCCAGAGTGGGGGGTTGGCAGGAGTAAGGCCTTGGGCTACCTCCCAGGCTTTCTCAGCCCCCAGGACAGTGTGACCCCGACCCTGGGTGCTGGGGACCCCCAGGCCCACCCCAGTGTGATGCCTGGGGAGGACCTTCTGGTGCCAGGATTGAACGGGGCCAACCACAGGCAAAGTACTGTTTCTCTCCGACCCCACCCATTGCCCTCCCTCTTTCACTCCTCTCATATTTCTCTGGATAAATGCTATTTTACTTCAAATTAAAATTGAAACCGTTGATAATGTTTTAATATAACAGCCTTTGTGAAATACAATGAAATGCTAAAAATCATTAGTGCAAGATCACTGTTTCCGAATCTGAAGTTTTGCCCCTACCTTCCCGGCACTGGAAATGCGGCTGGCAGTAGAGGACTAGTGGGTGTTGGTGTGGTGAGCTCCCAAATGCCCCTTCCAGGTCCCTGACCAGTACGGAACCATCAGAGCCGTGGCCGAGGGAAGGGCAGACCAGTTTTTAGTGGGCACATCGCGGAACTTCATCTTACGGGGCACCTTTAATGACGGCTTCCAGATAGAAGTGCAGGTAAGCTGTGTGGTGGGTGCTGGCTGCGTGTTCTCATGGCGTCTCGGGTTCTTAGGACTGTTCTGGTTTTATCTCCAGGGCCACACAGATGAACTTTGGGGTCTTGCCACACACCCTTTCAAAGATTTGCTTCTGACATGTGCTCAGGACAGACAGGTGTGCATGTGGAACTCGGTGGAACACAGGCTGGAGTGGACTCGGCTTGTGGATGTGAGTCAAACGACACCCAAGGTTACCCTCTCCGCAGCACCCACACTAGTCGGAAGGACTCTGCGCTGGCTGGAGCCAGGAAAGTCACACGGGCTCCCTGGGCACACTCTGCAGCCGCAGATTAGGCATACCGCACGCGCCCCGTGCTGCGTACTCAGGACGTCATCGCTGTGGAAAGGCCTGGCCTCCCACCATGCGTCAGCCCTCCCAGCCCACGGCCCTGCCCCACGGCACGGCACATGCTTTCCCCGGCGCTAAGGACAGGCTAACTGTTGGTTATTGCAACTGTCGGTCCATACACAGCCTCTAGCATGTCTTCATCCAGCCCCCAAACTCGGCACTTGTGGCCTCATTCCACTGCCCGTCCACACGGAGAGGTTGGCTGGGCCCCCACGGCTCTGATCTTCTCTTCTCCCCAACCCTGCCTGTCACTCTTCCAGGAACCAGGACACTGTGCGGATTTTCACCCCAGTGGCTCAGTGGTGGCCATAGGAACGCACTCGGGCAGGTAAGGTCTCTAGGGGAAATAGAGCCCTGGGAATGGCGGGCAACCTCGGGTGGCGCTTCTGCCCGCTCCGCCGTGCCTGCACACCGCCCGGCCCCTCGCAGCACTCAGCCTCAGCAGGCTCCCCGGACAGACCCGTCGCTCCACTGCGTGGGGAGTGGGGATGGGGAACACAACTCCGCCAGTAGTGTGAGAGAATGTCCTGGAGGAAGGAGGCTGGACATAGCTTCCGAGAGACCCGACTGCAGGGACGGTCCCGCACGCTCGTCCCTCCTCTGCACATTGCTTTGTGGGGTCAGGAAGAGTCGTCTTTCTAGGGAGCGACTGAAGCAGGACTAGCCCCGGAGAGCCCATTTCAGAAGTCGGTTGTTGGAGCTTGTGCCCTCCTGCCCCTTCTAAATGCCGCCTGGCCGGGTAGCAAGGGGCTGTTTCCGCAAGCCGCTGCTGCCATCCACGCAGACCCGAGGGAAGGTCTCCCAGGGCCAGCTTGCCTTCATTCTCCTCTCACGGGCCCCTTTCGTTGCCTTCGCTAGTGACGGCCCTCACGCGAGTAACAGATCCCTGCCAGAAGCAGAGGGCAAATCCCAGCTCAGGTGCCACGAGTACACCCAGAGTACACCCATCGCAGGTGTGGAGTACTGACTTCTGTTGAGGTGTTACTACTGTAGCCGAGCTTGTAACAATGTTACTTAAATTTGCCAGTTCATTTTATTCCAACAAAACTCAGATATTCAGAGTTTAAGTTGGCGTTTCAGTTTATTTTCCCCTTTTCCTACTTGGATATTAAGTAACACCTCCAGAAGTCAGAACATACTCGGCTCCCTTCTCGTACAGGACTTTCCTCCCGGATCTAGAATCATGAAACTGTCTCTTCAGAGAAAGGCGAACCCTGAAACCTGTGTGACTCCTGTGAGTCCTGTTGACGGGAGTGACCGTTAGAACGAGGCTGTCCGGGAGAGGCCTGCGGGCTGCTTCTGGATAGAGACAGCTCTTCTCTCGGGTCTCCGAAACACGCCCACGATGCCTTATTCCACCCAGGTCCGAGAGCTGCTTAGGCTTGAGCTACTAAGCAACATACCGAGATCACCTTGTAGGGTTTAGAGGACAGTATTCTTACACTCCAAACTAAGCCTACACTGAAGGACCTGGGCTCTAATACTAAAGTCTTCAGAAAACCTTAAAGGAATTTCTCCCAGTTTCCATTCCTGGAGCCTGATCAGAGTAACACAGATGCTAAAGCTGTTAGAAAGAAGAGCTACCGTTTGTTCAGTATGTGACCACAGGCCTCGTCCTAAGTCCATTTTATAGTCACAACAGCGTTTGTTAAAGCTTCTGTTATGTTGGAGCTTTTGTTTTTTGGTGAAGCAGCGTGGTCCTATCGAAACTTACTTAGAAAGACAGGAGAGAGAGGACGTGTTGGAGAGAACACGGGTTTCTCCAGAGTGACATAAACAAGCCAGCAGGATGTGTGTTCCGAAAGAACACGGCTTGGAGGGTGAGCCCTGGATGGCTTTGGGGTGGGAGTGGGTGTCTGTTGGGTTCTTACAGACCCTGTCTATCTCTGCTACACAGATAGCAGACCAAGACCCATTCTGGTTTAGTCGCTGGGATTGAGCTGGGATTTGAACTCGGTTTCTTCCTCTTTCGGACACACTCCAGCAGTGCACCGGGGCTCCTCTGTACACAGGGTCCCATGCGTACAGGGCCAGGGGTCAAGCCCAGGTAGGCCGCGTGCAAGGCACGCACCTTCCTCACTGTGCTGTCGCTCCGGCCCTAAATACTTTTCGTGAAGGATAGTTGGGGCTCTCAGTCTGATGCTGTTGGCCTCCCAGACCCCCCCTTTTCTGTCTTGTCTTTTTTTGTTGGGGGCAGGTGTTACTCCTGGCCATGCTCGGGGGACCATACGAGATGCTGGGGATCCAACCCACGTCAGCCACGTGCCCGGCAAATGCCCTACCAGCTCTGCTATCGCTTCACCCCGAGCTCAGTTTCTGTGTGGTCCCACTGAAAGACAGTCTCTTCCCACTGCCACCTGGACTGTGGGGGCATGCTGACTGTCACTGGGTACCAGGGCACCACTCCGGGGAGTGTGGGACAGCAGGGTCTGACCCTTACCGCCCTTGTTCGGGTGGTGCAGGGTATGCACCAGGTTTGGTTTCTGTGGGGCCACGCTGGGCGGGGCTCGGGGCTCGCACGTGGAGCCGGAGCCTGCACTGCGCTCTCTCTACAGCCCAGGCCCCAGCTTCTAAGATAAGACATCTGCTTCAAGCACATTGGAATTACTTTGTATTTTTACGTCCGTGACATCATCATTATGAACTTGCTGAGTCCAAGCGACTCGAGAATTGAGCCGGTGTTTTCTTAGTCGTGAGTGGGAACGCCTTGAGGAGACTGTTAGTGAGCAGCGGGGGTGGGGTCGGGCCGACACAGCTCCTGTCTGCTGAGTCTCGACTTAGAGGACTTTCTCCTTTTCATTTGTCGGTTTCATTTTTTGGCCACGCCTGGCTGGATTCAGGGCTGACTCCTGGCTCTGCACCAGGGGTCTCTTCCGGGGGGCACAGGGGAATATGGATATGCCGGGGATCGAACCCGGGCCAGCACATGCAAGGTGCCCTCCTCATACCCCATGCCATCTCTCTGGACCCTCTCCTTTATTTTGAGAGGGGCCTGAAGGCCCTGGCTGTGCTCCCTAAAAACGGCTGTCCACACCCTGGGCCTTAAAAGCCATGGAGGAGCTAGACTTTGGTGTTGGGAGGCCGGCCCCAGGTCTCACACAGGCAAGGCTGCACTCACTCAGGGCTCTGAAGCTTAATGCAGGACACTGAGGCCGTGCAGGGTGCCTCCTCCCCTGACCTAATGTGGCAGTTAGATCATCGCCAGAAAGACTGTCGCTAACATACTTCTTTTTTTTTTTTTTTTTTTTTTTTTTTTGCTTTTTGGGTCACACCTGGCAATGCACAGGGGTTCCTCCTGGCTCTGCACTCAGGAATTACCCCTGGCCGTGCTCAGGGGACCATATGGGATGCTGGGGATTGAACCCGGGTCGGCCGCGTGCAAGGCAAACGCCCTACCCGCTGTGCTATCGCTCCAGCCCCCTAACATACTTCTTAATGGGGAAAAATTAAATATGTCGTGCTAATACTTCACATCCTAATCTTCGTGAAGCAAGGGTTCTTTTTAATAGTTTCATTGGATAATCCATACCATAAAATTCGCCCATTTAAACATTTGCTTCCCAGGCAGTGCTGCCGTGGCCGTCTAACCCTAGGGCCTTCAGTTTAGCTGACAGGAAGCCCTTGGTCCGTTGTCCGCCAGTGCTCAGCCCACCCTGCACTGGGCCTGTGCAGCTGCTCTCACTCAGCACACCCCTGCTCGGTCCCTAGCATAGTGTGTGAGCACTGCCAGGAGTGACTCTTGAGTGCAAGAGTAAACCCCGAGCACTGCCAGGTGTGGCCGCCAAAATAAATAAAATCTAAATTTAAAAAATTACTTAAGAAATTTCAAGACTGTTATAAGGGGAGAAAGTGTCAGCCGCCGTCTTCCCCGTGGACGCTGGTGTCTGAGGAGTGTGCTTCTTCCCGAGCAGGTGGTTCGTCCTGGACGCGGACACGAGAGACCTGGTGTCCATCCACACGGATGGCAACGAGCAGCTGTCTGTGGTGCGCTACTCCGCGGGTGAGCGGCGGCCGGACCCCCCACCTGTCACAGCCAGGCTGTCCCCGACAGAGCCCCCTGCTGCGGGGCACCATGGGAAAGCCCCCCCCAGCGCATTTGTCCTCAGTTTCTTTCCAGTCGTGGCAAAATGACTAGTGCAAGTGGGACAGCTAAAATCTGTGTGGCTGTTGTTTGGTGTGTGGGCAGGATAGCAGGAGAAGGTGCCCCCTCAAATGCGGCGAAGAGCCCCTGAGCAGAGGAGACGGCCCCATGGGGTGGGCTGTGAGCACCCCTGCAGGCGGGCTGCTGGCCCCAGGCTCCAGGTCTTTTGAGTGCATCAGAAGGTGCCACGGAGCTGAGGAGATGATGAGAGGGTGGGGCAAGGCACTGCTTCATACCCGGCACCACGTCCATTCCCCTGAGCACAGCACCAGGAGTAAGCCCAAAGCACTGCCAGGTGTGGCCCCCAAAACACAGAAGAACCAGAGTAATAAAATGGAACATTTGTGAGATAGGGACACTCGGGCTCCAGTATAGCACTGTTAACAAGATCTTGCCGTCCTTCTCTCTTTCACCTGTTCCCTCCCTGTTCCCTTCTAGACGGCACCCTCCTGGCCGTGGGGTCGCACGACAACTTTATTTACCTCTATGCAGTCTCAGAAAACGGAAGAAAGTACAGCAGATACGGGAAGTGCTCTGTAAGTAGTGAAGTTCAGGGGAGTTGTAAAGTTAGACTGCTTTCTGCCGTCAAGGGGAGAGTTAGGGCTGTGTCTACTGTTTGCCACCCTTAGCTACTTGTCATGCTCGGTCCACACTCTGAAAGGACTCCTCCTTTTGGTGACGGTTTACTTGTTTCTCCACGACCAGTTTTCTGTAATTTTGGTTTCCTGTTTTGTTTGGAGGCCACACCTGGCTGTGGGCAGCTCCCATCCTGGGCCTGCAACCCAGGCCACCTCTAGCAAAGCACAGTCAGCCCTTTGAGCTGTTCTTCGGCCTCCTCTGAGACTCATTTTTAGATGGTTTCTCAGATTGGGGGACTCTCAGGAGAACAATTTCTGGGGATAGGGGAGCATCTGAAAGGAGCAGGTCCCTCGCTTTCATCTGGGTAGACAGTGGTTCTTGTGTCAGTTTTCTGGCACTGAGAGTAAAATCATTTGTAGGATAGAGACGACCTTCCACTTAGCAAATGGAGAAACGTCTTCCTAGAACTTGGCCTGACGCCAGCATCTGTGTGGGATTTGCGTCTCACCCTGCTGGGAGCACCAGCTTTCCCTTAGACCTGGGCTCAGACCCGGCTCTGTCCCGCTCCCCGCCTGCATCCGGCCACATCTCACCATAGTGGATTCTTAGACAGTTTTTGGCGTGAGAGTTCAGCGTATGCAGACTTACTTCTTTAAAAATGAGATAGCGGGGCTGGAGCAACAGCACAGCAGGAAGGGCGTTTGCCTTACGCGCGGCTGATCCGGGTTCCATTCCCAGCATCCCATATGGTCCTCTGACCACTGCCAAGGGTAATTCCTGAGTGCAGAACCAGGAGTAACCCCTGTGCATTGCCGGGTGTGACCCAAAAAAGAAAAGAGAGAGAGAGAGAGAGAGAGAGAGAGAGAGAGAGAGAGAGAGAAAGAGAGCTTTCCCTGTATTTTCGTTTGGAATCAGCATACTGCCTGGTGAATTAATAGCCAGATCCCTGGGTACTCAGAATAGTCGGAGGGAATTAACAGATCCAGTTGTTAAACTTAGGACACACAAGACTTATTCTCTTAGACTTACTCCTGGCTCTGTGCTCAGGGCCCACTGGCTCCAGGGATCAGACCCAGGTATGCTGAGTGCAAGGGAAGAGTCCTCCCCTCAGTACTATCTCTTTAGCTCCCTGCCTTTTTTTTTTTTTTAATTTTTAACATATTTTATACTGCATGGGTTTTTTTGTTTGTTTTTGTTTTGCCTTTTTTTGGGTCACACCTGGTGATGCACAGGGGTTACTCCTGGCTTTGCACTCAGGAATTACACTCCTGGTGGTGCTAGGGGATCATATGGGATGCTGGGAATCGAACCCGGGTTGGCCGCGTGCAAGGCAAACACCCTACCCTCTGTGCTACCGCTCCAGCCCCTTATAAACGCAGCCTAGAAACTGGTCTATCAAGCAACATCCAAACTTTGAGAGTTCTCCAAAATCTTTAACAGTTATAAATCAGTGTCAATTAAGCAAATCTTAATTTAGTTGACTTGTCTTAATGCACAGGGAATAGTATAATATGATCAGGTGGAACATTCCACTGAAAGGCATTTTCATGTTAGTAAAGTTCACCAGGCATCAAAGATCTATTTTTTTTTTACCTCAGCCTTTGAAGAAATTCGTGTCTTCATAAAGATAGTGTTAAACTCTGATGTCTCAGTCCTTTGAAGCCTCATCCACTTGGCATTGCTTCTTACTAGGGTCTTGTGATCTCAAATTTGGCTCTCACCTATTTACCCTTTGTCCCTTTCCATGCTAACAGTCATCTTTTTTTCTTTTTTAATTTTTGTTTTGTTTTGTTTTTTTGCTTTTTGGGTCTCACCCATCCATGCACAGGAATTACTCCTGGCAGTGCTCAGGGGACCATATGGGATGCTGGGAATTGAACCAGGGTGAGCCATGTGCAAGCAAATGCCCTCCCCACTGTACTGTCGCTCCAGCCCGTAACGTTCATCTTCTGAGTGTTAAGCGAATATGAAAAGGTGGTGTGGCCGGAACTACCACATGATGAGTGAGGACACTGTGGGTGGGATGTGCACTGTGCATGTCCTCACAGCAGCATGTGTGACACACGCATACGAAAATGCCACACATCACACGCTGCGTAACTGAGGCCTTGAGTAGGTCTCACAGAGAACTCCAGCTGTTGGGATCTTGATATCCAGAAGCTCTTTTTAACTCGTGTCTCACGAAGCTCTAGGACTTGGGGCTGTGTGACACAGACCTGATCTTACCTGCTCTGGGGCTCCCCTGTGTGCCCTCCAGATGATCCCCAGCCAGTTTCCCAGTCCTGGGCGACTGCAGGAAGCTGTGTCCAGCCCCACCTCCACCCCTCCAGCAGCTAGCTCAGGGGATCACTCAGCTGTTGGGGTGAGAGCGGCTCCACAGAGGTCTGCGCACACGGTGGTCAGCTGCCAAGGACACCGGTCTCACGAGGCCTCTGGATGCAGCCAGCCGAGCAGCATCTCCCCGACTGCCCCACGGAGCCAGCGGGGCTCCAGCGTTGCGGCTGCTTTTATTCCTTCTCATGTCCCGGTAGAAGCTTCTGGCACAGTCTCGGGCTTTCTGAGAATCTAGCTCAGAGGGATCAGGGTCAGCAGGATCCCCAGGACTTGGCGATCACGCCAGGGTCTTCCCTGCACGCGCCAGACGTCCGCTGAAGCCGCCTGTTCCTCCCCAGGGCCATTCCAGCTACATCACACACCTGGACTGGTCCCCAGACAACCAGTACATCATGTCCAACTCGGGAGACTACGAGATCCTGTACTGTGAGTCCAGGCCAGCCTGACGTGCAGAGCATGCGCACTGGCCTCGGCCAGCTGAGAACTGGCACTGGGGCGGGGGGCGGCAGCAGGGCTGGGCAGGACCCTCACGGAGCTGGGAAGGCTGCAGTGGACGGGCAGCCACACTTTCTCAGGGCAGAAAACCCAGCAGCTCCGTAACCGCTGTTGAACACATCCACTCCCTGAGCGGTGCCCTCATGTTTCCTAAATGCCACTGTGACCACCCGTCTCTCCACGGGCAGGGGACATCACTCACGGCTGCAAGCTCATAAGGAACCGCTCCGACTGCAAGGACATTGACTGGACCACGTACACCTGCGTGCTGGGCTTCCAGGTCTTTGGTGAGTCCCGTGGGGAGCCAAAGGCAGATGTTGCTGCTGTCTGCAGGGAGGGCAGGGAAAGGGCTGCTCTGGGAGTGGGGCATGCCCAGGGGTCCCCAGAACCAAACCCACCTACCAAAACAACAGTCGCTGTGTCTTTGATAGTGTCAGATTGCAAGAACTGAACTGTATTAGGGTTAAACCAACATAAAGTTTGTTCCTGGGAGAATCCAGGAGACTCTGGTTCCCAGCAAAGATGCACTGTAGCACTGTCGTCCCATTGTTCATCGTCCCATTGTTCATCGATTTGCTCGAGCGGGCACCAGTAACGTCTCCATTGTGAGACTTGTTACTGTCTTTGGCATATCGAATATGCCACGGGGAGTTTGCCAGGCTCTGCCATGCGGGTAGGATACTCTTGGTAGCTTGCGGGGCTCTCCGAGAGGGACAGAGGAATCAAACCCGGGTCAGCCGCATGCAAAGCAAACCTCTACCTGCTGTGCTATTGCTCCAGTCCCCAGCAAAGATGATGCACTGGAATTCACCAGGTGATCCCAACAGTCTTCTCACTGTCTGTCTTCCAAGTGGAAGCTAGAGCTTTGGCATTCGGAGGCCTTTTAGGTAGTGGCACTCCGGCCCTTCAGAACCTGCTCTTGGCAGCTCCCTGGCGTGCTCCTCAAGGACTAGCACCCTCAGCTTCTCCCCAGCACCCACCCAGCTACATGGTCCCTGACCGGGCCACTCTCACAGCTGCCCCCATGGACCCGGCTGCTGCTTCCTCTCCCCACGATGCCCAGTGGACACCAGCAGCTTTGCTCACCCGTGCCCGGCCTGTGGCGCTGGGGCTTTTCCCACTTTGCAGCTCCGACAAGTCACACTGTCCTGAGTGCCCCTTTGCCTTTTCCCTGGCCGGTGCCTTCTGGGCCCAGAGCAGCTCAGTGGCGTCAGGCGTGCTCACCTGACGTCAAGTGAGGCAGATTCTCAAGCCCTGGTGCCATCTGTAGGGGCCCTGCTGTCTGGGGTCCCAGCAAGGACAGAAAATGGCTTGAGAGGCTCTAAATGCAACGGGGGGGGGGGGGGGGCAGAAGAACCCGGTGCCACCCTGCACCAGCGGCCCCATTCTGGGAACGGACTGCTGATGGGGCATTACTCTGGGCGAGACTTTAGCCAGGCCTTCCCGCGCTCGCTGCCTAACGCGTCAGGGGTATCTTTGTTCTGCGGGGCAGTGACCCACAGGAGGCGGTCAGCTTGGCGAGCTGGGAACAGGCTTGTGCCCGTCGTGGCGAGATGACCCCAGGGCTCAGGGATTTGCTGAGATTCCTTTGTGTGTAAGTCACAGTTGCCAGGGAGCACAAGTGGCTGCCTCTGCCGCTCCCATTCAGAAAGCATCTTAAGGACCCCCAATGTGGTCCACGGGCCTTTGCAGGACCCCCAAGTGTGATCCGCGACACTGAGTGGCCGTGCCCATCACAGGACGGTCTGCAGTGGGCCTCTGACACACACCCCTGCGTCCACGACTCCAGAGGTTATTTGGGTTCCACTGCACCATCACTGCTCGTCCGTGGGTTAGGGAGAGGCAGGAGCCAGGCTGACGCTGCCCACCCTGTCTCACCTCTTGCCCAGGGGTCTGGCCAGAAGGGTCGGACGGGACCGACATCAACGCGCTGGTGCGCTCCCACAACAGGAAGGTCATCGCTGTGGCCGACGACTTCTGCAAGGTCCACCTGTTCCAGTACCCCTGCTCCAAGGCCAAGGTGAGAGCCGTGTGCCGGGAGGGCTGATGAGAGCGCTTGGGTTTGGGCCACACCCAGCGGTGCATTTCTCAGGATGTCCACAGTGCTGGACACAGCCCCAGCGCCCAGGCAGTGCACCAAGAAGGGGCCGGTTTCCGCCTAGTGTGCAGGGAGGGTCCCCCCACCTTCTGGCTTCTCCCCACAGGCGCCCAGTCACAAGTACAGCGCTCACAGCAGCCACGTGACCAACGTCAGCTTCACACACGATGACGGCCACCTCATCTCCACCGGTGGGAAGGACATGAGCATCATCCAGTGGCGGCTGGTGGAGAAGATGTCCCTGCCGCCCGGCGAGCCCGTCTCCACAGACCCTCCTCCCGCCAGAGCCCCCGAGAGCGAGAGCCCCCCGCTGCCCCCCGCACCCCTGACTGAGGCCACGGAGCCGCCCCGCAGCACCCTTGCCCCCCTGGAGAACAGCCTGGAGCAGCCCGCAGGGCCTGGCGAAGCCCCCAGTGAGGGGCAGAGCGAAGAGGGCAGCGAGGACCTGGTCGAGGAGGCCGTGTGTGAAGAGGCGCTGGTGGCGGCCACTGCCAACCCAGACCCCGGGGAGCCGCACCCACTGCCCTGACCGCGCCGAGGCCAGGGACAGAGTTCGGAGAGCCGGGCCCAGGGGCTGTGCTAAGAAGTCGGCCCCGACCTGCTCTCTGAAGTGACCACTGAGGGTGGTGTGAAGACTGGAACGGGCACAGCTGCATGACGTGAGGCACCTAGGAACAGCGAGCGGCAGCCCTGGGGCCCCCGGGTGCTCCCGCGTGCCGTGCACCAGCCCCTCCCGGGCCGCCGCCGTGGGACTGAGAACACGGTGGTTTGCCAGCCGCCCTGCTGTGGAGGAAACCGACACTCAGATCACGGCCCGGGACGGGCCTGCGCTGCCAGGCTCCACAGCCAAGCGGACGGAAGGGGAAACCGCACGCCTTTAAACCAGACCGGCGGCTTTCTGCTCAGCCTTCACTGTGATGTGTTCGCTCAGTAATGAGAGAAATACACAGTGAGTTCAATGATTAGATCGGTGCTTGAAATCTGTCCTTTGTAATTTTTTTTTTTGTACAAATTATCTTGAGGGATGAGATAGAAAATTGCAAGGCTTCTGTAGCCGTGTGAACAGCCCCAGAGACTGTCCCTACCAGACGTGCCATCTACGCATTGTCCGCTGGCCCCGCGGCCTCTGAGCCTCCGCCCCAGCACGGCCCCGAGCCACTGGTGGGGGCCGGCGTTGGATTATGCATTGACTCGTTTAAGTTTTGTCCGACTCGTTTTTTTCTATGTGTTTCCTACTTTAAAAATTACTGAAATAAGAATTTCTTATGTACTTGTTTATACTTTGATTATAAAAAAAAAACTGTTTGCCTTATTTTTTGACTTGCTGCATTGTTTTGATACCTTGTTTCCCAGGTTGAATCATTTTTAGAAACTTTGGATGAGTTCAGAAGTCTTAAGTATGCAAGAGTTTACGTGACTGTGTCATTCCAAAGTGCATCAGAACTGTCATTCCTTCTAGTATCTTCTCAGGAGTAATACAAATCAGGTAGTTCATCATCCTTTGGTAACCTACAGACTCCAGTGAGCCCCACGGAAACCCACGACATCTGTACGTGAGGGTGGGGGTGTGCGAAGGGCGAGTGCAGACACTCAGTCTGTGTGTATCTGAGTCCGATACACACACTGAAATACTCAGTGTCTCTGTGTAGATAGATGTCCGCGTATATCTTTCCTTTTGTTTACAGCTACTAAACAAAACCTCAAAGTAGTGCTCTTCCAAAGAGGCCGAGATTCCAAGAACCCTGTTTTCAGAATGTTCTGCACCCGAGCACCGGTGGGCATATGCTGCCCGCAAGTGTGGAGGGGCTGGGGCGCAGTCGCCCACCCGTGGGGTTGCTGCGACGCTCGGGTGGTCATTCCCAAGGACACTGCTGACTTGCAGAAGGCGCCCAGTTCTGCACTGCAGCGGCGACTGTGAGTCCATGAACCTGTGACCACAGTTGGGAATGGGTGGAACTAAGAAATGTCCGTGTCTTTAGAAAAACTTGTGAATGAAAATGAACCCAAGTGTTTCCATGTGAGGATGTTGAGCCATTTCTATTATGCATTCCTGTCTCATGGCAGAAAACATTGATTAAAACACAACCAAAACATCTCCTTGTTTGTGTGACTTCTTCCTTCACCTGCACCGTTTACTTCCCGTTCTCAAGACTGGGGAAGTCCACCGCCTGGAGGAAGTGACGTCTTTGCTCCTCCGGGGGCAGGAGACACTTCATTCACAGCTTGGCCCACTACCCCCTCTACCCCCCGGGCTGAGGGCCCGCCCTGCCCGCAGCCCGCCCCTCCTGCTGCCCAGGCCAGCAGCCCTGTCATGGGAGAGGGCATCTCGAGCTTCCAGGGCCAACGCCAGATTTTTTTCCCTGGGGCAGGCTGGACCTGGTTCCCGTAACAGGGCAGGGAGCCGGCCAGGCGGGCCTTGAGCGGGGAGGGGGCTGCAGTGTGGGAGGTGGGCCCTTGTCTTGCACGTGGCTTACCCTCATTTGATCCACCAAGCCCCACCAGGAGGAGCTACCAAGTGAATCTCGGAGAGCAAAAGTGGCCAGGATGCTGAGGGGACACTGGCTGTCACAGGAACTCCTGCTCTGCAGGGGACAGGTGCTGGGCACGCCTATGTGGTGACCGAGTCAGCCTTGGTGCTCAAGTGGGGGAATCCCACACCTGAGGCCAGGCACCCCCCAAGGGCCTGACGCTGACCCAGTGAGGTACAGACTCAACTCACCAGAGAAGGGCAGTGGACGGGACCAAGGAGGTGCCTTCAACTGCTCTTGCTTCCGGCTGACCATGTCACCTAGTCCTGGGAGTCTCCAGGAAGGAGCCCAGTTACAGCCTCCCTCAGCCTGATCCACTCTGACCTGTGGCCCAACCCTAAGCCTGCAAGGCCTGTTGGTGGGAGGAAGGGACCCCCCAGCTATGGGGCCTGGTCTCTTCGGGAATGGCTCCCCCCAGCCTGGGGTGGTCCCATTTTACAGCACGAGGGTTGCCGAAAGGAGCAGTTGATAATCGTAAGCCTGTCCCCTGCCCTCAGGAGTACGTGACTGATCAAGCAGACCCACCACTATCATATCTGCAGCAGCCTCAGAAACCAGCACCCAGCACCTTTAGTGTGTTCCCGGGAGCATGTCCCTGTGTGCATATTCCTGCACACCTATTCCTGTGAGCTACTCCTGTCTGTCGTCCTGTGTGCATATGTTCCTATGTGCATGTTCCTATAAGTGCCCACATGAGAAAGCAAGAAAACACCCAGGACAGAGTTCCCAAAGGAGTCAAACTCAGAAGGGTAAACTAGGCACTACTTTTCTCTATTCCCCGTCTGTCAATTCAAAACAAGTGAGGGTGAAACACTGAACAAGAATTCATTCGTGTGTGCGTGTGTTTGAAAACACTGAACAAGAATTCATTCGTGAGTGTGTGTGAGTGTGTGTAGAGATTAGGGCCTCACCTGGTAGCACTCAGGTCACTCCTAGAGGGGCTCAAGGACTAGATGGGGTACCAGGAACTGAGCCCAGGTCAGCTGATTGCAAGGCCAGCGCCTTCCCCTGTATCTCTCTGGCCAGAATCCAGAACACACGTTCAAGATGCGGATCAGGCTCTTATCCTGAACTGCCATGGTGGGCAACCCTCGCACCCAGTCCTGATCCCCCCTCTCTAGTGCTCCAGAGCCAGCCACTGCGGGAAAAGATGGAGGGGCAGGGTGCCACACGGCCAACACCAGCAGCCCCACACACCGTGGCCTGGGGCAGTAGACTCAGGTGTCCGCACACTTGGTTCTGAAGCTACTCGGCAAGTCACCGGCAAGGACTTCAAACTTGAGATTTTTCCATTCATGTCTTTATTCCGCAATCAAAGCAAATCATCAGAGAGCCCTGGACACAGTCAAAGGCACAAGCCTGTCACACCGCAGGCCACAACCATCAGTTTCAAGTGCAACCCCAGAGGGGCTCAGCTCCCGCCAGACCAACTGTGCAGTGACTCAGGTCCACACACAGCTTCTCGCGCTTTCCTGGCGGTGCCAGGCCCGCACCTCAGCCCATGTCCACGTGCAGCTCGGCTGCAGCACACAGCCAGGAAAGCGGCACGGACCTTTCACGTTTCAATCTTTCCAATCGCTGAGCAACCCTGGACAGGCCCAGAAAGTCCCACTCAAGAGCCAAACATCTCCCAGGCTTTCTCTTTCCTGACAAAGGGCAAAGTAGACAGTTCGGATCACAGAGAAGACGTCCAGGGCCGAGAGATGGTTAGAGGGCTGGGGCCCGGCTCTGCACGCGGGAGGCCTGGGACCCATCCCTGCATCACACGGGCCGGAGCCTGCTCAGAGCAGCCCCTAAGCACCGCTGGGCATGGCCCAAAAACCAGAGAGAAAAAAGGGAAAAGATTCAGAGAAGACGTGGAACTCCGAAGGGCTGGTGCCTCCTGGCAGGGCTCGGCTCACTTGCTGCGGGGCTGCGAGGCCATGTAGAGGGCCACCAGGCAGTAGAGGGTGCCCCCGACCGTCAGCGCCAGCGTGGTCCGGTACAGCATCTGGTCAGGCAGGCCCCGCTTGAGGTGCACGGGCACACCGTCGGCTCTCTGCAGAGAAGGGGCGGAGGGAGGCGGTGGCAGGTGGCTGCAGGGCAGGCAGGCTGCGGGGCGGGCAGCGAGCGAAGCATGCTTCTAGAACTGACCCCTTACAAGCACAGGCGGCAGGGAAGGCAGAGCGAGGCAGAGACGGGCCTGGCACAGGCACCTCCAGCACCCCGCGCCCCCGCTGCCCGCGTCCCCACAGCTGCGGCCCAGGTCCCCAGGACTCCGGCTTATCGCCCAGCTGGGAAAGGTCACACTAGAAGTGACACAGGCCGTGGGGCATCCAGACCACAATGCGAACACAATGTAACCGCGTGAGTGAACAAGGAAAACTAAACTGGGCGAGGCACAGGGATAGGGCTCGGGGCTCTGCCGCCCGCTTGCCGCGCTGGGGCAACCCTCAGGGTCACGCCCCCAAAGGTACCCGCTTTCTCCCCGCCCTGTGGCTAACCGGCTAACGTCCCGTTTAGCCGGTGATTTTGCATGACCTCCCAAACCCCTTCCCCAGCAGCCCCTGCTGAGGGAGGGCGGCGCCGGATCCCAGGAGTGGGCTCTGGCACGCCCGTGCACACGCAGCCGAGCACCAACATCTGGGCGTGCCAACCCGCCTGGTGCTCAGCAAGCGCGGAGCGGCCCAGGCACAGAGCAATGTCCACCCCGCCCACGGGTCCCACAGCAAACAGCAAAGAACGCGAGGCAAGCGCGGCGCCAATGGACGGGAAGGCCGGACCGCACTGGACGGTCCAGGTCGCACACCTGGGCCAGCACGCGGGCCGGGGCACCTGTCTCGTCAGCAGCACCTCGGCAAACAAACCCAGAATCTTCCTGGCGAAGCAGATGGGGGCTGGGGGTGAGACTGGGCCCCGGACTGGGGTGCAGAACCTCACCTGGAAGAACCGCTGCAGCTCCGGAACCCGGTTCCTCCCCGCCGCGTCCTCCGCAGCGAGCTGGGAAGGGAACTTGGTGGGGGTCGCGAAGATGACGGGCGGCGCCTCCCTGGAGACCACGGGCCTCAGACCCTGCGGAAGGGAACAGGTCAGCCTGGGAGGCCCTGGGCTGCCGGCGGGCAGGACACCGGGGCGGAGATGGGGCCGGGGCCAAGGAGGGGCCAAGGAGGCTCCGGACGGGCGTGGGAGTCTCGGGATGTGCCGCACGGCTGCGCCGTGTCACGTCACGGGCCTGATGAGCGTGGCAGGGGCCCCGGCGCCTGTCCTGCCCCTCCTCCGGGCCGCAGCTGCGGGGACGCGGGCAGCGGGGGCGCGGGGTGCGAGCGGCAGGGGACAGGACAGCGGGGGCGCGGACAGCGGGGAGGGGTGCGGGCGGCGGGGAGGGGCGCGGGCGGCGGGGAGGGGCGCGGGCAGCGGGGACAGGACAGCGGGGGCGCGGGCAGCGGGGAGGGGCGCGGGCAGCGGGGAGGGGCGCGGGCGGCGGGGAGGGGCGCGGGCGGCGAGACAGCGGGGTCGCGCACCTGGGGGCTGTAGGCGTCGGCGGCCCAGGCGCCCGCCAGCTTCTGCGTGAAGCCGCTGAATTTGTAGTACATGACGCCCGTGACCCGCCGCCCGAGCCCCGCGCGACGCCCCGGGAAAGGCCCCCGCGCCCGCCGCCGCGCAGGCGCGAGCCAAGGCCCCGACCCGGGGCTGCCCGGGCGGCGCCTGCCTGGAAACGCGCCGGCCTCGGCCCGAGGGAGCGCCGGGCCCCCGGACGGCGAGGGAAAGACCAACGCCGGGAAGACGCAGGGAGGCGCCGAGCGGGGCTTCGCGCAGCTCCGAGGCGCACTCCGCCCCTCCCGCCCTCGTCTCGGTTCGGGCACTACAAGGACGCCTTAGGAAACGCGCGCGCGCCCTGCGGACGGCCGGGGACGACCGGCTCGCCCGGGAGAGGCCGGCTGGGGGCGGAGCCATGGGACGGTGGGCGGGGCTCCACGAGGCCGGGAGGGGTCTGGGGAGGGACTACGCGCGGGCTCGGCTCCTGTGGGCGGGGCTGTGGGAGGGCTCGGCTCCTGTGGGCGGGGCTGTGGGAGGGCTCGGCTCCTGTGGGCGGGGCTGTGGGAGGGCTCGGCTCTTGTGGGCGGGGCTATGGGAGGGCGCGGGTCCTGTGGGCGGGGCTACCGGCGGGCTCCGGCGCCTGTGGGCGGGCCCGATCGTTTGTGGGCGGGGCCGAGGGCGGGACTATTGGCGACTATAGGCGGGGCGGGGCCCGACGGGTCCCTGGGTCGGGTGAGTGCTCCGAAGGTGACCTCTCCTGCAAGTCTTAGGCTGAAGGAGCCCGTGTCCGCTCTTTTTTTTTTTTTTTTTTTTTTTTTTTGCTTTTTGGGTCACACCTGGCTCTGCACAGGGGTTACTCCTGGCTCTGCACTCAGGAATTACCCCTGGCGGTGCTCAGGGGACCATATGGGATGCTGGGATTCGAACCCGGGTCGGCCACGTGCAAGGCAAACACCCTACCCGCTGTGCTATCACTCCAGCCCCAGCCGTGTCCGCTCTTTCCCTCCCCACTCGTGCTCCCCGGTGCCGCGCCTCTCCGGCCAGGAGTGGGCTCGCGCCGTGAGCCGCGCGTGCCCGGTGCGCGTCTGCACAGTGCCCGCCAGCTGGCTACTTGGCTTTAAAGATGCACCCTGGCGACCCGGGAGTGCTCCACTGGGTAGTCTGGGCCTTGTCGGAGCTGGCCCTGCGGGGCTTGGGGGCTTAGGTTGGGGGCCGCACCCAGCGGTGCTCAGGGGTTACTCCTGGCACGGTGTGGGGGTGCCCACTGTCCTGCCCGCACGGCTGCTGCAGTGTCTCCCACCGTTTCACCCTGACCTGACATTTATGGGAATGGCTGCACGTGGGGTGGGCGGCCGCGGTCAGCTCGCGAGGCAGGCGTGCGGGGAGGGACACTCACCTTGCTGGCAGCTTCTGGGACTGCGCCCCAGAGGCCCCAGTGTCCAGAGCTCTTCAGCCGACAGTGGCCGTCCGGCCTCCACTGTGCGGAGGGGGTGCGGCACCCTCTCTGCCGGGCACCCCGCAGAGCTCAGTGCGCAGCCGCCCAGAGTCCTTGGGAAGCGTGCGGAGACGGGGCAGCGGCAGCCAGCTCGCCCCAGTAAGCCCCTCGCTGCTCCTCACGGCCCGACAACCTCCACTTCCACCCACCTTCGGGCCAGAAAAACAGGCCCAGGAAAGTGAGGCGGGCACCGGGCCGCGGCTCGCCTGCTGACTGAGTCTGCGGTAATCGATGCAGATCAGCACCGGGAGGAGGAGCAGGTGCTCCCACAGCAAGCGCACCCCACACCCGGCCCAGGACCCCGGGGTCAGCACTGCTGGCACACGGGCAGGTTCAGTGAGCCACGGACTCAAGGCCCTGGGCCCCGGGCAGCTCATGGAGGGCGCAAAGAGCGGGATGTGGCCTCCAGAGCACATTCTCTGAGGCGGAGTGGTCTAAGGTGCTCCCTCCCTCCCTCCCTCCTTCCTCCCTTCCTTCCTCCCTCCTTCCTTCCTTCCTTCCTTCATTCCTTCCCTCCCTCCTTCCTTCCTTCATTCCTTCCCTCCCTCCCTCCTTCCTTCCTTCCTCCCTCCTTCCTTCCCTTCCTTCATTCCTTCCCTCCCTCCCTCCTTCCTTCCTCCCTCCCTCCTTCCTTCCCTTCCTTCCTTCCTTCTTTCCCTCCCTCCCTCCCTCCTTCCTTCCTTCCTTCCTTCTTTCCCTCCCTCTCTTCCTCCCTACCTTCCCTCCCTCCCTCGCTCCCTCCCTCCTTCATTCCTCCCTTCCTTCCTCCCTCTGCTTAGGGGTCACACCCAGCAGTGCTTAGGGCTTACTCCTGGCTGTGCTGGGGGATGACTCCTGGCTCTGTGCTCAGGGGAGCAGATGTGATGCTGGAGATGAGCCCAGGCTGGCTGCGTGCGAGGCTGTGCTGTGCTGTCTCTCCGCGCTCTTCCCTCCTCTGAGACCTCCTGGGACCTGAGGCCTGTCCTGTCACCCTGCCGCAGCCTCTACCCTCGACCTGACACGCAGACACTCAGTGGCATGTCTCACCCGAGGCCCTTCACTCCCGCAGTGCTCGGTCACAGAGAGGCTCGCCTGACTCGGCTGAGCTGCATGTCAATCAGCTCACTGGTGCCTGCGTGATAGGACCCAACAGCCCCGAAAGGGCAGCAGCGTGTGCCCTGCCCGGGGGCGCTGAGAGATTCCGTGACCTGGTTGTGAATCTGCCTGCATCTGCCTCTCTCCCGTTGCTGGGGGGGCGGGGCAGAGCGCGTCCGTCCGCCTCGGAGGCACGCTGCTGCCTGTCGCGGGCACGGCTCACTTTCTACTTCCACATCCTGCAAGACATAAATTAAGACTCCTGGAACTGTTACAGGAGCCGGGCTGTTCAGTGGGAGATGAAATGTCAGAGCTGAGTGTGGGCTGGTGTCACGTGGCCCGGCTGATCGGAGACAGATTGTCTCCCCTTCCGCTGACAGCCCACAGCGGGCTGGGCGCCCGTGGCTTCGGGCTGTCCGCGGGGAAGCGCCCCTGAGCTGCTGTGCTGTGGCCCCGGGCGCGGCAGAGCGCTTGGGCGGGATGGGGACGCCGAGCGCCTGGCAGTGTGCCGGGACCCCCGGCCGCGGGCCGGCTGCCGCTGAAACAGCTCTTACCGGCGGTGCCCTGGGGCTGTGTGCTGGGTGGGCCTGGCAGGACGGAGGCCGGCGGCTCCCGTGGGAAAGGGGTCACCGTGAGGCCGTGGGGTCCCTCTCTCTGAGCCCTCCCTGCCCCTCGCAGGCTGGCCTGCGGGAGGGCTCGTCCAGGAGCCTCTCGTCCCCGCCCCACCCATCCACATTTCCTTGTAAAATCCGCCACAGCCAAACCTGAACCTGGGGGCGACCGTGCCCGGACTGGCCCTTCAGTGGGGGGTGGGGCAGGGGCACAAAACTCTTAGCACTGTGGCTGCGTCCGTCCCCTCTCTTGGGCAAACATGTCCCTGGCTGGACATCGGTGGCCACGCCCCCAGGAAGAAGCCCAGAGGTGTGGGTGGACACGGTCACTCACGCCCGCGGCTCCCGTCCTCGCTGGCAATCTCCACGGTCAGCGCTCGTGTCTCTGTCCGTGGGGGGGTCGGCTTGTCTTTGGAACCTGAACGCGAGCTGCCCTGGGGTTGCTGGGAAGCCCTGGCCCCTTCCCGGGGCGCGCCCCCCTGCCCCCCCAGGACGCGCTGCCCGCCCCTCCCCTGCGGGCTCCCCTCCCGCTGCTCGTCAGTGCGTGTCAAAAGCGCAGCCGGGATTATGGATCCAACTCAGCTGTGACACGTCGCGCTTCACTCCGCTGTTCAGAAGGATGAGGGGTGACTCATGATTTATTTTAAATCATCTTAAAGACACTTAATTATGCACAGAGCAAGCTGCGACCCGGAGAGCGTCCCTGCACCCTCGCGTCCGCGTCCTCTGCGGGGTCTGCACGGCGCCTGTGCCCGTCTGGGCTGGGGCGGGCCCTGGCCGCCGCTCGGCCCACCAGCCTCTCTGCCTTGGAGGCTGCTTCCCGGGGAGCACCGTGCGAGCAGAAGCTCCCGAGACACTGGGCTCAGCTGCCCGGGAGGGCCCAGAGCCACCGTCCAGCGGGGAGGGCGTCCGTCCACGCACCCACGGGGTCCCCGGCAGCACCCACAGGAGGAACCCCCCAGCACTGCCGGGGCCAGAGCCAGAACCAATGACAGACAACAGGGGTCTGCAGGGGGCCTGCTCAGCTGCTCTCTGAGCGAACGGCCACACCTGGCGGCCACCCTTGTGGTCTGGAGGGCCAGGCCAGGGCCGCCTCCCGGGGAATGCACGGCAGAGCACTGCTGAGACCGTCGGAGTGCCTGGAGCTGCTCCCGGGCCCCGCCCAGGCAGGCGGCCCTGAGAGGGGCCCCCGAGGGAACCACAGAAGTCACAGCTGCTGGGAAGCCTGCGGGTCCCAGCCTCCCCACCCCGAGTCCACGTCGACTCAGTCTGGCGGCCCCTGGGTGACACTGACACGGCCATGGAGGTCACAGCCTGGAGGCCACGGGGGGCCGCCCTATACCTGGAGGTCCCTGTGCTCTGGGACACAAGGGCACCATCGTATGTCCCTGCACATACACCTGTGCCACACACACGTACACGTGCCCCTGGATGGACGTGTGTATACCCACATGTATGCACATGGACATACACGCATGTATGAACATGTGTTCACCTGGGTGGACATATATACCCACATTTGCACACATATGAACATGTATGCACCACACCTGAGCACATACACGCACACATGGGTGAATAATGTGTGCCTCCACATGTGTACATGTATGTGCATGTGGACTGACATGTGCACACATCTGCATGTGTGCGGATGTGTGCACACAGGTCAATAAGCACGCACCTACACACATCAGCTCATGTATTCATGTGCACATGGATTGACAGTGTGTGCCCATTTAGCCTTCTTGGCTACCCAGGGTCTCCGCCTTTGCCTCCCCACGCCCCGCCCCAGCTCCCAGCCCCCCACACCACGTCATCCAGCAAGCGGCACCAAGGCAGCGAGCGCCTCTGGGACCAACAGTCCAGCCGTGGGGCAGCCCAGCCTGTGCCGGGAAGCCGGAGACGTCACTGCAGTGAGTCCGGTGGGCGCCTGTGGCAGGCTCGGGCTGGGGGTGGCTCTGCTGACCCCTCCCCAGTTCTCTCTGAAATGAAGGGAGGTCGGAGGATGAGGCCCCGGCAGCCGCAATCCCCGACAGCCCTAGGAGCCCTCCTCAGAGGCACCTCTCAGAACTCCAGCTTGAGAGACCCTCACGGTGACCCTCGGGCCCTCGGCGAGGCCCGGTGAGGCCCCCACAGATGCCCCCACTGGCCCATCCCCCACCCCAGGCCCTATCCCAGATGGTGGCTTAAAGGGCAAAAGCATGAGCTGGTCTCACGGGTGCCCACAGTGGGCCTGATTACTCAGCCCTGGAGTGGCACCCGGGGTCAGCACGGGGGTCTCTCGAGAGCGGGGTGTCGCCACTCCCAGGATGGCCCCGGGTCCCAGGTCCCCTCAGGCCCCCACCTGGGCCTCCCAGCATTCCAAGACAGGGGCCCGGAAAGTAGAGTGAACCCCACCAGGCGCTGCTGCCCCCCACTGAGAGCTGGGGTGACAGGACCCGGAAGGGGGTGTCCGCAGCCTGCGAGGTCAGTGGCCAAAGGCAGCCCCTCTCTGTGGGGTCCAGGCACGGCCTTGTGACGGTGGGGGTAGGGTGGGGCTTAGCCCTGCTCCTGTCTCCGGCTGGAGAACTCCTTCCTGGGCAGGACCGGCAGGCTGGAACGGGCGTGTGGGGTGAAGCAGAGAGACAGAAGCTGTCCCCCGGGACGTCCCCACGAGGGCCCACCGTGAAGGGACGGCGTGGGGGAGGGGCCCGGGACTCGTGTGGGGGAGGGCTGGCAGGAGGAGCTGCACCCACCCCGCGTCCCATGAGCAAGCCCCAGACTGTGCCTGTGTCCTACCTGTGACCACGGTGCCTCCGGGAAGGCGTGTCCTGCACGGGACATGCTGACGCGTGTGGCCCGTCCCCACCCCAGCCCAGCAGAGTGAGGCCCCAGCTGCTGTCCCGAGCCACGTGTCCTCTGCCCATGCAGCTGCCCCAGTGCCCAGCAAGCCTACAGTGGGTCTCCCCAAGGGGGCACAGGGCACACCGGCTGGGGACTGGGCAAGGGGACAGGGCCTCGGGCTCAGAAATTGACCCAGCTGCAGCTCCTGGCCAGCAGCCTGGCGCGCAGCTTTGAAAGGCATCAAGTGGGGTGCGGCACTGCCAGGCCGGGGGCGGGGCGCAGGAGCCCGGAGCAGCCTGGTTCCGGGCGGGTCGTCACGTCCCTTTAAGGTGCGACAGCTCCCACACCCCAGCCCAGGCGCAGAGGGGAAGGACGGGGTGGGCAGGCAGTGGGAGGAGGGGGCGGCCCCGGGAGGCCCCCACCCGCCCGGGCACAGAGGGCATCTCTCCTGGCACCGGCCACCGCACACGGTTCCCTCAGAAGCAGCAGGGTCTGAGGGACACAGCGGGGGTGGGCGGGGACGCAGGCGTGCCTGGTCGGGACCCCCAGCCACGCCCCAGCACACAGCTGCCGACCTGCCTGGGCCTTGCTGGCGGCGGGCGGCTCCGTCTTTTTCTGGAAACGGAGTGTGGGGACGTGCCCGCCACTCCTCACGAGGCTGGCGCCCCCCCCCCCCAGCACTGCCCCAACCAGGTGTGTGGCCAAGCTCTGGGGACGACCATGACAGCGAGATGACGGTGACAACCAAACACGATGGTGATGGTGATGACAAAGACGATGGTGACAACCAAACACGATGGTGATGGTGACGACAAAGACGTTGATGGTGACAACGATAAAGATGATGATGACGATGAGGATAAAGATGATGGTGACGATGAGGATGAAGATGATGGTGACGATGAGGATGAAGATGATGGTGACGATGAGGATGAAGAGGATGGTGACGAGGAAGATGATGCTGGTGGTGACCACAACGACAAAGGTAGGAAACTCACTGGGCTTTGTGGCCAGGGCCACGGTTCCAGCCTGACTGCCCCTGAGCTACCGCCTCCACGCCTCTCTCCCCACCCGGTGGCTTCTGGGAGGGTGACGGGACCCCGCTGTCACCCGTGCTGGGAAGAAGAGGATCTGGAGGCCTGAAGGCTGCACAGGGGCCCCGAATCAGCAGCGCGGTGAACAGGACTCTGACCCCCACGGGCTGGCGGCTGGCAGGCGCGACATTGCACTGGGCCCTAGGGGGCGCCCCCACACCCTCTGTGCCCAGAACCGACTGTCCCCACAGGGGCCATCCTGCTCCTCCTGCAGACACCAGCTCACCAGCTCCTGCTGCACCAGCCTCTCGGGGGTCCTCGCCAGTGGGCTGGGGGCAGCAGGAGTCTGGGCCTGCCGGCCCCCGTGCCTGGCCAGCCTCTGGCAGGGCCTCCCCGTCTGCCCGTCCACAGCTGCTTCCTGGGGCTCCACAGCGCCAGGCCCGCTTCTGCCTCTCGGCCTCCTTCCCACAGGCGGGGGAGCTGGGTCGCGTGGCAATGCGGCTGGTGGTGGAGGAACCCCCATGCTGCTTCCACAGCGGCTGTGCCATTGCGTGTCCCCAGCAGGGTTATAATTCCCCACATCCTTGCCAACCCTATTTTCTGTTGTTGTTTGGAATAGCTTTCTAATGTGCACCAAGCGGTGTCTCGCTGTCATCTGGATCTGCGTCCCCCTAATGACTGCGATGTTGTGAATCCTTTCATGTTCCACAAAGCTCTTTGGTAGCAAAAACAAAGCAAGAGCACGGCGGGCGCTTCTTGGCTCCTCACAGAGCCACCGCGAGCCGGCGTGTGCGCCCGTTTCCTCCGGAGTGGCTCGGCCGGCTCTACGGACACTGGATCAATGGAAGGGCAGATGGTGGGTGGACGGATGGGCGACCGGAGGGCACGGAGAGGGGCGTGGGTGGGTGGCTGATGGATGGACGCAGGAAGGATGGATGAGTACAAAGGGAGGAGGAGGGTGTGAGGGGGTGGGTGATGGATGGAGGGTGGGTGGATGGCTTGATGCAGAGAGGGATGTGTGAGAGTGCCGTGGTGGGCGGGTGGATGATGGATGGCACAGAGCAATGCAGGCTGGCTGGGGAGGTACAGAGAGAGCCCGGGGGCGGGTGGGTGGACGGAGCCGCGAGGGGTAGGTGGATGGATGGACGGACGGATATTACATGAATATAAGCAAACAAACAGATGTCGAGCCTGTTTTATGTCAAGTGTCAAATCACCAGCTGACAGTCGGGCTCTGGGTCGGCAGGAGAATCTGTTCCTGATCCCCTACGTTTCGGGGAAGGGAGGCTACTGGAGTCATAGGTGGCTGCCTCCATTTCTGTGCTCTTCCTTTTCGATATTTCTATTACGATGTGTGCAAAGATAACGTTTTTAAAAGAGTCTTGCGGACATTTGCTGTTGTACTCGACTTCCTAAGTCCATGGGCTGGGGGACAGGGAGCAAGGAAGTGACTCCCTCCGTGGGGCCCACGCAGCGCCCGGGCTTCTGCTCAGATCGGCAGGGCCTGCCCACCTGCCCCGTGCTGGACTGTCCCCCGCCAGGGGGCCAAGATTGCTGGGCCAGGCCATTTTCGGGGAGCCTGTCCAGCAGCGGATAGCGCTGCTGGGCTGGCCTGTGCACCTGCGGAGAATGATTGGATGTGGGCGGGGCCTGGGCGCCTGCAGGAGAGAATGATTGGGTGTGGAGGACGGGGGCGGGGCCTGGGCGCCTGCAGGAGAGAATGATTGGGTGTGGAGGACGGGGGCGGGGCCTGGGCGCCTGCAGGAGAGAATGATTGGGTGTGGAGGACGGGGGCGGGGCCTGGGCGCCTGCAGGAGAGAATGATTGGGTGTGGAGGACGGGGGCGGGGCCTGGGCCGCTGGGAGAGGGCGGGGCCAGTCTCCACCCTCTTGACTTAGTCCCTCCGCGGCCTGTCCGGGGCTCTTGGAACCCTTTTCTGGGGAATGGGCCACTTCCCACCACTGCAGGTGGCCAGGGGCGCCTCCCTGATGGAGCCCCCGCGAGTGACAGCGACAACCGTGCGGCCTCGGGCCCCTCCCCCGGGGGTGCTGGGTTTCCGGGCGCACCTCACACCGGGCAGTCTCCGGGTCGCCGTCTGCAGGGCGCTCCCAGCCCTGCAGCGCCTTCTCTGGGTGCACCTTCCAGAATATTCTTTCCACTGGGTGTAAGGTGCAGACGAGGAGAGCTCCCCAGTGAATGCGAGCAGGAGTGCGTGCGTGCACACTCACGGACACGCATGCACACGTGTGCACATGCGTGCACACTCACGGGCACACATGCACACACATGCACACGCGTGCACATGCACACATCCCCGTCACAACGGCCGAAGAGGCCTCAAACACGCTCCACGCGCCTTCTGGCCAGGGGAGGCAGAACAGAGACTGCTGGGCCGCAGTGAGGTTCTGGTCCGGCGCCGGGGCTCCGCGGGCCTCCTTCAGGGAGGAGGGCCACAAGCCGGGGGGCCACAAGCAGGGGGGGGGGCCTAGGATCCACCCAGGCCTGCAGCACCAAAGTCCACAGAGCGGGAGGGGCTGGGCGTGGAGGGCCCCGGCCTCTGCTCCCGGCTGGACGGACTGGGGCAGGGCTGGGGGTGGAGGGTGGACCCACCCCTGGTCTGGAGCGGCAGGAAGAGCTGCCTAGGCAGAAACAGCCCTGGGCTGTGGTTCTGGTTCCGAGGCCAGGAAGACGCTGGCCGAGCACATGGTCCCCCAGCACCCACTGGGCTCTCGGCCCCGATTGGGCTGATCCCTGAGCACCTGCAGGGTGGCCTCCAGAGCAAAGAGCAGCACAACCCCCGAACCGCACACGGGGAGGGTCCCCCAGAGGGGCCTGGAGCCCGGGCTGAGGGCCCTGCCAGCCAGTCAGCAGGTGGGGAGACCCCCGGGTGTGTGGGTCCCGGCTGAGAGGGGCTTGGCCTGCACCAAGCCCCCCGGGCCTTGCTTGCACCCCCTCTCGGAGCCTGCACTCACCAGCTCAGGCTCCTTTCCTGGGGCTGCGCTCAGGCTCCCCTCTGCTCCCCAGAGGCCACGCCCGCCCTGTTCCCACACGTGTGGCATGTGTGACGTGTGGTGTGTGTGATGTGTGAGGCCTGTGAGGCGTGGTGTGTGGCATGTGTGACATGGTGTGGCGTGAGGCGTGTGGTGTGTGGCAGGCCACAGCGGGGAGTCTCATGCCGTGCCGAGGAGGCGACCACACAATTGGATTTTGCTCTATTTTGGGGAAGCTCGGCCCTTGGTTACCAAGCAGCCGGCCTCGCTCAGCCCATCTCCTGTGATGATTGAATTAGGGGCCTCGCTCCAGACCTCTGGGAAGAGCCGCCTGAGAACAGCAACGCAGAGCCTCGTGTGAGCGCCCGGCCCTGCCTGACCCAGCGCCCTGCGAGAGGAGAGGGGTCAGGCGTGGACTCCGCCCCTGGCCGGCATCGGCCCGAGCTTCTGAGTGTCCCCGGGGGAGCCGGAGCCTCCGGCGGGGCCGGGGAAGGGGCTCGGGGAAGCCCAGCTGCTGGCCGGAGGCCGCAGATTCCGTCCCGGGTCTCTGAAGGAAGCGACAGAGAAGGGGACAGAGACCCGGCGCCTCCTCGGCCCAGCCGCCCTCACGGGGCCACGCCCCAGGCGCGTGGGGGCAGGAGGTCGGGGGCACACGCCCGTCTCTCGGCTGCTGGTACCGAGCCCCAGGTGTCTCCTGTCACGGGGCACTTGGTGGCCGTCCTGCACGAGGAGCACTGGGGCCCCTGGGACAGCCGAGGGCGGGGTGAGGGCACGGCCAGCGCACAGCTGATTCCAGGGTTCGGCTCGAGGTGGGGGCTGACCCGACCCGCCACCGTGCCCCCTTCTGGAGTGAAGACGCTGAGTCCCATTCGGGCGTCTCACTCGAGACGATCCCCGTGGCCCCGGGCGCATGGAGTTCTCAGCCGTGCTCCGGTGGGGACCTGGAGGGGACCCCAAAGCCTTCCCCCGCAAAGACCCGCACCCCCCACCCATGCTTGTGGCTGGGCATAGAACCAGCCCCCAGAGACTCCCCCGAGGGCGGCTGGCGGGCGGGCGCTTCCCGGACCCTGCCCGTCCCAGGCCGCCCCGCTGTGGCGTTCCTCTCTCCTTCAGCCCAGGAACTCGCTGCCGGGCCCGCTCACAGTCGCCTTCCTCTGTGAACCCCGGAGCCGTGGACCAGAGAGGCAGACGGGGCGAGGCAAAGCCCCCAGCACCACCCGGTCTCCGGAGCACCGCAGGCGCGAGCCCCAAATGCCGCGGGGCCCGCTGAGACCTCTGGGGGCCACATACAGTCCGGGCCTCTGTCCCTGAGACAACCTCCCCGCCCTGCGTCTTCCGGGTGGCTCCCGGCCTTCGGGGACAGGCCCCGCCCGTGGGCCCTGCTGGCCAGAGGGGCCTTTTACTTTCCTGTTTCTGTCTTGCTTGGGGGCCACACCGGCGGTGCTCAGGGGTCGCTCCTGCCTCTGCACCCAGGGGTCATCATTCCGTGGTGCTCCGGGGCCTGCGAGGTGCCAGGGACGGATTCCGGGTTGGCTGCGTGCGTGGTGAGCGCCCTCCCCGCAGTGCTCTCTCCAGAGCAGGTGACACGACGTGGGGCCGAGTCCCTGGGGCCGAGGCGGCCCCCGATGGGCTCTGAGTCCCCAGGGCGGCCCCCAGTCCCGCCCGGAACGTCCCCTCCTCCCCCGGGGAGGCCAGTCTCTGCAGCAGGGGCGCGGCCAGAAACACGAGTGAGGCGGCGTGGGCCCGGGCCGGGCAGCGGGCAGCCCCGGGCCTGTCGCTGGAGCTGCAGGCTGCCCGGCGCTCCCTGCCCGGCCCACAGCGGAGGCGGGACGGCCTGTGCTCAGCTCCTGCGGCCCGCGTTCCGCTCCGCCTCGGCCGAGTGCAGGCCCCCGCTGCCGTCTCCGCTGTGGGCGGACACGCGTGGAAGGAGCCCTGCTCACCGCCTGGCAGCCATGCCGGGACACGTGTCAGAGCGTGGTCGGGCCGGAGCCACGGGGCAGCGGGAGGGCGCTGGCCTGGCACGAGGCCAACCCAGATCTGACCCCTGGCACCCGTGCTGTCCCCTGAGCACACGAGGCATGACCCCGAGCACAGAGCCTGGAGCAGGCCCTGGGCAGCGTGTCCCAGAGGGGAGGGGTCTGGACCCCAAAACAAGGACCCCCTCAGGCCCAGCTCGTTAGCCGAGCACAGCCCACCTGCCCGGCCAGAGCGACCCACCTGCTGACCAGCCTCGGGGCACGGGCTCTGCTCCCTCCTCAGGCTGGACACGCATCTATGGCCAGCAGACGCCCGGTCACTCTCCCCCCGCACACTGGACACGCCCGGCCACCCTCCCCCGCTCCCCGGTGAAGCCCACCCACGGGCCCGCGGTGCTGGGCGCCCGGAGCAGGCGGACTCGGACGCCCGTTTCTGTTGACTCAGACCCTGCGCCTGGTGCCCAGCTGACCCGGCAGCCCGGCACCACAGGGCTCGGACACACGTCCGAGGAAGCGTCTGTGAGTCCAGGCGGCCCCGTCTCTGCCCGCGTCTGCCTGGTCCCCAGCGCTGGCCAGCACGACCGCAGCCGGCCCGAGCCTGAGCGTGGCCAAACCGCACACGTCACCGCACAGGCCGACACGCGACTCTCACGGAAAATGCCCCCGAGCGCCCGCTGCTCCCGCGGCCGCTTTGTCCTCGTTTGGGGCCGGGCGGGCGCCCCCCTCCCAGAGCTGAAGGCTGGTGGCGGCATCCAGGTCAGACCCCGCCCAGAGCTTGGGACAGCCCAGCCCCCACCCCGGGGCAGAGTCCACTGTCTCCCCGGTGGGGCGGGCGAGGCCCCACTCAGGACAGGGACAGGCCAGCGTCCCACAGGACTGGACAGAACCGGGGCTGCGCCTCAGTCCTCCACCGCTCGCCACAGGGGACTCTGGACGCACTCCGGCCAGCCCCTCTGTCCTGTCCTCCCGCCCCCCTCTGGCCCCGGGACCAGCCGGTCCCTCCTTCCGCTCCCTGTGCCGCCTTCCAGAACCTTCTTCTTTCCAAGCGCAGGCCAGCCCTGCTCTCGGCTGTGCCAAGGAGCCCAGTGCCAGCCCCGGGACTGGACGGGAGTGCCCGGGACTGGACGCGAGTGCCCGGGGACTGGACGGGAGTGCCCTCCCTCCGCGGGGTCAGGCGGTCGCTGGCCCTCTGGAAACGTCAGAAGGCCCTTCCGAGTCAAAGGACTGGGGTGGTTCCCGGGGGCTCCCTCCGTGCCGGCCGGAATCTGGGTCTCTGCCTGGGACCTGCCCCAAGACCCTCCTGGCCCAGCCTCATCCCCTGATGCGCTGCCACACACACCGTCTCCTGGCACCTCCCCCTGTGCCGCCCCCAGCTCTGGCGTGCGAGACTCCGGGAGCAGCCTTGCCCGCTGGTTCTAGGGCACACACCGGCGGGTCTCCCAGATGGACCGAAGAACCCCTCCTCCAGGAAGCCCTCCTTGACTCCTGTGCTGAGAGACTGTGCTGGGGGCTCCACACTCATCGCCCCCTCTCCGACCTCCCTCCCCAGCTGCCGGCACAGAGCAGGGGGGCGTCCCTACTCGCCCAGCGGGGAGCGTCTGTCTGAGCTTCTGCTGTGAAGATGCAGCCAGCCAGCAGCCAGCCCCGGGCCCCAGGACCCCGGCCCCACCCGGGCCACAGTCTTCAAGCCAAAGAAGGAGCTTTGAGCCAAACGTGTGCCGGCCTCTCCCGGCTCCCAGCCCAGGGAGAGATGAGCAGGGTCGGGCGGGTCCCCTGTCCCCGAGCTCCCAGCGGGGACCCCGCGCAGGCTGGACGCCAGGAAGGGCAGGGGAGAGGCCCCAACCTCCCCCAGTGTCTTCTTCGTTGTTCTGGCAAAACTCCAGCTCTCATGCTGAGGTTCCAAGAATTCCGACCAATTGCACAGCTTGTCATTCCTTCAAGGCACAGAAAATAGCCACCACAGAATGTTCAGGCTAACGTTTCCTGCTTGTTTTCCTTAGAAGAAAAACCTGATTCATTCCCAGGATACAGCAGCAAGCCGCCCCCCCCCCGCCCCCCCAACCCCCCGCCTCCTGGGCTGCTGCACCGGGAGGAGACGTCGCCCCGGAAGGCAGAGACAGCGTCCAGCCGGCCCGGCCAGCCTCTGGCCAGTCTGCCCCAGGCCCAGCCTCTGGCCAGTCTGCCCCAGGCCCAGCCTCTGGCCAGTCTGCCCCAGGCCCGCGCCCTGGGGAGGACACTGTCCCGTCAGCCCTGAGACAGAGCACGCAGGGGCTGGGGGCGGGGACGGAGCTCTGCCCCAGGCTCCTGCCTGTGTCCCCGAGGGCCCCAGGGTGGCCGGCCTCGCGCCAGCGGTCCTGAGGTTTCTGGACTCTGCAGTCCCCAGGCCGGACGAGGCTCAGCCCCCTCGTGTGCACAGCCCGGGGTCAGGGTCAGCTGTCCAGCAGGAAAGGACCTTCCTCACCCCCCCCCCCCCAGCACCGACTCAAGATGGGCGTGGGGCCGGAGGCGGGGGCAGATCGGAACCTGAGAAGGACGAGCCCAGGGCACAGAGCCCGGGGGAAGCCCCCAGCTGCCGGGTGTGACCCCAAAACGGAAGCACAGGAACAGAATCTTCAAAGGCCACAGAGGTCCCATTTCACGCCCGTGTGGGGCCAGGGGCGCTGGGCGTGGCGTCACCGCCTCTGGGCACGGGCGGGACGGGCTTCTCCCAGGACCCACCGCGGGCTCCCCGGCCGGCAGAGACAGCCCCTGCTCCCAGCGGGCAAAGGCGCGGAGTGAAAACCTCGGGCCAAAGGATGATCAATAAGTCAGTGAAACCTGGAGGGACGCTCCGTGGCGTGGGCTGCGGGGAGGCGCAGAGCCGGCCCCGGGGCCACACTCGGGCCGCAGGACGGAGAGGCAGGAGGGGAAGCGCGTGGGCACGTCTGTCCAGCGCCAAGTGCCCGGGTGACCCGAGAGCCCGCAGGAGCTCAAGACACCCCCCTGAGTGCTGCGGCTGCCTCGAGCCGGAGAGGCCAGACGTCCATCCGCAGAGGGGCAGACGCAGGCGGAGCTGGACGAGCCCCGCGTGAGCCCAGCCCGGCCCCTGCCCGCGTGCCAGCCTGGCCCTGGCCACGCTGCCCAGTCTCCAGCCCAGCCTCCCTCCTCTCATGGCCACGCGGCCAGCTCTGCACTGGGACGGTGAGCTGGAAAGATCTAGAAGGCTGGTAAAAGGAAGGGATCCCCTGCCCCCCTTGCTCCCCCTCAGACAACTTTTGTGGGAACCAGGAAACCACCTTCCTAACCACTATGAAAGTCACAAAAGGAAATGGACACACATCACGCCAAGGAGCACAAGGGACAGGAGAAAGGGGGCACGGTCCTGCTCAGAGGGGTGCGGCTGGGACACGAGCTCCTCCTGGGACCACACGCCCCCTGGCACCACCTGAAAGACCGGGGCCCTGAGAGCCGAATGCGACACCCCACAGCGCCTGGTGCCGCACCAGAAACTGGGCAGCTTCTTGGGGGGCTGAAGCCCCCCACGGACAGAAGGAAGGAGAGGCTCGTGCTCCGGGGAGGAGCCCTGGGACCCGCTCCCGCCACCAGGGTGAGCGTGGCAGAGGGGCTGTGGCTCTGGGTGCCTGGCCCCGAGTCTGTCGCAAAGGCTCAGGGTTCGGGCTGGACCTCAGGTGTCCACGGGGAAACGCAGCCGTCTGCTGAGCTTCCCTCTGGCCCCTGCAAGCTGGACGCAGAAGCTACCCAGAGGGACTGTCTCGGGTCACTCTGAACAGAGCCTGGGAGGAAAGGGAGCCGTTACCCTTTACACTGGGAGTTTTTATTCATCGCTGGAGAGAAACAAACCTTCAAATGGCAAGAATGACTGAGTAGACATACAGGAGAGCAGGCAGTGACCCTCTAAGATATCTGCACCTTCTACACGCGCCTACGCAGAATCGAACAAGCCGCCTGTGGCCCGAGCTTTACATCTGTCAGGATTTTGCATGTTACCAACAAGTGTTTCACGTGAAACAGTGGCTGTGGGGAGAAAGAAAGGGACAATATATATTATACAACATACGTTTATTGTCGTACACAGAGACGCAGAGGGAAGCCTCGAGCCAGGGCCGGGCCGCGGCGACAGTCTGCCCTGCTGCCGTCTCTGCGTCTGTAGGAAACTGCAGAATCAGCCGAAGGCCCAGCTCGGAACAGTCGGCTGAAAAGCAATGTAAGAATACAGACCACTGCGTGTTCATACACAGAGAAACGCTTTCTTAAAGACATGCTTCCGGTCTTTAACAGTAGCAGAAAGGTTACACCAATATCCCTCTGCACAGTCACCCCGGAACGTGGAGAACCGTCTCCTGGCAGCTGATGTCGGGGCCGGGAGGGACGCGACGGCCCCCCCAGGGGGTGCTGGGCGGCTGCGGGCGGATGCCAGGGAGACTTGGTCCCAGTCGGTGAGGTCCAGACCATATTCCCTCCTCTGCCTTCCGGCCACTGAGCATCACTGGCGCCGCACTCTGGGCAGAGCACTGCGGTACCAAAGCAGAGATCACAGGGGCCTCGGCCCAGCGACTCGGAGTGAGCCCGTCTGGACGACAGTGTGAACAGCACGCGCCAGATCCGCTCCTTAGACCAGCAGCCAGGACAGAGCGCGAGCTCCTGGTTACAACGGACGTGTGGTGGAGGGAGAACGGGGGCCCGGGGGGAGATCAGGGGATCTGGGGGGAAAGCGGGGGCCGGGGGCAGAGGGGGGGACTGGGGGAGAGCAAGGGAGAGGGGGATGGGGGGAGGGTATCCAGGGGTCAGGCATTCTGAACCCCTCTGAGGTCGGCCCAGGCAAGGTGGCACCTTCTGGACTGTTCAATAGTGCTGGACGTCCACCCCACAGCAATCAGGCGAGAAAAAGAAATCAAAGGGCCCCGAATTGGAAAAGAAGTTAAACTATTACTATTTGCAGATGACACGATAATAAAAAAGGCCCCCAAATCCCAAAAAAAAACCTCCTAGAAATAAACCAATATGGCAAGGAAGCAGGATACAAAATCAACACACAAAAATCTGCGGCACTGCCATCTGCAAATAACGAACTAAAACAGAAAAACCCCGTGAAGCCCCAAACACCGACCCAGGGGAGAGAAGCAGGGAGGGCACTTTCCTTGTGGCTGAAGCGGGTTCAACCCCGGCACCCCGAGGAATCCCCAGAGCCTGCAGGAGTGATCCCCAAGCACAGCTAGGTGTGGCCCCCCAAAAAACACCAACGACCTACAGCCATTTAAAACTGTGCCCCCAAACACCAAAAGCCTAGGAATAGACTGAACGAAAGACGCGAGAGGCGCCTACCTAGAAAACAACGCCGCTATGGAGAGAAACCGAAGGGAACAATACCCAGTGCTCCTGGGCTGAAGAACTGACGTCATCGAAACGGCAGCACTGCACGGGCTCCGTGGCCACAAGGCCGACACGCCATCCGAGAACTTAGAACCGACGCTCCCAGCCCTGCATGGAGTCACAAAACTCCCCAGACGCCAACACAATCCCGGGGAGAAGGGAGGGTCTGTGGACTGCATCTGCGGACCCCAGACCGTCCCAGGAAGCAACAGTGCCCCAGGCCCCGTGGCCTGGGAAAGAGGCAAACCCCACAGACCCCTCGGCCGGCCGCGGGTCCGAGAGCTGGGCAGGGCGGGGCCAGGAGAGGCTCGGCTAGCCCCGCGGGGACAGGCGTCAGCACACGCGAAAACGACTGGAACCGTCTCCTGCCCATTCCCAGCAGATCGTCCAGGGCGAGCTCAAGCACTTGGGTTGAACCCAGAATCGGGAGCACTGAGGGGAACGTCGGGGACTCTCAGGACACGGCCCTCGGGGTCCCCTCAGGGGCCAGGCTCAGGGCTAGGGCGACAAGAACTAAAGTAAATCAAGGGGACTACATCAGGTTAAAGGGTCTGCACGGCGAAAGACTCGGGCTAATGCCAAGACATCCCACAGAGGGGAGGAGACGTGGGCACCACTGGGCAGAAGGGCCGACGCCCAGACACGTGGACCCCTGGAGCCACAGCACAGCGGGGAGGGCGTCTGCCCTGCACACGGCCGACCCGGGTTCAATACCCGACACCCCATAGGGTCCCCCGAGCACCGCCAGGAGTGATTCCTGAGTGCAGAACCAGGAGGAACCCCTGAGCATCGCCGGGTGTGACCCAAAAAGGAAAGAAAAAAGGGGGGACTTGAGGAAACGGAGACTCAGCCTTGCCCCTGGGCTGGGAGGATCAACAGCGTCTAAACGGCAGCACTCCCCAAAGCACCAGAGGGCAGTGTGGTCCTTTAAGGATACCTAGGACATTTCTTAAAGAAATAGATCAGAAACTCCTGAAATTCATATGGAATGATCCCCCTCCACCCCCAATAGCCAAAGTAATCCTTGGGGAAAAGAATATGGGAGGCACCACTTTCCCAGCCTCAAACTGTCCTACAAAGCAGTAGTAATTAAAACAGCGTGGCACCTGGACAAGGACAGACGCCCAGGCCAATGGAATAGGGCCGGAGATCCAGAGATCACAGGCATGTAGTCAGTTAACCTTCGAGAAGGGAGCAAAAAGCATGAAGGAGGCAAGGAAAGCCTCTCCCATAAGTGGTGCCGGGAAAACTGGTCGGCCACGTGCAAAAACAAGAAAACTCAGATCTCTTTCTAACGCCACACACAAAAGCCAAATCCAAACAACTAACGACCTTGGTATCAGAGCTGAGTCCATGAATCCCACGCAGGAGAGCACGGGCAGAACCCTCCAGGAAGCTGACGCGAGAGGCACCCTTCGGGATGAAACTCCGCAGGCCAAGCAAGCAGAAGCCAAGAAATGGAACCAAGCAAATGGAACGACCCTGGAGTAAGAAGCTTCTGTGTCTCAAAGGGAGCGACAGAGCACAACAGGACTGGGAGAGACTGTTTGCCTGCCACTCTTCCAACAAAGGGTTAATATCCAAGAAGCATAAAGCGCTGGTGGGACTTTAAAAGCAAAAACATCCAAACCCATCAAACACTCGGGAGGAGATGAACAGAACCTTCTTCAAAGAACAGAAACAAATGGCCAAAAGGCATATGAAAATACTCGACACCACGAATCATCAGAGCGACGCACATCAAAACAACGTGATTTCATCTCACACCACGGAGACTGGCACACGGCCAAGGACAGCAGCCACGGCGCTGGCTCGAGTGCGGGCGGAAGGGGACCCTCCCGCACTGCTGGTGGGAGGCCACTGGCCCAGCCTTCGGAAAGCAATGTGGGCGTCCTCAGCAAACCAGCAACCAGGCTTCCACACGACCCAGCAACACGCTCTGGGACTAGACCCCAAGACCCCCCAAGCACAGCCACCTGCACTCCCATACGCACTGCAGCACGGCTCACAACAGCCAGATCTGGAGACCACCCGAGTGCCGAACAGACGACTGGATAAGGGAACCACGGCACAGCTTTGCCCGGGACACTGCGAGGCGATGGAGAAGATGGAACCCTGCCGCCTGCTGCCACCTGGGCGGGCAGGGAGAGTGCCAGCGAGGGAAATGGGTCAGAGGGACAGGACAGACAGGATGGCTCACTCATTTGCGGGACGTAAAGACACAGCGGGAGACTGATCAGCCCCAAGGCAGCAGCCGAGAGCAGGAGAGACGGTCCTCAGGGTGTGAGCAGGGGACAGGCTGGTGGGGTCCTCAGGGTGTGAGCAGGGGACAGGCTGGTGGGGTCCTCAGGGTGTGAGCAGGGGACAGGCTGGTGGGGTCCTCAGGGTGTGAGCAGGGGACAGGCTGGTGGGGTCCTCAGGGTGTGAGCAGGGGACAGGCTGGTGGGGTCCTCAGGGTGTGAGCAGGGGACAGGGGCTGGTGGGGTCCTCAGGGTGTGAGCAGGGGACAGGCTGGTGGGGTCCTCAGGGTGTGAGCAGGGGACAGGCTGGTGGGGTCCTCAGGGTGTGAGCAGGGGACAGGGGCTGGTGGGGTCCTCAGGGTGTGAGCAGGGGACAGGCTGGTGGGGTCCTCAGGGTGTGAGCAGGGGACAGGCTGGTGGGGTCCTCAGGGTGTGAGCAGGGGACAGGCTGGTGGGGTCCTCAGGGTGTGAGCAGGGGACAGGCTGGTGGGGTCCTCAGGGTGTGAGCAGGGGACAGGCTGGTGGGGTCCTCAGGGTGTGAGCAGGGGACAGGCTGGTGGGGTCCTCAGGGTGTGAGCAGGGGACAGGCTGGTGGGGTCCTCAGGGTGTGAGCAGGGGACAGGCTGGTGGGGTCCTCAGGGTGTGAGCAGGGGACAGGGGCTGGTGGGGTCCTCAGGGTGTGAGCAGGGGACAGGCTGGTGGGGTCCTCAGGGTGTGAGCAGGGGACAGGCTGGTGGGGTCCTCAGGGTGTGAGCAGGGGACAGGCTGGTGGGGTCCTCAGGGTGTGAGCAGGGGACAGGCTGGTGGGGTCCTCAGGGTGTGAGCAGGGGACAGGGGCTGGTGGGGTCCTCAGGGTGTGAGCAGGGGACAGGCTGGTGGGGTCCTCAGGGTGTGAGCAGGGGACAGGCTGGTGGGGTCCTCAGGGTGTGAGCAGGGGACAGGCTGGTGGGGTCCTCAGGGTGTGAGCAGGGGACAGGCTGGTGGGGTCCTCAGGGTGTGAGCAGGGGACAGGCTGGTGGGGTCCTCAGGGTGTGAGCAGGGGACAGGGGCTGGTGGGGTCCTCAGGGTGTGAGCAGGGGACAGGCTGGTGGGGTCCTCAGGGTGTGAGCAGGGGACAGGCTGGTGGGGTCCTCAGGGTGTGAGCAGGGGACAGGGGCTGGTGGGGTCCTCAGGGTGTGAGCAGGGGACAGGCTGGTGGGGTCCTCAGGGTGTGAGCAGGGGACAGGCTGGTGGGGTCCTCAGGGTGTGAGCAGGGGACAGGGGCTGGTGGGGTCCTCAGGGTGTGAGCAGGGGACAGGCTGGTGGGGTCCTCAGGGTGTGAGCAGGGGACAGGCTGGTGGGGTCCTCAGGGTGTGAGCAGGGACAGGCTGGTGGGGTCCTCAGGGTGTGAGCAGGGGACAGGCTGGTGGGGTCCTCAGGGTGTGAGCAGGGGACAGGCTGGTGGGGTCCTCAGGGTGTGAGCAGGGGACAGGGGCTGGTGGGGTCCTCAGGGTGTGAGCAGGGGACAGGCTGGTGGGGTCCTCAGGGAGTGAGCAGGGGACAGGGGCTGGTGCAGGCAAGGCCCGGCCTTGCAGATCGGCCCAGCTGCGAAGCCTCGCAGGGGGGAGTCTCTGGGCCAAGGCGGCAAGAACAGGGTGTCAGCCAGCACCGGGCGCCCGGCCTTGCGCCTCACTCACCTCCCGGTCACAGGAGCACTGGACTCAGACGCTGTCCCGTCTGCTTAGCAGGTCATCCCACCTGCCGCGTCCAGCCTGACGGGACTGAGCAGAGCAGAGCTGGGGAGGGGACAGGCCCGAACGCTGAACACTCTGCGACTGGACCACCCTCTCCAGCGAGACCCCCGGGCAGCGTGCGGGCGTCTGGCAGTAAGGTGAACCCCTCTGCTGCGTCCGGGCGGTGCTTCTCCGCGCCCCGTAAGCCGTCACCCACGTCTGCCCGGACGGGTGCACAACGTGTCCGGGCACCGCGGGGGGGAAACTGTTCCCCAACAAGTGGGAAGGGGGTCACTGGGCGGGGAGGGGACGGGTCGGGGAAGGGGCCTCCTGACGGGGAGCAGAGGCTGGGAGGTCGGGAGACAGGCAGACGCCTCTCGGGCCGGGAGTGTCCACCAAGGCCTAGGGGAGGCCAGCACGCAGGGACCGGACACGGGGGGGGGGCCGGGTGCTGACCACCCGCCCTGGGACCCAGCCACGAATAACTCTGGGACTCGCGGTGGTTAAACCAATTTTAAAAGGTGTGGCCCGTGGTCACGGTCACTCCACCACTGTGAGGAAAGACGGGACCTCAGGGGCTGCAGCAGGACCGGGCTGGAGGGGCCGCAGGGGAAGGTCCCGGCGAGGGCAGATGGGCGCGCCCACACCCTCGGGCAGCGAGGCCGGCACGGCTCCACACGCAGACCCTCGGCCTCAGGGCGGGTCAGTCTCAAGGGACATGTGGACAGCAGTGGAGGGGCCACAGGGGACATGGGGACGGCGGGACGTGGGGACAGCGGGATGTGGGGACGGTGGGACGTGGGGATGGCGGGACGTGGGGACAGCGGGACGTGGGGACGGAGGGACGTGGGGACAGCGGGACGTGGGGACGGCGGGACGTGGGGACGGTGGGATGTGGGGACAGCAGGACGTGGGGACAGAGGGACGTGGGGACAGTGGGACGTGGGGACGGCGGAATGTGGGGACGGCGGGACATGGGGACAGTGGGACGTGGGGACGGTGGGACGTGGGGACGGTGGGACATGGGGACAGCAGGACGTGGGGACAGAGGGACGTGGGGACGGCGGGACGTGGGGACAGTGGGACGTGGGGACGGTGGGACGTGGGGACGGTGGGACATGGGGACAGCAGGACGTGGGGACAGAGGGACGTGGGGACAGTGGGACGTGGGGACGGCTGAGGGGATGAGCAGCGGGGGGGAGGGAAATGGCAACTTGACACATCAACACCATCCACTTGACGTCTTTATTTCGGTTTGAGGCCACCCCAGCGGTGCTCAGGCCGACTCCTGGCTCTGTGCTCAGGAGTACTCCTGGCAGTGCTCGGGATCAAGTCTGGGCTGGCCGCGTGCAAAGCAAGTGCCCCCCGCCGCACTATCACTCCAGCCCCAACACATCAACTGCGACACTTACATCTCCCTAAACTATAATGTACTTTAAAAGGAAACAGTTACGTAAGATCATGCAAACACACACACACACACACACACACACACACACACACACACACACACACACACACACACACACACAGGGAATTCAGGCCTCAGAGGAACTGCTTAGTTTGTGCGTTAAGGGGGCAATAGTCAAGTGTCCTCTTCCAGAACATTCCAGCAACCCAGGACATGCCTCTTCTGCTGCCCTGCCCAGTGGTCCTGCTGGCACTGTGGGGCCGTCCGTGAGGCCCGCCGGAGGGACGCCCAGACCACACGTGTGCGAGAGGGCGGGAGAGAAATCCTTCCTGCCGTCGAGGCAGCGGGGCGCGAGGCTGCAGGCCGGGCAGTGCTCGCTGGGAGGAGGAGGCCAGCGGCCAGGGCACCGGGCGCCTGAGTCCTGGGCTCTGGGACACCCAGGACAGTGTCCCTGCAGCCGCGGCCAGTGGCGTCACAACTGAAGAAAGGAGGACCAGGGCGCCGGGACACAGTGTGGCCGGAGTCAGCCTCGGCGCGCGGCTGGCAGGGCCCGAGACAGCCAGTGTGCGCCCAGGGCCAGACAGCAGGACAGACCCCAAAAAGAAGGAAAGGGGGAGAAAGGGAGGCCCGGCCAGGGCAGGACAGCGGGAAGCACCTGTGGAGCCCCGGCAGGCGCGAGCCTGACTCAGGTGAGCACAGAGCCAGGAGTCACACGCTGTGCAGCCCAGAAACAAAAAAATTAAATTAAATTAAATCAAATTTAAAAACAAAAGAAAAGGGGCCCGAGTTATAGGACAGCGGGGAGGGCGTTTGCGGTGCACGCAGCAGACCCAGGTTCGATCCCGGCATCCCATAGGGTCCTCGAGCCCCGCCAGGAGAGATTCCTGGGTGCAGAGCCAGGAGGAACCCCTGAGCATCACTGCACGTGACCAAAAAAAAAAAGGAAATGGAAAGAAAGAAAGAAAGAAAGAAAGAAAGAAAGAAAGAAAGAAAGAAAGGAAGGAAGGAAGGAAGGAAGGAAGGAAGGAAGGAAAAGAAAGAAAGAGAAAGAAAGAAAGAGAAAGAAAGAAAGAAAGAAAGAAAGAAAGAAAGAAAGAAAGAAAGAAAGAAAGAAAGAAAGAAAGAAAGAAAGAAAGAGAAAGAAAGAAGCGACTCCAGAAAGCTCGGCCGGCCCGTCTGACACGAGGCCCCCCCCCCGGCCTCGTCTCTCCGTCACAGGACCCCACGGCCCCCGGAGCAGACGCAGGAGGGAGGCCTCTGCCCAGAGCCCGGACTGGCCCCTCCGTGGGCTGCAGACGGGCCAGCCGCAGGGGCGGGGCGGGGCGGGGGCTGCGCCCCTCCCCAGGCCCAGAGAACAGCAAAGCGCATCCGCCCACGAGCCTGGACGAGAGTCGCTGGCCTCTGGGAAGCTTCTGGCAACTCCCTCCACGGACTCCCTCTGCCCGTGAGCCACGGTCTGCGCCGGTCACTCCCAGTCCTGCCCCGCGTGGCCTCCGAGGGCGAGCAGGGCGAGTCCCCCCTCACGGACCCTCCGCGCTGCAGCCAGGACGCGGCCCGAGGCCCACGGGCCCGACGGCGGCTGCACGGCCCGAGGCCAGGAGGTGGGACTGACCCAGGCCTGAGTCCAGGCCACGGGGACGCGAGGAAGGCCTTGGCGCAGACGGTCCGCGAAGAGCCCCCGGCCCGGGAGTCGCTCTGGACCCACAGGGCCGGGGGTGAGGATGAAGAGGAGGAAGACACGGAACCGGCTCTTACTCTCCAGCCATCTCTGCTCCTCGTCACGCTGGCGGCCTTGTTGGACACACGGACACGGACGTCGTCACGCCACGTCGGCGAGCTCAGACCAAGGCGCCAGGGAAAGACGAAGCAACTTCTTCGTTCCGGAACTCTCTGGCGACTTGCTCCAGTGAGGACGGAGACGGGAGAGCGTCCCCAGGCCGAGAGCACCCGGGGCTGGGGCGCTGCACCCCCAGCTGCTCCCCCAGCCCCTCCCCCAGCCGCCCCCCAGTCCCCCAGCCGCCCCCCAGTCCCCCAGCCCCTCCCCCAACCCCCCAGCCCCTCCCGCCTCGAGAGCTCCAACCCCGAGCCGAGGAGCTGGCCAGATTTTTCAAGTATTGGTTAAACACTCCTGCCGTGACATATGTTCCCAGCATACTTCTGACATTGATACACGAGATTCTGAAACACTGGGAGACGGAAACGTTCCTCTCCGACAAGAAACGGCACGGTGGCCCGGCTCCGCCCCGCGGTGACACACTCGGGGGACAGTGGCCCCGGCTCCGCCCGGCGGTGACATGCTCGGGGGGCAGCGGCTCCCGGAAGACACGGGCACCCAGAACAGACCGAGGCGGACTCGGGGGGCCGGCGGCCTGGTGCCCCTCTGCCGGCGCCCACCCCTGGTGCCCTGCCCCGCCCGTCAGCTCAGGAACTCGGCCGAGAGGCCCCGCCCACAGCGGGCAGAGCGGACCTTGAGCTCGTGGTAGCACTGCACGAAGCTGTGGTAGATGAAGGTGATGGGCAGGGCCAGCAGCACGATGCCGCTGACCACACAGAGCCCGCCCAGGACGCGGCCGGGCACCGTGACCGGGTACATGTCCCCGTAGCCCACGGTCGTCATGGAGATGATCACCCACCAGCAGGCGGCCGGGATGCTGGCGAAGTCCTCGCTGGCGGCGCCCAGGGCCAGCCCGTGCTCCAGCAGCTGGGCGAGCGCGCTGAAGACGGCCATGGCCACGCCCACGAACAGCGCCAGCATGGCCATCTCGCGGTGGCAGCGCCGCAGCGTCAGCCCCAGCGTCTGCAGCCCCACGAAGTGCCGCGCCAGCTTGATGACCCAGAAGATGCGCATCATGCGCAGCACGCGCAGGGTGACGCCCGCCCGCTGCAGCTGCGGGTTCTCGCCCGTCAGCACCGTCATGAGCACGGACACGTAGTAGGGCGCGATGGCCAGCAGGTCGATGATGTTCAGCGGCCGCCGGACGAACTCGCACTTGTCCCGGGAGACGATGAAGCGCACGACGCACTCGGCCGTGAACCAGCCGATGCAGACGGCCTCGATGACCCTGCGGAGAGCAGAGGGGGCGTCACGCTCAGCCTCCCCACGGGCCGCACGCGGACGCCGAGGGACACGCAATGAGGGACACGCGGACACCGAGGGACACACGGACACCGAGGGACACGCGGACGCCGAGGGACACGCGGACACCAAAGGACACGCGGACACTGAGGGACACGCGGACGCCGCGGGACACGCGGACACCGAGGGACACGCGGACACAGAGACACACGGACACTGACAGACACACGGACACCAAGGGACACGCAGACACCAAGGGACATGCGGACACCGAGGGACACACGGACGCCAAGAGACACACGGAAGCCAAGGGACACGCGGACGCCGAGGGACACGCGGACACCGAGGGACACACGGACACCGAGGGACACATGGACACCGAGGGACACATGGACACTGAGGGACACGCGGACACCGAGGGACACGTGGACGCCGACAGACACGCGGACACTGAGGGACACGCGGACACCGAGGGACACGCGGACACCGAGGGACACACGGACACCAAGGGACACGCGGACACCGAGGGACACACGGACACCGAGGGACACATGGACACCGAGGGACACGTGGACACCGAGGGACACACGGACACCGAGGGACACATGGACACTGAGGGACACGCGGACACCGAGGGACACGCAGACACCGAGGGACACGTGGACGCCGACAGACACGCGGACACCGGCAGTGCAGCCCCGAGGGTGCCGGCCCACGGACCCCAGGGCCACCGCGGGCAGACTCGAACCCCGAGGGGTTCTGGGCCGCCGGGCAGAAGCACCAGCTTGAACAGGCGCCCGCCGCCAGCCCCCGCCCGGAAGCCGCCTCACTGACCAAGGGCCGGGCCCGGCCAGTGGGCCCGGCTGGCTGGCCGCAGACACCCGCGCGTCCAGGCTCTGGGCAAAGGGCGGACAGTCTCCCTGCCCTGCTGCCCCCGCGGGCTCCAGGCCGGCCAGTGGCCAGACCAGACTCACTTGCACTTTCCAGAGGAGCCGCGGTCTGCAGGGGGGGGGGGCCGCCGGCCACACACAGGAAGGACGCGGGTGCACCCAGGGGCCGGGGGGCCACGGGCCGTTCCTGCCTCGCCGGGGCAGTTTCCAGGCCTGTCTCGTTACTGCACGCCCCATCCGGCCTGCAGCGCGGGCAGCGAGGCCCAGCCGGCGTCCAGCTCAGCGGGACAGCTTCTCCCCCGCCTCCCCGCGCAGGGCAGGGGCGGGAGGGCAGCTACAGGCACGGACAGCGCCTGCCGCCCTGCCCGGCCAGCACCCAGAGGGCAGGCGGGCGTCCACAGAGCCAGGCGGGCCCGCACGCGTGTGGCCAGCAGCAGAGCACACAGGGCGGCCTCTGCCCTCAGGGACAGCCGTGGGCCCTGGGTCACCTCCCGGTCCCGAGCACAGTGACCTGCGTCTGCAGCATCCACCTCAAGGCGGGCAGGGCTGGACGCCAGCAGGGCCCTCGCCTGCACCCATACATAAGCCCGAGGGGCTCCCTGGGGGTGGCGGGAGAGGGGGGCAGACCCAGGACCCCAGGACCCCTCACTCCCGCCGAGCCTGTTCTGGCTGGTGGCAGCAGGGCTGACCTGAGGCCACACGTGTGCCGTGTGCCGTGTGCCGTGTGCCGGTCTCGGGGAGCCAGGGGCAGGGCGAGGGCTCGGGCAGCAGGGCAGTGTCTGACCACACGCGTGTGCGTGGGGCCTTCTCGAGTCTCAGCCGCCCTCCCGCTCACGGCGAGAAAGCCCAGAGACGCCATTAAATCCACATTAGCACAGCGTTGACTGTGCCAAAAATACCAGGACGCTTTCTGCCTAATTATTTCCAGCAGCACCAGGGCCATTCCGGGCGGCAGGGAGGGGCCGCGCTGCCCAGGCTCCCGGGAGAGGCCCCGCGGCAGACGCGCTGCCCGCTCCTCGCTCCAGGGGACGGCCGCCAACCGCTTCCCGGCTTGCCCGCAGCAAACAGCCGCCACGGCTGCTCCCAACACTCCGCTCACAGCCTGAGCACGAGAGAGACAGAGACAGTGACAGAGAGCCAGAGCCAGAGACACACAGAGACAGAGACAGAGAGACAGAGACAGAGACACACAGAGAGAGATACACAGAGACAGAGAGACAAAGACAGAGCGAGAGACAGAGACAGGAAGAGAAACAGACTGAGAGACAGAGAGGTACAGAGACAGAGAGACATAGAGACAGAGAGAGAAACAGAGACTGAGAGACAGAGAAAGAGGCAGAGAGAAAGAAAGACAGAGACAGAGGGAAAGAGAAACACAGAGAGAGGCGTAGAGACAGTGAGACAGAGAGACACGGGGGACACACAGGCCTCGGCGCTCCCGGCACTCGGGCCGCGGGGGGCTCGGGCAGCTGGGCCGGCTGGGCTGTGAGCTGATGTCTCTGGGCGGACACGGGAAGGGAGGGACCCAGCGTCTGCCCAGGTCGCAGACGGCAGCATGGACAGCTCTGTCCCCACCACCGTGTCCACACTGCCGGCTCCCGAGCGCCAGGGCCAGCCCGAGACAGGCCACGGCAGAGGCTCCCGGGGCCCCGAGCACGAGGGGAGCACGAGGCTGCCCGCAGGGCAGAGACCGGGCCTGGGGGAGGACAGGTGGGGAGCTGACCCGCGGGGAAGGGCGTGAGCCATGCATGTCCAGGACAGCGAGGGCCATGCACGTGCTGGACACAGGCCTGTGTGTGCTGGACAGAGCCTGCACAGTGCCACAGCTCCCGACAGTGGGCGTGAGAGGGCACGCGCCAGAGCCTGGGGTGGGCGGGGCGTGAGAGGGCAGAGCGCGGGGTGGGCGGGGCGTGAGGACTCAGCCTCTGTGTAAGGCTCTCAGCGATCCCATGATCACACGGCGTCATGGTCACACCGAGTGGACATGGACGGCCCCAGGCAGTGGCGCCCGGGCCGCCCACGGGAGGGGGCGCCTGTGGTGCCGTGTGCGAGGAGCCTGCCCGCAGCGACCCCCTGCCTGCCGCCTCCACGCCCACCCCCGGCCCAGGAGCTGCCTCGGGCGGGCCCCTGTGGCGGTCCCTGCGGCCCTGCTCGGGGGAGGGTCGCCCCCACCCTCCTGGCCTCCTGCACTCGCACGGCAGGAACGGGGGTGCCAGGGCCTGACCAGACAGGCTGGGCCGGGGGACAGGGCAGCAGTGCCTGAGGGGTCCTCGCCCCTCACACCCAGCCAGACTGGGGCTACGGCCCGGCTGCGTCCGTCCCGGCGCTGGCCCCGGGCTCCGAGCCCTGCAAGGCTTCGCAGCTCCGCGTGCGGGGACATCGGTCAAGACGCTGCTGCCGCCTTCTCAGCACGGCTGCTGGGGTGACGGACGGCGGGCCTGGGGCCAGTCACCGGGGACCCTGTGACGGGTGACGGATGGCGGGCCTGGGGCCAGTCGCTGGGGACCCTGTGATGGGTGACGGACGGCGGGCCTGGGGCCAGTCGCTGGGGACCCTGTGACGGGTGACGGATGGCGGGCCTGGGGCCAGTCGCTGGGGACCCTGTGATGGGTGACGGACGGCGGGCCTGGGGCCAGTCGCCGGGGACCCTGTGACGGGTGACGGACGGCGGGCCTGGGGCCAGTGCGTCAGGGACCCTGTGACGGGTGACGGATGGCAGGCCTGGGGCCAGTGCGCCGGGGACCCTGATGGGTGACGACGGCCCCAAAGAAGGCGGCAGTCTCCTCTGCAAAGGCTGGTGGGTAGACGCAATGGAGAAGGGGAAGGAGCAGGAGCAGGAGCAGGACGGGGAGGAGCGCCTGGCACTGCTGGCGGGACCCGGGGCCGCGGCCCCTGCACGTCTGTCCGGCTCGTGGCTGCCGTGCGCGGCCCAGGGGCAGGTGGCAGGTCTGTCTGACCAGACGGTTCGGGGGCGGCTCTTCACGGGGGTCCTGCTGCCCCCTCACCCCGCGTGGGACTCGCGGGCAGCGAGCGGGCAGGCCTTCGGGACAGCCCGCGAGATGCCCGGTGTGTGGGGGTGGGGAAGGGCCCTGTGACGTGGCGTGAGGGGACAGCCAGGCCGCGGCGGTCATGCTGTGGTGTGACAGTGGCCGGTGAGAAGCCCCGTGTGTCCTCGCCGGGGAGGGAAGTGCGGGGGGGACCAGGAGGACGCAGGAGAGGCGGGGCGGGGAGACCCTGAGCTGGGGGGGTCAGACCCTGAGCTCGGGGCTGGGGGGTCTGGGGGGGTTAGACCCTGAGCTCGGGGCCGGGGGGGTCTGGTGGGTCAGACCCTGAGCTCGGGGCCGGGGGGGTGCTGGGGGGTCAGACCCTGAGCTTGGGGCTGGGGGTTCTCGGGGGTTAGACCCTGAGCTCGGGGTCCGGGGGGGGCTGGGGGGTCAGACCCTGAGCTCGGGGCCTGGGGCCTGGGGGGGGTCAGACCCTGAGCTCGGGGCTGGGAGGTCTGGGGGGTTAGACCCTGAGCTCGGGGTCCGGGGGGGGCTGGGGGGTCAGACCCTGAGCTCAGGGTCGGGGGTCTGGGGGGGTTAGACCCTGAGCTCGGGGCCAGGGGGTGCTGGGGGGTCAGACCCTGAGCTCGGGGTCGGGGGGGCTGGGGGGTCAGACCCTGAGCTCGGGGTCGGGGGTGCTGGGGGGTCAGACCCTGAGCTCGGGGTCCGGGGGGGTCTGGGGGGTCAGACCCTGAGCTCGGGGTCCGGGGGGGTCTGGGGGGTCAGACCCTGAGCTCGGGGTCGGGGGTGCTGGGGGGTCAGACCCTGAGCTCGGGGTCCGGGGGGGTCTGGGGGGTCAGACCCTGAGCTCGGGGCCGGGGGCCTGGGGGGGGTCAGACCCTGAGCTCGGGGTCCCACTGCTGCCCAGTGACCCGCGGGGGGCGGAGCCACACATGCCCGCACTGTGCAGCCCCACGGAAGGCCCTGAGGGGCTCCTCTGCTGCCCATCCCCCCGGCCTTCCAGAAGCCCCTGCCAGGCTTGGTGGGTGGAGGCAGGAGCAGCCGAGAGCACCTCCAGGTGGGCCAAGAACAAGCCACGGCCCGGACGGTGCGAAAGGGGCTAGTGTGATGGAACAGAAGCACCTGTGAGCCCAGGTGGACCCCTGCCCCCTCTGCCCACCCCCAACTGCTGGGTCGAGCCCCGAGGGAGTGGCCCCGTCCAGCAGGCCCCCTGGAAGCAGCCGTGGACGCTCACGCGGGACTGCCAAGATCGGAGAGGGCGGAGAGACAGACAGCGGGAGGCACTGGCCTTGCATGCGGCCGGACCAGGTGGGTCCCCTGAGCACGGCCAGATGTGCCCCCAAAACACGGGAGGAAGGGGCTGGAGTGAGAGCACAGCGGGGAGGGCGTTTGCCTTGCACGCAGCTGACCCGGGTTCAATCCCAGCATCCCATATGGTCCCCTGAGCGCCACCAGGGGTAATTCCTGAGTGTAGAGCCAGGAGTGACCCCTGTGCATCGCCGGTGTGACCCCTCCCGAAAAAGGGGGACCCACACGGCAGAGCCTGGCAAGCTACCCGTGGCGTGTTCGATATGACAAAAACAGTAACAAGTCTCACAAGGGAGACGGTACGGAGCCCGCTCCAGCAAATCAATGAACAACGGGAGGGAGGGAGGGAGGGAGCAGGGCGGGTGTGGGAGCCCCAGGCTGGCCCCCAGCACTGCGCCCCTGCGCGTGGCCGGTGGTGACCGCAAACCAGAGTCAATGCGAGGGAGCGTGGCTCCTCAGGGGGAGGGGGCTCGGAGCTCCTGCATCTCCAGCCTTAGTTTTGTTTTCATTTGGGGACCTGCCCCTCGAGGCGCGGAGGTGGGTGTTGGGAGGAGGCATGGCCCACCCGCTGAGACCCGTCAGGGGACACGGTGCCGGGCAGCAGGCGGCTGCCTGTGGATCTGCCCCGGCGTCCACGTGCTCTGGGGCTGCAGGAAGTCTCAGAGCTTCCGCTGTAGTGCCTCGGGCGCCAATTTAAATAAATTACACAAATGAAGGAGAGCGGGGACAGTTTGTTCTAGAGGCTCCTTGTATATTGCACTGTTAGCAGGAGTAAATTTCTCTCCACAGGCGCTGGGAAATTCTGCGCTTCCCCGACTCGGGTTTGGGCTTTGGCGCTGGGCCACTCCAGAGCGGGTGCTCAGGGCTAACTCCCGGCTCTGCACTCAGAGATGGGGCCGGGGGGACCACGGGGATGCCGGGATGAAACCCGGGCCTCCCCTTGAGGACAGATGTCAAATAAACCCAGAGTTCGGGGTCCGTCGGGGGTCCTGCACCAGGCTGGCCACCACTGGCTGGGCGGACCGCGTGCCACTGGGCGTGGGCCCTTCCCGCCAGTGTCCCCCCGAAGTCTCCCGGCCCCGGCCCCGCGCTGTGCCCCATAACCTTCCACCCCTCCACAGCCAGAAAGAGGCGAGGGCTGCGGACCCCGGCCAGGGCCCCCTCACACCCGCCCCACCCCCGGGGAAGCAGCGACTCGTCGACACCAACGTCTCAAAGCCGGCCCCTTGCCACAGCTTCCTGCCAGCGTCTGAGGAGTCGGACGCCTGGGCCCTGACACGGCCGCCAGCCAGACGGACAGACGGACAGTTGGACGTCAGGGCTCCGGGGCAGCCCCTCCCCTCCCCCATCAGCATTCTGAGCTGACCTTCCCCGTCTGGAAACTGCTAACGCCTCCCGTACTTCTCCGCGACACTACACCCTGCCGGAACCCTCCGGGGTTGTTTGCTCCTTGGCTTCCGGCAATAATCCGGCTCCTTCCCCGCGGGCTACTGTTCACCAGCCGGTATAATAATAGCTCAGCTGCTGAAAAGTCTCTGATTCGAGGGCCAGAGCAATCTACCACAGGAGTGTGCTTGCCTTGCAGAGCTGGCCTGGGTTCAAATCCTGGCACCCGCATATTGTCCCCCAAGCCCACCGGGAGTGATCCCTGAGCACAGAGCCAGGAGTAAGCCCTGACTACAGGCGTGACCCAAACCCAAAGTAAGTTAATGAACAAACATAAATAAAGATATTCTGTTGTAGGGCAGCAGACGGGGAGGGGGTGGCAGGGATCAAACTCCGGGCGCCCCAACACCAGCCACAGGGCCAAAGCCCCGGAACCCTATTTTTCATGAGATGGAGATTTTTCTTTCTTTTCAGCGCACGCGTGTGTGTTTAGCAGTCGGGAACTTGACATGCAAAGTCCTGTTTGTTGTTGGCGAAGCGGCAGCTTCTGCGTTTCCAGCCCCGCTCCCGCTGTCACAGAGGGAAGGCTGGTGCCCCTATCTAGAGGAGAGGCCTCCTCCGGGAAGTCCTCCGCCTCCCCCTCACGTGCACCCCACACTGGGCGCCGTGCGTGTTCGCCCCCTAGGTCACGTCCACCGAGAAGGTCAGTCTGGAGCACAGAGATGAGTCCATCAGACGAGCTCCACTCAGCGACCTGAGTCGGGAGGCATGAAAGGTGAAGAGCCGGGGGGGGGGGGCGCTGGAGCGATAGCACAGCGGGGAGGGCGTTTGCCTTGCATGCGGCCGATCCGGGTTCGAATCCCAGCATCCCATATGGTCCCCTGAGCACCACCAGGAGTGGTTCCTGAGTGCAGAGCCAGGAGTAACCCCTGTGCATCGCCGGGTGTGACCCAAAAAGGAAAAATAAATAAATAAAATTAACACCAAAAAATATATATTAAAAAAAAAAGGTGAAGAGCCGGAGCCACAGCACCTCGGGGAGGGCGTCTGCCGTGCACACGGCTGACCCGGCTCGAGCCCGGGCAGCCCACGGGGTCCCCGAACACGCCAGGAACGATCCCTGAGTGCTGAGCCGGGAGCAGCCCTGAACACCACTGGGGGTGGCCACAAAACCTCTAAAATAAGTTTTTTAAGTTAGTTTTAAAGGGGCTGGAGCAATAGCACAGCGGTAGGGCATTCGCCTTTCACACGGCCGACCTGTGTTCGATTCCTCCGCCCCTCTCGAAGAGCCCGGCAAACTACCGAGAGTGTCGAGCCCACACGGCAGAGCCTGGCAAGCTCCCCGTGGCATATTCGATATGCCCAAAACCAGTAACAATAAGTCTCAAAATGAGAGACGTTACTGGTGCCCGCTCGAACAAATCAATGAGCAACGGGATGAGTGACAGTGACGGTGACAGTTTTAAAGGGGCTGGAGCGATAGCACAGCAGGTAGGGAATTTGCCTTGCACACGGCCAACCCGGGTTCAAATCCCAGCATCCCGTATGGTCCCCTGAGCACCGCCAGGAGTAATTCCTGAGTGCATGAGCCAGGAGTGACCCCTGTGCATGAGCCAGGTGTGACCAAAAAAAGCAAAAAAAAACAAAAACAAAAACAAAAAAAAACAACCATTAGTTTTAAAGATCTCTTGGATGAAAAACTCATTTTTTTTCTTTTTTGTTTTTGGGGTATACCAGGTGTTGCTACCACCCACCACTGCCCAACCCCCAGCCAGCCACACCCAACCACATCCCGCCACACCCACCACCACCCAGCCCTGCCGACCAGGCTCTGACCACCGGCCGACCCACACATGACTACTGTCCTACTCCTCACCACCAGACGCACCTTTTGGGGCCTGAGGTGCGTCCTGGGCTGGCCGTGGGGCGCCGGCCGGCCCGTGCTCGCTGCTTCACCCCTCCTGCGCCCACAGGAAGGCCCGGCCAGGCTGCGCGGGGCTCCTGGGCCGAGGACCCGCCTCTCCAACCGGCCGCTGACTGCGGCCTCTGACATGCCGCCCCCGTCGGGGGTCCTGGGGTGACAGGCCTTCCCCAGCCGCCCCTCCCGGAAACCGGACCGGGGGGCTGCAAGCTCGGGCTCACGGTCCTGACATACTGGCCCGACCCCAGGGCCCCGACACTGCCCCCGATACCCGGGGGCACGTCACCTGCTAGAGTTCCGGACCCCCTGGGCGTGAGCAGGCGCACGGACCCCCCTGCCGCCTGGCCCGAGAGGCTGCGGGAAACCTCGGGCCGCAGCCTCCTGTGGGGCGAGCTGAGCAGGCCGCGCACCTCTCTCGGCCTCTGGGCCGTGCCCACAGCCCTTCGCTGGACACACGGTCCCGCCACAGGGGCTGAGAGGCCCAGCACACACAAGGTCACTCAAGGTCACTCAAGGTCGAAGGCATTGGAGGCCCTACAAGGTCAGAGCCTCCACACAGGCTGGGCAGGAGCACCCTCAGCTGGGAGCAGCCTCTGACCACCGGCCTGTGCACTGGTAGTGGCCTGTGTGCCGGGAGTGACAGGTGTGAGGGGAGTGACAGGTGAGGGGGGAGTGACAGGTGTGGGGGGGAGTGACAGGTGAGGGGGAGTGACAGGTGTGAGGGGAAGTGACAGGTGTGGGGGGGAGTGACAGGTGAGGGGAAGTGACAGGTGTGAGGGGAAGTGACAGGTGTGGGGGGAGTGACAGGTGAGGGGGGAGTGACAGGTGAGGGGAAGTGACAGGTGTGAGGGGAAGTGACAGGTGTGGGGGGGAGTGACAGGTGAGGGGGAGTGACAGGTGTGAGGGGAAGTGACAGGTGAGGGGGAGTGACAGGTGTGAGGGGAAGTGACAGGTGAGGGGGGAGTGACAGGTGTGGGGGGGAGTGACAGGTGAGGGGGAGTGACAGGTGTGAGGGGAAGTGACAGGTGTGGGGGGGAGTGACAGGTGAGGGGGAGTGACAGGTGTGAGGGGAAGTGACAGGTGTGGGGGGAGTGATGGGGGGAGTGACAGGTGAGGGGGGAGTGACAGGTGAGGGGGAGTGAAAGGTGTGAGGGGAAGTGACAGGTGTGGGGGGAGTGACAGGTGTGGGGGGAGTGACAGATGAGACGTGACGGGGGAGTGACAGGTGAGGGGGGAGTGACAGGTGTGAGGGGGGAGTGACAGGTGTGGGGGGAGGGACAGGAGTGGGGGGAGGGACAGGAGTGGGGGGAGGGACAGGTGTGGGGGGAGGGACAGGAGTGGGGGGAGGGACAGGTGTGGGGGGAGGGACAGGAGTGGTGGGAGGGACAGGAGTGGGGGATACAGGTGTGGGAGGAGTGACAGGTGTGAGGGGCAGTCAGTGACAGGTGAGACGTGACGGGAGAGTGACAGGTGTGAGGGGGAATGACAGGTGTGAGGGGGAGTGACAGGTGTGAGGGGGAGTGACAGGTGGGGGAGTGACAGGTGTGGGGGGAGTGACAGGTGTGAGGGGGGATGACAGGTGGGTGGAGGTACAGGTGTGAAGGGGAGTGACAGGCATGATGGGGAGTGACAGGTGTGGGAAGAGTGACAGGTGTGAGGGGGAGTGACAGGTGTGGGAAGAGTGACAGGTGTGAGGGGGAGTGACAGGTGTAAGGGGGAGTGACAGGTGTGGGAAGAGTGACAGGTGTGAGGGGGAGTGACAGGTGTGAGGAGGAGTGACAGGTGTGAGGGAAAGTGACAGGTGTGAGGGGGAGTGACAGGTGTGAGGGGAAGTGACAGGTGTGGGGGGGAGTGACAGGTGGGTGTAGGTACAGGCGTGATGGGGAGTGACAGGTGTGGGAAGAGTGACAGGTGTGAGGGGGAGTCACAGGTGTGAGGGGGAGTGACAGGTGGGTGGAGTGACAGGTGTGGGTGGAGTGACAGGTGTGTGGGGGAGTGACAGGTGTGGGGGAGTGAGAGGTGGGTGGAGTGACAGGTGTGGGTGGAGTGACAGGTGTGTGGGGGAGTGACAGGTGTGTGGGGGAGTGACAGGTGTGTGGGGGAGTGACGGGGGTGGGAAGTGTGACAGGTGTGAGGGGGAGTGACAGGGGTGGGGGGAGGGACAGGTGAGGGTGACAGGTGAGCGTGAGGGGGAGTCACGGGTGAGAGCTGAGCCGTGATTCGCAGTGACACTTGTGTGGCTGGAATTTGGTCTTAACAACACTCTGATCTGGTTTGGCGGCACTGGGCAGCTGGGCTACTCCCGTGTGGCGGCTGGTGCCCAAAGGGCCACGTGGTGCCGGGGACAGAATCTGGGTCCGGCATGTAAGGCCTCAGCCCGGACCCGCCTCTACCGAAGCTGTCCCGAGTTCTGCCAAAGGACCATGTTCGCTCTCTAACCGCTAAGCCCGTAACTGTTGCAGCAGCGTTCCTGACTGACACGGTGAATCCCATTCAGACTTTAGCAGGACACGTGGTAGCGCCTGTACTTTAAACCACCCGTACACTCAACCCTGAGGTCCAGCCATTCCTCCTGCGGAGCTTACCCAACACTCACACACACTGATTTGCAAGCGTACGTGGGAGAGGCTCATCCTGCACACCCGGACTCTGGAAAACCAGGGTCAAGTGAGCCGTGCCCAGGGCAGGCCGGGTGGAGGGCAGGGCTGGACCGACGCCGGACAAGTCTCAGCCACGCGGGCTGCTAGCAGCCCTGGCCACTGCGGGGCCCGCGGCCACACACTGCACACTGCACGTCCTCTCTGCTCCTGCCCCCAGGATGTCCCCCAGGACGGGCCCGGCTGCCCGCCGCTGCCCTGCAGGCAGTGCCTGACACACAGAGCAGACGACCAGGTTCCAAGCCCGGGAGGGCTCAAGAGAGCCGGCGTGAGAGCAACATGGCGTCCGTGACCAGACGGCAGAACGATTTCAGTTACGATGCTGGGAGATAACCGTGCCTCACGGATATGTAACCGCACACGTGCTCTAGCCTACGCACATGGAAGCACACGTGTGCGTTTCTGCACACACGGAAAGAAAGCCAGCACCTGGCTAATGGGCAGCAGGCCGGGGCGTCTGTCCATCCAGCACTGTGTAACTGCAGCGCGAGTTCGCGGGAAGAGGCTGACGTGGAGAGTCACTTGCTCTGCCCGGGGACGCAAACCGGCACTTGGTTCAAGGCGGGACCCGGAGCCGGAGACAGAGCAGCGAGCGTGTGGCAAAGCCGCCAGTGCGGCTTCAAGCGCTGCTTTGAACGGACTTAAGACCCATCAGACGTCTCAGCCTGAACGGCAACAGAAATCACACAGTACTTAAACTTCCATCACCCAGGGTTTCGTTTTGTTTCATTAGGGAAAAAAAAAGACCCTGTGCTCAAAATAACACTGCCAGAAATTTAAACATCCTTCAGTCTTCACAAGCGCTCACCCACAAGGCAAAGCAATACAAATCAAAGATCAAGATTCCAGCAAGGCAATTTTTAGAAGTGGTTTGTAGAGAACAGATTAAAATGACAGCTTCGCACGGAGATGAGGAGGTTTCAAACCCCGGGGACGCCACGGCTGGGCCACAGCCGAAGTCGGGGGGCCCAGCACCACACACCCCTCTCCTCCGGCAGGACCCCACAGCAGGGCCCAGGGCTGCACTCAGCTGCCTCGGGGCCCCCTGCCAAGAGCAGGGCAGGAGCGAGCTCTGAGCCCGGGTGAGTGCCCCCCGCACGCCTCTGCGAGTCCCCCTTACCCCGACCCTCCTCCGGGCACGGAGACGCCGCTCCCCCACGCCGGAGGATAGCGGGGTGCGGCCTTTCCGGAAGGCCGGACAGAGGAGGGATGACACGCCCTTGGCAGTGCGGGAAGGAGGACCGCAGGCCTCAGGAGGGCCCTTTCCAGAACCTTCTTCCACCTGCTGATGGGAAACAGGCTGAGCAAAGAAGCACCAACTCAGAGCTCCCTGGGGAAGCACAGGCTCAGGCCAGAGGGCGCCAAGCCGCGCTGAGCATCCCGGGCTGGGAGAAACCGGGCGGGGAGAGGAGGGGTGCTCAGGGCCGGGTGCAGTCCCAGCACCCCAGAACCTGACCGAGGCCGCGGTGGGGCAGAAGCCCCCCGCCCCCCAGGGCTGCTGAAGATCGCACAGATGGGCTACGCCACAAGACCGGGGAACGCTGGTGGGGAAGAGGGAACAGAGCCAGGAGGCGGCCACAGGAACGGTCACGGAACACGCTGGGGGCCACACAACTGACCGCAGGGAGCGGGAGGAGAGCTGGGCCTGCTTCCACGGGGTCCCTGCCCCTCAGGGCTCAGCCCACGCCTTTCCAAAGCCCCACCCCAATTCAGACGGTCCATTTCTCACTGAATGTAATGCGATGCCTTATCTCTCACCCCTTACTGACCCGCTGTCCGCGGGCACTGCGGGCAAGTCCTGCGTCTGTCTCTCAAAGCATCGCACGTGGCGGGTGCTCGTATCTACAGTGCTCTTCTTTAGAGAACGTATGAATCACACCCTGCCTCGCCCTGGCTCAGGCTGGGGTCCCCGGGGTTCCGGCTGCGGCAGACCCCGCACAGGGCCGTTCTCCCGCGCCAGGCTATGCGCTTCCCTGCCCTCCAACACCCGGCCTGAGGAAACCTCGCCCCGCCTCGCCTCGCCTCGCCCCTCCCGAGACTCAGACGGCCCCGAGCCCAGGAGACCCAGGTTCCCGCGGCTGCTGGCCGGGCCCAAGCGTTCCCTGCTCGCCCGTCAGGCAGGGTCACGCGTGATGGGGGTCGGGGATGCTCAGAGCCTCAGTGCTCGCAGCCCGGCCCCTGGGAAGGCCCCCCGGGAGGGTGATGTGGGTGGTGCCACGGCTAGGGCAGCCTCCAGAGCTCAGCCCAGGACCGTCCTCCCGACAGAACAAGCTGTCCTGCCCGGGCCCAGAACCTTCTCCCCCGCTCTTCTCTGAGCTCAAGCCCCCGGAAGGACAGGCCCCGGGCCCGCGCCACCCCCTCCAAACTCGGCCCCGAGCAGCGCCTCCCACAGGGCGTCAGTGGCGTGTCCACGTGCCCGCTCACCCCTTCCGTGAAACCCAGACACAACGGGCCCCAGAGCGGCTCGGGTGGGGGCCGAGTCTGAAGGGCCCAGGGGCCAGAAGGAAGTGAGGCTGGATTGCGGGGCGACTCGGGGCCACAGGAAGGGAGCGGCGAGCTGCGGGGCGGGCGGGGGCAGGGGGGCGGCCGGGGGATGGCGGGACGGAGGGGTCCGAGGCGCAGCAGACATGCAGCCTCCTGCAGGCGCTCTGAGGGAAGCTTAAATTTGGTCCTTCGAGCCAAGAAAAACCCCCTTCGGCCTGAAATATCTGGGTATCCAGGAAACAGCCGCCTTGAGTCATGATCCACGTTCCCAAAACCAGACGCCAGGCCTGGCTGTGCCCCGCCGCCCGCGTCCTGCTGGGCTCCCCGCGGGCCCCCACGCTGCCACACCCGCCCGCTCAGGGCCGACGCCTGGCTCCGCGCTCAGGGGCCACTCCGGGCGGGGCCTGGAGAACACATGGGGGGCCAGCCGCGGGCAGCCCCTCAGGAGCACAGGGGCACAGCCGGGCCTTCGGGATGGACTGCGGGGGTGGGGGGGGGACGGGCTCAGAGGACAGGCCTGGGTCCCACCCCACAGAGCCGGGAGCAGGCCCGAGAGGCCGGGCGAGGCCTCCGTGAAAGCAGCGCCCAGGGGAGACAGGACAGCGGGCACGTGCCTTGCTGCGACCGACCGTGTCCGGGCTCAGCATCCCACGGGGACCCCTGAGTGTGGCGTCAGGACCAAGCCCGAGCACTGAAGGGTGAGCACGGGGAGACTGTCGCACCCTTCCCCTCGCCTGCAGACGGAGTCGGGGGAAGCAGAGCACGGCTGGGGGGACCCCCCAGAGCTCCAGCCGGCAGGGAGGCGCTTTCCCCGCACAGCTGACCCCGCACAACTGCCAGGAGCACTGCTGGGTGATCCCTGAGCACCACCTGGGGATGATCCCCAGCACTGGCCCAGGGACAAGCCCTCAGTGCAGACGGGTCCGGCTCCCCCAAAAGAATGGGGTACCCAGAGTTCAGGGGTGAAGGGAAAGGTGCAGGCTGCATAGCCCGGGGCAAGTTCAACTCCGCCCTGCCGGAGAGGCTCACAGAAAGAAACAGGCTTCCCCCCTGCACGCGCGCGCAGCAGCAGCCGGGCTTCCCCCCTGCAGCCAGGCCTCCCCCCTGCACGCGAGCCCCACAGCAGCCAGCCTTCCCCCCTGCAGCCAGGCCTCCCCCCTGAACGCGCGCAGCAGCAGCCGGGCTTCCCCCCTGCAGCCAGGCCTCCCCCCTGCACGCGCGCCCCAAAGCAGCCAGGCTTCCCCCCTGCAGCCAGGCCTCCCCCCCTGCACGCGCACCCCGCAGCAGCCAGGCTTCCCCCCTGCAGCCAGGCTTCCCCCGTGCACGCGCGCCCCGCAGCAGCCAGGCCTCCCCCCTGCACGCACACCCCGCAGCAGCCAGGCTTCCCCCCTGCAACCAGGCCTCCCCCCTGCACGCGCGCCCCGCAGCAACCCGGCTTCACCCCTGCACGCACGCCCATTTCTCTTCCCGGGCCTGAGATGGGGGGCGGCCGCGGGGCTCCCACCCTCCTCCCCCCTAGCAGTACCCAGCACGGGCCGTGGCCTCGGTTGCTCCCAGGGCCCCTCCCGGTCCGACCCCGACTGCGGCCTTCCGCGGAGCGCGGGGCCGGAGCTGACCCCTCGGAGAGCGCGCCCTCGCCGCCCCCGCGCCGCCCACCCTGGCCGGCGCGCCCCCCGCCCGGGCGGCGCGCGCGGGGGCGCGCGGACGGACGCACGGACCGGCGCGGACGGACGGAGGCGCGCGCGCCGGGTACCTGCTCCGCTCCTCCAGGCTGCGGTTGTCGGCGGCCGCGGCGCGCCAGTCGGGCAGCGTGCTGGCGCACAGCACCACCATGGACACGATCACGAAGAGCACGGACACGCCGGCCAGCACCCGCGCCGCGCGCGACGACGTGGGCTCCTCGAAGGTGCGCCGCATGCGCTCGAGCCAGCGCGGGGGCGCGTCGGGGGGCGCGGGCGGCGCGGGCGGCGGCGGGGCGCGCGCGCCGGGCGGGGCGGCGGCCAGGCGCTCGTCCAGGCGGCGCTGGCAGCAGAAGTCCAGGTGCGCGCCCTCCAGCCCCCAGTAGAGCATCTCGTGGTAGAAGGACAGCTCGCACATCCGCGGCGCGAAGCGCAGCTTGCCGTGGCCGCGCACGTACAGCAGGATGAAGCCGAAGGCCTCCGAGTGCCGGTCGAAGAAGTACTCGTTGCGCTCGCGGTCGTAGTCGTCGCACAGCTCCAGCACGTCGCGCTCCGAGCGGCAGCCGTGCAGGCGGCTCACGCGCCGCAGCGGGAAGTCCTTGAGGCGCTCGCGGGCCAGCGAGTAGCGCGCGCCGCCCACGTTCAGCACCACCGGGGCCGGCATGCCGGGGCCCCGCCGCCGTCGGGCCGGCCCGGCGCCCGCCGCTCCCCGCGCGCCCGCCCGGCCCCGCGCCGGCCCCGAGCGCGCGCGAGGCGGGGCCAGCCCGGCCCCCGCCCCCCGCGCCCCGCCCCGCCGCGCCCCTGGCGCCGGACCCTCCCCGGTCCTCCCCCGGCGGCCCGCGCGCCCCGGGGCACCGGACCCTCCCCCGGCCTGCCCAGATCCCCGCGCCCCGGGCGCCCGACCCTCCCCGGACCCTAGATCCCCCCGGGGCACCCCGCGCCCGACCCTCCCCGACCCTCCCTAGATCCCCCTACGGGCACCCCGCTCGCCCGACCCTCCCCGGGCCTGCCCAGATCCCCGCGCCCCGGGCGCCCGACCCTCCCCGGATCCTAGATCCCCCCCGGGGCACCCGCGCCCGACCCTCCCTAGATCCCACTCCGGGCACCCCGCGCGCCGGGCCCGCCCCAGATCTCCCCCCACGGGAACCCCGCGCGCCCGACCCTCTCCGGACCTGCCCAGATCCCCGCGCCCCGGGCGCCCGACCCTCCCGGACCCTAGATCCCCCCGGGGCACCCGCGCCCGACCCTCCCTAGATCCCACCCCGGGCACCCCGCGCGCCGGGTCCGCCCCAGATCTCCCCCCACGGGAACCCCGCGCGCCCGACCCTCTCCGGGCCTGCCCAGATCCCCCCTCCCCAGACCCTAGATCCCCCGGGGCACCCGCGCCCGACCCTCCCCGAACCCTCCCTAGATCCCACCCCGGGCACCCCGCCGCCGGGCCCTCCCCAGATCTCCCCCCACGGGCACCCCGCGCGCCCCGGGCGCCAGACTCTCCCCGAACCCTCCCCAGGCACCCCGCGCCCGCCGCGCCGCCGCCTCCCTGAGCAGCGCGCACCCCAGGCTCCTGACCGTCCCCGGACCCTGCCGGGACCCTGCCCGGACCCTCCCCGGAGCCTGCCCGCGCCCGCGCCGCCGGACGGGGACGCCGCGTGTGCAGCGCAGCCCGCGGGAGCCCCCGATCCCGGCGCGCTGCGCTCAGAGCCCGGCGGTCCCGACCCCCGGGACGGCGTCTCGGGCTCGCGCCCCCGCCCAGCGGCCGAGCCCCCCGGGACGGCGCGCGCAGGTGAGTGGGCGGGGCCGGCGGGAGAGCGGGCGCGGCGCGGGCGGCGGCACCGGCCCGCGTGGACCGGCCGGTTCCGGGAGGGTCTCTGCGCCCGGCGCGGGGCGGCGCCCGCTAGAGGCCGCTGTGCCGCGGCGCGCGAGGGCCCCGGGGGGCGCGGGAATTCATCTCGGGGTGAGGAACGCGGGGGCAGCGTGCGGGGAGCGGCCTCTCGGGCGGCGCGGCCCGGGGCGGCGACCCCCCCCCCCCAGCGCAGGGGCCTTGCTGAGCTCTCGGGGCGGGGGCGGGCAGGAAAGCTCTAGACTCTGGGCCTGCGACGCCCACCCCTGCCGGCCTGCGGGGTGCCGGAGCTCCCCGCCGAGACACCCATGCGGGCCGCTCTCGGGCAGGGGCTGCCCGGCGCCTGCGAGTTAGGGGCCGGTTCACAGATGCGAGTGCGGGGTCTGGGTCTCGGCCTCCCTTAAAGTACTCAGGCGGGGCTGGGGGGAGATACAGAGGCGACAGCACTCACCTTGCCAGGGAGGTGCCTCTCTCCCCGCACCGTGGCACCGCCCAGAGCCCCGCGGGGAGTGCTCCCTGATGCAGAGCCAGGAGGGGTGCTCCCAGATGCAGAACCAGAGGAGTGCTCCCTGATGCAGTCCAGGAGTGCTCCCTGGTGCAGAACCAGGAGGAGTGCTCCCCTGGTGCAGGCCAGGAGTGCTCCCTGATGCACAGCCAGGAGTAAGCCTCAGCCAGGTGGGGCCCCAAACAAAACCAAAACTTGCTAGAAGCTCCCTACTCGGCGTCACCAGCTCTTGGCAGTCACTGACGCGGCCTTGCCGTGCGTGCTCGCCTCTTCTCTGGGGCTGACGGTCCCTTTGGAGTCTGTCACTGAACCGCCGGAGAGTTGCCACACTGTAAACTGAACTGGGGCTTGGGAAACACATTGATTTGCCAGCAGTGAGATCTGTGTCTCCTGGGCGTATCTTCATAGAGTTTCTTAGAGGCTAAAATCATTTCATTTCTTCAGGAGGAATGTTCTGGCGTGATCCGGTGCCGTCGGCCATCGCCCGCAGCGCAGCGCCCGGTGGACGCAGGGCTGGTCTGCGGCTCGGGCCGGCTGCTCAGAGAACAGCGTGGCTCTCAGCGGCGTGACCCGCGGCCCGCCACCCCTGCGCCTTTCCTGGGACGGGAGCCGGGCGTAGTGCGGAGACCCCGCGTGTTGCTAGCCTAAGTGCCCACTTCTAGGGGTCAGCGGCCGCCCGGCTGACCCTGGCCGCAGCCCTCACCGCCACTGGCAGCCCAGCCTCTGCTGCTCTCCTGCGAGTCCTGCGTCCTGCGATGCCCTGGACGCCCTGTGTCCGGCCGCCCGAGTGTCCACGCCAGCCCTTCAGGGGATCACCTGCGTGACCGCTGCCGGGGCCTTAGGACAGTGGGCGTCCCCTGCGCTGGTCACAGCCGACCCGGTCCCGTCCCGGCACCTGGCGCGGAGCGTCAGGAGCAAGCCCTGAGCATGGCCGGGCGTGGCCTGAGCCCCAGAGAAGCGCTGGACCCCGGCCCCCTGGAGCCCGGGCGCTCTGCTGGGCCACCGTGTTCGTCGGGAGCCTGGCGGCCTCAGGAACACGAGGTCGCGTCGGGGGTGCTGAGTCAGCCGCAGCCGGGAGCCTGCTACGTCTCCGGGGGTGAAGGAGCCATCGCAGTGGGCCTGGCGGGGCCAGCGGACACTCAGCCTGGCCAGTGGCAATCGCCATTGTCCCCTGTCCACTTCCCCTTGGCCACGCCTCAGCCTAGACACCTCCTCCTCCAGGAAGCCCTCTGGCCTGCTCTCCGTCCTCCCGGGCCTCTCCTTGCCCACTGCCCGTGTCCCCCACCAAGAGCAGGCATCCTGGGGCATGGCCAGGGCAGTCCGCACAGGCAGGGCGCCTGCCCCTTCTTGCCCGGCGATGCGTGTGTCAAACAGCATGTCCTGCATGCAGGTGGGCCCTGGGGCTGCACGGGGAGGCCCAGGGGAGTGTGAGGAGGGGCGTCGGGCGGGTGAGAGGAGGGGTGGAGGCCTGACCCTCAGGGGGTCTCAGACTGAGGGAGGCGAGACCCCAGCCCTGGGGACTGGTGCGGAGAGGGTCCGGGGGTCTGGGCCCTGCGTTCTCGGAGCTTGGGGAGTGGCCACGTGCAGAGGGGACGGCTCGGGCTCTGCGGCCAGGGCTGGGCCCCTGCACCCCCTGTCGAGTGCTAAGGCAGCTGAGAGGGTCCCTGCTGCGTCCCACCGAGGCCCTCGGGTGCCCCTGAGGCCACGTGTGTGACCTTCCTGGAAGGGAGCACCGCCCAGGGAGCACAGCCCAGGGGCCTGTAGTGACAGAGCCAGTTAGGCTGCTCCCCGGGCTCAGGCTGGGGCACTCCGGCTCTTTCCTTCCCAGCCTAGTCCAGCCCAAACTACTGTGTAGTGTGTGTGTGTGTGTGTGTGTGTGTGTGTGTGTGTGTGTGTGTGTGTGTGTGTGTGTGTGTGTGTGTGTGTGTGTGGCTGTCACCCTGCCCTGGCGGAGCCCCAGCCTTGGCCGGTTTCCTGGAAACAAGCCTCTTCCGCTCACCCTAGCGGAGGGCAGCCTGGAGGGGGCGCACTTCCCAAGCAGGTGCAGAAGCAGGAGGTGGCGGGGTGGGGAGAGAAACCCTCCGGGAATGCTGCGGCGCTGAGGGCTCCCCCCGCCAGGACCCGCGCGGCAGGCACACGGGGGGCATCGCTGGACTCAGACCCGAGTGCCCAGCACACCCCCGACCCCCACTGCTGCACCCTCCACCCTGCTGGAGACCGGAGCCCACTGCCCCGGACGTGTGGCGCGGGAGGCAAGCCCAGCTTTCTGCTGCAGGAGCAAGGGTGCGCGCGAGGGGTGTGTGTGTGTGTGTGTGTGTGTGTGTGTGTGTGCTCGCATGTGTGTGTGTGCGCGCGTGTGTGCATGTTTGGGGGGTAGGTGCATGTGTATATGGTATGTGGTGGGATGTTTGTGTGTGTGTGTATGTTGTGCATGGGGAGTAGGTGCTTGTGTATGCATGTGTGTGTATGTGATGGTATGTTTGTATGTGTGTGTATCCATGGGTGTGTGTGTGCATGGGGGCTAGGTGCATGTGTATGTACGGGAGTATGTATGTGATGGGATGTTTGTGTACGTGTGCATAGGGGGTAAGTGCATGTGTGTACGTGGGTGTATGTGGTATGGTAGTGGGGTGTGTGTGTGTGTGTGTGTGTGTGTGTGTGCGCGCGCGCGCACCTTGCTTGGGCACTGGGGTGCAGCAGACCTGGGGGGGGGGGGGCTGAGGACAGAGACAAGGCCCAGGTGAGCCCTCCTTGCTCTCAGCTCTCCTGACTGCGTTTCTGGGCTCCGTGGCTCCGTGGCGCCCCCAAGTGGAAGCTCGAAGGGTCGCAGGGAGATAGATTCGGGGGTTCTCCTGGTCACACGTGGCCGGCGTGTCTCTGCAGGCCTGACCTCGGGCCTGTGACACGTGCACGGCCTGCTTGGGTGCCCCGTCTTCCACTTCATCTCCCTGGGGTCACCCAGCCAGGCCCACAGGGGAGGCCGCTGCCCACTCAGCTGCCAACGGGGTCCACGGGACGGCTGGGGCCCGGCTGCGAGAGGAAGGGTCTCCTGGTGGGACCCAGACCCCAGGCCTGAGCAAGGCAACGCTTCCTAGGGGCCGCCTGGAGACCCGGGGCAGGGTGGGGGGCAGCAGCAGGGACCCCTGGGGAAGCGCCGGCCTGCCGGTCTCTTCAGGCCCTGCTGCTGCGGCATGGCGCGGCCGGGAGGAGCTGAGGGCCCCAGGAGGGACGCTGGGAGGTGAGGCCCAGCGGCGAGGGAGCAGGGAGGACGCACGATGGGGCTCTCCAGCCTGCCCTGGAGGCCCGTGCGCTGAGGGGCCACGGGGGATTCTGGAAGGCTCTGGAAGGGTCTAGGTCAGGTCTTAGAATGTTCTGGAAGGCCTCTGGGAGGCTCTGAACTGTTCTGAACGACTCCAGAAGGCCCTGGAAGGACCTAGAAGGCGTTAGAAAATCCCAGGAGACTCTGGTAAGCTCTGGAAAGCCCTGGAAGTTTCTGGGAGGATGCGGCTTCACCAGACTCAGCACTGCCGACTCCTCCTCCACCTCAGCTTGAAGAACTCAGTGTCTGCAGTGACGAGAGTTGGCGAGCCGCGGCTGACTTAGCGCGGGAGAGTTGTGCTCCCAGGGGACCACCTCCATGCTCTTGTACAAAATGCCCATTTTTATGTTTCCCCTGAAATCGCGTCTGTCCTTACTTGAGAAGCTCTGTGAACGTTCACTCTGTGCCTGTCAAGCTGAAGGGAGAGGGTTTGAGACCTAACTCAGTTGCAGTTAGGTCAGGGCGCTCGAGAGTTCAGGGTTGAGGTGCTTAGGGGCAGCTGCGGACACGAATGTGGCTCAGATCCCTGACACGACAAATGAGCACCCTCAGGTGTGCCGCCCCCAAAACAAAATGAACTGGAGAAACAAAAGAGCTAATGCACACGTGTATATGCCGGAATGTGAACAGCAACGCTGCAAACAGTGTCACCGCGTAGGCAGAGAAATGAGCACCTACTCCCCATGCACAACACACACACACACACACAAACAAGAAAGGACAGGGCACCTGTCTTGGCCAGAGAGCCTGCCCAGGGCTGTCTGGACACGCCCACAGTCCTGTGGACACCCCTGTCCCCAACGAATTCTGGGAGGTTGGCGGGACCCATGCTCCTCCGGCCTGTGAGACAGCCGGCGCCCTCAGGAGCAGGACCCAAAGGGGGGAGGGGTGCGGCAGGCGAGGGCCCCCACCCCGTTCCCTCCTGCTCTGTGTGGGCGTCTGCTCTTCTCCAGACCTCAGACTCTCGAGGTTTGTTGTTTGGAACTGTGGGCGGGGGGCCGGGGGCCGGGCGACAGCTCAGCGACTGCCCCATGCGGGGTCTGGAGTCGGCCCTGAGCCCAGGTGGATGGGGGTCTCTGCAGCAGGAGCAGGGACTGGCACAAGGAGCGGAACAGCCCGCGTTGCCCAGCGCGGGGCCGGTCAGGCCTCCGCCTGAGGAGACCCCGCGCAGGAGACGCCCCGGGAGGCCGGGGACAGAGGGGACAGAGGGGACAGAGGCCTGGCCCGCCCAGATCTGCCCTCACGGTGAGGTGAGCAGCAGAGAGAGCAGATGTCCAGGGCGGCCCCCAGCCTCCGTGCTAGGCCTGGACGAGTGAGTGTGACTGTGTGTGATGGGGGTGAGACAATGTGTGAGTGACGTGTGTGTTGCCATGTTACGTGTGGTGAGTGTGCATGTGGGTGTTGTGGGTGCTGGGGTGGGTGTGTCTGGCTGTGGATTGGATGTCTGATCATGTGTGGTGGTGCGTGTCTGTGAGATGGATGTTTCGGTGTGTTGTGTGCCCATGGGGCTGTAGGTGTGTGTGACACTCTAGTGGGGAGACCCTGGGCGGGAAGGCAGAGCTGCTCAGTGCCACGGTGCCCGGCGGACGAGAGGTCGCCTGGCCTGACTCCTGTGTCACCAGCTCCCAAGGCCCTCGGCCACTTTCCCTCGGAGCCCCCAGGGCCCCACCTGGCTGTCCTGTCAGGCGCTGCCACCACCTCGGCTCCTTTCCCACTGTCTCCCTTCTCCCACGGACTCCACATGCATGTCACCCCACAGACCTACACACGTGTCATTCCACAGATCCGCCTGCATGTCACCCTACAGACATGCCAGTGCATCTCCCTAAGACCCACACACATCTCACAGAATCACCCGCGTGTCACCCCACAGACCACACGCGTGTCATCCCACAGACCCACCAGGCGCAGCACCTTCATCCCATACACCCTCTGAGCTGCCTCTCCAGCAAAGGCGACAGGCCCGGTCCAGGTAGTGGGGGATACGGAGTCTCTGGGGTGCACTGATTTCTGGGGGTCTGGGAGGTATGCTGTGTGGGGGTGCGTACTCAGTGTATCTGGGTGGGGTGTACTGAGTGTGCAGAGACTACTGAGTGTGTGTGGTATACTAAGTGCAGGATGTACCAAAGGGCAGGTATACTGAGTGTACGGATGTACTGTGTGGGGTGTGCTGAGTGTAAGGGTGTACTGTGCGGGGTGTGCTGTGTACGGGTGTACTGGTTGGGGTGTGCTGTGTGCAGATGTACTGTGTGGGGTGTGCTGAGTGTGCGGGTGTACTGTGCGGGGTGTGCTGTGTGCGGGTGTACTGTGCGGGGTGTGCTGAGTGTGCGGGTGTACTGTGCGGGGTGTGCTGTGTGTGGGTGTACTGTGCGGGGTGTGCTGAGTGTGTGGGTGTACTGTGAGGGGTGCTGTGTGCAGGTGTACTGTGTGGGGTGTGCTGAGTGTGTGGGTGTACTGTTCGGGGTGTGCTGTGTGCGGGTGTACTGTGCGGGGTGTGCTGAGTGTGTGGGTGTACTGTGTGGGGTGTGCTGAGTGTGGGTTACTGTGCGGGGTGTGCTGTGTGGGGTGTGCTGAGTGTGCAGGTGTACTATGCGGGGTGTGTTGTGTGTGGGTGTACTGTGCGGGGTGTGCTGAGTGTGTGGGTGTACTGTGTGGGGTGTGCTGAGTGTGTGGCTGGGGAGTGGGGTGCAGTGAGCATGCGGGGCGTGGCAGTGTCGGTGCGGCAGGAGCTCTCGGGCACGTGACTCGGTGGTTTCCAGGACTCCGGAGGGGGGGCGGTGCTGCCAGTGCAGGCCGGAGGACTGGGGTGCTGGTGGGTGAGGCGGGAGAGGCGGGCGGTGGGCAGGAAGTGCTGGAGGGCTGGTGCAGCTGGAGGCGGAGGCTGCTGGGCCCCGTCCCCGCAGAGGAGGGAGCGACGTGCACACGTGTCGTGGGACCACGCCGGGCTCCCGCTCAGCCGGGCGGGGCGGCCTGACGCTCACGGGGCTCCTCTGCGCGGCCGAGGGGGCTGGCGGGTGCCCGGAGGGCCGGCCCGAGAGTTCTGGGCTCCCACCGCCTCCCCACGCGCGGAGACTCTGCCGGCAGCGCGGGCCCTTGCTGCGCAGTCGGGCACGGGGGAGAAACGGCTATTTTCACCCACCACCCACTCCTGCCCCCAGAGGGCGGTGGGCGCGCGTCCCAGCCAACCTCCCAGACGCTTCCTCGCCCCGCGATCGAGGCGGCAGGCTGGGGCGTTTCCGCTGGGTTCTGCGTGTGTATTTTGGTCCGCGCCTCTGATCACGCAGTGTGGTTTGTGACTATATATACGTGTGCGTGTAGCATGTATATTTTCCCTAAGTGGATCTTTCCTAACTGGATCCTGAACTGTGAGCGAGGGCAAGGCCCGACCGGTCCCGCAGCCCGCACGGCCCCTGGCCCCGCCCCGCCAGGGTGACCCCTGAGACCGAAAGTGTGGTGGTGAGACAGTGACCCCTGGCCCTCCCGGGAGCCCGACTCCAAGTGGGGGCGAGTGCGAGGCGCCCGAGGGCTCAGCAGGGGTGCAGCCCCCTCTGAGCAGAGGAGTCGGGGAGCCAGGCGGGGCGTGCGGGGGTCTGTCCACTGCCGTCTGGTGGGCGTGCTGACCCTGCCCTGTGCTGACCTGGGGGTGGGGGCACGCCGGCCCAGGGCTGACCCCCGCTCTGCACTCAGGGGTCGTACGGGGAGTCGGGGTCAGGCCTTTGGAGCCCGCGGCCTGCCCCGGAGCTGGGGCCCCACATGTGGCCTGGCCCCCTTTTCCCGCCGCCCCTCCCCAGGCCCTGCGCCCCGACACCCTCTCTTCTCAGAGCCCCCGTCTGCTCTGCTCCCTCGGGGACAGCCCGAGACCAGGCCTGGGGCCCAGCAGACACACAGGGCGCCACGCTCCGCTCCCAGCGTCCTGCCACAGACACGGCAGAGGGCGGGGTCTCGGCTGGGGCCGTCCAGGAGACTGGCCGAGTCTCGGGGGGTGGCACGTGCCCTTAGAGCACCACCAGGAGTGACCCCCAGACAGAGCCAGGAATCGCCGAGTCCTGCGGGGCCCAGCACCCCTCCCCCAAGTAGGTGTCCACAAGGGGGGTTGCCTGGTCCTGTGTCCCCCGTCCTGCCCCAGCTGACTCTGCCCACCCATGTTCCCCGTAAACCGACTCTCCGTGCTCCTGAGTGTCCACACACACACACACACACACACACACACTGACTCTCCGTGCCCACCTGTGTCACACACCCACACACATACACTGACTCTCCGTGCTCACCTGTGTCACACACACACTGACTCTCCGTGCTCACCTGTGTCACCCCCCCCACACACACACACACTGACTCTCCGTGCTCACCTGTGTCACACACACACTGACTCTTTGTGTTCACCTGTGTCTCTCACACACACACACACAGACTCTCCGTGCCCACCTGTGTCACACACCCACACACACACACTGACTCTCCGTGCTCACCTGTGTCACACACACACTGACTCTTTGTGTTCACCTGTGTCTCTCACACACACACACACTGACTCTCCGTGCCCACCTGTGTCACACACCCACACACATACACTGACTCTCCGTGCTCACCTGTGTCACACACACACACATACACACACTGACTCTCCATGCTCACCTGTGTCTCACACACACATACACACACTGATTCTCTGTGCTCACCTGTGTCGCACACACACACACTGACTCTCTGTGCTCACCTGTGTCTCACACACACACACACACACACACACACACACACACACACACTGATTCTCCATGCTCACCTGTGTCGTACACACACTCTGACCTTTTCTTCCTGGGGGTGGGGGCACGCCAGCCCAGGGCTGACTCCCGCTCTGCACTCTGGGGTCGTACGGGGCGGGGTCACATACACACACGCGCACACACACACACACACACACACACACTGACTCTCCATGCTCACCTGTGTCGCACACACGCACACACACACACACTGACTCTCCATGCTCACCTGTGTCTCACACACACACACACACACACACTGATTCTCTGTGCTCACCTGTGTCACACACACACACACACACACACACACTGACTCTCCATGCTCACCTGTGTCTCACACACACACACACACACACACACTGATTCTCTGTGCTCACCTGTGTCACACACACACACACACACACACACACTGACTCTCCATGCTCACCTGTGTCGCACACACACACACACACACACCCCCAGGGGCTGCTGCGTGGCCCCTGGCCGGGGAATGGTGACAGGGGACCCTGCGGCACAGAGTCGGGCTGCGAGGGCGGGGCCCGTGCTGCACCCAGAGACGCGTGTGGCCGGGACCCAAACAGAAAAGCAGGAAAGGAGAGAAGTCCTTCACGCTCGGGGGCTGGGGGTGGCCGGGGCTTGTGGGGCCTTCTGGGGCCTGGGAGGACCCGTCCCCCCGCCCGAGTGGACATAGGGCCCCGCACTCCCGGGAGCCTCGGGGCTGAGTCAGCACCTCTCCGGGTGAGGCCAGGCCAGAGGTGGGGATTAGGGTGGGGGTCGGGAGTGGGGAGACCCTGGCCAAGCCAGCCCACACGGAGGCTGCACAGGAGCACTGTGGTCAGGGGGGTCTGATTCCCTGAGCACAGGGCCAGGAGTCAGCCCTGAGCACTGCTGGGTGTGCACACCCTCCCCCCAAAGAAAGCAGAACATTTGGCCACAGTGAAAGGACTCTCAGTGCTCAACGCCCAAGACGTCCGTTGGAATCAGGTGCCCATGAGAGCGGAGTGCTGAGACAGCACGGACAGACAGACGGACGGGGCTCTCGGGGCTGAGACAGCGCGGACGGACAGACAGGCGGACGGGGCTCTCGGGGCTGAGACAGCGCGGACGGACAGACAGGCGCACGGGGCTCTCGGGGCTGAGACAGCGTGACGGACAGACAGGCGGATGGGGCTCTCGGGGCTGAGACAGCGTGATGGACAGACAGACGGACGGGGCTCTCGGGGTTGAGACAGCGCGGACGGACAGACAGGCGCACGGGGCTCTCGGGGCTGAGACAGCGCGGACGGACAGACAGGCGCACGGGGCTCTCGGGGCTGAGACAGCGCGGACGGACAGACAGGCGCACGGGGCTCTCGGGGCTGAGACAGCGCGGACGGACAGACAGGCGCACGGGGCTCTCGGGGCTGAGACAGCGCGGACGGACAGACAGGCGCACGGGGCTCTCGGGGCTGAGACAGCGCGGACGGACAGACGGACAGATGGGGCTCTCGGGGCTGAGACAGCGCGGACGAACAGACAGGCGGACGGGGCTCTGGGGCAGAGGGAGGAAGCTTGCGGGCCCTGGGGCCAGAGAGAGGGGCTGGGGGGAGGGCGCTGGCCTTGTGCACGGCGACACCCACTCCACCCCTGGCCAGAGTGAGCCCTGGGCAGCCGGGAGGAAGTGACCCCTGGGCACCGGCTGGCAGACCCCAGGCCACACAGGGAAGTCGGAGTGGCAGCCCCACGGCCCCTGCGGGGCCCCTGCCCGTCCCTCCTCGGGCCAGACACGTGCAGGGGGTGTCCCCTGTGCCAGCTGTCGCGGGGACGGGCGGGGACAGAGGGCAGGCCCGGGGGCTGGGGCTGGAGGGTCAGGGGAGCAGAGGGTTCGGGCTGCGGGGGTGCCCGCACCCCTCCGTCAGGGACAGCCCAGTCCTCCCTGGGACCCCTGTGTGTTCTCGCCAGGGGAACAGGGGCTGGACCCCCGACCACACTCAGTGTCAGTTGGATCAGTGGGGACCTGTGGTGGAGTGTCCCTATGCGGGTCTGTGTGTCCCTGTGTGGGTCTGTGTGTCCCTGTGTGGGTCCCTGTGTCCCCGTGTGTCCCCGTGTGTCCCTGTGTGTCCCTGTGTGGGTCTGTGTGTCCCCGTGTGTCCCTGTGTGTCTCCGTGTGGGTCTGTGTGTCCCTGTGTGTCTCCGTGTGGGTCTGTGTGTCCCCATGTGTCCCTGTGCGGGTCCGTGTGGGCCTGTGTGTCCCTGTGTGGGTCTGTGTGTCCCCGTGTGGGTCTGTGTGTCCCTGTGTGTCCCTGTGTGTCCCCGTGTGGGTCTGTGTGTCCCTGTGTGTCCCCGTGTGTCCCCGTGTGGGTCTGTGTGTCCTTGTGTGTCCCCGTGTGGGTCTGTGTGTCCCTGTGTGTCCCCGTGTGTCCCCGTGTGGGTCTGTGTGTCCCTGTGTGGGTATGTGTGTTCCCGTGTGTCCCTGTGTGTCCCCGTGTGGGTCTGTGTGTCCCTGTGTGGGTCTGTGTGTCCCTGTGTGTCCCCGTGTGGGTCTGTGTGTCCCCGTGTGGGTCTGTGTGTCCCTGTATGTCCCTGTGTGTCTCCGTGTGTCCCCGTGTGGGTGTCCCTGGCCCCCAGGTGTGGCACTCACCCCTCCCCAGGTGACAGCCCTCAGGGCGGGTTGTGGGTGCAGAGAGGGTCCGGGTGGCCGCCCCGGGAGGGCCCGGCCTGGGCTCGGTGCTGGGTGCGGGGGCCGCCCCGCCCCAGACAGCTGGTTCAAGGCCAGCAGGGAAGGACCAGAACCTTCTCTCCTGCCCCGCCTCCCTCTGGGCCCGCCCTGCCCAGACTCACTCGAAGCTCTGGGACACCAGGCCGGCGCCTCCCGCAGATCCTGCAGATAAAAGGCGTCGCACCCACGTGTTTGTCCCGGCCGGGCTGAGCTTTGAACCCACGGGAACCGGCCAGGGCAGAAACCAGGCCGGCAGGACGGAGGCCGCAGGCGGGCAGGGGCGGGGAGGCAGGCGGCCTGCACCCCACCCCGTCCGCCCTCCCCCACCCCTTTCCCATTCCCTCGGAACTGGGAGCCCCCCCTCGCTGGCACGCTCGGAGGGGAGGGGCTGCCCCTGGGGGCTCCTGAGGGGGCAGCTGTGAGGGACCCCAGGGCCTTTCCCTCAGCCTGGGGGGAGGGGAGAGGGAGGGGTGGCTGGGTGGGGGTCTGCGTGGGCCTCGGCCTCTGCCCTCGTGGGGAGGGGAAAGGGACGGGGATAGAAGGCAGGGGAGAGGAGGGAGGGGAAGGGGGAGAGGGACGGGCAGAGCAAGGGGAAAGGAAGGAAGAAATGAGTCAGGCTGAAGCACGGCGAGGGGGAAGCTTCTGTCTGACATCTGAGCACGGGAACCTGTTAGTGAAACTCCCCTGACCTCCCCCCTCCTCCCCTGCCCTCCCCACCCTCTCCTGCTCCCCTGCCCTCCCCCTGCTCTTCCCCCTGCTCTCCCCAGGCTCTCCTCCCCCTCCCCTGCCCTCCTCTGCTCTCCCCACCCTCCCCCTGCCCTCCCTCCCCTCCCCTGCTTTCCCCCTTCTCTCCCCCACCCTCCCTTGCTCTCCCCTATTCTCCCCTGCCCCTCCCTGTCCTCCCCTGCCCTCTCCCTGTCCTCCCCCTGCCCTCCCCTGCTTTCCCCCTTCTCTCCCCCACCCTCCCCTGCTCTCCCCTATTCTCTCCTGCCCCCTTCCTGTTCTCCCTCTGCCCTCTCCTACTCTCCCCTGCCTTCTCCCTGTCCTCCTTCTGCCCTCCCCTGCTCTCCCCTACTCTCCCCTGCCCTCTCCCTATCCTCCCCTGCTTGCCCCCTTCTCTCCCCCACCCTCCCCTGCCCTCTCCTACTCTCCCCTGCCCTCTCCCTGTCCTCCCTCTGCCCTCTCCTACTCTCCCCTGCCCTCTCCCTGTCCTCCCCTGCTTTCCCCCTTCTCTCCCCCACTCTCCCCTGCTCTACCCTATTCTCCCCTGCCCTCTCCCTGTCCCCTCTGCCCTACCCCTCTCTCCCCTACTCTCCCCTGCCCTCTCCCTGTCCTCCCCTGCTCTCCCCTACTCTCCCCTGCCCTCTCCCTGTCTTCCCTCTGCCCTCCCCTGTTCTTGGTGGAAGCTGGTGGCCGCTGCCAGGCTGCCGACTAGGATCCTGAATCCTCAGGGAACTGGAAACTCCTTGGAGCTTTGATAGGAGACCCCTGCTCCCCGCCCCCCGCCCCCCGCATGGGCAGCTCCTGGGGTCTCCTTCCTTCCCAGGGGTGTTCCCATTGTGCGGACACCTGCGCCGGGGCAAGTCCAGGTGACACCTGCCAGTGTGTCCCCTGGCTGGAAATCTTTCCAGGAGCACCGGGTGGCCCCCACCTGCTCCCTCTGGCCTGCCCGCCAGGAGCCTGCGGCCAGGGCAGTCGGGCTGCCGCAGGGCGCACCCAGGGGGCAGCTGGGGGCCCCTGGGGGGCTGCAAGGGGGTGACATGGCAACAGACTGGATGCACCCGGTGGGGGCTCCGGCCACTGGGCAGGTGCACTGTCCACGCACCTGGGTGGGCAGCCTCTGATTCCACGCGCACCTGTCTGCTGGGCCCACACACAGAGGGTGTGAGTGTGTGTCTGAGTGTATGAGTATGTATGTGTGTGTATGTATGTGTGTCTGAGTGTGTATGTACATATGTGTGAGTGTGTGTATGCCTATGTGTCTGAGTGTGTGAGTATGTACGTATGTGTGTGTGTATGTGTGTGTCTGAATGTGTGAGTATGTATGTGTGTGTATGTATGTGTGTCTGAATGTGTATGTACATATGTGTGAGTGTGTGTATGCCTATGTGTCTGAGTGTGTGAGTATGTACATATGTGTGTGTATGTGTGTCTGAGTGTGTGAGTATGTATGTATGTGTGTATGTGTGTGTCTGAGTGTGTGAGTATGTATGTATGAGTGTATGTATGTGTGTGTCTGAGTGTGTGAGTATGTATGTATGAGTGTGTGTGTATGTGTGTGTCTGAGTGTGTGAGTATGTATGTATGTATGTGTCCGAGTGTGTGAGTATGTATGTGTGAGTGTGTGTGTATGTATGTGTGTCTGAGTGTGTATGTACATATGTGTGAGTGTGTGTATGTGTATGTGTCTGAGTGTGTGAGTATGTACGTATGTCTGTGTGTGTATGTGTGTGTCTGAGTGTGTGAGTATGTACATATGTGTGAGTGTGTGTATGTATGTGTCTGAGTGTGAGTATGTACGTATGTCTGTGTGTATGTATGTGTGTGTCTGAGTGTGTGAGTATGCACGTATGTGTGTGTACTGAGTGTGAGTATGTACATATGTGAGAGTGTGTGTATGTATGTGTGTAGGTGTATATATGTGTGTATGTAAATATGTGGGTGTGTATGTTTGTGAGCATGTGTATGTATGTATTCAATATGTGTATACTGTGTGTGCATGTATATGAGAGTACATATGTGTGTACATGTGCATTGAGTGTATATGTATGTAATTCTGTGCATGTATGAGTCTCTGCCTAGTATGCATGTGCACACATGTGTATGTGTATATGTATGCACGTGTGCAATAATACATGTGTCTGTGTATATGCAAACATTCCCAGGGCGAGTGTGGACTCCCCAGGTTCCCAGTCCCGCAAAGGCCCCCGGACCCGGCCCGGCACCGCCTGCCCCGGACCCCATCCCAGCAAAGACTCCCCTTCCCAGGACCCCGGCCCGGCACCGCCTGTCCCGGACCCCGGCCCAGCAAAGACTCCCCCGGAACCCCGGCCCGGCACCGCCTGGCCCGGACCCCGGCCCAGCAAAGACTCCCCGGGACCCCGTCCCAGTAAAGACTCCCCCGGACCCTGGCCCGGCACCGCCTGCCCCTGACCCCGGCCCGGCACCGCCTGGCCCGGACCCTCCCTCAGCAAAGCCCCGACCACCGTCCCAGGAGACCCCCGGGCCGCCCCAGCCCGCGGACCCGCCCCCGGCCCAGCCCCGCCCGCGCGCCCCGCGCAGCCCGGCCGCCCGCAGCGCCGCGTCCCTTCCGCTGTCCCCGCCCGCCCGCCCCGCCCCTGCACCTGCCTCCTCCTCCTCCTCCTCCTCCTCCTCCTCCTCCTCCTCCTCCCGCGGACATGGCGGCCAACATGTACCGGGTCGGAGGTAGGAGGCGCCGGGCGGGCGGGCCGGGCCGGGGGCCGCGGGCAGGGCCGGGCCGGGCGGGGGCGGGCGGGGGGCGCCTCCCGGGCCTGCGGCACCGCCGGGCCCGAACCCGCCCGGCCCGGCCCGCCCGCCGGACCCTCGGCGGGGACAGGCCGCGCGGAGGGGACAGGTCAGCGGCCCGGCGGGCAGGGGGACCCGGCAGAAGGGGCGGGGAAGGGGCGAGCCCGCCCGCCCGGCCCAGCCCCCGGCCCGGGCCCAGCGCCTGCGCCCAGCCCCGTCCCTGCGCCCAGCCCGGCCGGGCCCCGTCCCTGTCCCCTGCGCCCAGCCCCGACCCTGCCTCTGTCCGCCGTCCCTGCCTGTCTCCTGTCCCTGCCCCGTCCCCTGTCCCCCAGCCCATGTCCCCTGTCCCCCGTTCCTGCCTCTGCCCCCTGTCCGCTGCCCCCCAGCCCCCGTCCCTGCCTGTCTCCTGTCCCTGCCCTGTCCCTGTCCCTGTCCCTGCCCCAGCCCATGTCCCCTGCTCCCCAGCCCCTGTCCCCGCCTCTATCCCCTGTCCCTGCCCCCAGCCCATGTCCCCTGCTCCCCAGCCCCCGTCCCTGGCCCTGCCCCCTGCCCCCTGTCCCCTGTCCCCCAGCCCCTGTCCCCGCCTCTGTCCCCTGTCCCTGACCCCAGGCCCTGTCCCTGTCCCCCAGCCCCGTCCCTGGCCCTGGCCCTTCCCCATGTCCCCTGTCCCCCAACCCCTGTCCCTGCCTCTGTCCCCTGTCCCTGTCCCCCAGCCCATGTCCCCTGTCCCCCGTCCCTGCCTCTGCCCCCTGTCCGCTGCCCCCCAGCCCCCGTCCCTGCCTGTCTCCTGTCCCTACCCTGTCCCCTGTCCCTGTCCCTGTCCCCAGCCCATGTCCCCTGCTCCCCAGCCCCCGTCCCTGGCCCTGCCCCCTGTCCCCTGTCCCCCAGCCCCTGTCCCTGCCTCTGTCCCCTGTCCCCTGCCCCCAGCCCCCCTCTCTGGCCCTGGCCCCCAGCCCCTGTCCTTGTCCCCAGCCCCGTCCCCTGGCCCCTGTCCGTGTCCCCCGCCCCATGCCCCCAGCCCCCAGCCCCATGCCCTGCCCGTCTGTCCCTTCTCTCCTGCCCAGTTGAGGGGTAGCCTGGCCCCGCTCCCTGTCTCCGGGCGGCCGCGCTGGGCACTGGGTCCTGGCCGGCCTGCCGACTGCCGTGTCCTGGCCCCTTCGGGAGGAAGGACGCGAGGGACAGGCGTTGGGGAGCCCCTGGTCTAGGGGGAGTGCCAGGGGCTCAGGGGCTGCTTTGGGGTGCGAGGGTTAAGAGCCCCTCCCTTTGACCGCAGACTACGTGTACTTCGAGAATTCCTCCAGCAACCCCTACCTCATCCGCCGCATCGAGGAGCTGAGCAAGGTACGGGGTTGGGCGGAGGCCCCGGGGAGGGTGGGCTGCGGGACCCCAGGGCAGGGTGGGCTGCGGGCCCCGGGGGTCCAGGTCGAGGGCTGTGGCCCCTCGAGCTGGGCGCTGACCCTGAGCACCGCATCGGTGCCTGGCCGCTGCTCTGAACGGGCATGCTGAGCCTCCCGGGGCGAGTGGCCGCTGGCCGCGGTGCCTGGCCAGGGTGCCGTGCTCGCGGCCCTTCCTCTCTTCCTTTTCTGAGCCAAGTGTTTCCTCTTCCTGCCTGAGGAGGAAGCCCGGCGGTGAGGGGAGACGGCCTCATCCTGGCCGGGCGAACTGCATGGTGCCGTTGGCGCGTGGCTCTGTCCATGAGGCCTGGTCAGCCCTGGACACTCCGGTTGAGCCTGGTGGCAGTGGGACAGTTGGCAGGAGCCCGGCGGCCCGCCTGGAGCCACGGGGCAGAATCCTGGGCCCGGTGGGCTCAGCGGCAGCTTGTGGGGACCTGGGCGGCAGAACCCCCTGCGGGCTGCTGGCGTCCCCCCAGAGTCCTGGTGTCTCGGGCCTGCGAGGCATCAGGGTCGGGGGCGTGACTCCAGTTCAATGCCCAGCACGGCTGGATGTGACCGGGGTGGGCTCTGGGCCCCGGGCAGTGGCCCTGCCCCTGCAGCCCTCGCCAGCACTGAGCCTGGGGGGCGTCTGGCAGCCGGGGACCACCCGCAGAGACACGGGCTGTGGGCACTGCCGGGCTGTCCGGGGCGGTGATGTGTGATGGAGAATGTAGGCCTCTGGGGGAAGTGTGTGTACGTGTGCAGGGGCAGGGGCATGTGTGAGAGCGTACGTGTGCGCCATGTGTGTACATGGGGGATATGTGTGTCAGTGTATATGCGTTCGTATGTGCACACATGTGCACACGTGTGCATCATGAGCATGTGTGAGTGTGTGACTGATGTGTACACATGTGTTTATATGTGTGCACGAAGGCATTTGTGTGATGTGCGCATGTGTAAGTATAAAGGTGAGTACATTTATGTGGCTGGAGGTGCATGTAGGAACATGTGCACACATGACTGTACACATGTGTACATGTCTGAGCGTGCATGTGAACATATATGTACCTGCGTGTTGTGTGAGGATCCTCAGGACTTTTCCTGGCTTGGCTCAGGCGTGACTCCTGGCACTCAGAGGATGGGACCAGGCGGGCCGTGTGGGCGCCTTCACCCTGGTCTGGCCCCTGGGCCCTGGAACATCCCTTTTACGAGACCCCTGGGTGAAAGCACCTCCTGGACAGCCAGTGCCCAGTCTCACAGGCCACCCTGCTCCCTGCTCCGAAGCACACAGACGCCCCAGGGTGGGCCCGGCCTGTCTCTGAGGCCGCGGTCCTGCTGCCCCGCGCCTGTGCAGGGGCTCGAGCCTCTCCCCGAGCCTCTCGGTACGGAGCATCCGCTGGCAGCCCTGGCCGGCGGCGTCGCCTCCCTGCTTTCCTCTCCCCGAGTCTGCCCGGAAGGGCCGCTGACCCTTACAGGGGCCGGGGCGAGGGCCAAGCCGCCCGGGGCCCTGTGCCTGACAGCTGGGGGCTGGCCACGTGCCTGTCGGGCTCTGCGGGGCCTCCCCTCTCCCGGTCTACGCTGGCGCTGCAGCACCTTCCAGAAGGTTCCTCCTGTGGCTGTGTCGGGGCCCTTGATGCAGGACACGGAGGGTCACCCTTTGTCCTGTTTCAGGCGGTGTGAGTGAGCGTGAGCCGCACATGGATGTTGCTGTGTGTGCGTGCACACGTGTGCATGTGTGTTGGCGTGTGACGGGCTCCCACCCTGGAGCTGTCGGCGGGCAGCGGGGATGTTGTGGGCCTGAGGAGAGAGACTGTAAGTAAGAAGCAGAGCGACTTAGCGGGTGTGGCCCGGGGGCCCTTCCCTGGGCCTGGCGGCAGTGCTCGGGTGGCAGTGCTCGGGCGCCGGCCTGGCTCTGCCAGCGGGAACCCAGGCGCTCACGAGTGCACGCCGCCTTCTGTTGCTGAGCTGATTCTCCACCCTGGAAGTTTGGTTTTTGTTCTTCGGCCAAACCTGGCAGTGCTTGGTGCTTAATGCTCAGGGCCCAGTGCTTTGGTTTGCCTCTGGTGATGCTCAGGGCTCGGTACTTGGGGCTCAATGCTGGGTTTGTCTTGGTGGTACTTAGGGCTCAGTACTTGGAGCTCAGTGCTGGGTTTGTCTTGGTGGTGCTTGGGGCTTGGTACTCAGGGATCAGCTCTGGGTTTGCTTTGGTGGTGCTTGGGATTCAGTGCTCGGGGCCGTGTGCTGGGTTTGCTTCTGGTGGTGCTCGGGCTGTACGGTCCCAGGGCCTTCCTCTCTGCACACCTGAAGCCCCCTTGGAGGTGGTACTGGGGCTCGAGCCAGGATTTGGTGCGCATCAGATTCTTCCGCTGAGTTCTCTCCGCCCTCGAGGACCCTGCTTTGGCCCTGCAGTGCGGGGACGCGGGGACGCGGGGACGAGGCCCGGCCCTGCAGTGTGGGGATGCGGGGACGAGGCCCGGCCCTGCAGTGCGGGGACACGGAGACGAGGCCTGGCCCTGTAGTGCGGGGACGCGGGGACGAGGCCCGGCCCTGCAGTGTGGGGATGCGGGGACGAGGCCCGGCCCTGCAGTGCGGGGACACGGAGACGAGGCCTGGCCCTGTAGTGTGGGGACACGGGGACGAGGCCCGGCCCTGCAGTGCGGGGACACAGGGACGAGGCCTGGCCCTGCAGTGCGGGGACACGGGGACTCAGGGACAAGGCCTGGCCCTGCAGTGCGGGGACATGGGGACACGGGGACGAGGCCCGGCCCTGCAGTGCGGGGACGCGGGGACGAGGCCTGGCCCTGCAGTGCGGGGACGCGGGGATGAGGCCCAGCCCTGCAGTGCGGGGACATGGGGATGCGGGGATGTGGGGACGAGGCCCGGCCCTGCAGTGCAGGGACACGGGGACGAGGCCCGGCCCTGCAGTGCGGGGACGCGGGGACGAGGCCTGGCCCTGCAGTGGGGGGACGCGGGGATGAGGCCTGGCCCTGCAGTGCGGGGACGCGGGGACGAGGCCCGGCCCTGCAGTGCGGGGACACGGGGACTCAGGGACGAGGCCTGGCCCTGCAGTGCGGGGACACGGGGACGAGGCCCGGCCCTGCAGTGCGGGGACAGCCTGAGACAAGCCCTCGGTTGGACGGACGGACTGGCAGCTTAGAGAGGCAGCATTTTCCCTTTTCCTTTCCCTCTTCCGCCCTCCTTCCTCCCCTCCTCCCCCGGCTCTGCTGCTGTCAGGACTTGGGCGCTGAGCCCGGGTCAGCCATGTGCAAAGCAAATGATGCCCCCGTCCCCTCTGCAGGACTACTACCTCCCCCCCCAAGCCCAGAGACTCTGATAACTTTTTTGGGGGGCTCACACCCGGCGATGCACAGGGGTCACTCCTGGCTCTGCACTCAGGAGTTACTCCTGGCGGTGCTCGGGGGATCCTATGAGATGCTGGGAATCGAACCCGGGTTGGCCGCGTGCAAGGCAAACGCCCTCCCCGCTGTGCTGTCGCTCCAGCCCCAGCTCTGTAACTTTCCTGCAGTTTGTCGGGAGTGTCGGAGCATTCTGCACTTCACCGTTAGCTCTGCGGGTCTGTTCTGTTCTAGCTTTGGGGCAGCCGCACCTGGCGGTGCTCGGAGGCCGCCTCCTGTCCCTGCCATCTTCCTGGCCCAGGGGCGCTCTGGCCTTTTGTTGTTTTTCTTTCTCTTTTCCTCCTCCTCTCTGCCTGCCTGCCTGCCTGCCTGTGCTCGGGGCTCACTCCTGGCAGTGCTCGGGCGGCCACGTGCCGTGTTGGGCTTGAGGCAGGCGCCCTGTGGCGCGTGAGCTTCCTCTCGGGGGCTGGGCCCGGGGCTGCTCTCAGGGCCGGGAGCCCAGCCCCGTGCCGCGACCCAGCATTTCTGAGCACGCGTGTCAGCACCGGGCCACCAAGGCCGCACTTGGCGTGTTGGGAGCTGAGGGCTTGGCACGGGTGCCCCCGTGGGTGCAGACCCCCAGCTGCGGAGAGCACGCCCCGTCTCGCCCCTCTGCCCTGCCCGGTGAGCCGAGGGCACCGGCAGCCCGGCGTGGGGCCCGGGAGAGGACAGGCCGCGCTGCCCTCGGCGCCAGTGCCCCGGGCGGGGGGTGCCGTGTGGAGCGGCCCCTGCGGGCCCCGGCGGCGCCCTGCGAGCTGGCGAGGGTGTGTGAGGGTGTGGCGGTGGTGCCAACCATGCGCAGTGAGATGACTCTGCCTTTTCTTATCTCTTAGACTGCAGCGGGCAACGTGGAGGCCAAAGTAGTGTGCTTTTATAGACGACGCGATATTTCCAACACGCTTATAATGCTTGCAGACAAGCATGCTAGTAAGTCCTTTCTCTTTTTCTGGGATTCAGAGCTCGTGGTTAAGCCTGCGGTGCCCACCCCCCCCCCCCGGCGGGGGACTGCTCGGGGGACAGTGCTCTCGCTGCCTCCAGCCCTCTGAGGCGGGTGTGAGACGGGGTGGAGCTAGGGAGCCGTGTGCATAGTTTGGGGGTGCTCTGCGGGCTGTGCCTCGTCATAGAGCTGCCAGGACTCCGAGGTGGGGGTCCTGCCCAGGCTGGACAGGGCACGGGGGGCTGGGACGAGGGCCCCTTGAGGTCCTGGCGCTGGGGAGGACTTTTCCTTCTAAAATAGCCACAGTGGGGCTGGAGCAATAGCACAGCGGGGAGGGTCTTTGCCTTGCACACGGCCGACCCGGGTTCGATTCCCGGCATCTTATGTGGTCCCCCGAGCACTGCCAGGAGTAATTCCTGAGTGCAGAGCCAGGAGTCACCCCTGTGCATCTCAGGGTGTGACCCATAAAGCAAAAAACAATAAATAAAATAAAATAAAATAACCAGAGTTCAGTGGGGAGGGCATTTGCCAGGCATGCAGCTGACCTGGATTCGATACCCAGAACCTCATAGGGTCCCAGGCCTGCCAGGAGTGATTTGTGAGCACAGAGCCAGGAGTAACCCCTGAGCACTCACTGAGTGTGGCCCCAAAACAAACACAGAACAAAAACTAAAAGCTGGGCAGTATTTTTATTTTATGAATTTGTTTTATTTAGCTTTGGGGCCACACCCCAGCGGTGCTCAGGGAACCCTGTGGAGTGCTGGGGTTGAACCCGGGTCGGCCTTTGCAAGCGTTCTTCCCCCCTGCACCGGGGCTCCGACCCGCACATGCTTCCTTTGAAAGTATCTCATCTCCTGCGTGAGGCCGGGCCGCCCCTCGTGGGCCTGCAGCCGCCGCCAGGAAGCTGCACAGGGCTGGGCTGTGGTCACGGGGTCCCGCCCACGTGCCCGTGTGCAGCGCCCACCCAGCGCCGCCCGGGCCCACTGGGCAGATGGGCCGGTGCTTCCGTTAACTTCCTCTGCATTCGTTTGGTGCAGGAAGTATTCGTGACGTGGCCTGGCACGGTCACGGGGTCTGTGTGGCACCCTCGGGCCCCTCTGCCTCTCGTGCATGAGGTGACACCCCGTTCTCTGCTCAATGGGGCGGGAGCTGCTCTCAGCTGTGCTCGGGGCCAGGGGCACAGGGACGGGCCCAGGCTCAGCCTGTTGGTGCTCTCCAGCCCCAGCACCGTGGGGCAGAGACCACGCGGCCCTGAGCACTGCGGGTGTGGCCCAGAAAGTAAATGACACGCATACTAGTCCACTATCTTATTTCATTCATTTTTTTATTTGGTTTTGGGGCCACATCCAGCAGTGTTCAGGGATCACTCCTGGCACTGCTTGGGAACCACACCCCTGGCACTCCCCCTAGACCAGGGGCTCCCCAACGCCTGTCCCTCCCGTGCAAGGCAGGCGCCTTCCCCGCTGCTGTCCCCCCGCCCCCACTGGCCCCGTGTCTCAGCTGCCACCAGCCCCTGTGAGCGCGTTGTGTTAGCAAAGAGATGCAAGAGCCTTTGGGCTTTACTCCCTGTCCCCGTCTTCAGCGTGAAGCGTCTCCGTCACGGGCTGGGCGCTGGTCTGAGCTCTGCCGTGAGAGGCCCAGGTTTGACCCCGGCCCGCACCCCCAGGAAGCGCTGTCTCCTCTGACCCCGGGCCTGGGTTCCAGTCTTACTCTGCTGTGGTGAGCAGAGCGGGGCATCGGGCTGTTGGGGCTGTTTGGGGTCAGGACTTCGGGGCTGAGGGGGTCCTGGGGAAGAGTCAGGAGCTGCTCCTCACGGAAGAGTCCTTGCTTCTCGCGCCTGCCTGTGCCCCCACACCCGGCTCCTCCTCACCTGCTCCTCACCCGTGCCCCCTCACCTGCGCCCTCACCTACGCCCCCTCACCTGTCCCTTCACCTGTGCCCTCACCTGCGCCCCCTCACACGTGCCCCCTCCCCTGTGCACCCTCACCTGTCCTCTCACCTGTGCCCCCTCACCTGTATCCTCACCTGTGCCCTCACCTGCACCCCCTCACCTGTGCCTCGCCCGTGCCCCCTCACCTGTGCCCCCTCACCTGTGTCCCCGCCTGTGTCCTCACCTGGTGCTTCCTTACCTGCAGGCTCCAGGTGAGGCTCTGGCCCCTCACACCCCACACCGCCTGCGTGTTTCCACGTCTGTTTCTGAGAGAGCTATCGCACCCGCTCCTCTCAGATCACACGTGCCCATGCATGGTGCCAGCCTGGCTCTGCCCCAGAGCATACATGCCCCATGCATGAAATGGCGTGTGCCCTATGTGTCGTGGCGAGGGGACTATGTGCCCGCGTGCAGGAGGCCGGGGCCTGCTCCCCATCTGCTCGGCCGTGTGCCCCTCGGCTGGGGGCGGTCAGGACAGTGCTGAGGTGCAGGCAGGGGGCGGGGGGGCCAGTGCAAGACCCCTTCCCGGGACCTCCCCGCTGCTTCTCTCGCTGGGTGCTGAGAGCTGCTGGGACCAGCTCTGCTGCCCTCTGTCTGCCGGCCAGGCCAGCGCTGGGCACGTGGCTTGGCGTGGGTGAGGCCGGTGGGGGCGTGGCCCGGGCCGGCCCCACGGTTGAGACGGGCAGCGTCTGTCAGCCTGTCACACAGCCGGCCACTCTGGGCTGGGCGGGGCCTGCTCGCCCCTGGCCGCAGCTCTGTCCTGCGGCCCCTGTCAGCCTGTGGCCCCGCGCGTGGCCGTGACAGGAGACTGTGCCCCTGGGCCGCCCTCCGGGGGGCTCGTGTGGTGCGTGTCTCCAGGGTGGCGTGTCTCGGCCGCTGCCCGCTGCCCGTGGGCTCTCGCCCCCGTCCCAGTCCCTGCCGCCTCCCGACCCCCGACATCACGCTGGCCACCCGGAGTCCGGGCGCGTCACGGCTCCTCCCGGCCGGCTGCCTGGGCGCCCGTGTCCAGGGAGTGAGGAGGGGGTGGGGTGGGGCCAGCGCTCCTGCCCCCCGCACCGTCTGCCGAGCTCCGGACGCGTCGCAGGCCCTCGTGCAGGCCACTCAGCCAGTGTCCACTGGAGCACCGCTGTGTGGCTGGGCAGCCAGCCCCAGGGCCTCGGCCCTTCTGTTGGCCGAGGGGCAGCCCCGCCCCTGCGTCCTCGCACTCAGCCTGCGTCCCACCCACTGCCCCCACGCGGATGCTGTCCCCATCCTGCTCCCAGCCCGAGCTGCCCGCTCTCCCGCCCTCCCCAGGCGCCTGGCCCTGTCCTGCGTCTGCGGCCTGTCGGGGGGCTCTGGCCCGCCTGGCACCCCTCGTCCCAGAGTCGGTCTGGGGCGGGTTCCAGGGAAGGGCCTCCGGGCCAGGGATTGGTTCTGTTTATTTGTTTTGGTGGTGCTCAGGGCTGACTCCTGGCTCTGCACTCAGGAATCACTCCCGGCGGGGTTCGGGGCCAGATGGGTGCCGGGGATCAAACCCGGGTCTGCCGCCGGCAAGGCCAGGGCCCAACCCGCGGTGCTCTCTCTCCGTCTCTGATTTTGACTTTGTGTTAACATCTTTCCTTGAGATAATCTGGGCCACTGAAGAACCACCAGATAGGACCCAGGATCCTCGCCTGCCCTCTCTCAGCCCCCGGGACCCCATTTCCTCCTAGTGCCCCAGGACTGCACACGGCGTTGGCGGTCACGGCCCTGCACAGTGAGGCCCTGCGGCGAGCCAGGCCTGCTCGTCCCGCCTTGTCACTTCCTGTCCCCTGTCTGAGCCCTGCGTCCCTCTGGGAGGTGTTTCCTTGCCCGCCTCAGGGGCTGCCTCCAGACGCCTCTGCTCCGTCCGACGTATCAGAGCTTGTCCCCTGAGTGACTGACGCAGCTGGCCCTGAGGGGGACCCCGGAACCCCAGGGTCGCAGGCGCCCCCTGCTGGGCCTGGGCTTTGCTCCACGAGCCTCTCGTGGGTGCTGGGCCGTGGTCTAGGGGGCGGTGGGGGGTCCTCGGAGTCCTGCCTGAGTCTCCGCCCTGTGTGGTGAGAGGACCGTGGGGGACACAGGGCTCGGGGGAGGTGGGGAGACTGAGCACCTCGCCTGGACCGTGGCAGGATGGGAGCAGGGCGGCCCTGCCCTCCCGCACGCCCTGGCTGACCTCCGCCTGGGGCCACGTTCGCTCTCGCGTGCTCTGGGGCCCAGTCGCTGGCAGGGGCGAGTGCTCGGAGCCTGAGGGTCTGGGCGCTGAAGTGGGATTTGCAGCCAGACCTTGGGCTCAGGCTGCGTGTGCGGGTGCTGGGGGCTTGTCCTGAGCCTCCGGGGGCAGAGGACCCCACTGCCCTCCCGCCTCAGCAGCTCCCAGCTGACGGGAAGCCGACCTGAGACCTGGCCCAGCTGCCCCGCTCTGCCCTGGCACCTGGGGGGCCCTCGCGGGGCCCCACCCTGACACCGCCCCCATCGGATGTGGTGGGGGCACCCGGGGGCAGGGCTATGGTGGGAGGTGGCTGCACCCCGACCCTGTGGGCAGTCGTGATTGGCATCGGGGCTGCGTGGGGCCGGGTGGCTGCTGATGCTGGCGGCCACACACCTCCCGGGACCCCGCGTCCGCCTCTGCCCGGGGCACAGCAAGTCGGCTGTACCCTCAGTTGTCAGCCCAAGAAGAGGGTTTCTGGGGTGCTGGGTGCTGTGCTTGCTGAGAAGGGGAGTCTGCGGCCCCAGACTGGGGGGACACTGTGACCTGCACTTCCACCGAGTGTGTCTCACGGCGGAAACTCCGTGCTGGGCCTTTGCTGCCCCGTGGACCGGAAGCGGCCAGGCGCCCGAGAACGGCCCCTCAGCGGCGCATGCTCCGCCCTGATTCAGTGTGGACGCGGGGCTGGGGCCGCGGTACCCGGGCCTCACTCACCAGACATCTGAGCAGGTCGGGCGCGGGCCGGCAGTGAGGACGGCCAGAGCCCGGGGCTGGGGCGGGTGCGAGACCGCGGGACAGGGTGGACGACGTGGCCCAGGTACTCGGAGCCTCACGGGGGACAAGATGTGGGTGTGAGTGATTCTGCGATGGAGTGTGGGGCCGGCCAGGCGCGCAGGGCTGCGGAGGAGGCAGGTGCACCCCGGGCCCCGCCCAGCTCCGCTCTGGCCCCGCCCCCGCCCCGCCCCTGGCTCCCTCCTGGCCCCGCCCCGCCCCTGCCCCTGGCTCCCTCCTGGCCCCGCCCCTGCCCCTGGCCCCGCCCCTGGCCCTGGCTCCCTCCTGGCCGCCCCTGCCCCTGCCGCTGGCTCCCTCCTGGCCCCGCCCTGCCCCTGCCCCTGGCTCCCTCCTGGCCCTGCCCCTGGCTCCCTCCTGGCCCTGCCCCTGGCTCCATCCTGGCCCTGCCCCTGGCTCCCTCCTGGCCCCGCCCCTGCCCCTGGCCCCGCCCCTGGCCCTGGCTCCCTCCTGGCCGCCCCTGCCCCTGCCGCTGGCTCCCTCCTGGCCCCGCCCCGCCCCTGCCCCTGGCTCCCTCCTGGCCCTGCCCCTGGCTCCCTCCTGGCCCCGCCCCGCCCCTGCCTCTGGCTCCCTCCTGGCCCCGCCCCTGCCCCTGGCTCCCTCCTGGCTCCGACCCCACTCTGCCCCGGCTCCGCCCTGCCCTCCAGGCCAGTCCTGACTCCGCCTCCGGTCCCGCCCATGACTCCATCCTGGCCCCGCCCCGGCTCAGTTCTCGCCGGGCCCAGGGCTGACTCCTGGCTCCGTGCTCAGCGATCTCTGCTGCTGGGCTAGGGAGACCAGGCCCAGTGCAGGGTTGAACCCGTACTGGCTGCTCGCTCCAGCCCCGTCTCGCTCTGCACAGCTCTGGGTTGGAGCCAGGTGGGCCTGGTTTTGTGGCCTCAGGGTTGTTGGATGAAAATGCGTTTTGCAGGGGTAGCTCCTGAGGAACCTCGGCTGACGAGATCCGAGCTGTGAGCCGCGAGCTGGGCCCTTGGCGGCCTCCCCTCCACCCTGCCCTCATTTCCATGTAGCCTCTGGCGGAGGGAGGAGGGGAGGATGGGTCTGCGGACCTCACTCAGCATGTCTTCCCACATGGAATGCTCTAGAACCAGACTGGAACCCCGGCCCTGGGTGCCTTCCAGTTCCCCCTCATCCCCTCACCCCTGCTCACGGACTCCAGCCCACTCCAGCCTGCTGCCTTGCACGTGGACCAGTGTGTGGTGGACATTGGCGCCCACACTGAGGCTGCATATGGTGACACCCAGGGAATGCCCCCGCAAAGGGCACCAGACACAGGGGCCACACAGGTAGGACTTGGGTGGGATCAGTATAGGCGCGATGGGGCAGTACCGCTGCGATGGGGCAGTTACAGGTGTGATGGGTTAATACAGGTGTGATGGGGCAGTATAGGTGTGATGGGGCAGTACAGGTGTGATGGGGCAGTACAGGTGTGATGGGTCAGTACAGGTGTGATGGGGCAGTTACAGGTGTGATGGGACAGTACAGGTGTGATGGGTCAGTACAGGTGTGATGGGTCAGTACAGGTGTGATGGGGCAGTACAGGTGTGATAGGTCAGTACAGGTGTGATGGGTCAGTACAGGTATGATAGGTCAGTACAGGTGTGATGGGTCAGTACAGGTGTGATGGGGCAGTTACAGGTGTGATGGGACAGTACAGGTATGGTAAGTCAGTACAGATGTGATGGGGTAGTACAGGTATGATAGGTCAGTACAGGTGTGATGGGTCAGTACAGGTGTGATGGGGCAGTTACAGGTGTGAATGGGGCAGTTACAGGTGTGAAGGGGCAGTTACAGGTGTGATAGGTCAGTACAGGTATGATGGGTCAGTACAGGTGTGATAGGTCAGTACAGGTGTGATGGGGCAGTACAGGTGTGATGGGGCAGTACAGGTGTGATAGGTCAGTACAGGTGTGATGGGGCAGTACAGGTATGATGGGTCAGTACAGGTGTGATGGGGCAGTACAGGTGTGATGGGGCAGTACAGGTGTGATAGGTCAGTACAGGTATGATGGGTCAGTACAGGTGTGATAGGTCAGTACAGGTGTGATGGGGCAGTACAGGTGTGATGTGCTGTGCTCCCTGTGCGGTTCCGCTCCAGCTCTCGGGCTGAGAACCATCTCCCAGGCACCCCTTCGCTGACGGACCCAGTGCCCAGCCCCCACTAGGCTGGAAGTAGGATAAGATAACTGCTCACTGATTCCCTGCAGACAGTGCTCACGAGTCCTTCCCGGAACTCATTTCTGTCCGCCACCACCCACCACCCTCCACTGCCACCAACCATGACCACCACCACCATCCCTCAGCACCATCAGCCACCACCATCAGCAGCCACACCCACCACCATCTGCCAGCACCGTCAGCTGCCCCCACAAACCAGAACTACCCTCAGCCACCGCCACCATCCCGCCACGACCACCACCACCACCAACCACCACAAGCCCTTGCATCACTATCAGCCACTGTGTCAGCCCCCAGTCTGTCCCCGCCAGGCTGGGCCTGGGCTGGTGGCTGCCAGGGGACGCGGCAGGGGTGGGGTGTGTGGGTGAGGCTCGCATCGCCGTGCAGACCCTCCGTTCCCCTTCCCTAGCTCCCCCGTGTCCTCCGGAGCAGCCACTCGTTCTCACAGCGCTTCTTTTGGGGGAGGGCGTTTTGGGTCACACCCGGCGATGCGCGGGGGTCACTCCTGGCTCTGCACCCAGGAATTACCCCGGCGGGGCTCAGGGGACCACATGGCATGCCGGGAATCAAACCCGGGTCGGCCGTGTGCAGGGCAAACGCCCTCCCCGCTGTGCTATCGCTCCAGCCCCTGAGAGCGCTTCTTCCAGAACTGAGAAGGCGCCTGGCGAGTGCCCGGGGCCTCCCTGCTGCCCCCCGAAAGCTCTGGCTTCTCGGGGGCTGGTCTTTGGGTCTCTCCCGGCATCGAGCGCAGACGTGATCGGAGTGGAGAATGCGCGTCCGCACCTTTCTCCTGCCTCCTCCCGTGTCCCGGGAAGAGGCTGACCCTTGAGCGTTCCGTTCCCGCGGGCAGGAGTGAGTGCAGCCGTCACAGCTCCCTCTCGGGCCGAGGTCACCCCCGCTCTGGGCATGGCATTAGTTCACGGCTCCCTCTTGGGCCGTGGCCGCCCCCTCTGGCCGTGGCACCCCGCTCTGGCCGTGGCACTGGTTCACGGCCCTCGCTGCTGGAACTCCCGAGGGATGGCCGTGCTCTGGCGCTGGAGGACCACGCCGGCCAGGCTGAGGCTGACGGTTCTGAGCGGGTGAAAGGCTTCGTTTGTTGGCTTTTCTCTCTTGGTTCTGGGCAGTGCTGGGGCCGGAGCCGGGCTGCCGCGTGCAAGGCCAGCGTCCTCCCCGCTGGGCTCTCTCCGGCCCTCCCGTCTTCCCTTGCGTGTCCTTGTGCTTCTGTGTGTGATGCTGAATCTCAGGACAAGACTTGAGTTTGCAGCTTCCCTTTAGTGGAAGCTCGGGTAGGAGCCGCCTCCTTCTGGGCTAATTTGTACCTGGGTAAGTAGCTCTTGCCTCTGCATTGAGAAGCTGCTTTCTAATCATATCTATAAGTATATGTCTTTGGGGTCTGTTTGTTGGGCCACACCCGCAGTGCCTCTAGTCTGCTTTCAGCTCTGTGCTGGGGGCCCTCGGCCAGTGGCGTGGGGACTGGGGTGTGGTGGGGGCCGAGGGTGGGGTGTGGACCCTGGAGTTGGGCCAGGTTGGGTCTTGAGTCTCGTTGCGTGTGTGAATCTCCGAGTCTGGGAACACCCTGGGCTGTGCATGAGGGTCCCGGGGGCCAGGTGAGGAGACACCCCCCAGCCTGGGCTACCCTGGAGGGTGGGGCCCCACACAGGGGTCCCGCATGGGCCGAGGGCAGAGCTGGAAGTGGCCCGAGGTTGCTGCTGCCGTCCCTGTCAGCGTCTGGTCTCTGGAAACTCCTACCTGCCTCTCCAGGTCTTCACTCCTGAGTTCTGCTGGGCCGGACCCGGCTCTTGTGCACGTGCTTCTCTGAGTTTCACGGAGGCGAGGAGTCAGCCGTGCATCGCCTCCTGTGACGGGGAAGCGCTGTGCAGCGTGGGCACCCGAATCAGCCCGCCAGACCCAGGCATGGCGCGGCCGAGCCACAGACACTGTTGCTCAGTGTCCCCGTCACTGCTGTGTAGACCCCCTTTCTCCAGGAGCGCCTGTGCCTCGGTGGGCTTCCCCTCAGCGGACTCAGTGGACCCCCCTCAGTGGCTACCCTCAGTGGCCCCCCTCAGTGGACCCAGTGGACCCTCCCTCAGAGGCTCCCCTCAGTGGACCCCCCTCAGAGGCTCTCCTCAGTGGACCCAGTGGGTCCCCCTCAGTGGCTCCCCTCAGTGGACCCAGTGGACCCCCCTCAGTGGCTCCCCTCAGTGGACCAGTGGGCCCCCCTCAGTAGCTCCCTCAGTGGACCCAGTGGACCCCCCTCAGTGGCTCCCCTCAGTGGACCCAGTGGGCCCCCCTCAGTGGCACCCTCAGTGGACCCAGTGGACTCCCCTCAGTGGCTCCCCTCAGTGGACCCAGTGGACCCCCCTCAGTGGCTCCCCTCAGTGGACCCAGTGGACCCCCCTCAGAGGCTCCCTCAGTGGACCCAGTGGACCCCCCTCAGTGGCTCCCCTCAGTGGACTCAGTGGACCCAGTGGGCCCCCTCAGTGGCTCCCCTCAGTGGACTCAGTGGACCCCCCTCAGTGGCTCCCCTCAGTGGACTCAGTGGACCCAGTGGGCCCCCTCAGTGGCTCCCCTCAGTGGACTCAGTGGACCCCCCTCAGTGGCTCCCCTCAGTGGACTCAGTGGACCCCCCTCAGTGGCTCCCCTCAGTGGACTCAGTGGACCCCCCTCAGTGGCTCCCCTCAGTGGACTCAGTGGACCCCCCTCAGTAGCTCCCCTCAGTGGACCCAGCGGACCCCCCTCAGTGGCTCTCCTCAGAAGGCCCTTCTTCTTGAGTTTCCCCTCAATGGAGTCTCAGTGGAGCTGCCTCAGTGAACTCCGTCCGTGGGTCCCCTCAGTGGGTCCCCTCAGAGACTGCTAGCTCTCTGTAAGATCGGGAGTTCTCACTCCCTTCTCTCCCTACAATTGCGTCTTGTTGTTGTTGTTTTGGCCACTCCTGGCAGTGCTCAGGGCTACTCCCGGTTCTGTGCTAAGGAGCGTCCCCGAGTGAGCTGAGGGGACTGTGTGGCTGCCGGGATCAGGGCAGCCACGTGCAAGGCAAGCGCCTCCCGCCCTGTGCTCTCTCTCCAGCCCCATGACGCATGTTTGGTTGGAGATATTTTGGTTTGGGGGGTGTGTGTTTTTTTAAATAAACTTCTGTTTTCCACCTTCTAAAACTTTCTGGGGCTGAAACTTTTTCCCCTTTGTGTGGGTGTGAAGGGAGTCACCCTGCACCCCCGTCTCCAGAGATGGGACAACGCAGCAGATGTGTATGGGGAGGGGGCGTTTCTCTCTCTCTCTCTCTCTCTCTCTCTCTCTCTCTCTCTCTCTCTCTCTCTCTCTCTCTCTCTCTCTCTCTCTCTTTTGCTTTTTGGGTCACTTTTTTTTTAATTGAATCACCGTGAGAACAGTTACAAAGCTCTCAGGTTTAAGTCTCAGTCGTACAGTGATCAAGCACCCATCCCTTCACCAGGGCACTTGTTCCACCACCGTGAACCCCCGTATACCCCCATCCCACCCCCCACCCTGCCTGTGTGGCAGATGATTTTCACTTTACTCTCTTTATTTTGATTACATTCAGTTTCCGACAGGAAACTCACTATTATTATTTGGAATTTTCCCCCAACAATCAGAGCTGCGAAAAGGCATCATTAGATCATTTGTTTTCTGTTGCTGATAGTGAAGAGCGTAAGATGTCGCACGGCCACGACAGCGGACGCGCGGTTTTGGAGTTCTGGCATTTTAGTAACTAAGTCCAGAGGCATTTCTGCCAGCGGCCACTGCGTTCCGAGATTGGTTTTGTGCCTCTGGGATCGTGGCTGTTAGGAGAGGAGGAGCCGTTTGTGGGTGGCTGCTCGGGCTCGTGGGCCGGGGGCGGGGCTGGTTCTGCCCCCCCATCTCGAGATTCCCCGCGTGCCCCATCACTGCCAGCTCCTACCTGTCTGTCCAGTTGGCCTTGAAAGGTGGCGGTCGCCATGCTGCCGCAAAGGGGAAAAGGCCGAGGGACAAACCCTCCCCCTCCCGGGCGGCACAGGGCTGTAGCTTGGAGCACTGTCCAGGAGTACATCTGCCGGCAGTCTGTGTGCTCTGGGGTCACGGTCGCTCAGGGGCGGGGGGGCCCGTTCCTGAGTGTTTCTTTGTGTATCAGGAAAGGAGAAACAGTCCCGGTCCCCACATACCGGAGCCACGTTAGCAGAAGCTCAGTGTTGCCGGGATTCCAGGGCTCTGCCCCTTCTCCGTCTGGGGCACCCGGTGTTGTCGGCCCGGCCTGGGGTCGGGAGCACTCTCCGGCTTGCGGTGCCCCCGGCCCGGATTCTTCACTGCTGAGTGTGGCAAGAGGGCGCCGGCGGGGGGGGCGTTAAAGGCGTGAGTTCCGGGGTCAGGGGCGGGCTGGAACTGCCCAGTTCCAGTGCCCCCAAGCGGTTTTTTGGGTCACTTTTGGCGATGCTCAGGGGTTACTCCTGGTGGTGCTCGGGGGACTGTATGGATGCCAGGGATTGGACCTGCGTTGGCTGTGTGCAAGGCAGACGCCCTCCCCGCTGTGCTCTTGCTCCAGCCTCCACTTTGTTTTTTAAATCAATTTTATTTATTGTACATCTTGATGTTTAGAAAGCAGTTGTGGATGTTTATTTGTGCAGGGGGTAATCAGACCATTCAGACGTTCCCTCTGTGCGAGCTGGAGATATTCGGGCCACACTGAGTAGAGCAGGGCACACACTTCTTTCTGATGGGCATATGAGGGGCATCTCGCGTGGAAACTTCTCTTTGTTCCCACGGTGCAAATGTGTCGTTGGTTTTCCCCGAGGGAGGTTTCTGCTGGGCAGGGGCTTTGGGAAGACGGGGCTGCCTGCCGGGACACCAGGATGTGGCCCCTCTTTCGAAGGGGACCTTTGTCCTGGCTATGGCCCCTCCCTAGAAATGCGCCTTTGTCAGACCAAGTGAGCTTGAGGTGCCATGGAGAACCTTCTAGAAGCTGCTGCTCCTGCTGGGCTCTGGGGCCCCATGGGTCCCACAGGATCCCACAGGGACCCCTACAGGTGCCCACAGGCTCCCACAGGGTCCCACAGGCTCCCACAGACTCCCACAGGCTCCCACAGGCTCCCACAGGGGCTCCCACAGCCTCCCACAGGCTCTCACAGGCTCCCACAAGCTACCACAGGGGCTCCCACAGGCTCCCACAGGGGCTCCCACAGGCTCTCACAGGCTCCCACAGTCCTTCACAGGCTCTCACAGGCTCTCACAGGCTCCCACAGGTTCCCACAGGGGCTCCCACAGGCTCTCACAGGCTCCCACAGTCCTTCACAGGCTCTCACAGGCTCTCACAGGCTCCCAAGAGGCCCACAGAGGCTGCCACAGGCTCCTAGAGGCTCCCACAGGGGTCTGTAAGGATCTCACGGGGCTCCCACAGGGCCTTCCACAGGTCCCACACAGGGCTCACATAGGGTCACAGGGTCAATACGGGGCTCCCGTGGGGGTGCCACAGGCCCCCACTGGGTTTCATGGGGATCCCACATGGGGCTCTCAGAGGGTCCCATAGCATCCCACAGGGGCTTTGCTTGTCACGTGCCTGGAGCCACACGGCCGGCGCACGCGTGGTCCCAGCTGGGCTCAGAGGGGGTGCCGTGCACGCCTGCACGCAGCCTGCACTGACCGCCCTTCACGCCTGTCTGTGCAGAGGAGATGGAGGAGGAGTCGGAGACGGTGGTCGAGGCCGACCTGACAGAGAAACAGAAGCATCAGCTGAGACACCGGGAGCTCTTCTTGTCGCGCCAGTATGAGTCTCTGCCTGCCACACACATCAGGTAGGGGCGAGGGTCTGCGTGGCCCCCTCACTCTGCACGGTGGGCGGTGATGGTCTCTGTGGGGTCCCAAAGCCCCGCCCGTAGGGATCTGCACCACCCAGGCTCTGGGCCGCCCCCTGCTGTGTGCCCGGCTGGGCAGAAGCTCGAGCCCTTCCTTGGTGGCACCTTGGTGTCAGCGGGGCCGCCCCCTCCCAGGGTGGGCACGTCAGCGGTGGTGGGGCCAGGGAGCACTGCCTCGTGGAGACTGTCCTGTGAACCGTGTGTCCCAGAAACAGCTGGTGTCAGATCTGAACCTGCCTCTCGGGCTCAGATGGGCTCACAGACTTGCCCCGCTCTCATATGCTCCTTACACACACATGCATACACTCGTGTGTGCACCAGCACATGTATGCACAAAGCACGCTCGTGCACACATGCACACACCCATATGCATGCACCCAGCACATATATGCACACAGCATGCTCTTGCACACATGCACACGCAAACACACACGCATACGTTCACATGCCCGCACCTCACACACCTGCGTGCTCCCACCAATAGATGCATGCACACAGCACGCTCTGCACCCACGCACACGCACACGCTCCTTCAGTGACCCACTCCACACTGTTTCAGAGCAGACACACGTACCCCCCAGGTGTCCCCCAGAGAGCCCAGCACAGAGTTGGCATCTTAGAGACGGGCTCTGATCTCTGGGGCGAGAAATCCCGGCAGACCCAGGGTCCCGCCCCCGCGGTCGCCTGGGGCCACCGCTGCATTGCTTCCAGGAATCGTGAGGACACAGCGGGGTGGTGCTGCAAGTGTGTCTGTCCTTTGCCAGAAAGGGGAGTCAGAGCAGGACTGCCTGCCACGCAGATGGGGGCTTTAACTCAGCACAGCGGTGAAAGCAGTGGCCGGCACTGCAGAGTTGAGACCCAGAGGGGCCCGCATCTCCCTGTAGGCCCCGGCAGCCCGAGAAGCCAGTGGCCACCTGGACTCTCACCAGGGCCAAGGGCTCTGAGGAACCGGACTGGCGGCTTTGAGAATGTCCAGAACACACACTTGAGGCCTGTCGATGGGCTCCGGCTCTGCCGACAGACGGTGTCAGGGCCGAGGGCAGCCAGCCCCTCTTCCCCAGAGCGGGGAGGCCAAGCACTAGGGAAGGAGGGGGGATCCTCTGGGGCTTGACTGGTCACCCCGGAGCTGACCAGGGGGGCAGTTAGAAACAGGAGAAGCACATTAGGGCCTTTATGGTTTTTGCCTGTGGGTGCAGGGCTGGGCTGAACCCCACTTCTCCTGGGGTCAGCTCTGCCCGGCCTGCAGCCAGGGGTGCTCCTGAGCCCTCCGGGCTGGGGTCAGCGCCTGGCCATGCAGCTGGGACCGGAAGAAGCCTGGCAGGTGCCCTTCAGCCGGGCTCTGGGCGGCGGGCACAGGCAGCTAGGTGGGACGGCCGCTGCTTGCAGCCCTGTGCTGAGGTCAGTCCCCGGGAGGCTTGCGCGTGTTGGGGGGCCAGCACAGTGGCCAGCACAGGACAGCTGCCCAGATGTGAGCCAGACCGAGCTGCCCACATGGCACTGCTGGACCCTGAGTCACTGCAGCTGCTGCCACCGTGACTCAAGACCCCAAGTCGGGGGGCTGGAGCAATAGCACAGCGGGGAGGGCGTTTACCTTGCGCGCGGCCGACCCGGGTTCGATTCCCAGCATCCCATATGGTCCCCTGAGCACCGCCAGGGGTGATTCCTGAGTGCAGAGCCAGGAGTAACCCCTGTGCATCGCCAGGTGTGACCCAAAAAGCAAAAAAAAAAAAAGACCCCAAGTGTGTCGATGCAGGCCCCCAGGTGCTGTGATGTGGGACGCGAGGTCCGTGATGCAGAGACTCCTCGCTCTGTGCCCAGGTGCCCTTGTGGTGCCAGGGAGACATCTGGCGCCCATGCAGAGCCCCTGGTGCTGTCTTCCTGACTCCATAAATGAAAACCATTTTGTTGAAAAATCCTTCCCTGCCCCCGGCTTTCTGTTACGGTTGTTGTAGTGGGTTTTCACAGCTGGTGGCGGGGCTCCCTGGGGCACCCTTGGGTGGGGTGCTCACAGACCCCAGAGTTTGTGGTGGGCCCGGTGGTGCTCGCAGGTCCCAGTTTGTGGGGTTGCGGGCACTCCCGTAGCAGAGCTCCGGGGTCTCAGTTGGCGTGTTGGCTGCGCTCGGCCCTAAGCCTAGCTTGCACCTGTAGGTGGGCGCTCTGTGTCTCTGCCCAGGCCCTCAGCTGGCCTCTGCTGGTCCCCAGTTCTCTGCCCTGTGGGGCTGGGGCTGCCCCGCTGCCTGGGCACATGGAGGCTGAGGCCCGACTCGCTCAGTCACCAGGCCTGAGGCCCTGGGCCCCAGAGCTCGGCGCTGCAGGCTGGGACCTCAGTGATGTGACTGTGGGGTGCCTCCTGGTGCCCCCTGGGTGCTGATGGTGTGCCTGCACCGTGCCTCCCGGTGGCTCCTGTTCTGGGTGCTGATCCTGTGTCATCCTTTCAGAGGGTGGGTGGGCTTGGTTCAGGGTCTGTAGCTGTCCAGATAGAGCCTCCTGGATTTCTCCTTGGCTGCCTTTGCTCCTTGGTGCATGTGTGGGCTCTGGGCCCGCAGGTGATGAAACCAAGGTGCCCAGAGACCAGCCCGGGCCCTTGCCCGCACCCAGGGATGGAGGAGCAAGACGCAGGGGATGGGGCTGGCCCAGAGGGTGTCTCCAGCGCGCGTGCCGCCCAGATGGGCCCAGCAGACAGGTCTGGGGCCACTCCTCGAGGAGGGGAAAGTCTGCCTGCCGTGGTTCCAGGTGGGCATGGGAGTGTGGCGCCCAGGTAGGCGAGCCCAGCCTGGCCCAGGGCGGTGATGGATGCCCTTTGTTGCACCAGCTCCTGCCTCCTCCTTTGGCTTCTTGACCCAACAGCCTTCAGGGACCATGTGGCCTGCAGGAGGCCAGGAAGCCGTTCAGGTGCCACCTGTCCTGGACGGCCACGCCCCCTCCGGAACGCCCCGGCCACGCCCCCTCCGGAACGCCCCACCAACGCCCCGCCCACTCCCCTCCCAGAACGCCCGCCCATGCACCCCTAAACGCCCCGCCCCCAGAATGCCCGCCCTTCCCTGATGCCCTCCCAGATGCCCTGCCCACTCCCGCCCCTCCCGAACGCCCTGTCCTTCCCAGAACGCCTTGCCCACGCCCTGCCCCTCCTGGCCGCCCTTCTCCCTGGTCGCCCCGCCGCTCCTGTCATTCGCCCTGTGACCAGCCTGACCCTCCAGTCGACCAGCTTCTGGATGCCCCGCCCCCGGGCACGCCCCACCCCGTTAGCCCCGCCCCTGCCACACCCCGCCCCCTGGTCACGCCCTCTCTGCCACGCCCCTGGAACTTCCCGCCCTGTGGCCCCGCCCCTGGCTGCACGTCCCTGCCACGCCCTGCCCCGTCGCCCCGCCCCCTGGCCGCCATGCCCGTACCATGTTCCTTAGCCTCTCCCTGGCCACGCACCCTATGCCACGCCCCTGGCACGCCCTGCCCCGTCGCCCCGCCCCTCGGGCGCGCTCCCGGCTCACGTGCCGCTCTCCTCGCAGGGGGAAGTGCAGCGTGGCGCTCCTCAACGAGACGGAGTCGGTGCTCGCCTACCTGGACAGAGAGGTACCGCCCGCCTCCGCAGGACGGTCGGGCCGGGCCAGGCGGGGACGCGGCCTCCAGGACGGGCCGGGCTGTGGCCTGTGGCCGCGGGTCCCCCCCAGCACCACACGTGAGCCCCGAGCACCGAGCCGGAGTGACCCTGAGCACCGAGCCGGGAGTGAGTCCCGAGCACCAGGCCGGGAGTGAGTCCCGAGCACAGAGCCAGGAGTCAGCCCCGAGCACTGGGTCGGGAGTGAGCCCTGAGCATGGAGCCAGGAGTGACCCTGAGCACAGAGACAGGAATGAGCCCTGAGCACTGAGTCAGGAGTGAGCCCCGAGCACAGAGCCGGGAGTCAGCCCCTGAGCACAGAGCCGGGAGTCAGCCCCGAGCACAGAGCCAGGAGTGACCCTGAGCACAGAGCCATTCAGCCCTGAACACAGAGCCGGGAGTGACCCTAAGCACAGAGCTGGGAGTCAGCCCCGAGCACAGAGCCAGGAGTGACCCTGAGCACAGAGCCATTTAGCCCTGAGCACAGCCGGGAGTCAGCCCCGAGCACAGAGCCGGGAGTTGGCCCAGAACCCGGCGGCTGCGCCGCGGTGGGCTGGGCTCTGCAGTGGCGGGAGTGAACGTCCCACTCGCGGGCCCCACCGCCCCGATGCAGGCGTCAGCCCCGCCGGGCGCCGGCCTCAGCCGCCCTCTCCCCCAGGACGCCTTCTTCTACTCGCTGGTGTACGACCCGTCGGTGAAGACCCTGCTGGCGGACAAGGGGGAGGTGCGCGTGGGGCCCCGCTACCAGGCCGACATCCCGGAGATGCTGTCAGAAGGTGGGTGGGCGGCCATGTCACCGGGCCCTGCCGGGCAGTCGCCGGGCCTGGTCTCCTGCAGGCCGTTCCCTGGGGACCGGGGGGTCCGAATTGTTCTTGGGCCAGAGGCCCGTGGCCTGTGCAGGGCCTTCGCCCGCTGTGTCGTAAGTCACACTCGGACCCCTCAGAACCTCGGGGCGGAGGGGGTGCGAGGCGCCTGCCCAGCACGCAGCAGACACGGTTCCTTCCCCGAGTGCCGTCTGGCCGCTCCTGAGCGCCGTCAGATATGGCCCCAGGGAAGGCTCAGGGGACAGCCGCTGTCTGAGCGTGAGGTGTGAGTCCCGGCCCAGCTCCCACAGCTGTGTGGTCCCGGGCATGGCCCGTCACTGGACAGTCACTGGACAGCTGTGTGTGAGTCGGGAGCACTGCAGCCGGAGGTGGGAGTACTGAGACTCCTGAGTGAGCCCTGACAGACTCCACAGGCGGGGGAGAGGGAGCCCCGGTGAGCCCCACAGGCAGGGGTGAGGGAGCCCCGGGTCCCCACAGGGGGGGGTGAGGGAGCCCTGGTGAGCCCCACAGGCGGGGGTGAGGGAGCTCCAGGCCCCCACAGGCAGGGGTGAGGGAGCCCCAGGCCCCCACTGCGGCAGCGCGGGGGGAGGGGAAGCCGAACCCTCAGCGCCCTGGTGGGGCACAGCCCCTCCCCTCCTGTCCCTTCCCCGCGAGTGGTGGGGGTGGGGCGGGGTCCCTCCTGGTCTCCGGGGCCTTCTGCCCACTCCCTATGGCCCTTCCCAGGGGGAGCAACAAGGGGCAGCCTGGGGACGTCCTGCCCTGCCTTCCAGTCCCCCCTCCGTGCCCTCGCCCTACACGCACACGGAGCCCGGCTACGTCTGGGTCCGCGGTGGGACACGCTGTCTGGCCCGAGTCCACGGGTGCGGGCTGTCCCTAGGCCTGACCCCTCTGGTCAGCTGCGCCCACCCGTCCTTCCCTGTGGCGCGCGCTGCCTGTTGCTGCTGTCCCGCATGGCCCTAGGTGGACAGTGCCTGGACAGTCCCCAGAGGGCCGGGCCACTCCGCGTGTTTCCGCATATTCCTCACCCCAGGGCCCGTCCCCCAAGCGACTGTCGGCACGCGGCCTCGGGTGCTGCTCTGACAGGCGTGTCCTGTGTCCCCAGGAGAGTCGGACGAGAGGGAGCAGTCCAAGCTGGAGGTGAAAGTGTGGGACCCCAACAGTCCACTCACTGACCGGCAGATCGACCAGTTCCTCGTGGTGGCCCGGTGAGTGCGGGGCAGGCGGGGTCTCAGGGAGGTGCCACTTGTTGGTGTAGACAGAGGCACTGTCAAGCCCAGCACGCTCGTGGAGACGGGGCCTGGGGTGTGGCGAGTCGCTGAGGAGCTGGATGTTCCCAGGGCCCCCCGCTGCCCTGACAGGCCTGTCCCCTCCTCCCGCAGAGCCGTGGGCACCTTCGCCCGTGCCCTGGACTGCAGCAGTTCTGTGCGCCAGCCCAGCCTGCACATGAGCGCCGCCGCCGCGTCGAGGGACATCACGCTGGTGAGACCGCTGGCCCGGAGCCTCGCACCCTACCCACTGCGGCCTGACGCTGGCACCGCCAGCCCGTGTCTGTGTGGGTCTCTCAGGGGTGGCCTGTCCTGGGTCTGACAGGGGTGGCCTGTCCTTGTGTCTGTGTGGGTCTGAAAGGGGTGGCCTGTCCTTGTGTCTGTGAGTCTGACAGGGGTGGCCTGTCCTTGTGTGGGTCTGACAGGGGTGGCCTGTCCTTGTGTCTGTGTGGGTCTGACAGGGGTGGCATGTCCTTGTGTCTGTGAGTCTGACAGGGGTGGCCTGTCCTTGTGTGGGTCTGAGAGGGGTGGCCTGTCCTTGTGTCTGTGTGGGTCTCTCAGGGGTGGCCTGTCCTTGTGTCTGTGAGTCTGACAGGGGTGGCCTGTCCTGTGTCTGTGAGTCTGACAGGGGTGGCCTGTCCTTGTGTCTGTGAGTCTGACAGGGGTGGCCTGTCCTGTGTCTGTGTGGGTCTGACAGGGGTGGCCTGTCCTTGTGTCTGTGAGTCTGACAGGGGTGGCCTGTCCTGTATCTGTGAGTCTGACAGGGGTGGCCTGTCCTTGTGTCTGTGAGTCTGACAGGGGTGGCCTGTCCTTGTGTCTGTGAGTCTGACAGGGGTGGCCTGTCCTGTGTCTGTGAGTCTGACAGGGGTAGCTTGTCCTGTGTCTGTGAGTCTAACAGGGGTGGCCTGTCCTTGTGTCTGTGTGGGTCTCTCAGTGTGGCCTGTCCTTGTGTCTGTGAGTCTGACAGGGGTGGCCTGTCCTTGTGTCTGTGTGGGTCTCACAGGGGTGGCCTGTCCTTGTGTCTGTGAGTCTGACAGGGGTGGCCTGTCCTTGTGTCTGTGAGTCTGACAGGGGTGGCCTGTCCTGTGTCTGTGAGTCTGACAGGGGTGGCCTGTCCTTGTGTCTGTGAGAGTGACAGGGGTGGCCTGTCCTGTGTCTGTGAGTCTGACAGGGGTGGCCTGTCCTTGTGTCTGTGTGGGTCTGACAGGGGTGGCCTGTCCTTGTGTCTGTGAGTCTGACAGGGGTGGCCTGTCCTTGTGTCTGTGTGGGTCTGACAGGGGTGGCCTGTCCTTGTGTCTGTGTGGGTCTGACAGGGGTGGCCTGTCCTGTGTCTGTCTGGGTCTCACAGGGGTGGCCTGTCCTGTGTCTGTCTGGGTCTCACAGGGGTGGCCTGTCCTTGTGTCTGTGAGTCTGACAGGGGTGGCCTGTCCTTGTGTCTGTGTGGGTCTGACAGGGGTGGCCTGTCCTGTGTCTGTGTGGGTCTCACAGGGGTGGCGGGTCTGACAGGGCTGGCCTGGTGTTGTGTCTGTGTGAGCTGGTCACGGGTGGTCGTGGGCATCTGGGAATCCGGTGCTGCACCCTGACCCTCCGCTCCCTGTGAGGACATTCCTGCTGGTCCTAGTGTCTCTGTCCGTGCCCTCCGTGCTCTGAGTGACCCCACCCCGGCCTCTGCTGGCTGGAGCTCAGGGTTGGTGCCTGCCAACCTCCAACGGGGGAGCAGGGCTTAGGGCACTCGTGTCATCTGCTTCCACAGGAAGGACCCGGCCCAAGCCCCGCGCCCCTCCCTGTCCCGTGTGCTATGCTTTGCCATGAGCACGCATGTTCCGCCCGGTGCTGGGGAGTGTGGGAGCAGCCCAGGGCCACGCGTGGTGCGCTGAGAACCGTCTTGGCTTATCTGAAAGCGTAGGGCGTTCAAGCTCTCGCCACTCCCAGCCGAGAGCTTGGGGGGCGTGTTCTGGTTCTGGGGCGCAGGCTTGTAGGACACTGGTGATAGGTTTCCCCTCGCCGGTTTCTGGAACCTTCTCTCCACGCCTCTTCTTCTGCTCAGAAGGATTCTCTGCCAGCTCTGAAGCCAGCGCGTGCATGTCTTGAACCCAGCTGTGAGGGGTGACTGCTTCCTCCCAGCAGTTTCGTTCCCCTGTGCCCGGAGAAGAACCTGGATCGATCTTCACTTGGGGAATTTTTCCAGGCACTTTTGCACACTAGGAACCATAACAACAGGGAGAGACCGACTCGGAGCCCCTGCTGAGGCGGGAGAGGCTGGCTATGGGGTGGGCGGGGACTCAGCCCTCCAGGCCGGCATTGTCCCCACGGCCTCCACTGGAGAAGCAGGTTCCCTGTTCGGCCTTGCCTGCCCCGGCTCGCGCCTTCGTGGCATCCGGAATGTTCTGAGAGGGCCTCACACCTGCTCTGTCCCTGGAGCTCTGGGTGCTGGTGACCTCCACACCGAGCACATTCCAGCACTTGCTCCTCTGGGCACCGTGTGTGGGCGCTCGAGGCGGTGCCTGGGGCAGGGTGGCCCCTGCCAAGCGGGCCTGGGGGGGTTTCACTCCCGGAACCATCCCTGCCACTCGGCTCCGTCGTCCCGGGGGCCTGTTCCGACATTCCTGTCTGTCGCTGCTGGGGAGTCCTTCGCAGTTTAGGTTTGTCCTCTGACCTTGCGTTACTGTCTTACAGTTCAGAATTTTATTTATGCGGCCAGAGAGGTAGCTCGGGGGGCTGAGCGCCCCGGGACCGTGTGTGTCCAGACACTGCCAGGAGCCGCTTCTGAGCACAGAGCCAGGAGTAGCCCCTGCGCGCCACTGGGCGGGGTCCCCAATGTGAAACTAAGATAAGTGCAGCCTTGTTTGTGTCCACGCCTCACGTGTAACCTGAGGGAGCCAGGTCCCACCCCGATCCCCACGACAAGCAAACGCCTGCCTTGATTCTGGGTAGACCCCCCCTCGCCCCTTTCGGCTCCCACGGACCCTCTGCCCTGCCTGTGTCTGTCTGTGTCTCTGCCTGTGTGTGTGTGTCTGTGTCTCTGTCTGCTGTCTTGTGTGTCCGTGTGCCTGTCTGTATGTCTGTGTGCCTGTCTGTGGGTCTGTGTGTGCCTGTCTATCTGTCTGCCTGTGTGTCTGTGTGTCTGTGTGCCTGTGTGTCCGTGTCTGTGTGTCTGTGTGCCTGTCTGTGGGTCTGTGTGTCTGTGTGTCTGTGTCTGTGTGCGTGTGTGTCTGTGTCCCTGTGTCTGTGTGTCTGTGTCTCTGCCTGTGTGTCTGTGTGTCTGTGCCTGTGTGTCTGTATGTCTGTGTGCCTGTCTGTGGGTCTGTGTGTGCCTGTCTATCTGTGTGTCTGGCTGTGTGTCTGTGTCTGTGTGTCTGTCTGCCTGTGTGTCTGTGTCTGTGTGTCTGCCTGTGTGTCTGCCTGTGTGTCTATGTGTCTGTCTGCCTGTGTGTCTGTGTCTGTGTGTCTGCCTGTGTGTCTATGTGTCTGTGTGTCTGTGCCTGTGTGTCTGTGTTTGTGTGTCTGTCTGCCTGTGTGTCTGTCTGCCTGTCTGCCTGTGTGTCTGTGTGTCTGTGTGTCTGTGTGCCTGTGTGTCTGTGTGTCTGTGCCTGTGTGTCTGTGTTTGTGTGTCTGCCTGTGTGTCTGTGTGCCTGTGTGTCTGTGTCTCTGACTGTGTGTGTGTGTGTGTGTGTGTGTGTGCGTCTGTGTCCGTGTGTCTCTGTCTCTCTGCAGACTCTGTGCCATTTAGACTCCAGTGCTGAGAACATTCCACTGAATTGAAGTTCCTGGATTTGGCCTGGGGTTGTGCCCGGGACAGGACACGGCCACAGGCCCCGACAGCCTTTCTCCCTGTGCCCACAGCCCTGGCACCACGGCTGGTGCAGCCCGTCAGGGCACTGACTGCTCGTGCAGCCGCACCCCAGCCCCGTGGGCACTGTGCCCGGGCTGAGAGCTGAGGGCCTGTTACGGAGCAGGGGGGCAGGGGTGAGGCCAGCCTCAGGCTGCAGTCGGGGCCACTGGGTGGCCATCTCTGGGCTCCGTGTCCTCAGGCCCCCACAACCACGGCGCCTCCGTCTCTCCTGCCGTGCTGGGAGGAGGGTCTCAGCTCGCGAGTGACCAGGTCAGCAGGCGCTGGCTTGAGGCTGGGCGACTCCATACGGCTGTGCTGCTGGGACCAAGCAGGACCCGGGCTGGGCTGGGCCGTCCCCCTCCGCCCCCGTCTGCCCTCGGTGGCCTGCTGGCCTGAGCCAGGCTGGACAGGCCTGCAGCACCACACGCTCAGAGCAGCCGGTGCAGCCCTGCGGCCACGCGCCTCACTGCGCCCCAGGAGTGACCGTGTCCCTCCAGCACCTGACGCGTCCCAGCCTGCGTGGCCTCCGGCCTCCTGCTCCTGTCCTCACGTGCTGCCAGTGACATCTGGCTGGGTCGCTGCAGCAAGGGGATGGAGCTGGTCTGTCCCTCAGAGACGGGACCACAGTCCGTGCCTCGGGGGAGAGAGGGACACGGGATAGAGCCGGTCAGTGCCTCCGGGGAGAGAGGGACAGACAGAGGGGACAGAGCCGGTCAGTGCCTTCATGGAGAGAGGGACAGATGCAGGGGACAGAGCTGGTCAGTGCCTCTGTGGACAGATGCAGGGGCCCTGCCCACCACAGCAGACGTGGCTGCGGCCACTGTGCCCCTCAGTCGTCGCTGCAGGCCCTTGCCGGCCGGACCCGCCTGTCCTCTGAGTGAGCGCTTGCCGCGTGGACATGCCATGGGGTGGAGGACCGGGAGCCGGACCCCGAGCCTGCCTCCCGGCCTCTTCCAGAGGCGCCTCACGGGAGCCCTTCCCTCCATGGTACCTCTGCCCTGTGCCCGCGTGGCAGGGCCACGGGTCGTCCCAGGAGGAGGTGTGTTGGTCTGCGTGTCACCACTCTACCTGTCTTTACATGTAAGGTTGAGTCAGGGTTTTCCGAGCGTCTGTACGTGCAGCCAAGCTCTGTGCCTGTGTTTTCTGTTTGTTTTGGGTCACACCCAGCGGTGCTCAGGGCTGACTCCTGCTCTGCACTCAGGGATCACTCCTGGGGCGCCCAGGGGACCAGACGGGGTGCCGGGGTTGAACCCAGCTTGGCCGTGTGTAAGTCACGCGCCCTGCCCGCTGTCCTACTACTGTTCCAGCCAACGTGTCTGCATTTTAATGTTGTAGTTTTTAATTTTTCACTGTATGAAACATCAGGAAGTGGCTGTGGGAACTGGAGAGCACAGCAGGACGGGTGCTGGCCTTGCTCACAGCTGGCCGGGTTCGATCCCAGCACCCATATGGTCCCCCAAGCACCCCCAGGAGTGATTCCTGAGCACAGAGCACTGCTGGGTGTGGCCCCAAACAACAACAAAAGTTGAGATTTGTGACTGGATTTGGGCTTCGGGGAAACTGTCACATCTTCGTTTGAGGCCAATGGGGAGGAGTTTTGACTTGACCCCTGTAAGAGAGCGAAGCCTTGGGGTCATGATTTCTAAAACATCTTTTCTTGGCCTTTGGGATAACACTAACGTGCCTCAGAGTCTCGTCCTTCCCTGGACAGCTGGGGGTCCTGTCATTGCTGAGGGCTGGGGACAGAAGGCTCTGCTCCGCTGGTCCCCGGAAATGTCCTTCAGTGCCGCCCGGCCCCTCCTCTTGCCAGCGTGCTCAGGGCCAAGGGGGCCCTGGTGGGCCTGCAGGCTGGACCGTGGCTGGACCGTCCCCCGTGCTAGGCCTGGCCGGGCCTCCCCAGCCCGCAGTAGCCAGCAGAGCTGCGTCCCGCCTGCCCAGGGCTTTCCGTCCCGGAGGGTTTGGCCAGAGCTCCCGTTCCTTTTGCCCCACAGCCTGCTGTGCTCGTGGCTACTCCCTGCTCGGTGCTCGGGGCCGCTCTCAGCAGTGCGGGGCTTCCTGGCCGAGGAGGGGTGGCCAGGCTGCTTCCCTTCCTTGTGTGGCCGTTCTCTGTCATTTGCTCTTCGCTCTTCTCTCCCGTCTGCCGTTCGTTCTGCCGTTCCCGTGCTGCTGTCTCGGGACTAACCCTCGGCCCTTTTCTCCTGACGATACTTAAGGGCTAACGCTCCTCCGTCTTCATCTCCGTGGCTGGGTCTCGGAGCTTGCCGCGTAGGTCTTCATTGCGTTCGGTTCTGACTATTCCCTAGTTGGCCTTACGGTTTTGCTCCAGGAAGGAGGTTCGTGTGAGTGCCCGCTACTGTGGGGCACAGTCTCTCCTGCGACCCCTGGCCGCCGCCTGGACGGGGCCTCCCAGTCCTCTGTCCCGGGTCTCGCCAGCTTGCCCCAGGGTGCTCGGGCCTCAGCCCTGCTGCTCCAGCCGTGTCCACGCGTGGAGGCTGCCCTGAGCCGGGGCACAGGCCCGGCGCCCCTCCCCCGCATCCCTCCCAGCGCCTGTAGGAGAAGCGTTTGCCTCATCCGTTAGGGCGTTGCACGGTGGGGGTGGTGCCGGCTGAGGAAAACTCATTTCCTTCCCCAACTCTCGTCTTCAGAGCACCTGTTAATTATCAGAATGACTGCATCCAGGGCGCTCGGCCTCAGGTGCTCCATGGAATTATGAATCTTGAGCACCGCTGGGTCTCGTCTGGGCCGGGCACCGGGGGTGGGTAAGAGCTGGTAATCAGCCAGCTGTTCACCCGGCCCCCGAGGGCCCCTCGCGGCTGGAGCCGGCTTCCGCCCCCGCCTCCTCCCTCCTGCGCCTCCTCAGGAGTGAGTCGTCCCCGTGCCGCTCGGAGGCTGCGCAGCCCAGCGGCAGTGCCGGTCCGGGAGCTGGGTCACCGCTGTGTCCGGGCACGGCCCCCGGCAGGGCCAGCCGGTGGCTGTGGCACAGCCCCACCGTGCCTTTGCTACCGGCCACGCCCCCTGGTGCTCTGGGGTCACTCCCTGCTCTGCTCCGGACGATGCATGCTCTGAGCCCCTGGAGAGAGACCCCCAGGCAGGGTGCAGGGCTCCAGTCTGGAGAGAGACCCCCAGGCAGGGTGCAGGGCTCCAGTCTGGAGAGAGACCCCCAGGCAGGGTGCAGGACCCCAGTCTGGAGAGAGACCCCCAGGCAGGGTGCAGGGCTCCAGTCTGGAGAGAGACCCCAGGCAGGGTGCAGGACCCCAGTCTGGAGAGAGACCCCAGGCAGGGTGCAGGACCCCAGTCTGGAGAGAGACCCCAGGCAGGGTGCAGGACCCCAGTCTGGAGAGAGACCCCCAGGCAGGGTGCAGGACCCCAGTCTGGAGAGAGACCCCAGGCAGGGTGCAGGACCCAAGTCTGGAGAAAGACCCCCAGGCAGGGTGCAGGACCCCAGTCTGGAGAGAGACCCCCCAGGCAGGGTGCAGGACCCCAGTCTGGAGAGAGACCCCCAGGCAGGGTGCAGGACCCCAGTCTAGAGAGAGACCCCCCGGCAGGGTGCAGGACCCCAGTCTGGAGAGAGACCCCCCGGCAGGGTGCAGGACCCCAGTCTGGAGAGAGACCCCCAGGCCGAGTGCAGGACCCCAGTCTGGAGAGAGACCACCCGGCAGGGTGCAGGACCCCAGTCTGGAGAGAGACCCCAGGCAGGGTGCAGGACCCCAGTCTGGAGAGAGACCCCCAGGCAGGGTGCAGGACCCCAGTCTGGAGAGAGACCCCCAGGCAGGGTGCAGGACCCCAGTCTGGAGAGAGACCCCAGGCAGGGTGCAGGACCCCAGTCTGGAGAGAGACCCCCAGGCAGGGTGCAGGACCCCAGTCTGGAGAGAGACCCCCGGCAGGGTGCAGGACCCCAGTCTGGAGAGAGACCCCCCGGCAGGGTGCAGGACCCCGGTCTGGAGAGAGACCCCCCCGGCAGGGTGCAGGACCCCAGTCTGGAGAGAGACCCCCCAGGCAGGGTGCAGGACCCCAGTCTGGAGAGAGACCCCCCCGGCAGGGTGCAGGACCCCAGTCTGGAGAGAGACCCCCCGGCAGGGTGCAGGGCCCCAGTCTGGAGAGAGACCCCCCCGGCAGGGTGCAGGACCCCAGTCTGGAGAGAGACCCCCCCGGCAGGGTGCAGGACCCCAGTCTGGAGAGAGACCCCCCGGCAGGGTGCAGGGCCCCAGTCTGGAGAGAGACCCCCCGGCAGGGTGCAGGGCTCCAGTCTGGAGAGAGACCCCCCGGCAGGGTGTAGGACCCCAGTCTGGAGAGAGACCCCCAGGCAGGGTGTAGGACCCCAGTCTGGAGAGAGACCCCCAGGCAGGGTGTAGGACCCCAGTCTGGAGAGAGACCCCCAGGCAGGGTGCAGGACCCCAGTCTGGAGAGAGACCCCCAGGCAGGGTGCAGGACCCCAGTCTGGAGAGAGACCCCCAGGCAGGGTGCAGGGCTCCAGTCTGGAGAGAGACCCCAGGCAGGGTGCAGGACCCCAGTCTGGAGAGAGACCCCCCAGGCAGGGTGCAGGACCCCAGTCTGGAGAGAGACCCCCAGGCAGGGTGTAGGACCCCAGTCTGGAGAGAGACCCCCAGGCAGGGTGCAGGGCTCCAGTCTGGAGAGAGACCCCAGGCAGGGTGCAGGACCCCAGTCTGGAGAGAGACCCCCCAGGCAGGGTGCAGGACCCCAGTCTGGAGAGAGACCCCCAGGCAGGGTGCAGGGCTCCAGTCTGGAGAGAGACCCCAGGCAGGGTGCAGGACCCCAGTCTGGAGAGAGACCCCCCGGCAGGGTGCAGGGCCCCAGTCTGGAGAGAGACCCAGGCAGGGTGCAGGACCCCAGTCTGGAGAGAGACCCCAGGCAGGGTGCAGGACCCCAGTCTGGAGAGAGACCCCCAGGCAGGGTGCAGGACCCCAGTCTGGAGAGAGACCCCCAGGCAGGGTGCAGGACCCCAGTCTGGAGAGAGACCCCAGGCAGGGTGCAGGACCCCAGTCTGGAGAGAGACCCCCCGGCAGGGTGCAGGACCCCAGTCTGGAGAGAGACCCCAGGCAGGGTGCAGGACCCCAGTCTGGAGAGAGACCCCCCGGCAGGGTGCAGGGCCCCAGTCTGGAGAGAGACCCCCAGGCAGGGTGCAGGGCTCCAGTCTGGAGAGAGACCCCCAGGCAGGGTGCAGGACCCTAGTCTGGAGAGAGACCCCCAGGCAGGGTGCAGGACCCTAGTCTGGAGAGAGACCCCCAGGCAGGGTGCAGGGCTCCAGTCTGGAGAGAGACCCCCCGGCAGGGTGCAGGGCTCCAGTCTGGAGAGAGACCCCCAGGCAGGGTGCAGGACCCCAGTCTGGAGAGAGACCCCCAGGCAGGGTGCAGGACCCCAGTCTGGAGAGAGACCCCCAGGCAGGGTGCAGGACCCCAGTCTGGAGAGAGACCCCAGGCAGGGTGCAGGACCCCAGTCTGGAGAGAGACCCCCAGGCCGAGTGCAGGACCCCAGTCTGGAGAGAGACCCCCAGGCAGGGTGCAGGACCCCAGTCTGGAGAGAGACCCCCAGGCAGGGTGCAGGACCCCAGTCTGGAGAGAGACCCCCAGGCAGGGTGCAGGACCCCAGTCTGGAGAGAGACCCCAGGCAGGGTGCAGGACCCCAGTCTGGAGAGAGACCCCCGGCAGGGTGCAGGACCCCAGTCTGGAGAGAGACCACCCGGCAGGGTGCAGGACCCCAGTCTGGAGAGAGACCCCAGGCAGGGTGCAGGACCCCAGTCTGGAGAGAGACCCCAGGCAGGGTGCAGGACCCCAGTCTGGAGAGAGACCCCCGGCAGGGTGCAGGGCCCCAGTCTGGAGAGAGACCCCAGGCAGGGTGCAGGACCCCAGTCTGGAGAGAGACCCCAGGCAGGGTGCAGGACCCCAGTCTGGAGAGAGACCCCCGGCAGGGTGCAGGACCCCAGTCTGGAGAGAGACCCCAGGCAGGGTGCAGGACCCCAGTCTGGAGAGAGACCCCCGGCAGGGTGCAGGACCCCAGTCTGGAGAGAGACCCCCCGGCAGGGTGCAGGACCCCAGTCTCCTGTGGCGGGAAGCTGAGGCAAAGTACTTCTCATGGTCGCTTGGTCCCTCTAGCTGCCCTGTGGCCGCAGTGAGGGTGTAGCTGGCCCAAGAGTCTACCTGGACCCGGAGGCCGCCACTATCCTGCCCATCCCCGGGCCAGGAGCCCTCCCAGGGCCTCCAGAAGCCACTGTCCCAGTGTGCGGGCCTCCGCTTCCCGGCCTGACCTTGTGGCTAGAAAGTCTTTGTGGCCAGTCGCTGGCCCCATTCACAAACACACACCTGCAGAAGGTCCACATCCATGTTTGCATTTGCTTTTGCCTTTTGCTCGCTCGCTCCCTCCCTCCCTCCGTCCCTCCCTCTCTTCCTTCTGCTTTTGGACCACCCCACCTGCGCTCAGGGCTGGCTCCAGTGGTGCTCGGGGGACCATGAGGGATGCCGGTGTCAGGCTGGCCGGCAGGTGCAAGGCGGCGCTCTGGCCGCTGTCCTGTCGCTCTGGCCGCTGTCCTGTCGCTCTGCCCGCTGTCCTGTCGCTCTGCCCGCCGTGATTTCTAGCAGCTCCAGACGCTGCGTGGAGCGTGGAGGGAGTTGCCTGTTGTGGCTTCTCGGTGTGGTACTTAAGGGAGGACGCCGTGGTGGGCCCGGCGGGCCTCTGCCGCCTCCCGCCAGCTCTGCCTGCGTGTCCCCGCAGTTCCACGCCATGGACACTCTGTACCGGCACGGCTGCGACCTCAGCAGCGCCATCAGCGTCCTGGTGCCCCTGGGCGGCCCCGTGCTGTGCCGAGACGAGATGGAGGAGTGGTCAGCCTCGGAGGCCAGCCTGTTCGAGGAGGCCCTGGAGAAGTACGGCAAGGACTTCAACGACATTCGCCAGGACTTTGTGAGTGGACGGAGCCCGGGACGGCAGTGCCTGGGTGCCACACGGTTGGGGCCCGGGGAGGTGACGGCGAGCGTCTACCGTTGCCTGAGGCTCCACGGGCGCCACAGCCTGTCGCCTTTCCCCGGTTTGTCCTGGCCCATCCCCAGGAACGTGTCCTGGTCCTGCCGTCGGAAACGTGGGCGTCTGTCGCACTGTCTCGGGGACAGGCCCCACGTGCCGGCGGCAGCAGCCCCATCTCTGTGTGGTCTGGGCTCATCCTCGCACCCGGGCAGCGCCCAGGGCAAACTCAGCTGTAAGTCCCGGCGCTCCGAGGCTGTGGGGGTCTCCTCCCTCCCTCCGCCCCGCCCGGCTCTGCCCACTGGTTCTCCTTGTCTCTGGAAAGGGGTGGGCGCTTGGCGGGCTGCGCCTCTCTCCTGGCCTCTCCCGCGTGTCCTTGCGCCCACTGCGGCCCTTTCTTCCTGACTCTCTGTCCTCCCCTAGGTGGTGGGTGGTTTTCTGGGCCCGCGTTGGTGTTCCGGTCCTTGTTTCACTGGCTCTGCCTCTCCCCCAGCTCTCTCGTGAGACCGTGTCTCGTACGTGGCTCTTGGGCTTACTTGCTTTTCACCCACGAGCTTCCGCCACGCGCTTCTCTGGGTGCCCCCGTGCCTGGGCCCCACGGGAGGGAGAGGCTGTGAGGCTCCACCCATGGGGCAGGGCACGCTGTGGGGTTGGGGTGCCGGCTCCCGGGTGGGCCTACCCCGTGCAGGCCAGAATGGTGCAGAGCTGTGGCCTGTGGGGAGGACGAAGGCGCTGGGACCCGGATTCTTCCTGCCAGGACTCTGGCCAGGGCCCCCGGGCGTGTGTATGGCTCTGGACGCGCTGGGCGTGGGCGGGGTCATGCCAGGCCGTGCTGCTGACCATGTGCCCACACAGATGGGGCCTGTGTGGTGGGGACAGGCGCCCCTGGTGCAGGGGTGCGGTGGGGATAGGCCCCACAGCCTGCGGGCCGGGCTGGGGGAGGTGTCCACAGCATGTAGGTTGAGCTGGGGCAGGTGTCCATGCCGTGGGGCCAGGCTGGGGCAGGTGTCCACAGTATATGGGGTGGGGCTGGGGTGCTTGTGTGGGCCGGGCTGGGGGTGTCCCGTGTGCGAGGCCAGGCCGGGCGAGGTGTCCCGGCATGCGGGGCCGGGCCGGGGTGTCGGTTGGGCTCGGCCTGCACCTTCTGGACGGACTCGGTAGACGCGTTGTTGGCTCCTCTGCTCTCTCCCAGCTGCCCTGGAAGTCGCTGACGAGCATCATCGAGTACTACTACATGTGGAAGACCACGGACAGATACGTGCAGCAGGTGGGCCGGGCTCCGGGTGCCGCGGGCCTGCGGGACAGCAGTTCCCGTGCCGAGACCCCCCAGGGCTGCAGGGCCGTGCAGGGTGAAGCCGGCTACAGCCCCAGGCACGGGCAGGGCCCGGGCGGCTCCGGAGCTGGCCCCTCTGCCCAAGAATTTCCTGGAGAGGCCCCAGGCCCCAGGCCCTCTTGGGAGCTCCCCTCTTCCCTTCCGGCTCTGCACAGGGCACGAGCCGAAGCCCTCTGAGCCCCCTGGTCGCCCAAGAGTCTGATCCTGCCGAGGGGGAGCAGGGAGGGGCCCGGCGCCGGTGAGACCTGACAGTAGACCCGGGCCGGCAGCCTCACGCGCGGGCAGTGGGTCAGGCTGGCGTGTGCTCTGCACGCAGGCCCTGCTTCCCGCACCTCCAGTCAGAGCGACCCAACGGCCCCCGGCTGCCTGGCTGGGATTTCCTCAGGGTCCTGTCTCTTCACCCACCCCCCCGGGCAGCCTTCCAGGAAGGAGACAGGGCTCCAGTCAGCCTGGGCCTGACAGGTGTGTCCTGTCCACACACGGATGCACACACACACACACACACACACACGTACTCACGCATACACATGATGCACATGTGCACACACTCATGCACATAAGCAAACAGATGCACGCACACATGCACACACGCACTCACGCATACACAGACACATGCACACTCATGCACACATGATGCACACACTCATGCACACATGTGCAAACATACTCATGCACATAAGCAAACAGATGCACGCGCACACACACACACACACGCCCACACATATACCAGGGTCTGTGCAGAACGAGGTCGCAAGTGGTGAGCGTTCCTGGCTTGTGAAAAGGGCCGGTGTCCCACAGCGGGGCACGATGATGACTCACAGTGACCCACAGGTCACAAAGGTCACAGGACTGCCCCAGTCATTCCTGAGGTCAGAGGGCAGGACAGTCAGGGCAAAATCGGGTCCGGACAATCAGACCTGAAGTCAGGGGTCAGCACACTCAGACCTGAGGTAGGAGGTTGGACAGTCAGCCTGAGGTCGGGGGCCTGCAACAGTCCCCTGAGGTCAGGCCTAAGGTTGGGGGCCAGGACTCCTGCCCTCCCGTCCCTCCCCTCCCTCCCCAAGGCTCCTTGCTGGTGTCAGTGTCCCCACTGTCCGTGACTGACACGCTCTCGCAGTCAGTGCTCACTAGCCCCGTGCCTGGGTGTCTGTCCCCAGACCAACACCGCGTTCTCTCCCAGAAGCCGAGGGAGCTGGACGGCCCCGGCTCTGCCTGGCTCACCGGCCGGGGCGCCCCGCCTCCTGGCTGCAGCGACACTGAGCTCCCGTGGCCAGCCCTCGGCGGCAGCGCCTCGTTCCCCTCGTGGCTGAGGGAGTCTGTGTGGGGCCCCCTGCCCTGTGCTGTCCCTCGGCCCAGCGCTGTCCTCTCCTGGGCCTTGTCTGTGACCGTCTCCCTGTCTCTCACCTCAGAAGCGCCTGAAGGCGGCCGAAGCCGAGAGCAAGCTGAAGCAGGTGTACATCCCGACCTAGTAAGTCACGCCGCAGCCTCGGCGCTCAGCCCGGGAGCCTGGGACCCCACGGGGGTGGGGATGAGATGGCATGTTCCGGAAAGGTGGGGCTGCGACCTGCAGGCCACCGGGCGTCTGGGCTGGCTGCAAGGGCACTGCCCGGAGATGTCGCTGTGCCCGCCAGGGAGCCCCGCGTGAGGGGCCGGGCCGGGCGGAGCCGTGAAGGCTGGGAGGGCTTGCGGGGCCGCGCCGGAGCCGGGCCGGAGTCCCGGGTGGCCGAGACCTCTCAGGCCAGTCACAGCCGGACAGAGGCTGAGGCCAGGCCGGCCGGGGAGCAGGTCTGTGCCCGCCCTTGCACGGGGGCCACGCTCGGTCCCCCAGGATGGGAGCAGAAGGAGCCGGAGCAGGCACCTTCAGCCGCGGGCCTGAGAGGGGTCACGGCCCACGCCTCAGGCCAAGCTGGCAGGACAGGAGGGACGGGGCCCAGGGGTGCCCCGGTCATGAGTGTGGGAGCCGCTGGGAACCCCGTGTGCCCTCAGGCCCCAGTGCTGAGGCTGGGTGCCGGGAAGAGCGGGATGGAGAGGACAGCCACTGCTCTGGGGACCAGGGGCCTGGAGGGGCCGGGTGGGTCAGAGGGGCTGGAGGGGCCGGGTGGGGTCAGAGGGGCTGGAGGGGCCGGGTGGGGTCAGGGGGGCTCGAGGGGCCGAGGGACTGTCCAGTACTGTGCCACTGCTGAGGTCCAGCTGAGGTCACTGGGGCCAGCCCACAGGAGGTGGGAGCTACTGGGGTGCTCAGGCTGAGGGCGTGGAAGCTGTGCCCACCCGCAGCCCGGGCACAGCCAGCAGACGGTGACCCCTGCGCCCAGCAGCACTGGGGGCCTGTTCTGGCTGTTGCTGGGACTGGAGGCGGGGCATCCCCCGGGACCCGTCTGCTCTCTGCTGCCTCCCTCGTGCCCCTGGTGGGCCGAGTCGGGGGCTTCTCCCCGCGCCCCCCACCCCCCGTTGCATCACTGTCTGTCTCGTTGAAAGCAGCAAACCGAACCCGAACCAGATCCCCAGCAGCAGCAGCAAAACCAGCGCCCTCAACGGAGCCTCGGGCCCCGCGGGCCAGCCCCAGAGCCCGCTGCCCGGCCGGGCGTGTGAGAGCTGCTTCGGTGCGTCCTCCCTGTGTTTGGGCCGTGGGGGCGGGGCGCCCCGGGTGGGGTGGTGGCCGCACGGGCAGTGTCGGCTGCAGCGGGGACCGTGCGTGGGCTGGGGTCGGAGCGGACAGAGCAGCGTGCGCCCTGCCCTGCAGCCACGCAGTCCCCGCAGTGGTACTCGTGGGGCCCGCCCAGCATGCAGTGCCGCCTGTGCGCCGCCTGCTGGCTCTACTGGAAGAAGTACGGGGGCCTGAAGATGCCCACGCGCAGTGACGAGGACAAGCTCTCCTCCAGCCCCGCCGAGGTACGCAGGCACCCGAGTGCCCTTCCGCCAAGGCCTGTGTTGGTTTTCAGTTGGGTTGTAGGTGATGGCGTCAGGGTGGTACTGGGTCACGATGGCGCCAGCCGGCCCCCAGGGCCCCAGGCGGGGTGGCGGGGCAGCGAGTCTGTGCCCTGGGGCCGGTCCCACTCAGGGCCTCGCTCTGGCCAGCCACATGCTGCCCCTAAAGCCGGATGGACCCACAGAGCCAGAGGGACACATGGGGTGTCTGGAGCCTGGGGCCGTGTTGGGTCTGCCCTGACCGTGGGCTGGTGGGACGTGTCCGGATAGACTGAGAGGCAGAGTACAGGAGCCCCAGCAGGGAGGGGACTCCCACTTGTGTGTCCCTGCCTCCCCGTGGAGGGAGTGACACCTCATACCCTTCTTCCTGTCCCCGCGGGCGAGGTGGCTCCGTGTCCCTGTCCCCGCGGGCGAGGTGGCTCCGTGTCCCTGTCCCCGCGGGCGAGGTGGCTCCGTGTCCCTGTCCCCGGGGGCGAGGTGGCTCCGTGTCCCTGTCCCCGCGGGCGAGGTGGCACCGTGTCCCTGTCCCCGGGGGCGAGGTGGCTCCGTGTCCCTGTCCCCGCGGGCGAGGTGGCACCTTGTCCCTGTCCCCGCGGGCGAGGTGGCACCGTGTCCCTGTCCCCGCGGGCGAGGTGGCACCGTGTCCCTGTCCCCGCGGGCGAGGTGGCTCCGTGTCCCTGTCCCCGCGGGCGAGGTGGCTCCGTGTCCCTGTCCCCGGGGGCGAGGTGGCTCCGTGTCCCTGTCCCCGCGGGCGAGGTGGCTCCGTGTCCCTGTCCCCGGGGGCGAGGTGGCTCCGTGTCCCTGTCCCCGCGGGCGAGGTGGCTCCGTGTCCCTGTCCCCGCGGGCGAGGTGGCTCCGTGTCCCTGTCCCCGCGGGCGAGGTGGCTCCATGTCCCTGTCCCCGCGGGCGAGGTGGCTCCGTGTCCCTGTCCCCGTGTGGGTCTCACTGCCCTGCCTTGTTCCGCAGGACCCCCGTGCCCGAGGCCACCTCTCTCGCCAGGCCACACAGGGGGTGCCGGTGCGGAACGCGGGCAGCCCCATGTCTGCGGTGAAGACGCGGCCCGCCTTCTTCCTGCACACCACCGACTTCACCAAGCTGGCGCGGCGCGTGTGCGGGAGCTCCCTGGGGCTGCGGCGCGCGGCGCGGAGGCCCTTCGTGCCCATCGACTCGGCCGCCGTGCGTGCGGAGTGTAAGCCGCTTCTCTCTTCCTAGCCCGCCACCCCATCCAATAAACACGAGTTCTGTGTGTACAGCCTTTCATTTGGGTTTTGGTTTCTTTGTGTTTTAGTTGTTGCTTTTCTTTCACCATCATCTGTCTGCTGCCATTGTCTCATGCCACCCTGGGTAGGGCCGGGGAGGGGTGCGGGCGGGGGCGGGGGGCGCTGTCGGGGACCTGGTGACAGCCTTTCCCCTCTGCACGGAGCAGACGCGTGTGTGGCCTCCTGTCCTCACACCTCTGCCCCGGCGTCTGCAGGAGTCTGCAGTGCGGTGAGTCCTGTGGGGACGCAGGGGTGGGGTCCGCGTCTCTGCGCTCTGCCGTTAGTCCTGGGCCCACCGTGGACATCGCCCCTGCTGCTCTCGCACACAACACTCACCTTCAGGTTTCTCCCTGTTGGACCTGAGGCCCAGAGACGTGAGCTCACCCCTCCCGTCACGCCTGCCCCTGCCTGGCCCCGCCCCTGCCTGCCCCGGCCCTGCCTGCCCTGGCCCCGCCCCTCTCTGCACTGTGGGGGTGCGTGCCTCGCCCATGGGTGAGCTCTGGCCTGGGCCCTGGAGCCTGGCACCTTCCTCCCGCAGGGCCTGTGCTGGGGCCCCGGGACGGGGGTGTGCCCACGTCTCCTGGTGGCGACTGCAAGTGGCTCGTGGCCCTGCCTGTGAGCGAGAGGAGGCTTTAACCCTTGCAGCCAGAAGCTTCTTGAGAGCAGAAGTTGCTAGACCTGCAGGGCCAGAGCGGGAGAGGCCGCCCGGGCCGCGGGCACTTGCCAACTCGGTCTTCGTGTGGGTGTGAGCGTTCAGGCTGTCAGCAGGCGCCCGCTTCCCCTTTAAGGAACTGAAACTGTTTATTTATTTCTATTTAATTGTATTCATTTGTTGGTCTTTTGGACCCTATGGCTGGTGCTCAGGGCTGACTCCTGGCTCTGTGCTCAGGGATCACTCCTGGTGGGGTTTGGGAGACCCCCTAGATGCCGGGGACAGAATCCGGGTTGGCCCAAGCAAGTGCCTCCCCACTGCCTCCCTCCCTGGCCCGAGTCCTGCCTTCCGAGCAGCGCTGGCGCCACGGGAGAGACGCGCAGGGGTGGGGTGCGGGGCAGATGCGGGCGCTCATCTCCCGGCCCCGCACGTGCGCGCTGCCTCGTGGCGTGAGTGCGGCCCTGGCCCCCCGCCCCCGCTGCAGGGCTCCTTCATGGCCCTCAGCCCTGCCCCTCGGGTTCCCCCAGCACCTGGTCCTTCTGTGGACGCAGCACACAGGACAGCCCCGCGCGCTGCCCAAGGGCCCCCAGGGCTGCTTGTCCACTGTGGCTCCCCGCAGCCTGGGACAGCGCGGGCTCACCCCTCCCGTCACGGCCCGCCCCCTGCATGGCCCCGCCCCCTGCGCTGGCCCCGCCCCCTCTGCGTACTGACCTCCCTGCCCTGGCCCCGCCTGTATGCCATGGTCCCGCCCCTGGCTGCACTGGCCCAGCCCCCTCTGCACTGGCTCCGCCCCCTCTGCGCACTGACCTCCTCCCTGCCTTGGCCCCGCCCCTATGCCATGGCCCCGCCCCTGGCTGCACTGGTCCCGCCCCTCTGCGCTGGGCCCTCCCTGCCTGGCCCCGCCCCTCTGCGCACTGGCCTCACCCCTCACCGCAGTGGCCCCACCCCTCTCCAGACTGACCCCACCCCTGCACTGGCCCCGCCCCACGAGCCCTGCCCCCCCCAGGGCCCCACCCTTCCCGCACTGGCCCCGCCCCCTCCTTCCCGTTTGCGCGGCCCCTGCTCAGGGCTGCGGGCTGGCCCGGGCACGAGTTCCCTGCCCCTGAGCTGCTTCTTTTTGGGGTGGTGGCGACCGAACCGCCACCCTCTCCGCAGGCCACGGTCGCGCTGTCACCCACGCGGGTCCGTTGTGCGGGAAACACCCCGCGCGCGGGACTGAGGGCGCCGTGGCTGCGTCCTGCCCCTTTCCCGGGTGCGCTCAGGCAGCGCCCGCGGGCCGTGTCCGCGCCCCTGTGCTGAGTGGCAGGTCCCCCGTGTGGCTTCGGGCGGACTGACCCTGCCCTCAGGACAGGGCCTGTGGGCAGACACGAGCGGGGACACACGTGAGGCGGGGGCGGGGGGTCCCTGCTGCAGGAGGTGTCAGGCCCCCAGTGTGACCCCAGAGCCCCTTGCTCCTCCGAGCTGGTCTGGGGGCTGGGAGGGCAGGGGCTGGGGCTGAACAGGGTGGACTCCGGGCTGCGAGGGGCGATGCCGGGAGGGACTCAGTTCCCTGAGCTCTCGGCACCCCACAAGGCCACTCCGTCTGGGTCAGGTCCCAGCAATCTCCTGGGACCCCGTCCACCTGTGGCCCCCATCGTCCCCCCGGGGACCCCACCATCCACCTGGCTTCACCATCCGTCTGGGTTCTCCCACCATCCGTCTGGGTTTCTCCACCATCCGTCTGGGTTTCTCCACCATCCGTCTGGGGTCCCCGCCATCTGTCTGGGTCCCCCACCGTCTGTCTAGGGTCCCCACCATTTGGTCCTGCTCCCTTTACTCTGTGGCAGATGTGGTGCTGCGGACGCAGGCTCAAGGCTGTGGTGGGGCGTGTCCCCGGCCTGTCACTGTGCGGCAGGGACCCCCTCAGCCCTCAGCCCTTAGCCGCGTCTCGGGAGCCTCTCTGGGCCGAGGCGCTGGCCCGCGGCCTCACTGCTGTCCTCTCCTCTCCTGCTCTCCCCGCAGACGCAGACCGACACGCTGTGCTCCCCGGGAGCCCGCCCAGAAGCCGGAGCACGCGGAAGCCTCTGGCCTGCATCATCGGGTCGCTAGGTGGGTGTCTGCGGCCCTGGCTCTCCGGCAGACATCCAGCACGCACCCCCCCCACCCCCAGCCCGCTCTGTCGCACAGCACACGAGTCCCCTTACTTGGCGAAATGGACAAGTACACGAGATCATAAAGGACAAAACCTCGGAATCTTAGAGAACAAAAGGTTTTGGTTGTTTTCTGGGCCCCACCCAGCAGTGCTCAGAGCTAACTCCTGACTCTGTGCTCAGGGTTCACTTCCAGTGGGTGCTGGGGATGAACCTTAGGCCAGCCACGTGCAGGGGAATGCCCCAGCCCTGCAGGGTCTCCCCGGCCCAGGAATCCCCTGATACTTGGGTGTCGGCCTCTTCCACCCACCCGCCTTCCCCAAGCAGAGCACTGGGACATTCCGTGACTTTGAGGGGGTGGGGGTTCTGGTGAGAGGCCACACCCAGCGGTACTTAGGGGTTACCTCTGGCTCTGCACTCAGGGATCACTCCTGGCGGTGCTCGGGGACCCTCTGGGGTGCTGGGATCGAACCCCGGCTGGCTGCATGCAATGTAGATGCCTTCCCTGCTGTACGATCTCTCCGGCCCCTTCATGACTTTTTAAATGAGGTGAAACGTCAGGGGCCAGAGCAGTCGCCAGCGGGTGTTTGCCCCCTGCACGCGGCGGAGCCTGCTCTGCACCAAGGTGCCCCCGGGCCCCCAGAACAGAAGAGAAGATAGTGAACTGACCTTTGACCTACCCCTGAAGGGACAGTTCTGGTTGGACTGGCTCAGCCGTGTGCTCAGGCCGTGTCGGTGTTTGTTCTAGAAGCCCCCGGAGCAGGCGCCCACCCCCGCCTCTGCAGTGAGGAGAGGGCGGCAGAGTCGCGCCTGACCTCTCGCTGCGGCCCCGGGTCTGGCACGTGCAGCTGGAGGGCCGGCCTAGCGCCCTGCCTGGGGCGGGGGTGCTGCTCTGAAGCCCCCAAGTGCCACATGGCCCTCCACTGTGTGTGACACTGTCTGTGTCCCCTGCAGAATCCTGAGAGCAGCCGCCCGGGCTCAGGGAAGGTTCTGGAAGCCTCACCGCCCCGCTGCAGGGCGCTGGCCACAGGCCTCCCCTGCCGAGCTCGTCCCACTCCTGTCTGAGGGCACAAGTCCCTGAGTGACGCAGCCGGGGACCAGGAGGTCACCAAGCCCTCGATGCACACGGGGGTCGCCCCACCAGCTGCTGGGTGCAGGAGGGCAGCCACCGGCGGGGGCGCAGGCAGCTGGAGGGTGCCGGGCACGGGGGCCCACCGTCGGGCTACAGGGAGACAGCGCCTTCCTGCCCGAGCCTCCCTGCCCTGACCCCCGCACCTCCCTCCCTCCTCAGAGATCCACCCTTCAAGGAAAGCCGTGATCCGGCCCGCACCCAGCCTGAAGAGCCCGAGCACCAAGCGCATGCTGCCCGCCCCGAGCCACGCGTCCCTCAGCATCCTGGGCAAAAGGAACTACAGTCACCACAACGGCCTGGACGGTACGTGCCCGGGGGTCGCCCTTCCTCAGGCCACGCCCCACCCGGATCTGGCAGATTCTCCCGCTGGCGCCCCCCGAAGCAGGAAGGGGAGCTCTGCCCCGCGCCCTGCTGGGATCCGAAGGGGTGTGTCCCCCAGACCACACCCACGCGCGGCAGGGCACATCCGCGGCGAAGCAGGCCCACTGTGGAACACACTCACCCGTGCACACGCGGGCGCTCTCTCCGCACACGCGCTGAGCTGCCCTGCGTGGCACAAGCCCCCTGGGGGCACACTTGCCATGTTGTGTGCTCACCGTGGTGCTTTCCTGTGCTGCTCACTCCCTGCGTGCTGACTGCTGCACACAGGCTGAGGCATGCTCAGCACACGCATACTTGCCTTAGCACACACTCGGAGACGCAGAGCACACTGCACTCTAGCTGATGCACACTCACTGCACTGCACATTGGTGCGCTCACTGCACTGCACTGTGGCTTGTGTATGCTTACTGCACTGCACCCTGATGCACTCACTGCACTGCACACTGGCTGATGCACTCACTGCACTGCACTCTGGCTTGTGTACGCTTACTGCACTGCACCCTGATGCACTCAACGCACTGCACACTGGCTGAGGCTCTCACTGCACTGCATACTGGCTGAGGCGCTCACTGCACACTGGCTGATGCACTCACTGCACTGCACTCTGGCTTGTGTACGCTTACTGCACTGCACCCTGATGCACTCAACGCACTGCACACTGGCTGAGGCGCTCACTGCACACTGGCCGATGCAGTCAATGCACTGCACACTGGCTAAGGCTCTCACTGCACACTGGCCGGTGCACTCAGTGCACTGCACACTGGCCGATGCACACACGCTCATGCCCACTGTCCTCCTGTGGAGACGCTGGGTCTGCCCGGTGAGTCAGCGGTGCTCCTGGGGCTCCTCGCAGCTCCGTGATCTCTGAGCGTGGCATTGGCCCCCACTCCTCTCTCCCGACACGTTCTTTAACCTGCTCGAGAGCTGGGGTTTTGGAAGCACCTCGGGCCGGGCCTGGGCTGGGGACTGAGCCTCTCCCTCCCACCCGAAGGGCTTCTCTGGGGCTCGGCCATGTGACGAGTCAGCAGTGGACTGAGCTGCTTCCTGGGGACTGGGAAACATGCAGCGCCTGGCGCCGTGGGCAGCAGCGTCCACCTCGCCCCCGGATGCTGACCTCTGGCACTCTGATGAATAAAGCTCTCCAGGCTCACCAGCCTCCTGGCCTCAGTTTCTCCAGTGACTGCTCCACTGAGGGAGGCAGGGAGGACGTCCGGACGGTTGCAGCGGGGAGGCGGGACGCCGTGGCGCGGGCTGGGAGCTCGGCAGGGACGCAGGGAGCGCTTCAGACACGTTCCCCGTGTTTCCCGTGACCGTGGCCTGATCTGTTCCCACGTGTCTGCACTGCACGACCACAGCCCATGTTGGTGCTTCGCAACACATCCCCGTCCATTCTCCGTGTCCATTCCCCGTGTCCATTCCCCGTGACCACGCCCCGTGACCTCCACGGCCACCTTCTCCGTGACCAGCTGCCCCTGAAAGTCCCTCAGAGACACTCTGGGGCTTGCGTGAGGGTGACATGAGTCTGGTTCCTGTCAGGCCATGGGGGCGCAGAGTCGGGCACCGGTCAGCGGTGTGGGCGCCACTGGGCCCTGGCAGCTCGTGGGGTCGGGGTACAGTCACCCCTCAAAACAGACCCCACCTAGAGACAGGCTGCTGGCCCGGCATCTCCTGGCACCCGGGGTCCCGCCTCGGGGGGATTCCAAGACGGGGTGGGGGGCTTGGTCCCTGGGGCAGCTCTACAGTGTGACACAGCAGAGTGGTTGGGGACCCCCACTCGGAGCCCCCAGAGGTCAGTTCCCAGACCCTCCTGTGCCCAAACCCCATGCCCAGGACCCCTGTGCCCACCCCCATGCCCACACCCCCAGTGGCAGACGCCCTGGCCCAGGCCTTCTCAGGAGCACGTGGAGACGGCCCGGTGGCACCTCCAGGAGGGCCCTGGGGAACCTCAGTGCTGGAGGCCACGCCCGGCCCCGGGCCTGGGGCTGACCCCAGCATCTCTCCAGCTGAGGAGGTGCTGTGGGGTCTGTGGGACCCGCCCGCCCCGCCCACTCCCCCAGAATCACCCCCAACCCCCGCGTCTCCGTGAATCTCTCCCCCTGGTTCTGTTAGAGTAAGCGTGTGTGTGTGTGTGTGTGTGTGTGTGTGTGTGGTGTGTGTGTGTGTGTGTGTCTGGCTGTTGGGGGCAGATCTGGGAGTCTGAGGGGCAGGGGAGGCCGCTCTCGCCCAGCCACGTGACTCGGGGCTTCTTTGGGGACTCAGAGGCCCTTGGGGCCACTTCCAGGGACTCCTGACTGCGTCTGTGGTGCTGCCGTGGCCCAGGGCGGGCGCTGGCACTGCCCCCACCCTCTCCCATCCGAAAAGCCCCCCCGCCTCTCGCCTGTCCCTCGAGGTGACGGGCCTGTGTCCGGCTGTGTGGCGAGGCTGCGGGGCCTGTTCAGTGGGACGCAGGCTCTGCCTCAGCCACCCTCGGGGGAGAAAGGGGCCCCAGGGCGCGGGGGCCAGAGGCAGAGGCGGGGGCTTCTGGCACCCCCGGACCTGCACCGCCTCCGTTTGCCTCGCGGCTGCGGGCTTTTGCCAGGCTTGGCGGGTCTGGAAACTTCCACCCTCCGCCCTGCGCTCACACACGCTTGTCCTCGCGCCTCCCTCGTGCTGGGCTCTCCCTGGGGTGGAAGCCCCTGCGGTACGGGCACGCGGGTGCCCGGGGTTCCGGAAGGCCAGCCTCGCCGCAGCCACCTTCCGGAGGGCACTGCTGGGCACCACGCTGGCAGACGCCCCCACCCCAGCAAGCCCCTGACCCACCTAGCCACGGCCCTGGGAATGAGCAACGGGTCCCCAGACAGCGCTGGGGCCAGCCAAGCCCCCGCACCCCCGCCCAGGACCACCCGTCCAAGGTGGCTGTGCGTCCTCACATCTCCCGCACTCAGAACTGTTCAAGAATAAACATCCCTGCTGGTGAGGTGTGACTGTTCAGCAGCCGGCAGGCACACACGCACACACACGCACTCACGCACGCACACATGCACACACACACACATGCACACACATGCGCACACACATGTATGCACACGCACACACATGCACACACATACGCACACACATGCGCACACACATACGCACACACCTGCAGTCATACTCACCCGTGTTCACACTTGCAGGGGCCACATCGCCTGTCCCTGGACCCGGAGCTTTATTGTGGCCACTTTAGGGTGCAGGGGATGGGGCAGGGTCATGGCCTGCCGTCTGGGGCTTTAGAGAAGGGCCCCGTGGCAGGCAGGCAGGCGGGTCACCCCAGGGGCTTCTTGTTGGCTGGGTCCTGCGTCACTGCGAGCGCCAGGGAGCCGCGCGCCCTCTCCCAGGAGTACCTGCGGGCCGAGAGGGGGTCACGCGCCGTGCCAGCCCGAAGGGGCGCCCCCAGACACCGGGAACTCACGTGGTCCCGGCCGGCACCAGGAGGCTGTCGTCCGTGGCCAGCCCGAGGCGCTGTCCCCCCACGGTCACCACGGAGGAGCCCTCCTGCGAGGAGCACGGAGCCCTGAGGACGCCGTCCCTGCTGCCCCCCACTCAGCCCACCCCCGGCCACCCCCACTTGCCAGCTGCCACAGCCACACGTCCACGTCCCGTCCGGGCCACTCGCCACGGCCTTGTCCCAGGACCAGCACCTGCAGGGGCAGCCGGTGTTTGTCCCAGACACCCGCAGGAGGCGGTCGAGGGCTGTCCCCTGCACACGCGTGATCAGCTCTCCCCGAATGTGTGAGCATGCACATGCTGACCGTGCCTGCACACGCATGTGTGATCAGCTCTCCCCGAATGTGTGAGCATGCACATGCTGACCATGCCTGCACATGCGTGTGTGATCAGCTCTCCCCATATGTGTGAATATACACATGCTGACCATGCCTGCACACGCATGTGTGATCAGCTCTCCCCATATGTGTGAATATACACATGCTGACCATGCCTGCATACGCGTGTGTGATCGGCTCTCCCCATATGTGTGAACATACACATGCTGACCGTGCCTGCACACGCATGTGGCCACCGCTCCCTTTTCTGTGGCTGTTGCCCAGGCTGCCTCACCTGTGTCTCATAGGTGTCCCCGAACAGGCTGAGGGGCGTGCCCGCCTGCAGCGGCCCGCGGTGCTCGTCCAGCCAGACCTCCAGGGACATGGGCTTCATGACAGCGCGTGTACTCAGGGCAAAGGGCGGCTCTGGGCGCAGCTGGGCTGTACCACGCAGGCCGTGTCAGGGCCCTGTTGGCCACCCACTGCCCAAGCCGCTCTGGTGCAGGGGGGAACGGTCAGTGCTGGGCAGTCCCTGGAGCAGCCCCCCGGCCCTGGGAAGGGGGAGGGAGGCCTCACCCGGGATGGGCTTCCCTGTGCGGTACTGCTCCGAACTGAAGAACCTGCAGGACAGGACAGGGCACCTGAGCACAGAGGCGAGCACGCGCACACAGTGCACACGTGTGCACACATGTAACACACAGCATGCATGCACACAACATGCAACATGTATGCACACAACACACATGTACACTGCACTCGTGCACACAACATACACACAACACACCACAGCCACACATAACACACAGCACATACATGGACACAACATACAAGCACACACAAGAACACAGAACACAGCACACACATGAACATAACACACACATAACCTCAACCCACATGCATACAACACACATGCACAAGATGCACACAAACACATGCACACCACGCACACGCACACGCATCCCCTCTGGGGCCCGGGAGGCAGGACAGCCCCGGGCTCTGCTCACTCCTGGATGATGGGCACCAGCTGGGTGCCGAGGTCCTCACAGTAGAACCACTTCTCAAACAGGACGTCCGTGCTGTCACCCACGTAGTACCTGGGACAGAGGCACGCGGTGAGTCCTCCAGGCTGGCCTGACGCTGGGGGCTGGCGCCCGCCCCCTCTGCCCCCCCCCTGCCTTTCTCGTGCTCCAGCAATGTCCGCCACACCCCCAGGCTCTCCCCTTCCTGACTGCTGAGTCGCCCCTTCTAGTGCTGCTTGTCTGGGAAAGAATCCAGGGGCTGTGGACACGCCTCGGACAGAGCCGGGCCCTGACCCCGAGCAGCCGAGCAGAGGCAGCACTTGTCCTCTGGCTGCCAGACCAGGTTACGCTTCTGCTGGGACCTTCCCACACGGCCCCACGCACCTCCCAGCCCCCTCCCTGCCCCTGGAGCCTCCCAGCTGCCCACCTGCTCCCCAGACCACTGAGCTCCCCCCTGCCCCTGGCTCCCCAGCCCCCACCTGCCCCCCCGCACCTCCCAGCCCCCACCTGCCCCTCCCCGAACCTCCCAGCCCCCACCTGCCCCCCTCCCACACCTCCGAGCCCCCACCTGCTCCCCCGCACCTCCCAGCCCCCACCTGCCCCTCCCCGCACCTCCCAGCCCCCACCTGCCCCCCTCCCGCACCTCCCAGCCCTCACCTGCCCCCCCCCGCACCTCCCAGCCCTCACCTGCGCCCCCCCCCACCTCCCAGCACCCCCCCGCCCCTGGAACCTCCCAGCTGCCCACCTGCTCCCCAGACCACTGAGCTCCCCCCTGCCCCTGGCTCCCCAGCCCCCACCTGCCCCCCTCCCGCACCTCCCAGCCCCCACCTGCCTCTCCCCACACCTCCCAGCCCTCACCTGCCTCTCCCCTCTCCCGCTCCCCCCCACCCCCCCACCTGAGGGCCCCAGCCAGGCCTTCTTGGCCTCAGTGAGGAGGTGAAAGGTGGGGCCCCCCACTGGGGTGCCCAGCTGCCAGGCCCCACCCACAAGTGGCGGAGGGAAGCCAGCCGGGGGTGCTTTTGGCTGCATTTGCAGGGGGCAGGATGCCTCCGTCTGCACTCCCCAAGTCAGAGCAGAAAAAAGAGGTTTGGAAGGACCTCCCACCCTGACGTGGCAAGGCCCCCCACAGTGCCCCCACCCAGCACCCGGCCCTTCCCTGGGACCCTACTGGCCCAGGCCCTCACCTTAGCCCGTCCAGCTCCGTTTCCAGCCTCCGCCGCTCGATCACCAGCCCCACCGTGTCCGCAAACCTCTGCGGAGAGTGGGGGACCCCCGCGGGCAGCAGGAATATCTGCGGGGGCAGGGGACACGGTGCCTTGGGGCTCAGCCCTCTGCGGAGAGTGGGGGACCCCCGCGGGCAGCAGGAATATCTGCGGGGGCAGGGGACACGGTGCCGCGGGGCTCAGCCCAGCCCCACCTCTGCCCAGGCACAGTGGCAAGGAGGACGCCTGACCCCGCCACGCCCCTTCCCCGCCCCCACCAGCCTCACCTCCCCCTGGCGGATGACCACGTCCCGGTGTTGGCCCCGCTCCAGCACCTTGAGAACCATGTGGCCCTGCAGCTGGTAGAACACCTGCAGGACAGGGACAGCTGGGCGCAGCGCCCTCCCCTGCCAGCACCCCGCCCGGCCGGCCTCCTGAGCCCCCACAGACAGCAGCGAGGGGACACCACGGGCCACCAGGGAGTGCTGAGGGGCCCCCACGGCGTGCTGCTGGGCCGGCCGCACTGAGCCCCACGGGAGTCTGCGCCAGGGAGGGTGGTGGAAGGGCCTGGGGTCAGGCAGGGCCGCTGAGGGTGCCCACTGCGTGATCCCCACCTTCTCGCTGAGCTACAGAGGAGTTGGGGACAGGCCCGGGCCGCGGAAGACTGATACTAATAAGGCCGGTCCCGTGAAGTCAGGGCTCTGGTCAGAGCAGGCCAGGGGCACCTGCAGGCGGGGCCTAGCCCTGCGACCCTTTAGAAGGAACCTGGGGCCGTGCCGGCCAGCTCCTCCCTGGCCACGCCCCCGCCTCTGTCCAGGGACAGCAGCGCTCTGGATCGCGTCTGGTTCATAGGTGGGCCTTAGGGTCCGGTGGTCAGAGCTCCAAGGAGGGGCCAGGGGAGCAGCAGTAGCGAGAAAACAGACTCTTGGACCAATGAGAGCCCAGAAACAGACCCTCGAGCCAATGGGAGCCTTGGAACAGACCCTCAGACCAAAGGGAGCCTGAAAACAGACCCTCGAACCAATGGGAGCCTGGGCACAGAACTTCAGACCAATGGGAGCCTGGGAACAGATCCCCGGGCCAATGGGAACCTAAGAACAGATCCTCAGACCAATGGGAGCCCAGAGACAGACCCTTGGGCCAATGGGAGGCTGGGAACAGATCCTCAGCCCAAAACGGAAGCCCAGAGACAGACCCTCAAACCAATGGGAGCCTGGGAACAGACCTTCGGGCCAATGGGAGGCCAGTCATAGAACCTCGGGCCAATGAGAGCCTGGAGACAGACTCTCGGGCCAGTGGGGGACTGGGAACGGACCCTCCAACGAGGCCAGTGAGAGCCCAGAGCCAGACTGTTGTTGGGCCAATGAGAGCTGGGAACCTGGGGCTGTGGCTGATGTACAACGCGGTGGGGAAACCAAGCGGCCACAGGCGACCACGTGAAGCCAGAGCCTTTTCACACCGCACGGAGGCCGACTCGGAATGGGTTGAAGACCCGGGTAAGAAACCTGCGTCTATGAGGTACACGGAGAGACACACGGGCAGGGCTCCGAGCTCTCGCCCTCAGAGCAGTCTTCAGGAGACACCGTCATCGGCAAAGTGAACAAAAGCAAAAATGAACAAGAGAGATTGTATCAAACCAAAAGGTTCTGCATTGCAAAAGAAACAGATGCTCCACTAATTGGGAGAAGACACCCGCACATCGCACGTCAAAGGGCACAAAAACACGCATCCACAAGGACTAGACACCCCTGTGTTCGCTGCAGCCCAGAGCCCAACACTGATGAGTGGATAAATGTGTGTGGGGTACCTGTGCTATGGAATACTACTCAGCTATGAGAAAAAGATAAAATCTTGCAGTTTGCTGCGACTTGGATGGAACTGGGGAAGTCATGCCACCTGAAGCTTGTCACAGTGTTTCACTCAGACATTGAGTGTAAAGAAACAAAACAAGGAATTTGCCCAGTGGAAACACAGAGCTGATGAGGGGCTAGGGAGACAGGGGAGGGTCCCGGCACTCTGCTGGCTGAGCAAGGGTCAGGTGAAACTATTATACTATTGTAAAAACCAGTAAGTAGAAGTTAATTAGAAATGATGAGAAATAAATTATGAGAGCATATTTTATTGAATCCAAATTACCTAAAACATTATCATTTGAACAAGCAATAAACAGAAGAAAGGCTAACAAGAGATTTTTGCCTATTTTCTGCTCTAGATCTTTCGATCCTAGTTCCTCCTACCTCCCTGCACTCCTCCATTGGTGCTCCCCGATTAGCCTGCGCTAATAGTCATGGAATGCTTCACTCTTTAAAATATTAGGAGTGGCTGGAGTGATAGCACAGCGGGTAGGGCGTTTGCCTTGCATGCGGCCGACCCGGGTTCGATTCCCAGCATCCCATAGGGTCCCCTGAGCACCACCAGGAGTGGTTCCTGAGTGCAGAGCCAGGAGTAACCTCTGTGTATCGCCAGGTGTGGCCCAAAAAGCAAAAAAAAAAAAAAATGAGTAAATAAAAATAAAATATTAGGAGATGGAGGGCTTCACTCTTTAAAGCATTCTTTTGTTCCAAGTGTTAAATTCTTTAGGAATTCAGACTAAGTTTCTTAGACACACTTTGGAAGTGGCCCTTACCAGCAGCCACCTAATCCTCGGGTTAGAATTCAGTGAGGGATCAGCAGGAGCCCTGGAAGCCCCAAAGGGTCCGAGGCCCCCTCAGCCACTACACTTCGTTCCTGGTGGGCCTTCAGGGCCAGGAGTCGGGGGGCTGAATGGGAGCTTGGGGGGCTGGGAAGGAGGGCGCTGCCCCGGAGTGCAGGGTGCCGACTGCTGTGACCCCGGAAGTCTCACCCACGCTCACCCACACTGACCCCCACTGCCGTCTCTGCCAAGGCCATGGGAGGTGGCGGGAGGCCCTCACTGGCCATGGGGCGGCGGCTGCAGAGCACACAGGGGCCTGGGTCGCGTCTGCTCCACTGCTGAGGCCCTAAGCGATGGCAGGAGGCAAGGGGAACCCCACCAGGCCCTTGGGGCGACTCTGCAACTCTCACCCCCACGTGGGAGGGAGGCCCTACGTCAGGGGAGAAGGGGCCTCTTCCATGCAGGGCTCTCATCTCTCAGGCACCGGGGGCGCTGGACATGGGCTTGTCCTGGGCCTCTCTGCCCAGAGGACTTCCCGTGCAGGGCAGTGAGCCACCAGCCCAGCCCTGACCCGCAGCCTGACCCCAGCAGATCCCTCCTGAGGGGGCACATCTGGGTCAGGACGGCTTCCAGATGCCCAGGGGAGCGGAACCCCACGGCCGCGCAGTGCCCCTCTTACTGACCCCCGGGCTGAGTGTCCCAGACACCAACCCCTGAATACAGCCCTGCCCAGGGAGGGAGTGAGGACCTCACCAGGGCTCCCCAAGAGCTGATGCAGGCTGCAGAGGGCAGCCGGGCCCCTGAGGCGGGTGCAGAGACTCAGGGGCCCGGAGCGGAACCTTCTGGGAGGCCAGGGGCCAGGCAAAATATGGTGCTGGCCCAGGGAGCCTTAAGTCTGCGCTAGCTCTGGGCCTCGGTGGGTCTCAGGAGAATGCGGTGTGGGGAGGGGAAGGCAGAAAGGCACACAGGGGTGAGGGGAGGGCAGGGCAGGAAGGCGTGCAGGGGTGCAGGGTGCCTGGCTTTCCCCTTTAATTTTCTTCAACAGGGGCAGAGCTCAAAGTTTAAGGTTCAGAGTTCATTCAGGGCACCACCTTCCTCTACCCCCAAGCCCAGTCAGAGGTGCCAGCCTCGGCTTGTCCCGGACCCCCTGGGTGGGGGGCTCCAGGAGGGCAGTGCCTGCACTCCCCCCTCCTCCAGGTGCCCGGTGTATCTCTCCTGGGTTCCCACACTCACCTCCTCCCCCTCCTCGATGTGGAAATCCTTCCTGGTGTTGGGGCCCCCCACGAACATGACCTTGAGCTGCTCCTGGTGCCTGCAGGGAGACGAGACGCTCGGTGCTGGCCAGATGGGACAGGGGCGGGGTGAGGGACCTGCGGACGGGTTCCTCGCCTGCCCCCCCCTCTCAGGCTCCAGGTCCTGGGGGACACGGGGCCCGTCCCTGGGGAGCGGGCGGCGAAAGGTCAGGTGGCCTCTGCCCCAAGCTGGGCTTCCAGGGGACACACGGGGAGGGGCAGGAGTGGTCCTGGGGTGGTGAGCGGCGGTGGGCCAGGGCCAGAGTCCCCCTCGGCCCTACTGGATACAACCCAGAGACCCAAGTCGGCCAGGCCCCCAGCCCCTCGCCTCTCAGCTGGGGCGTTACAGGTCAGCTTGCATTTCCCCGGCTCCTAGGTGGCAAGGGGAACCCAGGGGCTGGCACGGGGGCTGGGCAGCAGGCAGGAGGGTCAGGCGGGTGCTCCCGAGCAGCTGCCCATGTCCTCATCGAATGGCCAAAGGGCTGCCTGCCGGACCGGAAGGAGGACAGAATGTCCAGCGTGGCAGGGCCCCCTGCAGTGCTGGCCGCGGGCCCATCACCGGTCACCGCGGGGCCTAGTGAGGGCCCAGGGGCAGGGGGTCACTTCCTAAAGCCTGGCCCTGGCCTGGGCGGCTGCAGGGGTGAGGGACATACAAGCCGGGCCCCAGTGAGTGCTGGAGCAGAGTGAAGGTCCCCAGGACTGCAGGAAGGCACACCTGGCTGGTGCGGGGGCTTAGGGGCGCGTGAGCCCAGCGGGGGCCGGGGGCCGGGGAGCAGCAGCCCAGCCCAGCACGGTGGGGGGAGCAGGGCCCACAGGGGCAGGGGGGCTGTAGCTGGGGCGAGCACGGCCCCTCTGCACTGCCTTTCGCCAGCAGCGTCAGGGCTGGGGAGTGCCCTGCCCGGATTCCTCTGAAACCCGGGGGCACGGAGCCCCCTGCCGCAGCCTCCCAGAGTCGGGGGTCGGAGCTGAGTCTCAGGCCAAGGGGCCCCATCTGCTGTGGCCTCGGCGCCCCCCGCCCCCAGAAGTGCCGGTCACGACTGCCTCAGAAAGAGGAACACAGGCAGGGGAGTCCCGGGATGACCACAGCCGCCTGCTGCAGGCAGCCCTCGGGGATGGGGGCTGCGTGCAGGAGGCGCAGGGGTGGGGGTGCAGGGGTGGGGGTGCAGGGGAGGGGGTGCAGGGGTGCGGGGTGCGGGGTGCGGGGCTGGGCTCACAGCAGCTTGTTGCAGACAGGAGGCAGGAAGAAGTGGCGGTTCGCCTCCACCCAGCTCTTCACCGGCACGGGGTGCTGCATGGCTCCGGTGCTCGCCCTGGAAGGGAGACAGTGTCTGCTCCAGGCCTGGTTAATCAGCATCCTGGGGCCACGGGCGGGCGGAGCTGCCCCACACTGGGGCGGGAGCTGGGGGCGAGGTGGCCCCGGGGACTTTGACCTGGGCTTTCCTGGCCCCCGGCCTCGGCCCCACAGCCCCAGACCCTGTCCCCCAGGCCCCTGTCCTAGGCCCCGCAGCCCCAGACCCTGTCCCCCAGGCCCCACACACCCACCTTCAGCTGGCGCCCGCCGCAGGGGGCAGGATGGAAGCCGGTTGTCCCTGAAGGTCCCAGCGTGGACACGGGAACCAGCCGGCCAGTGCCACAGCGTGGAGGGGGCCGGTCCGGAGCACCAGCGGAGGGCCCGAGAATCCCACTGGGGCACAGCCAGCCCGCGTCCTGCCCTCGCTCGCCACACCTCAGACGCACTGCTGGCCACTTCTTCTAGAATTTTCTGCAGCACCAGAATTCGAGGAACCTCATTTTCTCTCGGTTCCATCTGGGCCCTCAGAGGCCCGGGCTGTGAGGGGAGCAAACAGCCCCATGGTCGGCCACGGCAGCTGGGTGGGGTCTGGGCGGCTGCTGGCCGTGGTCCACTCCCACCCCTGCCCATTCTCTGTCTTCTCTCTGACTTCCTGAACCTCAGAGGTTTTGCAAGAACGGCAGAAGAAATGGCTCGTGGGAATGGAGGGCCAATCACGGCCGGGCGGCCGGTTTGGGAATCTGGGCTCTGGCCTCAAGATCTCTTTCAAGTTTGGGGATTTATTTTCTGTTTAGATTTTGGGCCACACCCAGCAGTGCTCAGGCTACTCCCAACTCAGTGCTCGGGGGTCACACGTGGAGGCCCTCAGGAGCACATGGAGTGGGGGCAGAGGTCATGCAGGGCCAGCCCCTCCCCAACTCCTCATGAGCCACCCTCCCCCTCCATTCTCGGAGTCCCTGGAGGCTGAGTGGAAGGGCCCCAGGCTCGGCCCCAGAGTCTGTGTGCCTGGTACCTGGGCCGCACTAAAGCGACCCCGTGTCTGCACTGGGGTGCTCCTGGCAAACAGGGGTGAGACCCAGGGCTGGTGCTCGGGAGGGGCTGCAGGAGGGCTACGTGAGGGGACCCTGGCCTGGAGACCCCCGGGGTCCCTCTGAGCTCCTGGAAGGCGGCAGTGGCACCTGAGCGCCCAGAAAAGGTCTCCCACTGGGACGACGGCTGCCACTGCGTCTGCTCTACTGCGCCCTGCCCTGCTGCTGTCCGTCACACTCACCGCTGCCCGCCTCTCCCCTGCCCTGCTGCTGTCCGTCACACTCACCACTGCCCACCTCTCCCCTGCCCTGCTGCTGTCTGTCACACTCACCGCTGCCCGCCTCTCCCCTGCCCTGCTGTCTGTCACACTCACCGCTGCCCGCCTCTCCCCTGCCCTGCTGCTGCCCGCCTCTCCCCTGCCCTGCTGCTGTCCGTCACACTCACCGCTGCCCGCCTCTCCCCTGCCCTGCTGCTGTCCGTCACACTCACCGCTGCCCGCCTCTCCCCTGCCCTGCTCTGCTCTGCTGTCCGTCACACTCACTGCTGCCCGCCTCTCCCCTGCCCTGCTCTGCCCTGCTGTCTGTCACACTCACCGCTGCCCGCCTCTCCCCTGCCCTGCTGCTGCCCGCCTCTCCCCTGCCCTGCTGCTGTCTGTCACACTCACCGCTGCCCGCCTCTCCCCTGCCCTGCTGCTGTCCGTCACACTCACCGCTGCCCGCCTCTCCCCTGCCCTGCTCTGCTCTGCTGTCCATCACACTCACTGCTGCCCGCCTCTCCCCTGCCCTGCTCTGCCCTGCTGTCTGTCACACTCACCGCTGCCCGCCTCTCCTCTGCCCTGCTGCTGTCACACTCACCGCTGCCCGCCTCTCCCCTGCCCTGCCCTGCTCTGCCCTGCTACCTGTCACACTCACCACTGCCCGCCTCTCCCCTGCCCTGCTCTGCCCTGCTGTCTGTCACACTCACCGCTGCCCGCCTCTCCCCTGCCCTGCTGCTGTCCCACCTGGATGTGCCTTTGGGGCTCACACGCCTGTGTGAGGGCGTGGCCTCTTTCTAGGGGTTCCCAGCTCTGGCCACGTATTGCCCTGCTGGGCTGGGGCCCCCTGTCACCCCACCTCTGTTCTCTGTTCTTCTCCACTCTGGCTCTTCTGCCCCTGCCCCAGGGGCACTGGGTTCCACCCTGGGGCACTGTCCCACCCCCACCCACCCGCCCCATCAGACAAGCCAAGGCACAGGTCACCGAGGTGCCGACATGTCCCTGTCATGTCTCCCACCTCCGCCGGGTTGTGGCCACCGCCCCCCCATCCCTGTACCTTTGCTCCAGGCCTGTGGGGTCTCGGTTCCAGCGTCCTGGTGCTGGTGGGGCCACGCTATCTCTGTCACGTGGGTGACTGGGTTTGGGGCTCTCGTTGGAGAAGTCCCAGACTGTCTCCTCCGCGCCCCTCCCACCCCACAGCCCGCAGCCAAGACGGCCGGCATGTGTCCATCCCTCTGTCTCTGGCTCCTCTCGCTGGGGCAGCTACCGTCACCCCAGACTCTCCCTGGGGACCCCGTGGACGGGAGGGGGGCAATGTGCCCCTGGCGGTGGCAGGGAGGAGACTCATGTCGCCGGGCATCAGGGCACACGCCCCAACACGACCTCACCGCCACACCTCCCAGGCCAGACGGACGGCGAAGGGCCGAGAAACCTACTTCAGGGGCAGAGCCAGGGTGGACTGGGCGCTGGCCTCGCGTGTGGCCACCCAGGGCTCGATCCCCCACACCACGGAGGGCCCCCAGGGTCAGGGGCACGCCCTGAGCACTGCCGGGGCCCCGGAGCGAGCCCAAGAGCCCGACCACACCCAAGAGGAAGCGCGCGTGGAACAGAAAGTGCTGCGGGCAGCCCGGGAGCTGCCCGGGAAGGGCCGGGCCGGCCGGCCGGACCCTCTCCCCGGGCCCGCAGCGCAGGGGTGGCTTCTCTCGGCCACTGGGGACGGCGGCGCCCCACGGGTGTCCGGCTGACGCCCTCTGTCCACGTCCCTCGGCCAAAGTGGACTCTGCGTGCTTCAGGGAGTTCCCTAAGCCAAAGGCCGTTTCCAGCTTTTTCTCTGAAAAATGCCCGTGTTCTCGCTGTGCAAAAATGGGCAGAAGCTCTACCGTGAAGGAACCAGCCACAGAGGAGCCGTGCCCTGGCCCCGAGTGCGGGCGGCCAGCACGGGCCAACGCCGGGGCCAGGGCAGCAGCCCAGCGCCCGGCGCGCCCCTGCGGGGGCGGAGCCTTGCGAGTGGGCGGGGCGCCTGGGCGGGGCCTGTCGAGAGTGCGGGGAGGGAAGTCGGGGACGGAGCCTGTGTAAGTGGGCGGGACGGGAAATCAGGGCGGGGCCTGAGCAAGTGGGCGGGGTGGGAAGTCGGGGCGGGGCCTGTGAAAGGGGGCGGGGCGGACAGCGGGGGACGGGCGTTTGTGTCAGTGAGAAGGGCGGGGCCTGTTGAGTGTGTGGGGAGGCGAGTAGGGGGCGGGGCCTGGCATCAGTGGGCGGGGCAGAAAGCCGGAGAAAGGCCTGTGTGAGTGGGCGGGCGGAGAGCCGGGGCCGGGGCAGGGGTCAGCGGGCGGTGCTGCCGTCAGAGGGCGGGGCGGAGGCCCGGGGGCGGGGCCTGGGCGTCCCGGGCGCCCCGCCCGCTGACGCAGGCCCGGCCCCGCCCGAATCTCCAGCTCCGGCCCCGGCGGCCTCTCTTCGCCCCGCCCCGGTCGCCCCTGCGGCGCTGGACGCTCGTCCTCGGACTGCAGGATCGGGCTGTGGTTCCGGCAGCGCTGCACAAGAGCCGCCCCCCTCCTTCTCAGGTCCCGACCCAGCCCTGGCCCGGCACTGCCCACGCACTGCCCTCCCGAACCGCGCCTCCCGCCGGCCCGCCACGCCCGGTCTCGGTGCGCATGCTCTCCTCGCCGGGCCCAGTGCGCATGCTCCCCGCCGGCCCCGGCGCGCATGCGCCTTGGCGGGCCCGCGCCGACCGCGTGAGCCTGATAGAGCCTCGCGAGAGCGGCTGAGCGGAGCTCCAGTGGCGCAATCGGTTAGCGCGCGGTACTTATACGGCAGTACGTGCAGAGCAATGCCGAGGTTGTGAGTTCGAGCCTCACCTGGAGCACGACCTTTTGGGCGCCCGCGCCTCTTTTGTGTCCCGACTATTTAGCCCCCGACGCCCGCCCGCGCCCGCCCGCGCCCCGCGCCCGCCTTTTGGCTCCCGTGTCGGGCCGCCGCGCCGCAGGCCGGCCACGTGCTGCAGCGCTGCCGGGGCGACCCCCGGCCCCGCACGGCCCCACCCCACCCCAGGGCCAGTCCCGGGCGCGGGGCCCCCGTCACGGGAGTGGGTCCCTGCCCGCCTCGGGGAGCCCCCCTGGGCCCGGGTCAGCGCCCTCGGCCTGCTCGCACCTGCCTGGACTCCCCCCTCAGTGCTCCAGACTCACTGACAGCCAAGCTCTCTTCCCGCCCTCCCCTGCCGCCGCCTCCTCCTGCCCCTCCTTCCCTCCCTCCCTCTTACCCTCCCTCCATCTCCCCCTTTCTCCTCTCCCCTTGCCTCTCCCTCTCTCCCTTCATCCCCCTCCCAGTCTCCCCTTATCTCTCCCCCGTATCCCCTTATCCCTGTATCCCTCTCCCTGTATCTCTCTCCTCCCCTTATCTCTCTCCCTGTATGTCTCTCCCTCTCCCCCTGTATCTCTCTCCCTGTCTCTCTCTCCCTCTCCCCCTGTCTCTCTCCCTGTATGTCTCTCCCTGTATCTCTCTCCCTGTATGTCTCTCCCTCTCCCCCTGTATCTCTCTCCCTGTCTCTCTCTCCCTCTCCCCCTGTCTCTCTCCCTGTATGTCTCTCCCTGTATCTCTCTCCCTGTATGTCTCTCCCTCTCCCCCTGTATCTCTCTCCCTGTCTCTCTCTCCCTCTCCCCCTGTCTCTCTCCCTGTATGTCTCTCCCTGTATCTCTCTCCCTGTATGTCTCTCCCTCTCCCCCTGTATCTCTCTACCTGTGTCTCTCTCCCTCTCCCCCTGTTCTCCCCCTGTCTCTCTCTCCCTCTCCCCCTGTCTCTCTCTCCCTGTCTCTCTCTCCCTGTCTCTCTCTCCCTGTCTCTCTCTCCCTGTCTCTCTCCCTGCTCCCCCTCCGGGCACCGGGGCTGAGTGCCCAGGTGGGAGTCCTGGGCAATCCCGGACCATCCTCCTCTCTGGACCGCGGGGGGGGGGGGGGGGGGGGGGAGGCCTGTGGGCCCCAGGAGGGGCCTGGATGGGAGGGGCCCCGGTCGCTGCGGACTGCGCCCACCCCCGCGGGGTACAGGTCTGGCCATGGTCTGGTGGCCCCAGCTCAGAGTGGACGTGCAGATGGTTCGGGGACAGGCGGGTCCTGAGGGCCAGAGTGTGAGCGTGTGAGTGTGAGCGTGTGAGTGTGAGCTTGAGTGTGTGTGTGTGTGTGTGGGCTGGTGAGTGCCTGGGTAAGAACGTGTGCACGCATGCCTGTGTGTGTGTGTGTGTGTGTGTGTGTGTGTGTGTGCTGTGCCCCCGCAGTGCCTCCTGGGCCTGTGTGCAGGCCGTGTGAACACCTGTGCTGATTGGGGGGAGGGGAGGGGGAGCGCGGCGGGGCGGGGCCTGGGGAGGGTTTGCCTGCAATTTAGGAGGTGGCCTCCAGGTGGCAGTGGCACCCGGCGGGGCCCGAGTGTGGGAATGGACAGAAGTGCTGGGGGATGGGGAGGGCCTGGGGGGTGCGGACCCCCCCACCTGGCCTCAGGAATCTCGGGTCTGGGCCGGGTTGTGTGGGGTCGGGTTGGTGCGGCCCTGGGGCGGGGGTCGCAGGCTCCTGAGTGTGGACCCTGAGCTTTCAGCCCAGCCGCCGTGGACGGGAGGTGGACGCGGGCCTGCTGCCGGCGGAGGCTGTGCGGCCGGAATGAACTCCCAGGCTCGCCCGTCCACTCCTGCCCGCGGTCAGCTGTTGCGAGTGGCCGGGAGGGGCGGGAGTCCCCGTGGCCCCGCCAGGTCCTGCCTGTCCCCATCAGAGCTGGTCTGGAAACCCAGCCCCGGACACCCGGTCCCCGCGGCAGGACCGCACGCGAGGTCGGGGGCCCAGCAGGACAGGGCGGGAGGGACAGGGAGGCCTTGCTGTGTGTCCAGGGCACCCCGGGGAGGGCCGCACCCCTGCACCCTCAGAACCTGGGGCAGGAGGTGCCAATGGAGAGGCCCCTGGGCGCAGAGAGGGCTGCAGGGGGGCGGCGTGCCGGCCTCTGGCGCAGGGAGGAAGTGTGGAGAGACAGGAGGGCGGCTCTAGGCTCCGCTGCCCGCTCCAGGCCTCACAGACCCTCCAGGGAAGCCTGTGCTCCCGAGGGAGTGCTCTCCGTCCCCGCCTGCAGCCCAGGCTCGACCCCTTCTCCGCCTCCGGGGGGCTCAGGCCCGCCCACCCCTGCGGGGGGCAGCAGCCCGGCCACAGGGCGTGGGTCCTCAGGCTGCCCACACCGCCCTGCGGGCCAGGGTCCGGGTGCAGCACCCTGGGGGCTGTCGGAGCCGAGAGCCCACCCAGACGCCCGCAAGGAAACGCAAAGTCCTGGGGCTGCTTGACAGCGACCAATGCTGGTTTTATAGAAATGTTACTCTCCGTGAAGTTGCTCACGATGACTGGTCACACCCGCAATGGTTGGTGCCACACCGGCCCCACGCCGAGACCCCGAGACCCTTCCCCCCTCCACCCCGGCCTGCCCAAGGCAGATGCTGCGTCTTTTATCTCGTGGTGCCTGTCAGGAACTGCGTGAGGTGCTGCGCGGCTGCTTCGCGGCTCAGCTGGGCCTGGAGGCATCTCTGCAGCCAGCCGCCGGTCCTGAGCGTCTCTGGGTCAAGGCCGTGGACGCCCAAATGGCCCCGAGGCAGTTCTGGGTGTGACAGCGGGACCCCAGGGCAGGGGGCGGGAAGGAACAGCCCGTGGTCCCTTGAGGCTGGGTTTGCTGGCACTGCTCCGGTCCCTGGGTCTTTCACTGGGCTCTGGAGGTCCGTGGCCGAGGGGGCTCCGGGGGGCAGCCATGTGTGCGGACCTGGCAGTGCCGGCCAGACCCTCCCGCGTGAGAAGGGAGCAGCAGCACACGGGAGCTCGCCACACCGGCTCTGTGCTGAATGCCAGGGAGTCTGGGGAACAGCCCGGGTGGCCACTGGGCAGGTCCACAACGTGCTCCGCAGGCCCAGGGCCCACCCTGGGGACCAGCGGCTTTATGGGACGGAGGCGGGCGGTGGGGGGGAGGGGGGGAGGAGTCACTGCTGTGACCCGGGGGCAGTGAGGACTAGGCCCAGGGCGGGGCAGCTGCGGGCTACGTGGCCCTCCAGGCCCCAGCCCCTGGGCAGTGGAGCCCCTCGCATCCCGGGAGTAGCGGGACTGAGCCCGGAGCACTCCAGGCAAGGGTGCTGGGGCCCACTCCTCACTGGCCTCTTTCCAGGACAGTCCCCCCGCAAGACCCCGGCCTGCTGGTCTGGGGGGTCCTAGGCAAAGCCTGGCGAGGGGCCGGGGGTGGGCGCTGTCCCGCCTGTGCTCCCCGCCCGGGGCCTGCCATCCTGGGGGACGCTGTCAGTGGGCACTGCACCCCATGAGAGAGGCCCCGCCCAGGGGGGACTTGGCGTCACCAGCGCCCACAGAGCACCCAGGCCCACAAGCAGACCCGACCTGCCCCGAAGGAAAGGGGCTGCTCAGTGGCGCCACCTGGTGCCAGTGCCCACAGAGAGAGAGAGAGAGAGAGAGAGAGAGAGAGAGAGAGAGAGAGACACGGCAGGTACCAGGGGCCAGAGAGACAGCGGGCCTGCGCCAGCGGTCACCCACCCCAGGGGCCTGGGCCACCATCTTGGTCTTGTTGCCCCCGGGGCCCCAGTCACCCATCTCTGAAATGTGGATGGGGCTAGAGAGAAAATGCAAGAGAGGCTGAGGGACTCAACTTCACACAGCTGCCTCTCCGTCCCCAGTACCACAGATGGTCCCCCTATACCTCCAAGAGTCAGCCCTGAGCACAGAGCCTGGAGTCAGCCCTGAGCACGGAGCTGGGAGTCAGCCCTGAGCACAGAGCCGGGAGTCAGCCCTGAGCACAGAGCCGGGAGTCAGCCCTGAGCACAGAGCCGGGAGTCAGCCCTGAGCACAGAGCTGGGAGTCAGCCCTGAGCACTGCCCGGTGTGGCCTCCCCCGCCCTGGTGTGGCCGCCCCGGCCCTGTCCCTCAGGGCTGTCTTGTGCTGAGAGCAGCGGCCAGAGCCTGAGGGCTCGGCCTCCAAGCTGGGCAGCCCCAGGGTGTGGCCGAGTCTTCTAGAAGGCCACGGGGCCACACCTGGGAGTGTGGGCTGGGCCGCCTCCGCCGTGCCTCCAGCCCTGCAGCCTCTGAACGCACTGGGGTCCGCGCAGGCCCGTTGTCTCGGCCGCCAGGGCGTCTCCTCACCTGGGGGAGCGTGGGGGGAGCAGCGGCCACCACCGCCAGGAAGGCTCCCAGGATCGAAGAGCCGCTTATGCGCTGCTGCGTCCAGAGATCCCAAGGCCCTAATCTGGCCAAGGGCAGTGACCCTGGGGGCGGGGCTGCTCCCGAGTCCTCCACCCGGTCTGGTCCCTGGTGGGGAGGGGATTCCGTTTAGCTCTGGGTGAGGGTCAGCGCCCGCGGCCCCTCGGCTGTGAGGCATCTCGGACGATGTTTCTGGAAGGAAGTCCTAAGGCCGACCAGCTTGCGGGCACTCGAGAGCAGGACCCCGTAGGGCCTTCAGCACCTGAGACTGGAGCCCCCCTTAATCCCATTAACCTTGGCCCTCCGGCCCAAAGAAGACTCCAGAGGGGGCTGGAGTGATAGCACAGCGGGGAGGGCGTTTGCCTTGCACGCGGCCAACCCGGGTTCGGTTCCCGGCATCCCATAGGGTCCCCTGAGCACCGCCAGGAGTGATTCCTGGGTGCAGAGCCAGGAGTGTCCCCTGAACATCGCTGGGTGTGACCCAAGAAGCAAAAAAGAAGAAGCCTCCAGAACATTCCAGACCAAGACAACCTGAGAAGATGCCATATAAAAGCCAGTCCAGGAGCCACTCGGCTCTCTTCGCCCCTGAAGAAGCCCATGCTCTCTCTTGAGCATGTTAGTCTCCCCCTCCCTCCCTCTCTCCCTCCCTCCCTCCGTCCCTCCCTCTCTCCCTCCCTCCCTCCATTCCTTCCTCTCTTTCTCCCTCTCTCCCTCTCCCTCCCCTTCTCTTTCCCTCTCTCCCTCCCTCCCTCTCTCCCTCCCTCCCTCCCTTCCTTCCTCTCTTTCTCCCTCTCTCCCTCTCCCTCCCCTTCTCTTTCCCTCTCTCCCTCCCTCCCTCTCTCCCTCCCTCCCTCCCTTCCTTCCTCTCTTTCTCTCCCTCCCTCCCTCTCTCTCTCTCTCTCCTCACCTTCAAAAACCTCCAAATAAAACCTGCCTCACTGCTCGTCTACTCCTGAAATCTTTTCTGTGAGGCGAGACAAGATCCCGGTGGCCCTGGGGCAGGCCTGGGGCTGGCCTCTCCTGGAAGAGCAGTTCCTCTCGCAACCTGTGTCCTGGCTCCCTGAGAAATCAGGCGACGAGGATCAAACCTGTGCTGAGACCAAGCGGACAGCGGGTGTGGCCTGACGGCCACCCGGTGGGGCTGGGGGGGGCGGGGGAGCTCAGACCCGTGCCTCAGGGGCTCACCGCAGACTTCACCAGACCTGGGCTTCCCAGCGGGGTCTGGGGTGGCAAAGCGGATCAGGAGAAAGTGACTGTCTTTCCTCCCCACCTCAGATAAGCCACTCGTGGGGGCCACCGGCATCACCTCCACGGGCGAGAGGGTGGTGGGACGTGAGTGTGTGTGTGAGAGTGTGTGTGTGAAAGTGGGTATGAGTGTGTATGAGTGTATGTGTGTGAGTGAATGTGTGAATTTGTGCATGAGTGAATGTGTGTGAGTGGGTGTGTGACTGTGTGAGCGTGTGTATGAGTGAATGTGTGAGTGGGTATGTGAGAGTGGGTGTGGGTGTGTATGAGTGTGTGAATGAATGTGTGAGTGTGTGAATGAATGTGTGAATGCATGAGTGTGTGCGAGTGAATGTGTGAGCGTGTGTATGAGTGAATGTGTGAGTGGGTATGTGAGAGTGGGTGTGGGTATGTACGAGTGTGTGAATGAATGTGTGTGTGAATGTGTGAATGCATGAGTGTGTGTGAGTGAATGTGTGAGCGTGTGTATGAGTGTGTGAGTGGGTATGTGAGAGTGGGTGTGGGTGTGTACGAGTGTGTGAATGAATGTGTGTGTGAATGTGTGAATGCATGAGTGTGTGCAAGTGAATGTGTGAGTGTGTACATGAGTGAATGTGTGAGTGGGTATGTGAGAGTGCGTGTGGGTGTGTATGAGTGTGTGTGAATGAATGCATGTGTGAATGTGTGCATGAGTGAATGTGTGAGTGGGTATGTGAGAGTGCGTGTGGGTGTGTATGAGTGTGTGTGAATGAATGCATGTGTGAATGTGTGCATGAGTGAATGTGTGAGTGGGTATGTGAGAGTGGGTGTGGGTGTGTATGAGTGTGTGTGAATGAATGCATGTGTGAATGTGTGCATGAGTGAATGAGTGGGTGTGTTTGAGAGTGAACGAGTGTGTGGAAGTGTGACTGAGTGTTAAGTGTGAGAGTGCTGAGTACATGTGTTGTGTGTATGTGAGTGTGAGCACTGTGGGCCGAGTGTCTGCACTGGGCCAGAGGCAGCCCCGTGGTGTCAGCCCTCTGTGCCCTCCGCTGACTCGCCCCAACCCTCTTTCCAACCTGCCCCGCTCCTGTCCCTGCCCCAGGCCGAGTCCCCCGGGTCCGGCCCCCCAGCGGGCCGCGAGTCCCTTCCCTGATCTGACTGACCGGGAGGGGCGCAGGGGTGAGGGGCCCAGGGCTGAGTCTGGCGGGGCCTGCGGGTTCCCAGGGCCGAGTGGAGGGGCGGGCAGGGCGGGCGGCCGTTACAGGCCGTTGCCGGCCCTTATCTGGGCTCCTGCCCTTACGCCACGTCCCAACCGCCGGGCGCTGGCCCCCCCCACCCCCCACAGACCGTTGAGGCTTCCGCTGCTCCTGTCACGCGCCCCCGCCCGCCCCCGGGGAAGCCAGGCTGGCCCGTGTAGCACGTGCATACGTGTGAGCATGACTTCCCACAGGTGTGTGAGCGTGTGCCTGCATCCCCTCCCCCACCCTTGACTCAGCACAAACCTGGGGCAAAGGTCAGAGGTCGCATCCTGCCCTGCTTTATCTGGAGGTTTCCCGACAGCCCCGGTCTCGGGAGCGCCCTGGGGCAGCCCGGCCTCAGCTTTCCTCTGTGGGGCCCAGGGTCCACACAAGCACATTGCGCACTGTGTACATGTCCATGCACATGTGCACACACAAGCACATGCATGTGCACGCACACACTGCCTGGTTTACTGAGCGGGAGGTGGCGGGGCAGTGACTCCCTCAGAGGCTGACTGTGTGGGTTACGTGGCCAGTTTACATGTGGACCTTGACATGTGACTCGTGAGCCTGGGAACGAACCCGAGACCCTGTGGGGTGCAGCCTGGCCCCCGGAACCCTCTGGCCCGTGTCCCGGCTCGGGCTACCAGCTGCCTCGGAGGCGGTGACTGGCCAGGCCCTGGCAGGGCTGGGCCCGGACTTGCTTCCCCAGGGTCCCCCTGTCCTGCCCTCGGACCTCGGGGGGAGTTCGGGGGCTTGTGGGCACTCCAGCCGGGGGCTCTGCCAGCCCCACTGTGACAGGATGTGGAGGCACAGACATGTTCATGTGTGTGTAATGTATGCGAGTTCATGTGTGAGCATGCAGAGTGTGTGCCTGCATACACTCAAGCGTTTCTGGGCGTCTGAGTCCTTGGGAGTGTCTGTGAGTCATGAGTGTGTGGGCTTGTGAGTCTGTGTGAGTCTGTGGGTCTGTGGGCCTGTGAGTCTGTGGGAGTGTACTTGTGAGCGGGACATGTGTATATGTGTGTGCTCTGGGTATGTGCACACACATGCATGCTCATGTGTGTAGATTAGCAGATGTGCATGCAATCTTGCATGAGTGTGCACCTGCAAATGGGTACATGTGTACACACATGTATCAGTGTAGGTGAGTAGGTGTGTGTGCATGCATACAAATGTGCATTCATGTACACTATGTGCGTGCATGTATGTGCATGTATGCACCTCAAAGGTATTTATTTCTGCATGGACATGTGTGTAGCATATGCATGTATATGCATGTTGCATGTGTGTGGCATGTGTGTGACGGAGGGCCCGGAGAGATGGTACAGCAGGTGGGTTCTTGCCTTGCACGCGGCCGGCCCAGGTTTGATCCCGGCATCCCGGGTGGTCTCTGAGCAGTGCCAGGAGCGACCCCTGAGCACAGCCGGGTCGGCCCAGCACAAGCAAACAGACAAAAGCCCAAACTCCGAATCCCATGTGTGTGCCCTGGCACGGCACACGCCCACCGGGCAGGCCCCAGGGCGTCAGCGGCCAGGCCCCTCAGCACTGACCAAGCCTCCCCTCCCTAGGCCTCACGGGAGACTGGAGGGGCCCTGAGCCTCTGAGTCCCTGGGGACGCTTGGGCCAGGCCAGGTGGGCAGGAGCCGGGGGCACTGGACAGTGAGAACCCTGAGGTGACAATGGCCCGGCGTGGGCACTGCAGTTCCGGGGCCAGACACCAGAGGGCAGCCTCGTGCCAGCAGCGCTTCTGGTTCCCGCCAGCACAGGCTGTGTCCAGGGCCCGTGGGAGCGGAGAGGACAGTGGGGTTGAGGCAGGGCGGGGGAGGTGACGGGGAGGACCCTGGGCTGGGGCCGAGGGGGAGACCGAGGCCTGAGTCAGCGGGGCCACACCCCCATGTCCTCGGCCAGGATGCGCTGTGGAGTGACCAGCCCAGCTCCGCCCCCTCAGGCCTGGCTCGGGACTGGCCACACCGGGGTCTGGGCACCGCTGCCTGGCCCACACCCAGCCGGGGGCCACTTTCGGGCGGGGGGCTGCCCCACATGGGTAGGTCCCGGGACACTGGCGGGGGTGTTGGGGTTCCGGGGGCAAGGCCTGCGAAAGGGGGAGGGGGCGCACACCAACCCCTTCTAGAACCTTCTTAGCCCCTTGTGCTCGGCGAGCTGGGTTCTCACTCAGGCCCCTCCGGGCAGCTGCAGAGGCGCCGGGGTGTGCGGACGCGTCAGCACCGACCTGACGGAGCGGGGGAGGGGCCTGCCCCCTGCCCACTGACGCGGCCAGTCCCGGCCTTCTCGGGCCTCACCCCTTCTCCCAGGGCCAGCTGGGCTGGGTGAGGGGTGGCGGCCGGCCGGGGCTCCACCGCGGGGGACAGGCAGCGCCACTCCCGCCCGCCGCCCGGGTGCCCGCGGGATTCCCTCCAGGTGAGGAGGCTCGTCCCAGGGTCTTCACCGCCCGCAGCGCCATGATCTGAAGGGAACGGGAGCGAGCTGAGGGCGTTTATGGGCACACGGCAGGCCCGGGTTTGATCACCCCCTGCGGTGCCCGAGCCCCCAAGAGTGATCCCTGAGTATGGAGCCAGGAGTCAGCCCTGAGCACTGCGGGTGTGGCCCAAACACACACACGTACATGCACACACGCACACACATGCACACGCACACACATGCACATACATGCACACACACGCACACACATATGCACACACACATAAGCACACGCACATGCATGAACACACACATACTCGCACACACACATACATGCACACACACGCACACACATACATGCACACACGCACGCACATGCACACGCACACATACATACATGCACACACGCACACACACGCATATGCACACACACATAAGCACACACACATGCATGAACACACACATACTTGCACACACACATACATGCACATGCATGCACGCCTGTGTGTGCACACACGAGACAGGAGAGGCACCCGGACCCCAGCCTGGGCTCCATGGCGGCCAGCCGGGCGCACAGGTCAGCAGAGGCAGCCCCGGCCCTAGGGCAGGCCCTGGGCCCGTCCGGGTGGGGGGGCTGCCCTCTTCCCCCCCACCGAACACCCGTCCCTTCTCCCTCTCACGGGCTGCAATGGCCAGGCAGACCCGACAGCTCCGGGCACTCTGGGGACGCGTCATGAGCACCGTCTTCCGTGTTCCGTGTTCCGTGTTCCTGTCCCCAGGCTGGGCCTCGGCCCTCCTGTGGGAGGTGCAATGGCCAGAGGCTCTCGCTGCCGGGCCCTGCGGCTGCCCGACTGTGGCCTCGGCCAGGCCCCTGCCCTGCACGGAGGGACAGTCCCTCGCAGGAGCCACTGCAGGGGGGGCCCTGAGGGGAGGCCCGCGTCGTGCCACGTGGGGCAGCCACAGGGCCGGGCTCGGCTCGGCGTCCCGCAGGGTGGACGGCCCAGTCCCGGCTCTCCCGTGCCCAGGCACAGAAGCTGAGGGCCGGGGACAGGCCAGCGCCACCCTTTGGCCTCCCCGGCCCTGCGAGTATTTTTCCCTATTGATCAAGCATCACATCCCCGGCGGGCCGGCGCCCGAGTGGCCCCCGCCGTCCAGTCCCGCCCTCCCCTGGACCTGTCCCCCGGTGACCGCTCCTGAGTGCTGCGGGGGAGTTCACCGGCTGCCGCCCCCCCTCAGGGCGTGTCAGGGCAGAGCCCGGAGACAGCCGGTCAGCAGCAGCAGGGAGCCAGGCTGCCCGGCTGGGGAGGGCCCAGCCCGGAGGGCCACACCCCACGGTTCCAGGGGCGCCTGCGGCCGGCCAGGGCTGAGGCCCTGGGGCAGCTCGAGGCGAGAGCGTCCCTGGACGGGCGAGGGCCCCTCTCCTGGGGGCACAGGGTCACACTGCAGAGGCCAGCGGGGCCCCGGGGGCTGACACACGGATCCGCCCTTGGTCCTGGGCGCCTCTCTGGGTGCCTGGCGTGGCTGGGGCTGGGCTGGGGGATGCAAGCCGAGGCCCGGACCCCTGCTCCGCGCCCACCAGGCCTCACCCCTCCCCAGGGCCCTGAGCTGTTCTGTTGATCTCACCCCCAGGAGCCAGCTGGGTGCCCGGGTGCCAGCCATGCCCACCTCAGCACAGCCCACAGGCCTCCCCACGGCTCCACCCCACCCCCAGGCAGCCGTCTCGCATGTGTGAGGCCACACACGTGACCATGTGTGAGCAGCGTGGGTCAGGCAGGCATAAGCATGTGAGTTGCGTGTGACATGGATGGTCGTGCTTGAGCCACGCGGAGACTGTGAGGCATGTTGGGAGCATGTGTGGGTGTGGCAGTGCGTGTGAGCCCGTGAGAGCCGTGCAGGACAGCTGCAGCACGTCCCCGTGCCCCTACCCTGGCACTCGCCCCGGGGGCTCCCCGGGGCTCCTGGGGTCGTGGAGGAGCCTGGCGGCAGGTCTGGGGTCTGAAGCACGGCCTGAGGCAAAGGTGAGACAGGCCAACACGGGTGGGGCCCCGGGCTGTCAGGTCCCGGCCTGAGGGGGAGGGGCTGCTTCCCCACCCCGCCCCCCAGGGTCCTGGGAGAGGTGCCTGCACACAACACACACACTCACACTCTAACACACACTCACACACTAATGCAGTCACAAGCACGTGCACTCACAACATCAACACACTCGTATACCCACATACACACGTAACACACACAATCACTCATGCTGACACAGTCACACACGCAGTACTCACACACCAACACTCACACACCCACAACTCACTCACACATGCACCTACAGTCACACTCACACTATCACACACACTATGCACACACCCACCCAATCACACACCCACACACCCACACACTCGTACACTTGCACATTCACACGCTCACATACCTGCTCTCACTGACACACACCCATCTACTCACACCCTCACCATGCTCGTACTCTCGCACTCACACCCATGCACGCACCCTGCCATACCTGGATTTGGTGTCCCCCTTGCAGGCCCCCCACTCCCGCGGGTGCCCCCAGCCTGGCCTCTGACCCCAACCCAAGCGACGGTCACACGAGCTCGGTGAGCTGCCCTCCTCTGCCTGACCAGGGTGCGGCAGCGGCCCTGGGTGGACCCGGCAGAGGCGTCGGCTGTGGGCAGGAGCCAGCCCCCCGCGATGGAGGCCTGGGGTCCAGGCCGGGCCCCCCAGCCCGCCGCAGCACCCGGCCCTGTGCAGCTGCCACAGCCTGGCCGGCCCCTCTGCCCCTTGTGCCCACTCACGGGGAGCTGCGGACACCCAGGCCCTCCTGGCACCCTCAGGACCCCCAGCTCCCCGTGTCTGAACAGCGGGATGGTGGGTGCGCGTGGAATGGCGGGTGTGTGCGTGTGTGTGTGTCTGTGCGCGTGTGTGTGTGCGTGGGTGTGTGGGTGTGTGTGCGTGGGTGTGTGGGTGTGTGTGCGTGTGTGTGGGGGGGTGTGCGTGGGTGTGTGTGCGTGTGTGCGCGTGGGTGTGTGTGCGTGTGTGTGGGGGGGTGTGCGTGGGTGTGTGTGCGTGTGTGGGCGCGTGTGGGTGTGGGTGGGGCTGGGATGACCCGGTGGCAGGTGTGGGCGCAGATCAGACGTGTCCGTGGGCTGTGGCGGGAGCCTCCACTCGGGCACCCTCTGCCCTTTTGCGTTCAGGTGTCTCCTCACTGCCAGGCCTGCAGCCACGGGGCGCAGGGCCACCCCCCGATGGGCGCAGGAGGCCCCAGACTCACGGGACAGACCCGGGACAGACCCGGGACAGACTCGGGAGAGACACGGGGAGACACGGGACTCGGGGGCGAGGCCCCGAGCTGGGCTGGGCTGGCAGCGCCTGCCCTGGCTCTGGGGGGCTCCCTGCAGCCGTGGGAACGCGGTGGGCGAGTGCTTGGCCGGGCCGGTCAGCCAGACCAGGGCGGCTGCCCAGAACAAAGGGCCCCACAGGGCGGCGGGGTCAGGAGGTCACCAGCAGGGTCCCGGGGCAGGCACAGGGACCCCAGGAGAACGGGCCTCTGTGCTATGACAGGCCCGGTTTCAGGGTCCACTCTGGACTCGGGGACGGTGGCGTGGGAGCAGGTCAGGGACGGGCAGAGGCTCTGCCCACCTGCGGGGTCCCGGCGGGCAAGAAACACTGGACCCTCGAGGGCGGACCTGCAGGCGAGGGCCCTTCTGAGGGGCCGAGACAGGGGCCCTTCGTGGGGCCTGGGTGCAGCCACGGGCGTGTAGGCGGGCCGGGCCCCCGGACCTCCTGCCACAGGCTCTCCCGGACCCTCTCCCGCCCCCACCCCACCTTGGGCCTCTGCAGCTGCCCCCACCCTCTCAGGCCAGCTGCTGGGGTCCCTCCGGCCTGGCACGGCAGGGGTGTCAGCCTCTGCCTCCCGGGGGGCCGTGCTGGGGAATGCTGGTGCCCACCGCGAGGTCGGAGATGAACTCATTACTGGATTATCTCTATGAATCTGCAACTGCTCTGGGGAGAGGCCTTTCTGGAACATTCTTCTGGGCCAGTGACTAATTCTCTCCCCTGTACACTCATGCTCAGACACGTATGTGCAGAAACCCGCACCCCACACGCTTGCTCCTCTCTCTCAATCTCAGTCTGGCCCCTCCCCTGCACATACACTCCTGCCCACCCAGGCCACAGCCGCAGGGCACCTGCTCTCAGCCCCACAGACCCCTGAGTTCTTCCCGCACACCGGCCAGAGTGGACACACACGCCACCAACACACCAACACGGCTAATACACACACCAATATGCACGTCAGTGATATACACACTGACACTCATACCACTGATACACATGCCACTGACACATCACTGATACACATGCCTTGACATGCCACTGATACACGTGCCACTGAGACATCACCGATATATATACCCTTGACATGCCACTGATACACATGCCACTGACACATCACCGATACACATGCCTTGACATGCCACTGAGACACTGATACACACCACTTGACATGCCACCAACACACAGTGAGTCTCCAAAGAAAGCGTGGGGCATGCGTGGGGCTCGAGCGTCCGGTAGCCGAGAACCATTTTCCTGGCCGGCCCGTGGCGCTGGACCAGGGCAATGGAGAAACAGGGCCCCGGCTGGTCGGTGGTCGGTTAATCTCTCCTCCCTGGCATGGTCTGACCTCTCCCCTACACACTATCGTAGTTGTAGTTTTGGTCGTTCCCTCACCCCAGGCTCCCCGCAGGCCTCTGCATCCTCTCCTGGTCCTTCTCTTCAGTCCCCACCTCCCCTCACGGCAGGTGTGCAGGAACCACGAAGGGTGGGGACAGGCGGGGCTGAACGTCATAACAGCAAGCAGGAGAAGCCCCGCCTCCAGGGGAGTTCCGGGGGATTAACTCCAGGACAAACTCTCGTCGAGGGGTCAGCACCCAGACCACCAGGAGAGCCGCTCAAGGGCGGGTCCATCAGGGTGTGCTGCTGCCTCAGCCAGTCATCCACTTGGACACCACAGTGAATTTACTGCTTGTAATATTTCTAGCCATGTTGTATGAGCACCGCAAGAGATATATTAAGCTTAAGGAGTGGCTCTTCCTGGGGCCATCTCGCTACATGTCCCAGACCACAGTGCTCAGGCCAGGTTGGTCTTTCCCAACCCCGGCAGGGTCCCTGTTCAGTTACTTCTTTCTGGGTCATGACAGAGTTTGTCCCATGACCATATTCTTACTGTACTTACGGCGCTTAGCTCGTCCCTTTCCGATGCCAGGGTGGCTCACAGCTTGCCCTTGGTCCATCCAGTCCCTTCGTCGGGACCCTCCTTTTGGGTTGTTAGGAAGTAAGGGCAACTGAGGCTCCAGTCAAGGAAATACGGATGCCCAGGAGTAAATATTGTTTGGAGTCAATTAACTCCCATGTTACAAAGCGTAGCATCAGCTGTCTTCCTGTGTCTATACAAAAAGCACATTGCTAAACCCTGCAAGTGACATAAAAGAAAGAGAAAAGCAACATAGAGTTATCAGTGCCTGTTGGAATTGGGTGTGCCTCAGGAGCACTGCTGTGGGAGTAGCTCAATAAACCTCAGGTCCCTGCGGGAGGAGCAAGGACAGCCCAAAGTGATCCAACAATGCACATGCCACTGACATGCCACTGTACATACACCACTGACATGCCACTGATAAACACACAGTGATATATACTGACACACATGGGACACACACAGGAAACACACAGGGACATACATGGGGGCACACATGGGAGCACACACAGGTAAATGCCTGGGGACATACACAAGATACTCATGGAAACGCACACAGCATATGCCCAGGGACACACATGGAAACACATGGGGACACATGGAAACACATTGGGGACATGCAAGGAACACACAGGGATACTTATGGGAATATAAATGGAGACATGCACAAGAACACACATGGGGTATACACTGGAACACATGGGGATGCACACAGAACACTATGGGGACACCCAGGGGACACCCAGGGACACATGCAGGGGCATGCACGGGAACATGCAGAGGATCACACGTGGGGACACGCACCAAATCATGCATGGGGACACACATAGGATCACGCATGGGGACATGCACAGGATCATACTTGGGGACATGTTCAGGACGCACACAGGACACTCATGGGAAAGCACATAGGGACATATGGGACACAGCACACACAGGAATGTGCATGGGACACACATAGGACACATGTGGGGACATGCTCGTGACGTGCATGGGGACAGCCTCCTTCCAGCCCGTGGTGGCCAGGGGCTGCGGGTGGGGCCACCAAGGGTCATTTCTCTCAAAGGCCCCGGACCACACAGTTCTGTCCGGAGAGCTGGGACGTAGGTGGGGGCTGTGGCCTGTGACGCCCACTTCCCGACGCCCCGGCCTCCACCCACCCTGTCCCCCTCCCACACTGTGGCCGGACAGTCCAGCTGCTCAGCAAGGCTGAGGAGGGGGCGGGGGGGGCAAGGGCGGCGGGGACGGACGTTCAGTTCCCAGCACCGCAAAGGGCCTTCTGTACCTGTCCCCAAGGGCAGTCCCAGCCCCCGCCCCGCTACACCCGGGTGGACTCCGGGCGCAGGAGAGCGACGGGAAGCGCCTGGCCAGACCCGCGGCCCGTGCTCCACCGTGAAGGGAAAGGAAGAGACGACACTGGGGCCCGGACCCCGGCTGAGCTCAGGGCGGAGGCTGGACGGGCCAAGTGGCCGCCGCTCACACGAGGGGCTGAAAGACTGGGGAGGGGCCGGGCCTGGAAGCCCGTTGCTGCCTGCGGCTCTCTGGGGCCGGGACCCCCACCTGCAGACGGGGAGCAGAGAACCCTGGGGGTCCAGCCCCTCTCTGCACCCACCCTGCCCAGGGGAGCCTCTCTCTAGCATGTTCCTGAGGCTGAGCAGTTGAGGTCAGGCAGGAAGTTGCACACGGGTGGCGGGCGGTGGGGGGAGAAGCTGCCTGCCCGCCGCACCCCTGCCCTGCCCTGACCCCAGCACCGCCCTGCGCCTCACTTCCCCTCTGCCTCTCGCAAGCCGAGCCGAGCGGGCCCGCCCTGGGGTCCAGCGGGGCGTGGGGGCAGAAGAGGGTGCTGGGGAGAGGAACTGAGTCCTCCAGCCCTGGGGGGGAGACGCGGCTCGTGTCTCGGGCCCGGCCACCTCCTCCACGGGCGACTGACGGCCACAGTCCCAGGAAGGAACGGGCGGGGGCAGGGCAGAGGGGCAGGCCTCACCCATGCACACACACAGCACACGCAGCCGCACACGCACACATTCACATGGACATATACACCCGCACAAGCCACGTGTACACAATCCTCATACGCGTTTGCACACATGTGCACACTCACACTCGTATACTCACCTACACACTCCCACACGCATACACACCCCCACACTCCTTCCCACACACATTCCCACACACACTCATACACTCCCCCACACACACACTCCCATACACACATGCAGGCACGCGTATTCCCCCCATGCACACTCACATACTTGCATACTCGCACATGCACACATGCCCTGCCCCACACACGCATACTCACACGTGTGCACACTCACACAAAGCACACTCCTACACATGTGCACTCATGCACACTCATGAACAGACACACCTATGCAGTCACACGCTCAGGCAAATTCACACACATGCACATATACACACTCATGCACACTCACACGCTCATGAGCACTTCCACACTCACACCCATGCACACTCACACCCACGCACACCCACACACGCACTGAGGGGGTACAGTGACACAGGCACATGGCGGCTGGCTGGGGAGGAAGAGGCCGCTGGTCAGAACACGGCGTCCCGGCCACCCGCAGAGCCGGGTGCTTCCCCTGGGCCCCTCAGTCAGCAACGGCTTCGGTCCCTCCCTGCCGTGGCGTTGGCCAAGGGCGACCGCAGCCGTGCGGCGTCTGGCTGTGAGGGACAGCGGCCCTGGTCCCACCGCAGGCTCCGGGGCGTGGCCTGCGCTCAGGCCTCAGTGGCCCCCCAGATGCGAGCATGAGCCCTCAGCCGGGGCCACACGCCCCTCCGGGGTGGCTCCTCCTTTCTCCCACGAGAGCCAGGGGCCACACATCTGGCTCAGGGGGCCCCAGCGGCAGCGGGTGGACAGTGCTCCGTCACCCAGGGCTGGGCGGGGGTGCAGGGAGGGGCCCCCACGCTGGGAGGAACTGGGGTGGCAGGGACGGCCCCCCCACAGAGGGGGCCCCAGCTGCCCTGTGGCCTGCGGCTGGCGGGAGCCTGAGCTGAGAGGGGTGTGAGGGCCCAGGACCAGTCGTCACGCGCCCCGAGGTGCGGAGAGGAGAGGCCACGCGTTAGTGGGAGTGAGGCGCCGTCACTGGCACCGTCACCGAGGCCACTGGCCACTTCCTCTGGGCCCCAGTGGCGCCTCTTCCTTCCTCAGCTGCCAACTGTGGTCACCGGGATCGGCTCCCTCTGCAGTGTGCTGACCCCCGATGACCTGCACCCAGCACCCAGCACCCACCCTGCCCCCACACCCAGCACTTGCTCCCAGCACCTGCATCCAGCACCCAGAGCTGAGGACGGGTCCCTAGAGCCACAAAGGGGGCTTCTCCGGGTGAGGAGGGGTCTAGGGGCGGCCAAGAGCTCCAGGCACTGGCCCTGCCTCTGGACCCCCCCCCCCCGGCCCGGCCAACAGCCTGTGTGGGCAGAGGGGCAGCACAAAGGGAACAGGCGGGGCCACGCCTTCCACCTGCTCTCCAGTCTGGGGCACACCAGCCAGGCCACCACCAAGGAGCGAGCAGGAGCAAGAGTGGGGGTGGGGACGGGGCCTGGGCTTTTGATGAATTGTGGACGTCCAAGATGGCTCCTAGGCCCTCACACTAGGACCCAGCCTGCCCTTCTTTACACATGCAAACACAAGTACACTCGTATAGATTCTGCAGCTGGTATACACACGCGCACACACACGCACACACACACACACACACACACACACACACACACGGAGAGGGTGGGGTGGCAGGGAGAAAGAGGGAGCAAAGGAGAGAACGCCGGCATCCCCAGAGAATGATTGCTGAGCCACCACAGGAGTGACAGCACAATCCCGACTGCCCCACTCAGCGTCCTCTCGGGAATAGGCTGCCCTTTCAGTCATTATAAAAATCCCATTCACCTGGGAATCATAAAAACAAAGAGGGTGGATACCTCATACCCCAAACACCTCACACAGCCTTTACACACCGCAGATCTCGCACTCACACACCACACACCTTACCCACCTCAACCTCACAGTCACACACCTCACACACCTCAACACCTTACATACCTCAGACCTCGAAGTCACATACCTCACACACCTCACACACCCCATACACTTTACATACCTCAACAGTCATACACCTCACACGCTTCATACCTCACACCTCACACACTTCCTACTATCATACCTCACACATCTCATACAACTCATACTTCATATACACCTCTTACCCACCTCACAACCATACACACCTCACACACCTCACACACTTCATATACTTCATACACCTCACACATACCTCATAACCACACACCTCACATCCTACTCCTCACACCTCACATTCCATATACACCTCTTAACCACCTCACACCTCAAGTCTCATATCTCACACCACACACCTCGCACTCCTCATACTCACCTCACATACCTCATACACGTCATACACGTCATATACCTCATACACCTCTCACACCTCCTACTCCTCACATTCATACACCTTGACACACTACATTTCATATACACCTCTTACCCACCTCACACCTCATATCTCGCACACCTCACATCTCAAGTCTCATACCTCATGCCGCATGCTCCATACCTCACAACCTCATAGCCACCTCACATCATAGCCACCTCACTCACCGCACACCTCATTTCCACACTCCTTACACACCTCTTACTCCTCACTCCTCATACACCTCATACTCCTCACACCTCACTCACCTCAGACACCTCACACTTCAAATATGCCTCTTATCCAACTCACACCTCATACCTTGCACACATCATACCTCAAGAGTGGGGGAGGAAGATGGGGGAAGGGAGGGGTGCTGTGTCCTGATGGGCCGGAGAGGCACAGAGCTGGACTGAGACTGCAGGGCTATGGTACCTCAGGGTCTGACCCCAAGCCTATTCTCTGGCCTCTCTTGTGGCATTGTCCCTTCCCCTCAGAGCCGGTGAGTCCAGGGCTGAGCCAGGGCAAAGGTGACTGAGCAGCTTGTCATGACCAGATAGAGGTGAGGAGAAGCCCACATGGATGTGATGGGGGTGTGGCTGATGGGGAGCTGAGGTGGGGCCTAAGATGGGGGCTGAAGTGGGGGCTGAGGCAGGAGCTAAGGTGAAGCCTGAGGTAGGGGCTGAAGTGAGGGAGATAAGATGGGAGGCTCAGGTGAGCGTATGAGGGAGGGGCTGAAATGGGGCCTGAGGTGAGGGTGGAAGTGAGGCCCGAGGTGGGGGTGGAGGTGGGGCAGAGATGGAGACTGAGGTAGAGGTTGAGGTGGGGGCTGAGGTGGGGGCTGAGGTGGGGGTGAGGTGGGGGCAGAGGTGGGGGCAGAGGTGGGGGCGGAGGTGGGGGTGAGGTGGGAGCTGAGGTGGGGGTGGAGGTGGGGGCTGAGGTGGGAGCTGAGGTGGGGGCGGAGGTGGGGGTGAGGTGGGAGCTGAGGTGGGGGTGGAGGTGGGGGCTGAGGTGGGAGCTGAGGTGGGGGCTGAGGTGGGGGTGAGATGGGAGCTGAGGTGGGGGCTGAGGTAGGGGCAGAGGTGGGGCTGAGGTGGGGGCAGAGGTGAGGGCTGAGGTGGGGGCAGAGGTGAGGGCTGAGGTGAGGGCTGAGGTGGGGCTGAGGTGGGGGCTGAGGTGAGGGCTGAGGTGGGGGCTGAGGTGAGGGCTGAGGTGGGGGGTGAGGTGGGGGCTGAGGTGGGGGCTGAGGTGGGGCTGAGGTGAGGGCTGAGGTGGGGGCAGAGGTGAGGGCTGAGGTGGGGGCAGAGATGGGGGCTGAGGTGGGGGCTGAGGTGGGGGCTGAGGTGGGGCTGAGGTGAGGGCTGAGGTGAGGACTGAGGTGGGGGCTGAGGTGAGGGCTGAGGTGGGGGCTGAGGTCGGGGCTGAGGTTTGAGTTGAGGTGGGAGGTTGATGGGGGGCTTATGGGGATTTGATGTTGAGGTCTGATGTGGGGGCTGATGTGGGCAGACGTGGAGTCTTTGGGGAGGATTGTGAGGGGGCTAACGGGGGGCTGTAGTGCAATTAGCTTGTTGCTCAGGAACTCAGCCTCTGGGGTCTTCAGTCTTTTGATCCGTGCTCGCTGGAGACTTTCTCTTGTTCAGGTGCTAAGGAGAGTGAATTCTCCTTCAGTCCAGGGCCAGAGGTAACGGCCTCAGGAGAGGGTCATCCCCAGGCAGCTGTCACCATCTCTGTCTGTTCCTGACCCCCTTCCTGGTGCTCTGCCTCTGACTCGTCGAGGTCCTCTCGTGGTCACAGGAGGGCTGCCACCACGCCACACGCATCCTAACACAGCAACAGGCACGGCAGCAGTAGCAGCAACACAAGGACCGTCTCCTCCTTGTGCCCAGTCGAAATCAAGAAAAACTGCATGGAAGTCGTGCCGAGAGGCTGCCCTCACTGAGTGGACAGATGGAACCACCCCCCACCCAGACGCACTGCCCGGAGGGGCTGCGTCACTGTGCTGGCCTGAGTGCGCCCCCGAGGACTGCCCCTACCTCCCCACTCCCTGCGCGGGGGCATCGAGCTCTCAGAGGCTCCCTGGGCAGGATCCCTGTGCTCGCCAAATGCGAGGATCGAATCCCAGTAACAAGTCACTTTCTACTCTCGTCACCACCTCCAGAAACATCAGTGGGGAGGGGGGAGGTCCTCGCCCGCCAGTGCTCTCCCTGACTGGGGCTCAGGGTCAAGCCTGGGCGCTCGCATGCAAGGCATGTGCTCCAACCCTTTGAGCCCCCGGCCCGCCCCGCCAAGCGCCGGGTCTCTGGGCAGCAGGGAGACGCGGCTTCAGGGGCACAGCACTCCTTGAAGCCACGTACGACTGAGCGCCAAGAGAAACGCCCGCGACCCTCGGCGACCCCCGCCTCCCCGGAAGCTGGCAGAGAGGTGGGCGCTGAGTGGGGGGCAGCAGCGAGACCCTCCCAGGCGGGCCCGTGGCGGCCCCCGGCTCTGGCCCGCATCACTGACGGTCTCAGCCCAGAGCCCCCAGCCAAACTCTCACGTGTGCCCCGCGGCCGGGGAGGACACGAGAGTGGGCACCGGGTGGGCACCTGGATGGACACTGGGGGGCGACAAGACAGACACCAGGATGGCCTGGAGGGACACGGAGGGACCCGGCCGGGCAGCCGCTGGCAGGGTCTTCGGGGCTGGGTGTCTCTTGGCTACCACAAAGCTACCCCAGACCTTCTCTCAGCTGAGGTGGAGATGGGCAGGTGCATGCGTGTGTGCACGTGTGTTCATGCGCCTGGGAGCACACATGTGTGAGTGTCTTTCGCATGTGCATGCCGTGCGTTTGCGTGTGTGGGTGTGCCTGGAAGTGTGCCTGCTTGGGCATGTATGTGGGCATATCTGAAGCCCATGTGTGGGTCTGGTGTGCACCGTGTGTATGCATGTCTGAGTGCATGTCAGGATGCCTGAGTGAGCACGTGTGTGAGTGAACACGTGTGTTTCTGAGTGTTGCGTGCATATGCACCCACCCAGGCCACTCCTGACTCCCATGCAGGTCCCGCCCCCCGCCCCCCCCCCGCCCGCCCAGGGGCTGAGCTCAGGGAGGCGGGGCAGGGCGGGAGCCCACAGGGCTGGGCAGGGGCAGCCCACCTGGCCGGCCTCCTGGGCAGTGTGAGCTGCAGAAGGGGCCGAGGGGCGGCTGCAGTGGGTTCCCAGATCACTCTCCAGTCGGTGCTGCAGAAGGAGGGTGCAGGGCCCCTCCGAGGACGGGGCAGTGCCCGGGGCAGGAGCTGGAGGCCGCTCCCCTTCCCCTCCCCGCCTGGCTCATCGCGCTGGGCTCTCCCTGGGGCTCCCCTCTGCCCCAGCCCAGGGGCGCCTCTCCCCGCGCACTGCCCAGTGACAAGGGGGCCTGCGGGAGTCAGGACCACTCCCCCCACCCCCACCCCGGGCCCCTCCAGGGGCACGAGTCGAGGTGCGGGTCACTGGGGGACAGTGGGTCGGGAACAGTCTGAGCCACCGAGACAGCAGCTGTGCCCCAGGGCCGCTGACGCCCCAGAGACGAGCCCTGGGGTGAGGCTGGAGGGGCAGTGGGCCAGGGGCAGCAGGCGGGGAGAGGCCGGGGACTGGGATGGGTCTGTGCAGGAGGCTTGGGCCACACAGACGGAGATGGACAGATGGACGGACCGGTTGGTGGAGGGTAGACGGATGGACAGACGGAAGAGGGATGGGGGGTGGGGGGAGCCTGGGACAGGGGCGGCACTGGGAGGACAGCAGGGCACCCCTTGCTTCTGGAACCTTCCCTAGGGCACCACTGACCTGGGGCTCAGGATGGGGGTTGCCGACCCCCCAGGCCGCCCGCCCTAGAGCCGCTGGGCAGCCCAGGCCAAGGCCACAGAAGTGCAGGTCGGGGCCCTGCAGAGGCGGAAGCCGCCCTGGGCCCTGGTGGACGGGCAGCCACACACTGGCCTCGCAGCCACTCGGCCCCGCCGGCTGCTGGGGGCCTGGAGCGAGGGCCCGGGCAGCCCCTGGGGAGGACAGCAGTTGGGGGCTCGAGCAGCAGACCGGGCCCACCCAGGGTCCCCGGAGGGAGGACCCCTCAGTGCCGTGTCAGCCCTCGGTCTCCGGACCCCTGCCACAGTGGGGTGGGCCCCTCCAAGCAGCCCCCGCGCCCGGCCCGGCCAGCGGAGAGACGGAGTGTGGTGGCCTCTGCGGGGACAGGCTGAGTGCTGGGGTCCGGGCAGTCCTGAGGTTCAGGGGCCCAGGCGGTGGAGACAGCCCCAGCCCGGGGGTGGGGGTTCGGCCTTGGGGGAGGGGGGGGCGTGGGTGTTGCTTCCCAGGGACCCTGGGGCTGGGGGTCCCGAGGAGGGAAAGTCCCAGCACCTGAGTGGCTGCGAGACTCACCCCACCCTTGCCCCGCAGCCTCCGGGCGCCCCCTCCGGCTCCCCCACCCAACCTGAGCCTGTCGCTGGGTGTGGTGGAAGGTGCCCGCACTGCCCGCTTCTGGCTGACCCTCGTCCCCACCCCTCTGGCTCTGCCACCCTGCCCAGAGAGGTGGGGGCCCAGGAGAGGGGGCTGGGTGGCCTAAGTGCCCGACCCCCGCAGGGCAGGGCAGGGCAGGGGAGGCGGTTCAGGGTCAGGAGATGCGGCCGGCACCTCTGCTGCCCCCGCAGCCCCGGACGAGGCCGGGGGTCCCATTCCGGGGTCTCCAGCCTCGCAGAGCCGGGAACGGGCACCTTCCCTCCTGAACACGGGCGCATCCAGGAAGCCATCCTCCTCCAGGAAGCCACCCTGCTGCACCGACCCACAGACTCATGGCCCAGATCCCGTGGGGTTCACAGCCCGGGCACCGTGGGGCGAGGAAAGTCACTGTTGCTCGGGGTTGGGCTGGCGAGGGGCACCAGCGCGTGCACCGTGAGTGTGTGCATGTGTGACTGTGTGCACATACCCTGTGTGTGTGCACATGTGAATGTGTGCACATATCCTGTGTGTGTGCACGTGTGAGTGTGTGCACGTGTGAATGTGTGCACATACCCTGTGTGTGTGCACGTGTGAGTGTGTGCATGTGTGAATGTGTGCACATACCCTGTGTGTGTGCACGTGTGAGTGTGTGCATGTGTGAATGTGTGCACATACCCTGTGTGTGTGCACGTGTGAGTGTGTGCATGCGTGAATGTGTGCACATACCCTGTGTGTGTGCACGTGTGAGTGTGTGCATGCGTGATTGTGTGCACATACCCTGTGTGTGTGCACGTGTGAGTGTGTGCATGTGTGAATGTGTGCACATACCCTGTGTGTGCACGTGTGAGTGTGTGCATGTGTGAATGTGTGCACATACCCTGTGTGTGCACGTGTGAGTGTGTGCATGCGTGATTGTGTGCACATACCCTGTGTGTGTGCACGTGTGTGCATGTGTGTGTGCACGCTTGTGGGGGCCTCCTAAGTGCAGGTGTGTCCCATGAGTCTGCATGTGCTGAGGGTCAGGCCTGTGTCCACAGGGCCCCTCCTCTGACCTTAGTGCCCCTTCCTCACAGGACCCAAAGCCCACTCTCCCAGGGCGTCTTGTCCTGTGGACCAGAACCAAATGTCAGGGTGCTGAGACTGAGCACAGGGTACTGATACCGAGTATGGAGTACTGAGCACAGGGTGCTGAGAGTACAGGGTGCTGACTGAGCACAGGGTACTAATACTGAGTAGCGTACTGAGTACAGGGTGCTGACAGAGCACAAGGTGCTGAGACTGAGCACAGGGTGCTGACTGAGCGCAGGGTGCTGAGACTAAGCACAGGGTACAAAGACTGAACACAGGGTACTGAGGCCGAGCTGTGGCACCCCACCTGGGTGCGCGTCCCTCTGATCTCTGCTCACCCGTCAGGCCTGTCGCCCACTGGGAGACTTGTGGGGCCTGGGTGAGGCGAGGTTACAGCACTCCCCATGGAGGGGCCGGCACTGCTCCCATCCACAGTGCTCAGCCAGCCGGGCGTTACCGGTCAAGAAGAGATCAGACAGTGAGCAGGGGCAGGCACTGTCCGCACAGCACCCTTGGGGCCCCTAGGCCCCCACCATGCCTCACCCTCCTCGTCTCCCTGCTCCCTGCACCCCATCACAGTGCTCAGACCCACAGCAGAGCCTGCGTTTTCCTGAGTCCGGCTGCCGTGAGCACTCCTGGAGGGCTCGGCAGCAGCGCTGGGCCTGGCACTGTCCCGGGGCAGCAGAATCAGGCCCTTCTCTCCTCTTCCCTGAGGCCTCCCCACCTGAGACCGCCGGGGGGGCTGGTGCCCGGTGCCAGCAACCAGTGACTTCTGAGGTCATGGCCTTGGAGTACCAGCAAGCACCCTGCGGCCCCACGGGGCTGGGGAGGGGCAGGCCACACTGCTAGGCCTCTGGGAAAGGCACCCCAAGGACTGCCTCCCTGCTGGGCACCAGGCATCAGGCACTGAGCACTGGGCACTGAGCACCACAACCAAACATGAGCACTGGTTAAAGAGCACTGAACACCAGACATAGAGCACTTGGTACTGAATATCAAGCACCAGGCATCAAATACCAAACACTGGTTAATGAGCACTGAGCAGTGGACATCAAACCCTGAGTACTTGATAGTGAGCAGTGAGCACTGGGTACTAAGCATCAAGCACTTTGTATTAAGCATTGGGTACTGAGTACAGCCCACAGCGCACTGGTGTGGCTGTCCTCTCTCCCAACACTGCCTTGGAACTGCACCCCGCAAGGCTGCTGCTCTCACTGTCCCTTCCCAGGTGGGGAAACTGAGGCTGGTGAGGTTGACGGCAGCAGGGAAGAGTAGCTGGTCCCGTGGACCTGGCAGGAGCACGGGGGTGGGGGTGCTAGGTCCTGGGTTTCAGCGAGTGTCTCTGGGGACAGCTGCAGCAACGAGAGTTGTCACGGGCTTGTCTGAGGCCTGGGGCATCTCTGGCTCCTGGGGGGCTGGTGGTCAGCAGGTGGCCAGCCCTTCCCTTCTTGTCCTGTGGACCTGTGGGGCCCCGGGGCCCCGTGAGGGAGGGGCTGGGGAGTGGGCGCAGCGGGAGCCTGGCGATGGAGAACGAGAAGGCAGGGCCGTTCCAGACGGGCACCGGGGCCGCTGCCTGCTGAGAGCCCCACGGGGACAGCGCGTCTGCAGAGATCCTGGGCTCGTCTGGCCCGGAGCACCGGGCTGGAGTCCGATTCCTCCCTCCTCAGAGCCGGGGGTGCTGCCAAGTCTGTCCGCAGCCTGGCCTGGCAGTGGGGGTGCGGGGAGCAGCGGGCAGCTGAGGGGACCGTGGCTGGGTGGCAGAGGCCCCAGGGCAGGCCGGGCAAAGGTCTGGGCGAGAGCTGGGGTCCCCCTCGTTCCTCTTGCTTGGGGCTGTGGCCCGACCCCGGACCCGGGTCCCCCAGGCTGTGCCCCTGCCCAGGGTCTGACTTCAGTGGGCCACGGCACAGGGAAGGCGTGAGGATGGGGTGCGGGAGGGGCACCCGACTGCGTCAGACTCCCGAGCACCTGCTGTCCCGGCCTCAGCCCCCCTGGGGAAGGTCCTTGTGACTCGGAACCAAGACGCGTCCGGGGAACGGAGCAGCCTGGGAGCAGGGCAGGAGAGGACGGGGACGGAGCAGGGGCTGGACCGCCCGGCACTCTGCAAGAGCTGCCGCCTACCCAGCGCACAGCCGCACCCTGATTCCGCTTGTGGGGCCCCCAAAGAAGCAAAAGTGTCACAGTCAGACCCACCAATTCCAGGCTGCAGCCAGCAGGGGGCGCTGCCTCGCCGTCCCGAGCCCACCCGGCCGCAGCCCTCAGCTGGGACCCGCCGCCAGCCTGCAGGTTCCAGAGCCAAGAGCACCAGCTGATTCCAGAACTTTCCCATCACCCCAGGCACTGACTGCTTTGGGCCCGTAGCTCAGGCCCCGGGGGCTGTCCTGGAACCTTCTAGGTGTTTCCGTGTGGATGGGCCAGCTGGTGTGAATGGGGACACGGGGCTGGACAGAAGAGACAGAGATGTCCAGACGCAACTAAGATGGGTCGGTGCCTGCACGTGGGCTGCAGGGGTGTGTGCACCCCAGTGCTGAGCACTTGTCACGGGGGCAGGCTTGGGGGTCGCGGCCCCCCCTTCAGGCCAGGAGCCTGGAGATGGAGAACGAGAAGGCAGGGCCGTTCCAGAGGGGCACCGGGGCCGCTGCCTGCTGAGGGCCCCACGGGGACAGCGCGTCTGCAGAGATCCTGGGCTCGTCTGGCCCAGAGCACCGGGCTGGAGTCCGATTCCGCCCTCCTCAGAGCCGGGGGTGCTGCCGAGTCTGTCCGCAGCCTGGCCTGGCAGTGGGGGTGCGGGGAGCAGCGGGCAGAAAGCAGCCGGCCCACCACTGCCAGGGTCTAAGAGACCCCCTAAGAGACCCCCAGTGGTGGTGCCCACACGGACAGCCCGCACACAGCGGGGCCCCGCGGGGCTCACACCCCCAAATGGACCCAACCTACAGCCAGACTCACACCTCAGGCCACAGGCAAGAGCCCGGCACACGGAATCCCGTGCAGGCGAGAGCCCGGCACACGGAACGACGTGCAGGTGAGAGCATGGCACACGGAACCATGTGCAGGCGAGAGCCCGGCACACGGAACCATGTGCAGGCGAGAGCCCGGCACACGGAACCACGTGCAGGTGAGAGCCCGGCACACGGAACCACGTGCAGGTGAGAGCCCGGCACACGGAACCACGTGCAGGTGAGAGTCCGGCACACGGAACCCCGTGCAGGTGAGAGCCCGGCACACGGAACCCTACACGGGCGAAAGCATGGCACACGGAACCCCACACGGGTGAGAGCATGGCACACGGAACCCCGTGCAGGTGAGAGCCCGGCACACGGAACCACGTGCAGGTGAGAGCCTGGTACACGGAACCCCGCACGGGGGAGACCCCATGACCCAGCCCGGCAGCCTTCAGTTCCAGGCTGTCTGGCAGGCCAGCGGGGGCAGAACCCTCGTGGGGTGCCAGGCCGGGCCCCAGTCCCTCAGGCACAGCCGGGCCTCCCTCCCACCGGCTGGGCTTGGCCTTGCTGCGGAAGCGGAACTGCCCTGGTGGGCCCAGTGGCCGGGCGGCACAGCGGGTGGGGGGCAGGGCCGCCACAGGCTGCCAGTGCCCGACTTGCAGCTGGGCCCACTTCCCTCGCGCATCAGGAAGCGGCTGGGGCACCCCCAGCCCCAGCGCCCCGGCCTGCCGGGTGAGCGGTGAAGGGGCTGTGGCTCAGCCGAGCGAAAGTGCTTATTTGGGAAAGCAGCTCAGGACCGGGAAGGAGCTGATTCCTGCAGCCTGTGGGCGCAGGGCCGCGCTTCTTCCCCGCATTCCTGCCCAGCTGCTCCGCCCCCAGGCCCGCAGCCAGGCGCACAGTCTGGAGCCGCCCCGGTCGGCCCAGCTGCGGTGAATCTGGGTGAATCTGAGCCCGCCCGTGCTGGGCGCCCCAGCTGACGCAGGGCCGTGTCTGTGCTAGCAGCACGTGCGGCTGTGGCCGCGCAGGCCTCCCCTTCCCCCCTCCTCCTGAGCCGCAGGTGGCCCTTTAGCATGGAGGGCGGTGAGCTGGCCCCAGAGAAGTGTCCGCAGAGCCCAGACTGGCCGGCCCCCCTCGACCATCCCCTCCCGTCTCCAGAGCTGGGTCTCTGCGTCCAGCGAGTGGAGCGTCAGCTGCCACTCGGCCATGTGACCGTCTCGGTGACTCAGAGACTCACCCCTGCTGCCTGCCAGCCAAGCGGCCTCCCCAGGGAGGGACACCAGACGGACGCAGGACCAGTGCGGGGCAGGAACACCGGTCACACAAGGTGGCGGGCCGGGAACAGCACAGGCCCCTTCTAGAAAAAGGCACTTCACACGGAACGTGTTTCCTCAAACTCTTTATTGGGTGCTACGAGACACAGCACACCGCAGCCCGCGCAGCACGGCTCAAGTCGGCGAGTGGGTACACGCAAAACCTGCTCTGGCGAAGTCATTCCGAGTACACGCGCGCGCACGCACGCACAGATGCACACTTGCACACACATGCACAGAGCTCCAAGCGCACCTTCTAGAAGCGCCTGCAGCCCATTTGGTGCCCAGGGAGCTCAGACATTCCCACTTTTGTGCACGGGAAACGGTACAAGTTCTGGAATTTTCTGTAAGTAAACAAGGCGTCTTGGCATACTACATACATGGACATCAGCACGGAGATGACCCCTTTTCTTTCCATCTATAAAAAAGTGGTAAAAAAAATCCTGTGCAGTTGGAGCCATCCTACATTCAGTTCCCAGGCACTGAGAGGAGAAATACTCGTTTGGCTGAGGATGATTAAGGCAAGTTCTGGCCCTCGCGAAGGCACCGTGGGCCGTCCTTATTGCTGCGTGTCCTCGTCACAGTCGAACCGCTGGGTAAACACAAATGTCCCGTTCAAACACAGAGGAAGGCGCGGGCGGCCTCGCCCTGTCCACAGCATCGGGGGTCCCGCCTGCAGACGTGCGGGGCTCGGAGCGCACGCGGACAGGGGCAGAAATCAATGAAATAAATACCACATACCATCTTTTAAATTAAGGTCCTGACTCATTTACAATAAAATAACCCGGGGAAGCGACGAAAGGCAGCGACCACTGCCCGTGGGCCAGGGCCGGCATAATTTAACATAATAGAAGGACAGCTCGCTCGCTCCCCCGCGGGCTGGATAAATACGGGGCGGGCACGCCCGGGACGCTCTCCACGAGGCAATAAATAAGTTACGGGGTTCCGGGCCGGAGGCGCGTGGTCAGTCGTCGGACACGGACAGGCGGCTGAAGATGGGCAGGCGGCGGCCGGGCTCGGGCGCGGGCGCGGGGGCGGGCGCGGGCGCGGGGTCGGCGCGCGCGGGGCGCTCGGGGCGCTCGGGGCGCGCGGGGCCGGGGCCGGCGCGCGCGGGGGGCGCGGGCGCGGGGGGCGCGGGGCGCGGGCGCCGCTCGTCGGCGTTGTGGATGAAGTGGCAGCGCGGCCCGTAGGGGCAGAGGCCGGCCGAGTGGAAGGTGCGGCACAGCTCCGTCTTGTACTTGGGGTGGCGCGCCAGCAGGCGCAGCTCGCGGCCGCCGTGCGCGAACTGGCACTTGTCGCCGTACCTGCAGGCGCCGCTCTCCTCGAAGGGCCGGCACAGCTCCGTCTTGTAGCGCGGGCCGGGCGCGCCCGCCGCCCGCCCGCCCGCCGCCCTGGCGTCCAGCACGCCCAGGCTCAGGCTGCCCAGCGACGTCTCGGCCTGCGGGGGCACGCGCGGGCGGTCAGCGGGCGGTCGGCGCGCGGCCCCCGCCCCCGGCCCGGCCCGACCCCCGCTCACCGAGTGCAGGAAGTCCAGGTCGTAGAAGGCGGACAGCAGCGCGGTGGACATGGCTCCGCTGCGGGCACGAGCCCGGACCCCGGCGCGCGGGGCCGCCCGCGGACCGACGGCCGCTCGCCGAGTGCTGAGAGCCGGGCCCGGGCGCGCCTATAAGCGGGACGGGCGGGGCGTCAGCACCACCTCGGCCCCCCATTGGCCATTGCCAATTTCCCGCTGGGGCGGGGCGTGAGCACCTCCTCGGCCCCCATTGGCCGCCGCCAATTTTCCGCGGCTGCGGGGCGGAGCCCGGGCGGGGAGAGAGGCGTGGCACCGGCGCCTCCCTCGCGTCCCATTGGTCGCTGCTAATTTCCCGCTGGGGCGAGGCGCGGCCCGAATGGGGGCGGGGCGTGAGCACCTCCCTCGCGCCCCATTGGCCGCCGCCACTTTCCCCCTTGGGGAGGGGCGAGGCGAGCCGGCTGACGTCAGCGCACCCTTGCGCCCCGTTGGCCGCGGCCAAGCCCCCCCGGGGCGGGGCGGCGGGAAAGCCCCGCGTGCCCCGCGCCCGGCGCTCGGGAACAGCGCGGGCTCCGCGACGTGCCCGGGGCCGGCCGGGCGCAGCCCGAGAGCGTGAGCTGCGGCCAGAGGCGCGAGTGCGCCCGAAGGCCACTTCCCGCCGCCAGACGGCCGGCCAGTGCTCCGAGCCCGGAGACGCGGTTCCAGGCGACCCCCCACAACCCACACGCGAAAGCTGTGGTTTGGGCCACACCTGGCCGTGCTCGGGCGGCGGTGTGCAAGGCCCACCTTTTGCACATGACCTTCCGGTTTGCGCTCCTGGTTTCTCAGGCCAGCGGCTTGGCAAGCCTCTCCCCGGGCGTCCGGAGGGAACAAGCACTGTCCGCCCCACTGCTTAACTCAAGGAGGCAGCTCCCAGGCCAGAGGGAGCCAGGCCCAGGCCACGGCGGGAGGGCGGGTGCCCACTCAGGCCAGTGTGCGCCACTTTAAGGCCTCTCGTTAGCCTGGAGCGTTCGCAGTGTTCCCAGGAATGCAGACCTCCCTCCCGGCCACCGGAGCTGTGTCCAGACCTGGCAGAAGCCCGCCTCAGCTCCCTGCACCCGGCTCCCCACCCAGAGTGACATGTGACGAGGCGGGTCGTGCTGGTGCAGTTTATTAGGACGAGCTGCTGATCTCACCTGCACTGCAGGGTCGGGCAGGCTGCCCACCTCCCCCCACCGGGCTCCCAGGCCAGGGGAGGGGCTGGCTGACCAGGTGATCGATCACTTTAGTTCACCAAAGTGCTGGGTGCTGAGAGGGGCCAGCCACCGGGGACAGGGTCACTGCCCCCTCCCGTGCTCCCAGGCACTTCTGGAGTTGTGGTCACACCTGGAAGCTGAGCTGGCCACACCCTCTCACTGGCCCCTCGGACCTTCCCAGCTGGGCCTGCTCACCAGAGTGGGTGTGGTACCACGGGCCCTAGAGCCGGGACCCACGGGCATGGCGACACCTGCTGGGCGTCAGGGGAAGGGCCGGTCCAGGAGGCAGAGCCTGGGAGGCAGCGGGAGGAGGTGTCCTGGCTGGGCCGCACCTCTGGGACGTAGGAGCTCTGGTTCTTCCCGTGAGGACAACATCCGTCTAAAGCAGGCCCAGGGCAGCCCAGCACCCCCACTTGGAGCCCATTTCTGCCCAGTGAGGAAGGACACAGCAGCACTGACTCAAATGGGCCCACTGCCCCTCCTCAAACCTGCGTCCTGCCAAACCCAGGGCTGGATGCCTCTCAGAAATGAGGGGGCGGTGCTGGACGCTGGTGGCCCGGGGACAAGGGCCTTGCTGTGCCCTGCGGCAGGGTGAGCAGGCCGCCTCCCCAGCGAGAATGCTGGAGTCCACGGTCACGTGCCATCGCAGGGGGCCCCGCCACGCGGCCCTGTGCTTCCTTAGCAAGCTGCCTCTGCAGGGGAGCGGGGGATCAGGGCCCAGGGCGCGGCCCGCTCCTTCCCCGGCAGGGGGGTCAGCAGCCGCAGGCAGGCCAGGGCGCCCTCCTCCCGCACTCGCAGCTGTGTCCACTGGGCTGTGTGCAGGAAGGCGGCCGCAGGCGGGAGAGCCCGGAGCTGCCCGCGCGTGTGCTCGAGCTGCTCCGAGGCCTCGCTCTGCAGGGGGTCGAGCTTCCCGGGGCCACAGGCCCTGCCAGGCTGTGCCAGCAGCTGGGCGAGGGGCCCGCAGAGGTGCCTCACAAAGCGCAGCGGCTCGACCCACAGGCGCACGTCGTCCTTCTCAAACAGGCTGTCGTCCTCTGCCTGCAGCCACGTGTGCGGCGTCAGCCAAGTGCCCCCACCTGCCTCCCACCTCGCCACCAGCTAGCCCCCGCCCGGCCCAGCGCCTGTGGGACACCCCCGTCCACCACCATGGTCCACTGGGTCACCTGCTGTGAGCTGTCCAGGGGGGCCGCAGTGCAGTAGCTGTCCTCCAGCGCCCAGCCCAGCAGCACGGGCAGCCCAGGGCCCAGCTGGTCCCACTGCTGCAGCAGATGGCAGAGCACAGTCACGGCCAGGGGCAGGGCCACGGCGGCGTCCACTGGGCAGAAGGCGAAGTCTGCAGAAGCAGCGGGGTGGGAGGGACTCAGCCGCCTGGCCTGGGTGGCCGGCAGGACTGGGGACAGGCCCCGCATGCCAACACCCCAGCAGAGCAGAACAGCAAAAACTGCCCCCAGCACACCGCCTGCTGCCCCAGGGAGCAGCCAGGGTGCCCGGCTCGGGGCCCCGGCCCAGCTCTCCTCCTGTTCTGGCCGTTCCTGGAGGTGCTGGGGCCCAAACCTCGGGGGCCACACACTGCACCTGTCCCCCCAGTCCCTGCTCCCTGCGCCCCTCCCGGCCCCTCCTGGCCTCCTGGCCCTGCTCACTCAGGCCACTCACCTGTGCGGGTACAGCCCGGCCTCTCCCTGCCAATGCCCCCGCCCGCCCGATCTGACCGCCCACTGCCCGCCTCTGCCTGTCCCTCGGCCAAGCGGTCTTCTGTGACGTCCGGCCCTGTGAGGCAGACCTGCCCCGACCCATGCGGCAGGGCGTGGGAGAGCACCTGTGGCCTGGCGTGTGTTCTCCTGTGACAGGGTGGCCGTCACGGTCTCAGAGGCCGCGTCACGGACGGCCTGATCCTCACTCTGCAGCAGCGTGAGGACACACTTCCAGAGCGCCAGTGTGTGCTGCAGGCCTGGAAGAGGGGGACACGTGTCTGGGTGCCGGCCAGGGCGGCCTGCTGGGCCCCGCAGCTGCAGCCCAGGACGGGGCAGGCGTGGAGGCAGGCGGAGGTGAGACGTCCCTGAGAAGGCAGTCACAGCTGTCCACCGTGGGGCTGCCCGGTCCCTCCCCCTCTACTCCGGGACAGAACAAGCCGTGTGGCCGACACCACGGGGACCAAGGGAGGGCGCCTCGAGGGACCAGCCCTGTCCACAGCCCGCCCGCGCGACCAGCTCAGTGATATCTCACTGCCTGGGGCGGAACCCGGCCCCGCCCCAGGCCTCGCCCCCCAGCCCCTGCTCTGCCCTGCAGGCACCAGCAGGGATATGCTGTCTCTACATCTGACCTGACCCGTCTCTCCTCACCCCACACCCCTGCAGCCCTCCTGCCAGGCTTCTGTGCTCCTCCCTCCCTCCCTCCTGCACCCCTCACTCACCCCACCCTCCTTCCTCTCACCCTTCCCTTCTCCATGCCAGCCTTTACACCCGCCTCGGCCCTCTGTGGCCTGGTTGGAGGCGGGGGCGGGGCGGGGCAGGCTGCCCACTCACTTACCCAGCACGGGCCGAGGGCTGGCGAGCACTGACGTGGCGGTGCTGGTGAGGGCGGCGGCGGCAGCCAGCTGGGACTCCGAGGGCTGGTGGTCTGCACAGGCTGCCACGACCAGGTGAGCCCAGCGCTCCAGCTCCTGCACCTGCCAGCATGAAGGGAAGGCCTGGGAACCGGGGCCTCACGGGGTGCAGGTGCGAGCCAGCTGCATCTGCTGACCCTGGCCCAGGGACTGGCCGCTGTGGCCCCTGGGTCCGACCAGGCACATGAAGAGCTGTGTGCAAGGCAAGCTACACAGTTCAGCCCCACGGTGGAGCCCAGACGGGGCGGCTGTGCACGCTGAGGTGGGCGAGCCCCCGTCGGGCCGAGCACCCAGATCATGCCAGGCACCACCCCTCCAGTCTCTGTGCAGTGCAGCATGGCAGCACCAGGCCCCAGAGCGGGTCTGTCTGCAGGGACAAACCCTGTAGAGCCGGTGGCCGTAGACAGCACGGCTGACCTGGGCACACCCCCAAGGGACAGCAGCTCCCATGGGCCCAGCGCCCCTATGAACATTCTGTGCCAACCTGCTGCCCCACATCCCCACCAAGAGGCACACACAGGGGCACTGGCTGTCTTGTAGAGTCGGAATGTGTGTGCGTGTGAGAACGTGAGCATGGGTATATATGCAAACCGGCATATGTGCGTGTATGTGTGGGTGCAAATGTCGGTGTTAATGTGGCATGTGTGAGGGTGTGTGCACGTGTGGGTGCAGATGCGAATGTCAGTGCAGATCTGTGTACGAGGCTGCGTGTATGTGTGAGCGTTGCTGTGAATGAGTATGTATGCAGGAACATATGAGCACAGTTGTGCACATATGTGTGTGTGGGTGTATGTATGTGTAGACGTGTGAATGAGTGTGTCTGTGCCTGCATGTGTGTAGGAGTGTATGTGAGCCTGGATGCACCCGCAATGAGCCTCCTGTCCGGGGCGGGCCTGCCCCTGAGCCTCCAGGGCGGAGTGCGCTGCCCAGAGCCGGCCAGCCCGGACCCAGTGAGGCTCCGGGCCCGTCCCTGGTGCCACACAGGACACTCTTCTGGCCTCGCGGCCAGGGACACGCTGACCCAGCCTCACCTCCTCGTGCGTCTGCGGGCAGTTGGCGATCACCTTGGAGGCAAGTCTCAGCGCGACGCCCGGAGCCTCGGGCCTGGGGAAGCAAAGTGCTGTGAGAGCCAAGCGGGCAGCCCGCGCAGGGAGTGTGGTCACGGCGGCCACACGGCGAAGTCAGGACCCAGCTGGCTCCGGCCACCTGCTCTTGGCCAGGGTTCAACCGCAGCCCCGCTGCTAGGCTGGCCCGGGGGTGACGGGCACGTGGGCACCAGAGGACAGGCGGGCGGCTCACAGGCCTCTGTGCCAGGGCCGTACCTCTCTCCGGAAGCAGCGTCCAGGGTCCAGCTCAAGAACTCCTTTGGGCTCAGCTGGACACAGGCCTCCACCTGGGGAAGCCACTCCCCGGGGTCCATGTGGTCAAGGATTCTGAGGATCTGTGGGACCGAGCCGCACCAAAGAGAAACTCAGGCCCGTGGTCCCCCAGGTGAGAGGAGCAGCTGGCCTCAGGCCGCCTCTGCCCCTGGCCCACCCTCTGCCCGAGGTCCCCTCCCGGACTCACCTTGCAGAGGCACCCCGAGTGGCTTTCTCTCACGACCAGCCTCAGGACGGTCCCTCCCAGGTCACGAAGCAGAGGTGGCCGGCCGGGCCCCGAGACCCTTTCCCAGAGCGTGTCCAGCGCCAGCAGCCGCACCTCTGGGAAGGGGGCCTCCAGGAGGAGAGAGAGGGCCAGCGGGGGGTCCCGGCCCTGCCCTCCTGACGGGGTGGCCGCGGCCCACACGGCGGCCATGGCGAGCTGGGTGAGGCTTCGCAGGTACTGGGGCAGGCCTGGCGCCGAGGAGGCCGGGGGGAAGCCTGTGGCCAGCTCCGAATCCAGGAGGATCCTTCCGACGTCGTCCCAGAAGTCACGATGCTGAAGCGCTGGAAGTGCAGGAGACGCGGCCAGGGTGGGTGGCGGCGCCTCCCCGAGGACTCCTGACCCCAAGGCAGCCCCAGAGTCCCACAGCAGGTGGGAGGGCCCCTCGGCCCTCATCCCCGGGGAAGGCCACTCCACCCACGCTGCCCCTGGGCTGCGCAGACCCTCCTCAGCACCAGGGGGGCCTCCCCTGTGAGCTGGGATTCACGGACAGCACGGCCTCCCTGTGAGAAGAGAACCAGGTGCGCGCAAAGACAACCAGGTGTGCATGACAACACAATGAGGCGTGTGCGAGGACACAACCAGGTGTGCATGACAACACGACCAGATGTCGTGTGTCAGTTACAAACATTCCTGGAAAGAGACGTGCAGGCCCCCGAGTGGGTCCAGGTGCTATGCGGTGGTGCGGGGTGGTGCAGTCTCCCCCCACAGCCCCCTGCACTCCCTCCGCAGGACTCTGCTGCGGACACGCCAGCGAGGCCCGAGGCCCGCCTGGCCAGCGCCCAGGGAGGGTTCCAGCCAGAGCAGAGGTCAGACTTGGGGGTGTGCGGGCTCCCGAGACCGCAAGCTCAGATGAAGCCTGCAGTGGCCTCAGACTCAGGGGGTCTCTGGTCTTCTCCGACAAGAGCAAACGCCAGGCAAGGAGGCCCCAGCCCCACTGTCCACAAGGCAGGACAGTCCAGCGGGGTGCTCGGGAAGGCTGACCTCACCTGGAAACCCCAACAGTGCGCCCGCAGACGCCCGTTTGGCCCCACCTCCTGACTCAGGCGCCCGCCCAGCCCTCCCGAAAGCACTGCCGGAGGCTCATCTGGCAGAGCTGGACGCTGCGGGCCCGGGCGGAACCACAGAAGCCTTGCTGTGGGCAGACGTTACCGCTGTGGGAAAGTGGCCCTCAAACGCTGTGATGGCGGACAAGGGCCCAGGATAGAGGCTGATGCCAGCCCGCCCTGCGGTCACCAAGCTGTACCCCGGCGTGTGGGAGGGCTCAGGCCCGTCAGCAGTCAGCACCTGCCAGGCCCCCCCGGGCACACGCAGCCTCCCGTCACCCCTGCGGAAGCAGTCTGCGGGCGCTCCCCGGGGGAGCAGAAGCGGGGACGGGGTTGGAGCTGCGGGTCCGAGGGCACAGGGACGCCTGGCACCGGCCTACTGCCCAGGGCAGCACACCTGCGGTACCTGGTGCCGCGCCTCCCGCAGGCCCATCGAGGCAGCGTGTGAGCAGGAAGAGCAGGTCGAGGTACACAGCTCGGGTCACCAGACACGGGTTCTGCCTGCAGAGGGAAGGACACGCGGTGAGCCCCAGCGACACCAGCAGAGACGGGCAGAGGCGAGGTGGTGTGGGCGGGAAGGGGGCAGGGGGTGTGGGGGGTGTGGGGAGGTGGCCAGCCGGGATGCTCCACCTCTGCCTGGGGCAGGGACAGGGCCAGAGCCTGTCCTGGGGCTTCCTGGCCCCTTCACAGCCACGGACACTTCCCAACCCCGCCCTGGCCTTCCTGTGCATGACCACTCGACGGGCCTCTACAGTGGCCTCACCCGCTGCCCCACCCTGCTCTCCCCTCTGGCCTAGACCCCTCGGAGCCCCAGAGTGGGCACTGGCTGTGGCTCTTCCGGCCATCTCGACCCCTGGCCCGGCCCGCCTCAGACTCGGGGCCTAGGAAGCCTCAGCAGGCCCCACTCGAGCCCGTCTCTGACTGTGACCCATGAGCACACAGACGTATCTGCAGGACCCGTTTCCTTCTCGGACACTCGGCAAGTTCGGAGGAGCTGAAGCAGGAAATGTTGGACCCTTGCCCCGGTGCTGGGTGGTACATGCTACCTGAACGTCTCTGCTTAGACACACACAGGTGGGATCGCTTCCTGAGATGCATGGCTTGTGCTTCGAGGAGCCCCACCCATCTGCCTCCTCTCTCCTGGCACAGTCCTGGACACTGGGAGAGGCAGTGCCCCACCCCAGGGGGTCGGCTGGGAAGAGAAACGCCTAGAGCACACCCCCTTGTTCCTAAATCACAGACTGACTCGGCATGACAAAACCCACTGCCCCTTCAAAGCCCGAGTGAGGAGGTGAAAAGTCATTTCTCCAAAGACAGATGCCAACGGACGTCTAAAACTCACTGCGGCTGTCGGGAAACCCAGTGGCCACCACATGTCACCTCGAAGGGTGGGAAGGGCCCATATCTGAGTCTGGTGGGGATGTGGGGAGACAGGAGCCCCCTCTGCGCTGGTACGTGTCGTGTCCGTGTCCACAGAAAGCAGCACAGACTCAAACACTTCAAACTGAGCTTCCACTCCAAAGCTCACAAGCATGGATTCCAAACAGTCAGCGCACACCTGCATTCTCTACCCAGCAGCACGGGAGCGGGTCATGTCATGGCGGGCAAAGGCTTTCCTGGGAGCAGGGCTCCCGGGCACGGGGTCTGGGAGGACATCCTAGCCCTCAAGAGGAGCAGCCAGGAGGGAGCATGGGCCGCTGCCCCCCTGCCGCCCGCACTGGGTGGGTGACACCAGGCTCATGCTCCTGCCCTGCAACTGCCCGGTGCTGCCCCCTGCAGCCCTGCACAGGCGCGAGAGGACACGGCAGTGCCAGGCACTAGCCTGGCCACAAAGCCAGTCAAAAACGAGCCCAGTTTCCTTCCTGCATTACGATCCAGAGTGAAAGGGGGACAACGTGTGACAAGGAATTTCAAAACTCCAACCAGAAATGACAGTGTCAGGGCACCTCTGGGGGGACTCACGTACCTCTGGGCCAGCCAGCCCTTGGCACGGGCCTGCAGGGCCACGGCGCTCAGCTCCTGCTGCCGGCACGGGTGTGTCCTGTGCGTGGAGTTCGCCAGAGCCCTGAGCAGGTGGAAGGCCTGCAGAGAGAGCACACGGCTGACAGCCCTGCTGTGCCTGACGGGCGGTGCTTCAGGGAAACGGCAGCTCCCACATGTGTGCTTGTATGCACATGCGTGCACATGGACTTGCATGAGTCTGCATGTACAGGGCTGTCTGTGTGCATGCGCACGCCACACGACTCCCACGTCAGCATGACACTCGGGGCCTTTGTCAGGGCCCAGGGGAAGCCCCAACCTCCCCTGCCAGCGACCCTGTCCCTTGGCTGTGTCCCTCTGAGACTCCTCGGGCCATGCCCGTGGCAGGCAGGTGGAGACCAGTTTCCTCCAGAACTGTAGGCTCTCCCCACCCTGAGCGTCCGGGGCAGACCATGCCCACAGGGGCCCCTTGCCGGGTGTTCTGACCAGCAGGGCCCTCCGTGGAAGCACTGTCCCAGCAGCCCCCAGGATGCCAGCGCCACGGCCCGACAGGCTGTGTGGGTGTGGGCAGCTCCTGCGGGTCAGGAACCCGTGACCCGCAGGAGCCCAGCAGACCCCCTGTCCAGAGCGAGACTGGTCAGTTAGGCAGGGCACAGCCCGACTGTGGTTCCTGCAAGGAGGGTCTCCAAACACTGGGAGACACAGGACCTGCTGCCACAGTGGGCCAGGCCCCGAGACGGTGGCAGCAGCGTGGCTGGGCCCACCTCCCCTCCCATCAGTCTCACCCTCCCAGCTGAACGAGGGGTCAGGAGGCGTGCTGTGAGATGGGGCTGTACCCCAAAGTCCATGTCCCCACACTTCTGCCCTGCCTGAGGTACCCATGCACATGCACCTGGAGAAGAGTCCCATGAACATGGTTCTGCCGCCAGCCTGGGTCCTTCGGGTCAGGGAGTTTGGCCAGTAGACTGTGGACGGTGCGGGGAACCTCGTCGATGGGAACCAATGGGACCAGGGCACGAGCCGCCATCTCCCGGCAGCGGTAGATGGGAGAGCGGCCACACCTGGGGAGAGAGAACACACACTCACTGACTCGTCACGCTACGCATGACACCCTGGCAGTGTGGTCAGCCCAGCCATCAGACATGGGACACCAGGGCCAGTGTGGTCAGCCCAGCCATCAGACATGGGACACCAGGGCCAGTGTGGTCAGCCCAGCCATCAGACATGGGACACCAGGGCCAGTGTGGTCAGCCCTGCCATCAGACATGGGACACCAGGGCCAGTGTGGTCACCCCTGCCATCAGACATGGGACACCAGGGCCAGTGTGGTCACCCCAGCCATCAGACATGGGACACCAGGGCCAGTGTGGTCACCCCTGCCATCAGACATGGGACACCAGGGCCAGTGTGGTCACCCCAGCCATCAGACATGGGACACCAGGGCCAGTGTGGTCACCCCTGCCATCAGACATGGGACACCAGGGCCAGTGTGGTCAGCCCTGCCATCAGACATGGGACACCAGGGCCAGTGTGGTCAGCCCTGCCATCAGACATGGGACACCAGGGCCAGTGTGGTCACCCCTGCCATCAGACATGGGACACCAGGGCCAGTGTGGTCCCCCCTGCCATCAGACATGGGACACCAGGGCCAGTGTGGTCACCCCTGCCATCAGACATGGGACACCAGGGCCAGTGTGGTCCCCCCTGCCATCAGACATGGGACACCAGGGCCAGTGTGGTCACCCCTGCCATCAGACATGGGACACCAGGGCCAGTGTGGTCACCCCTGCCATCAGACATGGGACACCAGGGCCAGTGTGGTCACCCCAGCCATCAGACATGGGACACCAGGGCCAGTGTGGTCCCCCCTGCCATCAGACATGGGACACCAGGGCCAGTGTGGTCAGCCCTGCCATCAGACATGGGACACCAGGGCCAGTGTGGTCACCCCTGCCATCAGACATGGGACACCAGGGCCAGTGTGGTCCCCCCTGCCATCAGACATGGGACACCAGGGCCAGTGTGGTCACCCCTGCCATCAGACATGGGACACCAGGGCCAGTGTGGTCACCCCAGCCATCAGACACGTGACACTGGCCAGTGTGGTCACCCCTGCCATCAGACACGTGACACTGTGGCCAGTGAGGGGGCCTGCTGGGACCTGAGCACTGAGCTGGGCCTTGTTCCCACTAATGCCTGTAGGTGTGTGCATGGGGAAGCCAGAACGGGTTGGATGAGTCACTGTGTCTGGGCACGTGGCTTGGCTCAGGGTGCAGCATGGACTGAGAGTCCCCAGATTTGTTTTCAGGGGGTGACTTACAACTCTCCTTCCAGTCCTTCTCTCTGATGTTCTTGCTGCAATGGCCAGGGCTGAGGGCTCCCGTACACACCTGGCTCTGGGCTTATGCACACAGACCCGGCTGAGAGCTTCCGCACACGGACACGTGGACACACACACACACACACACACACACACACACACACACACACACACACACACACACACACTTTCACACATACACATACAGTCACACATACTCACATATATATACACATACTCACACACTCAAACACACTCTCTGATTTACCCCACCTGCTTCTGGGGACCACCTGAGTTGTGATTTTTTTTTTTTGTTTTGTTTTTGGGTCACACCCGGCGATGCACAGGGGTTACTCCTGGCTCTTCACTCAGGAATTACTCCTGGTGGTGCTCAGGGGATGCTGGGATTAGAACCGGGGTCAGCCGCGTGCAAGGCCAACGCCCTCCCCACTGTGCTATCGCTCCAGCCCCGAGTTGTGATTTTGTCTCCCATATTCAAGTCCAACAAGCAAACAGGCAAATGATGATAAAGCAGCACTGTCCTCCTCCATCAGACCAGCAACCCATCACACCAAGTCGAGGGTTGGAGCTCAGCTGGCAGAGGCACAGCAGACTCATGGGTGACCACCCAGACCCAGGGCCAGGACCCCACTCTGCTCCGCATCTCCTCACTGAGCGCCCCGGCCCAGGCAGTCAGCGGCCTGCACAGGGTCAGGAGTGACGACAGACGGGCTGCGCCCCTCGCCCACTAGGCAGTGGTGGCCGGCTCACAGTGTGCGGGTTGACCCCCCACAGCCGGCGCCGCCGCCTCAGCTCCTCCCCAGAAGTGGGGTGAGGCCCCAGCCCTGGCCCGGCCCCACAAGGTCTCCAAACACAGGGAGGGGCATCCAGAAACCCCCGGACGAGCTCCAGCAGGGCTGCTGCCTCACCACTACTGCCTGCTCCCCCGGGTGCTCCCGGACGCACCGCCCCAGCCCCATCCCTGAACAGCCCAGCTGTGCCCGTCCCGTCACCCCCACATGCTACCTGGTGATGAGGGGGAGGAAGGGTGCCAGGCTGAGTGCCGAGTGGGCGCCGTCCATCGGGGAAGGGTAGAGCCTCTCCAGCACCAGGAGCAGCAGGAACATGCCGGGGCGCTGGGCCGGTGCTCCGGGGTCACTGCAAAGCACGACATGCACCGATGTCACGGCGCGCCCACTGCGGCCTGGCCTCTGCCCAGGACGCTCCCCTACACCCGCTGTGGCCGGCAGAGCCTGTGTGGGGGCTCCTGCTGTCTTCTGAGCCCGATGAACGCAGCAAGGCGCGAGAGCCCGTGCGGGCAAACATGGTGGCCTGTCAGTAGAACGGGATTAAGCTCGACGGACTCAAACAATACAGCAAAGCAGGGTTTACGCACATTCCAGGTACAAATCTACCCCCGAGGGCGGGCACTGGGGGTGGGGTAGAGGCTTCTGGAAACTCCTGTCTGGGGCAGAAGGATGGATGAGACCGGCAGCACCTTGCTCCTCGCTCCTCCTCACCTGTCCACGTGCTCAGCAACGGCCTCCAACTGCTGGAGGAGAAAGGGGTAGAGCTCCGGGAACCGGGAGAAGAACTCGCTTCCGGTCATCCTATGAGGAGAGAGATGTGGTCAGCTCCTCTGACCTGGAATGAAGCCTCCTGAGTTTTATTTAATTTCTATTGCTTTTCGTCTCATTTTTTTAAAAAGGACTGTAACTAAGGTACTCTGCTCACATGTTTCCAAGTTTGTTAAAGAACTTGGCCATCAACAGCATACTCAACCCTGATCCTGGACATGCTCTTAGCACACGGAATCCTACACCCACGCCGAGCTGCCACTGTGTGTTTTCACTCGCACCCGGGTCCTATTAGCATATGCTTGGGTTTATGTGACTAAAATCCTGCCAAGGAGAAATGCTGTTGGCAGACAGCCCGGCTCTCGGCCCTTGCGGGGCACGGTTGAGGCTCCTCAGACCTTCCCGAGGACTGGGGGATGCCTGTTTCTCAGGGTCTTGAGCCCCTCAGCTCAAGGTGGAATGAGGAGAGTGGCTGTCACGAGGGTGCCTCAGAGTGACGTCCTGGAGCCAGTCCCGCCGCCCTGTGACACCTTCTCCTCCTTGTCTCTGCCTCGACAGCTCCAGCCTGCATGAGTCCTTGAGGCAGTGTGACCAAGATGGGACGGAGGTGGCGGCCATGGTCACAGGCAGTAGAGCCAGGGGGGACAGGGAAGGACATGGAGCAGAAGGGCCTGCAAAGCACTGCTCAGAGACAACGCAGACCCTGTGCAGGCCTGAGGTGGCCCCGGGCAGGCCTCAGGAGGCCGTGGGCCTATGGGCGCCTCTGGCAGGACCAAGTCCCTGGCTGGCATCCATACAGAAGCCCCACGTGAAGGGGGGCAGCGGGGCCTCCCAGAGCAGCCAGGTGGGCTGGCCCAGCACTTCTTCCAGTGGGTCCCGTCAGGCATCCTGAACGGATGCAGTGCCCCGTGGTCCAACAGCTCACTCAGTTGCCAGAGGAGCCAGAAGCCGCCATGGCCCCTGGGAAACTGCTCCAGGGGCAGAGCTGCAAAGGGCTGAGTGCTCTGGCCTCTCCGGCCCCAAAGGAGCTGGCAGCACTGCCAGGCAGGGGGTGCCACCGTGCTGCGGCTGTCCCCTGGCGACATGTGGGCTGGGCTGGCCGTGGGGTGTGGGGCAGCAGGGGAGGGTCCCTGTCTGAGACTGTGGATCTGGGGCACCACACAGTCTCATCTTAGAAACTTCTAGCAACTTGCTCCCATGCCACCTGTCCATGGGGGGAAACTGGGGAGCAGAGAACGTGGCCAGGCATGTGCCAGGCGCCCAGGCTCACCCTCGGCCTGTCACACGTCTGCTCTGCCCTGCAGGGTTCTGCTGTTATGGACCCGGCACCCACCCAGACACCCACACTGCGTGTGAGTCCCGAGGCTCAGCACTGGGTCTACAGGAAGCGAGGAAACAGCTGCCACGTCCCCCTGGCGCTGTGTGGGACTAGTGCGCAGGGCAGAGCTTAGAGCACCCTCTACAGGGCCCCCTCGGGCCCATCACCTGCCCAGGCACACCCCACTGGCCACACGCCTGCAGGAACCCAGTCTGACAGGGCAGAGATGCCGGTGACGTCCTCAGTTTTTCAAAGCTCTATTCTCGGATCATGGCTGGGAACACCCCACTCTCCCTCCATGGCTCTGAGTACCTTTTTTATTTTTTGTCTTTTTGGGTCACACCTGACAATGCTCAGGACTTACTCCTGGCGGTGCTTGGGGGCCATATGGGATGCTGGGGATCAAATCACGTCAGCCACATGCAAGGCAAATGCCCTACGTGCTATGCTCTGGTCCCTCTGAGTAACTTGCCTTTAAGTTTCTCTGATCACAACATCTGCCTCTACTGAATTCCCATCTTTGTAAAGACTCATCCGCTCCAGCTGCTGAGGGTAGATCCTCAAAAGGAGCAGCTTCCTGGAGTGGCTCAGACTCCTCCCCGACTCCTCCTCCTTCTCCCTCCCTCTCCCTCTCCTTCTCCTCCCTTCTCCCTGACTTTCTTTATCTCCCTCACCTTCTCTCTACTCCTTCCTGACTCTTTCCCTATCTCTCTCTCCCGTCCTCCCTGACTCTCTCCCTTTCTCTCTCTCTCCAACCCACTCGCCTCCTCTCTCTCCGACTGATCCCTCTGTCCCCCGAGAATAGCAGAACCGTGGCTGCTCTAACGTGCCACCAGGACGGGAAGCTCGTCCAGCTCTCAGAACAAGCAGCCATGCAGCTCACCCGGGACGCTCGGTACAGGCCCCACGAGCCTGCCGCCTGAGCCATCCCCCCAGACTTGGTGTGCTTGAAGCCTTAAGGGTGGGGAGCTTGTCTCGCACACGGCTGACCTGGGTTCAGTGCCCAGAGCCCCACTCTGGCCTGTCACCAGGAGAGATCCCTCACGTGGACCCAGGAGGAAGTCCAGTGCACCATGGGGTATGGCCCACACCCCACATACAACCGCTATAAAAAATTAATTCTGCAAAGACACTTTCAACAAATCTGAAACACTTGAAGTGTCTAAACACTTTTCACAAAACCGTAAGGCTAAGACACACCCCCACCTCGACTGTGTGACCGCATCTCATGTGCCACAGTGCTCTGGGTGCAGCCAAAGGCAGCCGCGGCGGTGAGGCTCCTGTGGGAGGCACCAAGGCCAGAGTCCCAGGACCATCCTCCGTGTCCTCTCCTCGTGGGGAGCACTGCCCCTTTCTGGGGCTCCTGCAGGACTGAGATGACCCTGGAGCCTCCATGTGCTCCGGGCCCGTCCCTGAGCAGATGCCAGGACTCGATCCTCTGTGCCACAGCAGGTGCTCACCTTGAAACAAGCATAGAAGGGGCACGGGGCGGGGGGGGGCTTGCAAGCATGAGGCCCGAGGGTCCATCCCTGGCACCGCAGCAAACGCAGCAAAGAAATGGGTACAAGCACGTACAGCACAAGCACGGTCTGAGCTGGCAGGGCCAGAGCGAAAGTACAACGGCTAAGACACTTGCCTTGCACCTGACCTGACCTGACCTGGGTTCGATCCCCAGCACCACCTAGGATCCCCCAAACTGCCAGGGGTCAGCCCTGAGCATTGCTGGATGTGCTCCCCTCCAAAAATAAAACCCACAAAGATTTGAGTTTCTATGTCGTGGCTGCACTAGTCTGTACAAGAGCTCGGACACGCACAGACGTGCACACTACACGCATGCAGCTCAGGGAGGCGAGTCCCGCTCGGAGCTCAGGGCCTGTCTGAGGTGCTCGAACACACAGACGCACATACCACACACACTTGGTAGGGCAGGAACTTGAGAGGAGCAGTCCTGAGCTGAGAAGCCTGCCCTCCCCCATCTGTGGAGGAAGCAGCCGGCAGCGATTCCCCAAGGCTCTTCACCTCTGCCAAGGACTTACAAGGGGTTAAGTACAGCAAGTTGAAGGCCATACAGACAGTTTTCACATGTAAATTCTGGAATCTCATCTTTCAAACAATCGATTCCATTAAATTGGTGAGTCAGGTCAGTGGGGTTTGATTACACACCCGAATCTGTTGTTGGTAAAGTCTCTTGCAGAAAATGGCCCATAAGCACTTTTTATCTCGTTTCCCTCTTGTTCATACTCGCGGCCTCCATGCGGGACCACTGGGAGTGACCCCCAGAGTGCCCACCATCGATCCCCAGGACCAAGAGGGTTCCAGCTGGAGGAGGCATGGGAGCAGCTGAGCTGCAGTGAGGCCCTGGTGTGCAGGCGGGAACCACATGGTACCTCCACCATCAGACAGGAGAGCAGGGGTGTGGCACAGCCCTCAGAGATCAAGCACCGCCGAGTACCAGCAGAGCTTCTGGAAGACGCCAGCGAGGGTAGCAGGTACTGCTTGAGCCCAGGGCCTGCAGGAAAATGGGACCCCAGCTGGGCCGGCACTGCGCTGCTGCTTCCGTCTAGTTACAGTCAGAGGCCTCAGCTGCGCTGCTTACTGCTCTGGAATCTGAGCTTGTTGCTACAGTTCTTTGGAAAACAAACGCTGCCTTTACTCAAGGCAAGTTCCAACCCTGCACCATGATCTTTTCAACCCCTCACATCTTTACTCTTCTGAATTTCTAAATCATGATCTCCCACTGGGAGAGCCCGGCAAGCTGCCGAGAGGATACCGCCCGCACGGCAGAGCCTGGCAAGCTCCCCCTGGCGTATTCGATATGCCAAAAACTGTAACAAGTCTCACAACGGCGACGTTACTGGTGCCCGCTGGAGCAAATCGATGAGCAATGGGATGACAGTGCGGCACGTGGAGACTCGCTTCCACACCGTGACACTGTTTTATTTAAAAGTTCTCTCAGGAAAGAACCAGCCCATTTTGTGAGCAGTTTCATCCTGGAAGTTTGCGGGTTAAGCCCCCGTCACCCCCATAAAGCAGACATACCCTGCTGCTTCTCCACCCCAAGGGGTGCCTCTGCCCACACTTGCACCCCCTCTCCAAGGCTCAATTCTGAGCAACCAGGCCCGTCCAGAGAGAAGGGAGATGAGCTCGCATTTCCCGCCAGGTCTCTGGGGAAGGGCGGGCTGTCCTGTGGGTCTGTTCTGGCCGTCAGAGCCGGGCCGAGAGCCTGCCCAGGGAACACCACCGTGCTAATGCTCCTGAACTCAAACACGGCGGGCTGCCCACAGGATCTGTTCCCGTGCCCAGTGTGTGCTGCGGTCAGTGTGGTCCTCCACACACCTTAAAGCTACCATCTTCCGAGGTGGGCCGGGATGCGGCCGGCACCTGTCCAGTGGCACGCAGCCCTGCGCGAGGCGGCTCGGGAGCCGGCTGCAGAGCACAGGGGAGTGGGCAGGGCAGGCGCCCTCCGCTGCCTGCTTCTGCCAGAGCCATTCCCCGGGCAGAGAGCATCCAGAAAGCATCTCTGGGGCCCTGCCCAGGGATTCTCGGCCACCAGACTGGGATGCCACGCAAGGGTCTCAGTGCGGCTCAGGGCCCCAAGGGCCAAGGTCAAGCCTGGGGCGGTCCTGTGCAAGGCTGGTGGTCTCATCTCTTTGGCCTCACTTTCTACTTGTGTCCTTTTGCTGGGGGCCACACCCAGCACTACTCAGGGTTGCTGGGCAGGTCTAGGACCAAACCTGGGCCTCTGGCAATGCAACGCCTGCACACTGCCCACTGGGCAATCTCTTTGGCCCCCAAACATTTTTTTCTTCTTTTGGCTTTTTTGGGTCATATCCAGCGATGCTCAGGGTTACTCCTGGCTCTGCACTCAGAAATCACTCCTGGTTGTGCTCAGGGAATCAAATGGGATGCCGGGTCAGCTGAAATGTCCTACCCCCTCACAAGTACTTCCTTAAACTAGCTATCAGGAAAAGGAGCCCCCGAATGCTCTAACCCAGCCGGCTCCCTAACTCCATAACCCAGCAGCAGGCGCTCCACCTGAACAAGCAGCTCCCAGGGACCCTGGGGGGGCCAGGAGGAGCCTCTTGCAGGGCTGGAGCAGGCACTTGGCAGGCAGAGCCGAGCCCAGAGCCTCAGCTGCGAGGGAACTCAGGCAGCCAGGCGGGGACACAAGCGCGTCTCCACACACACCCCCACACCAGGTGTACACACACACATAACCCAGGTCTAGACACACACACACCCCAGGTCTACACAGGAGACCCGCCACCCACCTCACCCACTGCCCCATGCCAAGGCAGAGGAACGTTCTGGATGGGACACTGTAGGCTAACAGCCTCAGGTAGTTTAGGTTCACTGGGTTACTCCCATCACAGTGTTCCCATCCCTCTGTGTTTATTTGTAACTTCCTTCTCAGGGTTCTGCTGACTTGTAAATACTGCTTTTTCTCTTCTCCTTGAGTCCTTTGCATAGTTTATTCAGAGCCAAGTCCTTTTGTATGGACACAGGAAGACTGCAGCAAATGCTATGCTTTATAACCTGGGAGTCATTTGACTCTACATGATATCTTCCTCCTGGGCATCTGTTCTCTCAACCTAAGCCTCAGCTGCCCTTACTTCCTACCACCCCCAAAAGCAGGGTCCCGACAAGGGACGAGATGGACCCAGGGTAAGCGATGAGTTATGTGCTACTGTGGCATCGAGATGGGCCTGGCCAAAGTGCCTAATGCTTAACTATAAGTTAAGAGCTTGGTCATGGACAAATGTTGTCATGATCCAGGAAGTAATAACTAGATTCGGACCCTGCTAGGGTTAGGAATGATTAATCTGGCCTGAGCGCTGTAGTCTGAGTCTGCAAGATGTTGCCAGGAGAGCTGCCCTATAAGCCTCAATGCATTTCTTACTGTGTCCACACAAAAATAACTCGTATTAAGATGTGAATAAGTTCTTGGACTAGGGAAAGGAGAAAAACCTTAAGAGGTATTTTGCCTGTTGGCAGTCAGGAAGGGCTTTCTTATGTTGATTTTGCTACCTGACTGGGTGTAGCCTAGAGGGCAAGGTGAAGAGAGACAAGTAGGGGGAGAGACTGGGGAAGAAGGAGAATCCAGCAGCAGAATCCAGAGAAAGGAATCACGAGTGAGAAGAGATGGAGAGCTGGGGGAGAAGCGGAGAGAGTCAGGAGAGAATGGAATAAACGGCAACTGATCCATCAACCGGCTTGGCCCTTGTTTCCTCTTTTGTCTGCCCCATGGGCCCGGGACTGAACCCCCAGAACCCGGGGGGAGAGGGGGCTGACCAAACCACTGGGGCTCTCCCCCAGTCGCCCCCTGCCAGATAATTTTTTTCAGGACGCAGGTTCCCATGGTGAAAGGACGAGGACCCCGATGTCGCCACTGTCCAGTGGACACTGTACACCAAGTGCTGGGAACTCCTATTGGAGATGAACCTTCTCTCCGTGTGGTGATTCCCAAGTTTGGCCGCAGACTCTAGTTCTCACTAAATGTCTCTGTGTGTCCCGGAAACTATACTAATCCTGGGCACAAAATCTCTGGTCTGGGCCCTTTCTAGCTCGCCGGTCTCCTTGAGGGCTGCAGGGAACTGTGCCACAGATCCCTCCTACCAGTACGTGCTCAAAGGAGTCCCAGTGAGGGGACGTGTCCACAGCAGACCCTGGGAGGGATGGGGCATATCCACAGCAGACCCTGCGAGGGATGGGGCATATCCACAGCAGACCCTGGGAGGGGACGGGACTTGTTCACAGGAGACCTGGGGAGGGGAGGGGACAGGACGTGTCCACAGCAGGCCCTGGGACGTGTCCACAGGAGACTAGCAGAACAGCTCCTCAGGGCTGATTCCAAACTGCAGACACGAGAACATTTCACAAACAGGCTACAGTGGCCACTCCATGGAAATAAAGACATCTCTTAGAAATTCATGCCCAAACCCATTTCTGGTTTTCCTGAATCTCTACAGTGGCCCTCTGAAGACCTTTAGCACCTCTTTGCGGCCCACCAGAACGCTTCCTTCTAGCCCTGCCCCTGCCCTTAGCCTGGCATCAGAAAATACACTTCAGGGGGCTGGAGTGACAGCACAGTGGGGAGGGTATTTGCCTTGCACGCGGCCGACCTGGGTTCGATTCCCAGCATCTCATATGGTCCCCCGAGCATTGCCAGTAGTAATTCCTGAGTGCATGAGCCAGGAGTAACCCCTGTGCATCGCCGGGTGTGACCCAAAAAGCAAAAAAAAAGGAGAAAATACACTTCAGCCAACACCCAGAGACTGGACTAACGACCCGCTGTGCCGCTCGAGAGGGATGGGCCAGCTTCTCTCTACCCCAGAGAGACCCTGCGACCCCCGCAGCAACCGGGCCAGACACTGGCCAGACACCAGCTACACCTGCCTCATGCTGTCTGACACCCAGAGCCTGGCCTCATCCAGAGCCCCCCCGGCCCGACCCCCACAGCCCGGGCTGGCCCAGAGCTCCCCAGGCCCGACCCCCGCAGCCCGGGCTGGCCCAGACTCCTGAGGGCCATCAGCCATGGGGCCTGGGAACAGAAGTTTGGGGAGAAGACGTGGGGCGGTGCGGGATGTGGGGTGCAGGGGCCCTGGGGTGGGAGAAGCGAACCCCTGGCAGGGCCCTACTGAATATCGAACCAGGACCAGGTCATCATAGCGATGGCTGCAGGTGGGGCTGAGGGCAGCGGAATCCCAGATGGCTTTTGGCCAGGGAAAGGTTCTGTGAAAAGCGAAGCCAGCATTAGATGCAACTCACCTGTTCTTCTTGGACAGTTCATCCTTCCCCCTCTTAACTCCAAATACTCTCGTGATCAGGGTACTGAAGAGAAGAGTGGATGAGTTCCGCACCTGGGGGACAGACGCAGCCGGGCTCCAGACAGCGGCACTGCCCCTCCACTGTCCCCCCAACCCGGGGGAGCAGACACGCCCAGGTTCCAGATAGCAGCACCCCCCTGCCCCCACACACCCAGGGGAGCAGATGCAGCCAGCTTCGGGCAGCGGCACACTACCCCGCAGCGAGATGCCTCCTCCCCTCTCCTCCCTCAGAGCATCAGTCCGTGCTGGGCTTCCTCAGACCTTAGGAGCCTGTCAGAATGCAGGGCCTACCCAGACAGGCTCTGGCCTGCCGGTATTGGAGCAGTTCTCAGCCTCAGCTCAGCCCGGCAGCCGCTGGCCAGCACACACACGGAGGTTTGCAGTGGACAGAGAACAGGGCTGAGGGTGGACACAGACCCAGCCTGTTCCCTCCCTCATCACACGCATCAGGCCCGGCTCCCTCCCTCACCATGCGGTTCCCCAGCATCTGAGGTACTGAAGGGGTGTTGTGTGCTTGCTTGAAGCAGGGGGTTTCTGGGAAAGGGGACGCCACACTGAGCAGAGGCGAGCACAGTCACAGCGCAAGCCAGCCAGCATGAAGAGAAAGGGAAGGGAAGGGGGAGAGAACCGTAACCCTGGGGAACCGTGGGCCTCACACCCCAGGCACAGACTCAGACAAAGGTGAAATGATCCCCTGAGGAGGACGGTGGATAGCTTAGCTCCCAGGAAAGGGACAGAGCAGCAGAGGCCAGGGGGAGAAGGGAGACTGTGCTCAGCGGTGCCTCAGTGTCCCACAGACCACAGCCCTAGAGTCAGACATCATAGACACGGTGGCCGCCCCTGACGAAGGCCGGAGTTCGCTCCCCTAGCCGCCGGGGTTGCCCGGAAGCAGAATCACGCTGGTGAGAGTACGGCAGCGGTACTTACTGCCCAGACAGGGGAGCTGAAGCCCAGCACCGCAGCCTGCAGGCCCTCGGCGACGTAGGGGATGACGTTCTCTCCCAGACGGGTATCTCTGAACAAGGCGCGGAGGATATTCAGAGCGTGAACCTGGAACAGAGAGTGCCACACCCGGGGTGCAATGGAATAGTCTCAAATTTTTAAGTCAGGAAGACTTGAACAACTCAGTATCATTCTGACCCAGCACAGTGGGGATGGAGCTCACGGGGCAGAGGCCCTGGGACAGCCCCAGCACCACTGTCCACCCCGGCCCTAATGCCTGCGTTCCCCACAACAACTAAAGCCCCCCCAAAACTTCATCTAGGGATCAAAGATGATTATCTCCCGATGGATGGCTCTGGCCAGGAGTGCAGGGGGGCAGAGCCAGCGCTCACTTCCCCGAAGAGAGGTGCAGCAGGCTCAGCCAACAGGGCCAACATCAGCCGGACCCACATCCCAGTGGCATGCTTCAGAGAGAGAGAACAAAGCCCCAAACCTTGTGTGGTACCGCAGAGCCCTCAGCCAGCCGAGACTAAGAGGAAGAACAGGGGTGCACCGCACAGGCGGCAACAACTCGGAGTGAAGCGGGGCTGAACACAGGCATGTGGGCCGGCGGGCTGTAACTGTCTATGCTGCCTGTCCCCCCACATCAATGGCAGAGGGCCCAAGCACAGAACAGCTCTCGGGAAAGGCAACGGCTAATCAGAGAGATCAGCAGCAGCACCGGGGGCCCTGTCCACCCCCACACGGAACTTGGCTCATGAGCCCAAGGCCAGGAGATGGTGCTTGGGGCAGGCCACAGTCTTGGTGTGCAGGAGTCCAGCGTGGTCCCGGGGGAATGCCAGATGGGGCACCCCACCGCGACATCCCTCCAGATGAAGCCTCAATAAAGTCAGAAACAAAAGGGCCCGTGAGGACAGGAGAAGTGACATTGCTCACTGCTGGCAGCTGCAAACTGGTGCCACCGCCACGGCAAACGGGCTGGGGCATCCTCAAGAATGAAAAGGAGACTTGGCCCCAGAATGCCACTTCTGGGCGTTTACCTGAAGAATGTGACGACACTGATCTGGAAAGACACCAGATCTCAGACAACTGTCTCACCAGCTTCTATGCCAAATATTTTTGCAGAAAAATGGGGTGTAGGAGCCCAGCCAGCAGCGATCTCTGAGCAGAGAGCCAGGACTAAGCCCTGAGCACTACCAGGTGTGGCTTCCAAACAGATTTAAAAATGGGGCGTGACCAATCGGTGTTACTGGGAAACGTGGGTGCAGCAGCTCTGCGGTGGGGATGGTCACTGCACACCTCTGTCCTCTCAGCCTCTGCCCAGCAGCTCTGCAGCTACGGAGATGCAGAAGCAGGAAGGGCTCACTCAGGCATGGCAGAGACAAGTGGGGCAGGGAGCAGACAGGACCCCGGCACTGGGACCAGTCTATGCGCACAGGGTGGAAGGGCCGGCACAGCAAACTGCTGGGGCTGGTACCGAGGAGAGGTCTGCCATGGTACAGTTTGGCGGCAGCAGGACCCCAACCAGAATGAGCGGTGGAGAGTAAGAGCCATGCACAGGGAAGGGGGGTGCCCAATGCCGAGTGGGGGTGAGGCTGGAGAGAGACAGCACAAGGTCCACCCCGGCAGCACATGCGGGCCCACCAGGAGGGATCCCTGAGCACTGAGCCGGCAGGGTGTGGCCCAGACACCAAAGTCAACTGAACAAAATTGTCAAGAGGCAGGCCAGGGAGAGCTCAGTGCCCAAGCACCTGCCTTGCAGGAACGAGGCCCCGCGTGCAACAACTCCAGCATCCGACATGCCCAGGGCCACGGCAGGCGCTTGCTGTGCTGAGTGAGCTGCCCACACGAGCCTGCTGGCAGCAGTCCTTCCCCTGGAACCCAACTTTAACCAAGACGACAACCACCTGGTGCTCAATCGTGGGACTGACGCAGACGTACAGACCCGAGGCCGTACAGTCTGAGAAGACCCCAGGCCGTTCTGACACTCGGGCTCAGGAATAGTACTCTAGAGTGCTGGCCTTTGCTGGTGCTTCCACCCAGAAAGTCTGTTTAGGACAACACGTGTCCACCAAAGCAACGGTTATTAGGTGGAAAGATCCACAACCCAAGCCACATAAGCAAGTTCCGAGTGTCTGCCACCCGCTCCAGCTCTCTCCAGCAAGGCTTTCGACTTGTCTTTCCTGTTTGTGTTCGAGGGCCACGTGGTGCCAGGCATGGGAGCCGGGTTCCCCCATGCAAAGCCTGTGTTCCACCCAGCCAGCTCGCCAGTGCCCAGTGCTCTGTGGCCTCGCTCCCGGGCTCTTACCTTGGGAACAGTGCTCTGCACGTCGCCTCCAGGGCCAGCCAGGGACAGTAACTCTCTCATTGTTATTCTCAACAACTTCAGTGTGCCCTTCTTAGGCTCCGATGCCAAGAGTGCCTGTAGAGAAATGAGGTCAGACGGACAGGTCCCTGTTTGGACTCACCTACGTGCTGTGTGTTTAGGGCCCTCGTTAGGTGGCCAAATCAATGAGCACGTCAGTTAAATGGCAAACTTATCCAACAGGAAGATTCTCTCATCTTCAAGGAAAAACCCTTGCCTGGGCAAATACCTGCTGAGGGTTTTGAAACTCCCTGGAGGCTGATCTCTGAAGAGCAGTCTCCCTGCAGTTTACAGGGCTGTGAAATAATAACTGTGGCACTAAGAAGAAATGAGAGAATGTGCACTTCCTGTGGGGGGAGCATATATATGCTTTCTGTGGGGGGAGCATATACAGTTCCTATGGGAAGAGCGTGTGCACTTCCTGTGGGGCAGCATCTACATCCAGAGGGGGGAGCATGTGCACTTCCTGCGGGGGAAACGAGTACACTTCCTGCGGAGGGTGTGCACTTTCTGTGGGGGGCATGTGCACTTCCTACGGGGAACGTGTACACTTCCTGCGGAGGGTGTGCACTTTCTGTGGGGGGCATGTGCACTTCCTACGGGGGACGTGTACACTTCCTGCGGAGGGTACGCACTTCCTGCAGGGGGAAGGTGTACATTTCCTGCGGAGGGTGTGCACTTTCTGTGGGGGGCATGTGCACTTCCTACGGGGAACGTGTACACTTCCTGTGGAGGATGTGCACTTCTTGTGGGGGGTGTGCACTTTCAGTGTGGGCATGTGCACTTCCCACTGGGGTTCCATGTGCCCATCCTTGCGGCAGTCTGGGGGCGATGACTGTTCCACAGTGGGTCTGCTACCAACTCCTCAGGTGGTACCTCATCGACTGTGCACACTCTGAGGTGGGCCTTCCTGAGCGTCTGTTCCAGGAGCGCTGCCTGCCACGCCTCAAAGCTATAGGCCTCCGTGTGGGCAGGCCTCCCACAGCACATGCCCTTGTTTCTGGGGCAAGCACACGCCACCGCAGACACTACCTGGATGTAGAATGGGATGCCGGCACTGCGCCGGGTAGCACAGAGTTTAGACGAGGGGTCACTGCTTTTGATTTCCTCCAAAACACTCTGTAGCCACTGTTCTGGGAGCTTCTGAAGACTCACACTGGCGCATCTGAAAGGAATGCAGGAGGCAAACACAGGGTCACCGACGCTGATGCAGCCTGGGCACCGGGAGGGAGAGAAGTGGGAAGGGCTCTCCTTGGCAGGAGGGTCAAAGGGTTTGAAGCTCTTAGAACAGTCTCTTTTCCCAAAGCCATTGTCTTATGTGCAAAAAGTTTATCCTGAAGCTTAATCAAGCCCTCTCAGATAAGCAAGCTGCTCTAAACTACATCATGCCTTAATGCAATGCAGTTCAATATTTATAGACTTTCTCTCTGAGCTGGGTGCTGAACTTCGGACAGGCACACCAAGAAGCACACACCCAGAAGGCCCAGATGTGCAAGGCTCCTGACCCTTCATACCCCCAACAGGCTTGGTACAGCCCTGCCCTATATCTGGTTGTTTGGTGGCCACACCCAACAGTGCTCAGGGATTACTCCTGGCTCTGCACTAAAGAATCGCTCCTGGAGGTGCTCAGGGGACCATACGGGATGCCGAGGTCAAACCCAAGGCAAGTGTCCCACCCCTGTTCTATGTCTCTGGCCCATCTGCCCTGACCCTTGGCCTCTGAAATCTGCCTGGAGCTTCAGCATGAGACACGTGCCCATGGAGGGGAATGAGATACTCTTCTTCCTCTCCTGGGCCACCGCTGTAGTACCAGAGGCAGCTCCGCCAGCTCTCATCTGAGCAGCCAGTACTATGCTGTGCACCTCACAGCAACTGCTGTTCCGTGGCTGACATGCCAACCGCAGCTGGAAACGCCACCATCAGTGGCAATCTTATGTTTCACATCTGCAGGGAACACTGCAACTCAAAACAGCCTGTTTCCCTTGGTCCACACAGTACACGCCAGAGACGTCTGTGAGCTGGGGAGGTTACAGCGGGCAGCAACCCTGTCCTGACGCTTGACGTGGAAAGTGGTGAGGAGTCAGGTTTGCACCATTGCAACACCAACAGCAGAAATGGACAGAACAGACAGAAAGCATGACAAGGCACTGACAGACCAGCTGCTCTGCTCCTACTGGGCCCCTGGGATCCGGGGTGGATCAGCCAAGTATTGGAAAGGTGGAGCCATCGTACAGCAGGGAGGGCACTTGCCTGGCATGTGGCCAACCCGGGTTTGATCCCTGGCATCTCATAGGGTCGCAGGAGTGATTCCTGAGCACGGAACCAGGAGTAACCTCTGAGATCGCTAGGTGCAACCCCAAAACATAAATAAATAAATAAATAAATAAATAAATAAAAAGAGGGCCAGAGCAGTAGTACAGTGGGGAGGGTGTTTGCCTTGCATGCGGCCTACCCAGGTTTGACTCCGGCATCCTATATGGTCCCCCAATCACCACCAGGAATGATTCCTGACACCAGAGTCAGGAGCAACCCCTGAGCATAGCCAGGTGTGACCCAAAAAGCAAAAAAAAAAAAAAAAAAAAAAAAAAAAAAAAAAAAAAAAAAGGTGCCTCTCTCCACCCTACTGTAAACAAGGTGTCCCTAATTGTCCCTAATTAGACCCCTATCGGTTGAGTGGCCCGATACTGCTCACTCAAACAAAACACGACAGTCACCTTCACCATGACCTCCACCACAGCTGGCCTAAAGCTGGCTCATTAATTAGCAGCAGACCACGCTGATGGTAGCCCTGACCGGCGCAGCTGACCCTCTCCCTCACCACACAGACCCCACCTCTCCAACAAGTGTTCCTGCTGTCTGTGCTGTCCCACGGGATATGGGCATGTCACCAATCTGGCTACCAGGGGAGTCATCATCTCACTCCTGGTGGGCAGGGGCTCAGAGAACAGAAACCACCCAACAACACTGGGAACTCACAGCCACTCCACGGACCACTCAGTGCCACGCAAGCCCGTCACATTTACTCTCCATCTGAGCACAGAGTCGTCTCAGAAAGCAGTGTTAGGTTCTCCAGGCCGAGCCGTCTTAGGCACACAGCCAGGGCTCAAACTGAACTAAGTAACTTTTTTTTTTTTTTTTGCTTTTTGGGTCACACCTGGTGATGCTCAGGGGTTACTCCTGGCTCTGCACTCAGGAATTACCCATGGGATGCTGGGAATCGAACCTGGGTCGGCCGCGTGCAAGGCAAATGCCCTACCTGCTGTGCTATCACTCCAGCCCCATGAACTAAATAACTTAAAAGGGGCAAAGTGTGAGAAAAATATCTTCCTACGTCAGCACTGGAAAGAAAGAGACAAAAAGATAACAAAGTACTTCCCAGGTCAGCACTTCAAAGTCAGATATTCTTTAGATGTACTATTTAAAGACGTGTTACCCAGAACTACCAAAGCACTTCAGAAATGTTTTTTACCAGGACTGTGAAACAAAAAAAAAAGGTTTCAAAATATCCAAGGATATTTTCAAAATATCCACTGTAGCACTGTACTCCCGTTGTTCATCGATTTGCTTGAGCGGGCACCAGTAACGCCTCCAATGTGAGACCTGTTACTGTTTCTGGCATATTGAGTACGCCACAGGTAGCTTGCCAGGGATACTCTCGGTAGCTTGTGCGGCTCTCTGAGAGGGAAGGAGGAATCGAACTCAGGTCGGCTGTGTGTAAGGCAAATACCCTACAAGGAGTAGAAGTCTTAACCAAATTAAATGTTTGCTAAGGTCCAGGCTAGCAGGATCTGATGCATTTCATAGTCTCAAGGCACTGCGATGTTTTCCTGGAAAAAACTGCCCTTGCACAGACCCCAGCCCATCAGCACTCCCACGGTGTGTCACCTCCAGGACACCCCACCTGTGAACAAGCCGGTCCTCGGCACTGGGACCCAAAGATGCCACATGTGAAGTACAGAAACCACCCAGTCAGTCCCACAGGAATGGGGAAATAGCTCAGACTTTCTAGTCTACTGACCAGTCTATTTTTAATTTTTCAGTAAAAGTTCTTCAGAAAAGTATAAAATCCTGAAGTGCTTCTCTGTAATACACACAAGGATTCAAAAAATTAGACAGCTTATTTTTATTCCAAATGCCAAGTGTTTTCTCAAACAAAATAGCTATTTCATTCAATGAAAAGAAATGGTGGGGCTGGAGGGATAGCACAGTGGGTAGGGCATTTGCCTGACACGTGGCCGACCCGAGTTCGATTCCCAGCATCCCATATGGTCCCCCGAACACCGCCAGGAATAATTCCTGAGTGCAGAGCCAGGAGTAACCCCTGTGCATCGCTGGGTATGACCGAAAAGGCCAAAAAAAAAAAAAGAAAGAAAGAAAGAAAAAAGAAACGGTTAAAGCTCAAAGTTATTAGCAAAATCTTTCAAATTAATCTCAAAACATCTTTAGTGAGAAATCCACTCATGGGCCTTGCTACAGTGCATGGCTGCAAGGTCACAGACAGAGAAAGCAAATGAGTCCTATGATGTTTCCGGGTGGAAACCGCTTGTTCCTTTCAGCCTGAATGACAGCTACACTCTGCAGTGCATCTGTTCCTGCTTTACCTGCTCAGTGTTTCTGTGAGTCTGACGAAGCCCGTGTAAGCCAGTTCAAAGGCCCCTCGGTGCCTGGACTGCAGGAGACGCTGCTTAAAGTAAGCACCGATTTCCTTGACCTGGGAAACAAAGGGAGAGCAATAGCTCAAGGGAGGCTCCCAAGGTGAATGAAGGCTCCTGCACTTGAACCCGGGACCATGCATCCTTCTACGCAGCATTTCACAAGGCACAGGACAGACCCGAGTCACTTTCTAATATTATAAAAATATTTAGGGGCCAAGATAGTATAATGGGGAGGGTGTTTGCCCTGTGCAGGATCCAATCGCTGGCAGCCAGTAAGGCACCAAACATGCCACGAGTGATCCCTGAACAGAGAGAGGAGTAAGTCCTGAGCACTGCCAGGTGTGCCCACCCTAGAAAAAAAAAATCCAAAACAAAAACAAAAGGCAAACTCACAATACCGGGGGCTGGAGTGATAGCATAGCAGGTAGGGCGTTTGCCTTGCACGCGGCCGACCCGGGTTCAAATCCCAGCATCCCATGAGTAATTCCTGAGCACCGCCAGGAGTAATTCCTGAGTGCACAGCCAGGAGTAACCCCTGTGCATCGCCAGGTGTGACCCAAAAACCAAAAAAAAAAAAAAAAAAAAAAAAACCAACTCACAATACCTTTAAAAGTACATGCAAATATTAACTCTACACTCTAATGCACAAGGAAGACGCAAAAGACAATTCATCTGAGGTCACATGGCAATGAACCAACTTGAACCCAAAGCTGAACTCCACAGGGACCAGCTCAGCAGCAAAGTCTGACCACCTGCACTGAGTGTCACCAGCACGGCCCTGACCACCTGGACGGGCCGTGACCCCCTGGACAGGATCTGACACTTGGACAGACTCTGACCACTTGGACGGGCCCCACCTGGGTGCTGGGCCCTGGGGAGCAGGCCTGGACGGGTCCCTCTGTGGAGGGCAGCAGAAGTCTGGGAGAGAAGAGGCACAGCAGCTAGAAAATAGCCGTCCCGTGGCCTTGGCAGGGGCTGGGCTACAGGCAGAAAGCACCCGGTCAGTGGGGTCTCTGCAGGGCTGGCAGGCACGATAGGTCCTGAGGATGCAAGCCAGAGCCTCTAGAGTCGGCCTCAGGGGACAGGGATGAACAACATCAGACATCGGAAACCTAATCTTTCCTGGTAAGAATAAAAGGGGGGGCAGGGGGAGGCGTGTGGAGCCACAGCACCATGGAGAAAGCGCTTCCTCGTACATGGCCAAACTGGATTTGATCCCCGGCACCACATATGGTCCCACTAGCCCCTCCAGGAGTGATTGCTGAGCACAGAAGCAGGAGTCAGCCCTGAGCACAGCTGGGTGTGCTCTTTCAGGAGTCACCCAGAAAGACAAACAAAAAGAATTAACAGCAGGGCTCTGGGGAGACAGTCCAGCAGGGAGGGCGGCTTCTGGTCACAGCCTGCCAGGTCTCCAGAAATGAGCACCAGAGCAGGGACCGGGCCCGCCCAGCTTGCAGCACCCACCAGCAGGACTGTGCGAGCTTTGTGGGTAAGTGTGCGGCCGCTTCCTTGGACAAACCAAGGAGAAAGCCTGGAGGGGAAAAGGCAGAGCTGGGGCCCATGGCAGCGGGTGGACAGCACCTGCAGGAAGTCCTCAGACCAACCCTGACAGTCCCGAGAAGTGCCCAGCCCAATGCCTGGGCCTGGAGGAGCCTGCCTTGGGGCGCCGCCTGGACGGGGCCCCGCGGACACCACCTTCTGACGCTGGAGGCTGTGGTACTGCGTCAAAGCAAATCAATTTCTACAGGAAGCTCCCGGGCGCTCCTCAAAGCTACCATCAAAGCAGACTAGGTTCAGCGGAACGCTCGTAAGCACCATCCAACACATGTGCCCCAAACACAGATGTTCAAACTTGTCCTTGAAAGGAAGTCCAGTCCAGGGCCCGGGGACGCTGCTGCCCACGCCCCACACCACGGTCTGAGGAGCGGGACACCCCCAGATCTGAGCCCCAGCCCCAGTCACACCACAGCCCTGCGCTCCCCTGCCCTCCCCAGCAAACAGGCGCCTACCTGCTCCTCTGCCAGCAGCCCAGCGGGAGCCTCTGGCCGGGGTGGTGCTGTCAGGAGCTGGCACAGGGTGCCCAGCAGCAGGGCCACTTCCTTCATGCTCCTCCAGCAGCAGACCAGCACCATCTGCGCCGTGACGTCACACGCACGCCCGTCCTCACCTGCAGAGAAAAGGGCTTCAGGCGGGCTCTGCCTCACGGTGGCCCGCGCGTGCCAGGAGCAGCCGGAGACACAGTGTCCCTCACTCAGGGTGTGGAGACACGACACAGCACGCGCAGGCCTCTCGACCCAAACTCAGGAAAACACACGTTTCTTTCATAATCCATTGGATTCCAGTCAAACTGCACTGACTGTCTTCACTCTCTAATTTTTGTTCTTTCATTCTTTAGGCCACGCCTGGTGGTGCTCAGGGCTTACCCTGGCTCTGCAATCAGGAATTACTCCTGCTGGACTCAGGGGACCTGATGGGTGCTGGGGATCAAGCCCAAGTGCCTTACCCACTGTGCTAGCTCTCCAGCCCCACTGGCCTTAGGAATATTTTAGCGCTGACATTTTTACCTCAAGTGCAAGATAAAATACTGAGTATAAGAAAGAAAATAGTTATAACATGATCCCATGTTTGTTTCAGGCAGTCCACTAGACCTTAGGCAAATGCACCAACTCACAAACACATGAAACGGGTCTAACAAGAAGGTCAGGGAGCTGGAGGAGCTGCCGTAGGCCTTTAATTTGTTATAAATTCCTATTTACATCTCTACTGGCCGAAAGTAGCAAGATAAGCATGCATTTACTTTGTAATTTTTAGAGCAGGCAATTTTATGACACAACATCCCCACCTAGTGGCCGATGTCATCAACTGCTTCTACCGACTGAGCAGCCCAGAAGAGGCAGGAGGAAGCTCACTCACTGCCCACTGAAGGCAGCTCAGGCACCGGGGATGGGGGCGGGGACTAGGACAAGGGGCGGGGACTAGGACCAAGGGGCAGGGATAAGGTACCAGGGGTGGAGACTAGGAATCAGGGGTGGGGACTAGACCTCTGGGGTAGAGGTTACGCCCCTGCCGGCTGGCCCTGGCATTCCACTCTGCTGAGCCTTACAGACTAGCTCCCCAACCACTGGGCTCTTTTCTAGAACGTGCTGTGCTGCACAGAAAGCGCGTCTGGTATCTGAGCAAGAGCCCAGCAGGCTGTTTCCCATAGGCTACCTCTGACTGCTGCAGGAACATCGGCGCCGGGCAGGCTGGCGCCCAAGGCGCCCAGATCCAGGGTGCTGGGGCCCTGCAGGACCCTGGCTTCACTGAAGTACGTGTTGGTGTCCCGTGGCTGAATCTCCTCCAGAATCACCTGCAAGCGGCCCGCAGACTCTGCAGAGACAAATGTGTGTGCACAGGTCTGGCCCTCGAGGCCCTGGGACACTGGATCTCACAGGTGGCGGGACCTGCATGAGGAGGACTGAAGGCCGCCCACAGGTCACAGGTGGCCTCGTCACTCCCTGGGGGCAGCCCAGAATCTGGGACAAGGGACATGCACATAGGGATCAAAAAGCTTAAGTTCTGTTTGAAGAGGTCGTTTCCCCACCTGCAATGTCAGTCCAGTCGCCAAGGCTTACAGCACTAAGTTAAAAGGATATTAAATAAAATCAGCAGCATGGGACCAGAGAGACCATAAGAGCTAAGGCACTGATCCGGGGTCAATCCGGGCACCACCTGGTCTCCTGAGCAGGGCCAGGAGTAGCCCTGAGCACCGCCTCCTCCCCCAATCTCTTGGCCCATTCCACTGTGACCTCCCCCGCTGGGGCAGGCCCTGGCCCCAGGATGCGCTGGCTGGCCTGTGGGCACTCCGTGTGCAGGAGGCTGGAGGGCCGAGTAAAGCTGTGCAGAAGCCGAACCACGGTTCTAGGGCTGCCAATTCTTCCAAGGAACTGGGAATGCGAGAGAGAAACTCCAGGGCAAGATGCAGGCCTGCAGCCTCATGCTGGGGACCGAACCCAGTCACACGCAGGAGGCGTCTGCACCCCGTGTTATCCTTCCAGGCCCCCTTTGTTCGAAAACTGGTAACAGAATTTTAGCATGCTCCATGGACCCACCCCAATAGCTGACAAACACTACAGACCCAGAAATGCAGGAACTTCCTCATCCCAACAGTAGCCCCACGGCCGGGCGGCCCTCAGTCCCACACACAGCTCTAAAGACTAGAGTAGCCAAGTCTGGGTTCTGAACCCCAATCGTCTACACCCGAGCAGCAGCGAGTGTCCCAGTGCCGTCCGTACGCGCGAGGGAGCGTGCTTCCCTGCTCCCGTGGGCAGCCCGGGCCTCGAGGACTGACACTGTCAGCGCACATGTTCGCACAGTGTGATCTAAACACGCAGGGTCCTCGGTCACCGCGGTGTCCAGGCAGGGAGGCCTGTGCCCTCCTTTCAGGCACGTCCATGTGGCCCATCCCAGCAGGAGTGTGTGCGGGAGGAAACCATGAGCCGTGAGAGCACAGGGTGCCCACAGCAGCCTCCTGCCCCTGGGCGCTGGGAATCCCTGAGCGTGAGTGGGTGGTGCCCAGACCCCAGCCAGCAGCTTCCTGGACCAACACCCTGCCCTGCCCCACGAAGACACGCGTAAACAGGCTTTCCTCGCTCACATCTGACTATCTACCTTGGTCTTTTCCTTTTCTTCTTTCTTTTCTTTCTTTTAATTTTTGTGGTTTTTGGGCCACACCCAGTGATGCTCAGGGCTGACTCCTGGCTCTGAGCTCAGGAACCACTCCTGGCAGTGCTCAGGGGACCTTGTGGGGTACTGGGAATCGAACCCGGGTCAGCCATGTGCAAGGCCAGCAAGCACCCTGCCTGCTGTACTGTCACTCCGGCCCTGTAATTGGTCATTTTTTACATCAGAAACATTGTCCCAGGGATGAGAGGGAGGGAGAAGGTGCCGGCCTTGCTGGCGGTCCTGGTTCGACCCCTGGCACCAGACTGTCCCCGAGCGAGCCCTGGAGGCCCCTGAGCACTGCCACATTATCCCAGAACCAGTGGGTACAGCAGCATCAAGCCTTTGAGCCTGGCATTGACACCAGCCAGCCCAGCTGGCCCGGAACTGCTGGGAGGGCCCTGGTTCTCCTGAGCACTGCCTCCACCCCAGAAACAAAACACTTCTCAAAAGGCAGCAGGAGGAATGATGTTCCCCAATTTACATCTCCCGGGACGGGGTGGTGGGGAGAAGAGTCGAGGGAGCAGCTCCCAGGGTTGCTGACCTGGGTCCGTGTCCATGGGGATGAGGCCTTCCGGGGAGGAGCTCTGCACGATGGGGGCCACCACAGCGGACAGCCTGTAGGAAGCGGCCAGAAGCCTGCCCACCATACACCTCCACTCGTTCACCAGCTGCAGCTCACTGCAAGGAGCAGGGGGAGGTGAGGAGTCAAATTAGAATGAAAACCAAAGTCCTGCTGTGGATGGCAACGCAGAAAGGAGCTCCGAGTAGACGCTCATCTCCCGTGCCATCTGACCCTGAGGTCGGTGGTCTTCAGGGCAGGGTCACAGCGGACAGTACTCACTGCAGAGGCAGTGTCCTCAGGACCCCGGAGATGCAGTGCACACGCCCATACAGCGGCCTCGAGGCTGCCGCCTGCAGCAGAGACTGCTCAGCCAGTGCCAGGTCCTCCTCCAGGAGCCCCAGCAAGCACCTGAGCACTGGGAAACACAAACGGCACAGGGGTCCAGCGAGGCGCCCCCATCCCTGGGCGCAGCGCTCCCACCCCCCAACACACCCGGATCCCCAGGCGCAGTGCTCCCACACCCCCCCATCCCCAGGCGCAGTGCTCCCACACCCCCCCATCCCCAGGCGCAGTGCTCCCACACCCCCCCATCCCCAGGCGCAGTGCTCCCACACCCCCCCATCCCCAGGCACAGTGCTCCCACACACCCCCATCCCCAGGCGAAGCGCTCCCACACCGCCCCCAGGCACAGTGCTCCCACACTCCCCGATCCCCCGATCCGCAGGCAGCTGCCGTCCCACACACCCTGATCCGGGTGGCAGCCCCCCAGGCACTCCCATCGACAACTCTTCCCCAGAGGTCTGGGCTACTCTGGAGCTGGGGGTGGTCCCAGAGCTCAGGGAGCCACTCAGCCAACCAGCCCAGGTGCCCAGGCCCCGGGGACGGAGCCTTCTGTGCCTCGCTCTCAGCATGGGAGAGCCCAGGGGATGGCCCAGTGGGGCCACAGGGAAGGGGCTCTGGCCGCTCTGGGAGATACACACCCTGCAGGGAGCTCCTTTCGGCCCGGGCAGTGGCTGTGCCGGGCAGGGCCCCCTCGCAGGCAGCCAGAGAGGGTGGCAGCAGGTCTCGGCCGATGAGGAAGCGGAGCAGGTAGGACGCAGTGACGCAGTCGTAGGGTTTGGTGCTAGTGCTGAGCCCCAAGGCCGCCTGGAACAGGGCGGGCAGCTGCTCGGAGCCCTGGGGGAGCAGACGCAGAGCTGGGTGGGCCCATTCACACCAGAGTCCCCGTGCGGTGGCGCCAAGCTCCCACGAGCCACACAGGGCTCCGCCAGCTTCCAGGCGTGGCCCCGATTCTGGCATCCCTGCTCTCCCGCGACAGCGGTCACAGCCCGCAGTAGGGCTCCACACAGGAGCACAAGGACCCGGGCCCTGGCTCCCGCCTGCACACACTGCCCTCAGGAGGACAGAGCAAGAGCAGCCCCACAGGCTGGGCCAGGGTGGAAATACACGCATGTACGTGTGCATGCGTATGTGCATGTGTGCACGTACGTTCACATGGACACATTTATTTGGGGTCATACCTGGGCGTTCAAGGACTACTCCCTGCTCAGAGGTCCCCCCGCCCCCCCCCGAGCGACGCCTGCTGTGGACTCTGACAAGGGTCCTTCTGGGACTGCCCACGGCTCCCTACACGATGATGTCGGCAGGACCCCTGCTGTGCAGGGGCCTTCTACACACTGACACTCTGTTCTGGGCTGTGTCCGTGCTGCAGACTCCAACATCGGAACCTTGGCTGCGTCTAAGCTTTTTCCTGCTGAAACCCGACGCGCTGGGTGAGGCCATGAGCGAAACACAGCCCTTGAGTGGGCACTACCACGGCCCCCAGCTGTGTCCCCACAGCGGTGAGGCTGGAGCGGGGAGGGCCACTGCTGAAACAGTCTCCGAGGAGACGCAGATACCTGGAACCGCAGGACTGCTTTGGGTAGCTTCATCAGAAGGTCAAAGGCTAACATTTTCACTTCCTCAAACGTGCTGGTGAGACATTCCAGCAGGGTCTGGAAACGGTCCCCGTCAACATCGTCACTCAGCTGATACAGAGTCTGAGCTGTCTCTGAAAGACCAATGGGATTTCAGAGTGAACAGAAAGGAAAGGAAAGGAGAATCAACATTCCAATGCTCCTCGCTCAAATTTACAGAACCAAATACAAAAACTCAGACTTCATACTTCACCTAAATAGCATAAGACAAGTAACTGTTTCATGAGTTCATTTCCAGAAGTGAGAGAATAAGATCCCCATAGAAAAATAAGCCTTCGGTTTACGTTTGTTTAAAACTCCTCCTATTCTTCCCAAGGTTACGTATCACACAAGATTCCTAAATTGTTTACAAAAAGAAACACAACCTTAAGTGGCATCTCTAAGGCCCTGGGTGCCAGTTTCGTGCTCCGTAGCCTCCTAAGCACTGAAGGTGACTCCACAACAAAAAAGTTCATTTTTTCCAAGAAAACATCTTTACCTGGGCTCAGTCAAGCTGCCGGCTGGTTCTTTAGCAAACTGAGAACGCAAAGCGAGTTAACACAGGGCTGAATAAATAAACAGCTGAGAAGCATCATGTTTTCTTTTTAAAAACTCCTCAGAGGGGCTGGAGCGATAGCACAGCGGGTAGGGCATTTGCCTTGCACGCGGCCGACCCGGGTTCGATTCCCAGCATCCCATATGGTCCCCTGAGCACCGCCAGGAGTAATTCCTGAGTGCATGAGCCAGGAGTAACCCCTGTGCATCGCCAGGTGTGACCCAAAAAGCAAAAACAAACAAAAACAAAACAAAACAAAACAAAAAACACTCCTCAGAGACCAGAACATCCTAAGGGAGCCACAAGTGAAGACTTCATAAAAGGGGCCACGGCACAAGACTAGGGCCAAGCAGGCGGGGTGAAAGGCTGTGACCCCCCAGGAGGGCTGGAGCGGGGACCAAGCTGGCCGATGGTACACTGCATGCCCGGCTGAACACTGTCTGTGCAGGCGCAGGGCAAGAGCTGTGCCCAGGAGCACCTCAGGGCTGTCCAGCACTGCTGGGTGCTGCTGCCTCCCCCAAAACTCCACGAAACATCCTGGCTAGAGCCCTGCTCTGGCTTGGCTGCAGCCGTGTGCGCTGGGGTGTGGGCAGGCACCGCAGTTTCAGATGTCCAAAGCACTGGAGCCACGTCCCCAGCCTCCTTGTCCACCCTTCAACCACAGGACCACGCCTGAACACGGGGTCGGCATGAGGCCCAAGGCCCCAGGTCCTGCATGCCTGGAGACCCTCCCCCAGAGAGGCCCTTCTCATGGGTGTCAGACTGAGATGGCCACCGGCGTGGGTTCACGGACTCTAAGCTCTGACACGGATCTCTCTGAGTTCACCTGCAGCCCGCCACCCAACACGGACAGCTGCTCGAACACCGCCAAGGCCTGGCCCACGGCGTGCAGCACGGGACAGTCCTGGGAGTCTGCGCCCTCGGTGTGGTGCAGGATAGACGTGGGAGTCCAGGCCACAGTGTGTGGCCCAGGACGGACGCCCTAAGAGAGCACTGCAAACCCTAGAGCTGCCAACACACACCCAAGTCCACCATGAGAAACGGCGAACAATACCAGACAGTGAACTGTCCCTGAAGGCCTCGTCCTGGAACATGCAAGCGGCCAGACAGACAGACACAAAGGGTCGAACTCTGGGTCGTGGGGAACAGTCTCTGAAAAGGCCACTGAACTGGGGCAGCTTGTTTCTCAGATACTGACATTGCTCCAACATACGAGTGCCTGGATCAGACCCACGTGCCGTGGCTAGAAAACCCAGGAGTGGGGCCAAGCAAGGACAGACACAGCAAATTCCCGCTGTCTCAATCTCTGAGGCACAGGGCTTTCGGTTTATTTCCCCAAAACAAATTTTCTCATGGTTTTCTTCTTGGTGTCCTCCAAGAAGAAGACACCAGACGGCCCCACCCAGGGAGGGCCCCACCTAGGGAAGGCTCCACCCACAGCCCCACCCAGGGAAGGCCCATGACCCCATCCAGGGCTGACAAGCTTCAAGGAGGTGGCCCTTCTGGACACAGGTGGACACAGGTAGACACAGCACTCTGCCCCCAGGAGGTGGGTCCATGCAAATTGCCCAGTGGGGCCCACCCAGTCTCCCAGGGGCCCCTTCCCTGGAAAAGTCCACTGTGGCCCAAGTCAGCGGTGCAGAGCAGGCCAGACGCCTCCCCGCACCCCTGAGCCTTACCCTGGGCGCAGGGAAACACCTCTGCCAAGGAGCCTAGGATGGTGAGGGCCGAGAACTTTGTGGCGTAGGAAGCACCGGGGCCCAGCGCCTGGAAGAGCGTGTCACAGACGGCCGCCAGGAAGTGCTGCAAGGAAACACACAGTGCCTGGCTGGGAGCAGGGCCACCAGGCAGGTGCCCGAGACAAAGGCTGCCAGAAAGCAGCTGGGCACTGGGTCAGCATGCCTGCCCGCCCGCCTGCCACTTCTCCCCACTCCCCTGCTCTCAGCTTTGCTGGGGGTGGACAGATGCGGGCAAAGCTAGGAGAAAGCCTTTAGCCTGGCAGCCCCTCCCTCACGCGAACGGGGGAGTTGCTGTGGCCACGAGGCACCCTGGCATCGAGAACAGGGAAGGCTCCCCTCTGCCACGTTGGCAGCTCCCCTTGCCACAGGCCGGGGCCCAAGTGGTCGAGAGGCCAGAGCCTCGGCTTGTTCCACAGGCGCCCACGGGCAAGGTCATCCTCTGGCGTCGGGGAGCAGCTGACACCACAGGCTGGGAGTCTGTGTCTTCCTCCCCACTCAGCCCCAGCAGGGCCCAGGGCTCTTGCGCCACCCCCCGCACACGCACACCCGAGGTGGGAAGCTCCCCACTCTGTGCCTGCCGCTGCGGCCCCTGGCCTGCCGCACCCACCTGGTACTGCCGCACGCAGGCAGGGGGGCCCGGGCTGGGGCTCGCCTCCTGCTCCAGTTTATACAGCGCCTGAGAGCTCTCCCGGATCCTGAGGAACAGCTTTTGAGAGAGAGACACATTAAACGTCAGCCTTTGAGCTGCGGTTTTGGTGTCACCCCTGGCGATGCTCAGGGACAATTCCAGGCTGAGGGTCACTCCTAACAGTGCTTGAGGACCGTGTGGTGCTGGGGACAGACTCTGGGGCTCCCACACGCAGAGCCTGCACCCCAGCCCCTCAGGCACCCCCGGGCTCTGCCTTCCTTAGACAAAAATGGCAGGCGAGGAGACGGCTGGTGCTCACGGTCTCCACACTGATAGGAAACCAAGTCCACGAGATCCGAACGCGTAAAGTGCTGCAGGGGCCCGGGCAGTACCTTCCTGAGGAGCGCACAGCCGAGCTGCCGCACGCCGGGGGCCGGGCTGTGGAGGTTGTAGCTGAGGAAGAAGAGCACCCAGCGGAGCTCCTCCGCAGATGCCAGCGCCGTGCTGCGCTGGCTCTCACACAGCAGGCCCAGGGAGTCCATGCGCACCTGTGGGGCAGCGGGGTCAGTCAGCACCCCCATGTTCCTGCCAGCGCCACTTCAGGCTGAGAACCAAAGCTGACTCCACCTCAGCACTCCTGCTCAGATGTGACCCAGGGAACCGGCACCTGCTGTCCCCCCTCACCTGTCTGCTGTCCCTCTCTCTCACCTACCCCCATCCCCGCTCTCTCACTTGCTCCCGTCCCCTCTCTCCCACCTGCCTGCTGTTCCCCGTCTCTCACCTGGCTGTGCTGGTGGACCAGGCCCTGCTGCATCCTGGTGCCGCTCACAAGGACCCGCCAGGTGTCAGAGGTTGAGTGCAGGTGCCCGTGGGCACGAGCCGCACGCAGACATGCCATCAGTGCTCCCAGTGCTCCCGAGCACTTCCCGGTCCCTGTACACAGAGACACGAGGTGACAAAGACAGGGCCTCAAGAGGGCAGCCAGTAACCAACCAGAACTCAGTGAAACTGAGTTAGGAGCAGCCAGGTCCTGAGGGGGGCCGACTCGGGCAGCTGGGACTCCATTCGCCCACTCCCCCGAATGCCTCCATGGTGCTGTTCTCTTACCCGTCTCGGCCTCAGCCTTGGCCTCGAGGCGCTCCACCATGTAGCTCAAACTCTCGGGAGTGCAATTCAGCAGCCGGGGCAGGTAATACTCGATCACGTGGCACTTCTGTGCCTGGCTTCCTTCGCAAAGGATGACGAGGAGCGGAGCAGCCCATGTCTCGTGCCAGCGCTCCAGCCACAAGCCGCCAGCCTGGGCCTGCAGGTGGCGCTTGTGGCTCGTGAACATGGTTTCCAAGAGGTCAGCGGCATGGGGCACCAGCGCCTGGTCCCCCATGACCTCTAAGACCTGGGATGGGAGATCGCGAGCTTCTGCCAGGACAGGCTCGGTGCCCACGCACTCCACCAGGACGGCCAGGCAGGCGTACTTCCCTCGCACGTGCCAGTCCAGCCTCAGGAGGCTTGCGGTCAGCTCTGAGAGGAAGCCACTGCCGGGCGTGGCGCCGGGCTCGGCCGTGAGCCGGTGTATGCGCAGCACGTTGCGGAAGATGACTTGGGTCTGGTGGCGCAGGGCATCCAGGGGGTGCTCCCAGTGCGTGGACACATAGTCCAGAAGCTGCCCTACAAGGTGCGAGCCCCCGTGCAGCTGGGGCCCCAGGCCCGGGGAGCCGCACTCCAGGGCCTGGATGGCGGCGTTAGTCCAAGAAGCCAGAATTCGGGCCAGGAACATTTCCAGGGCTGCCTCCTTGATCCTGGGGAGAAAAGAACCCCACTGAGGGCAGTGAGCCAGGCCAGCTGCTACCAGGCTATGGCAGCAGCTCAGGCTGTCGCGTGTCTGGGCTCTGTCTACAGCTGTCCACTGTCACGGTTCCAGGCTGTCTCAGTGTTTATGGCTGTCACACTGCTCCAGGAGGGCCCACTACCGTATGGGGGCCGTCACACTGTCACGCTGTTTCAGACTGTCCTGCTGCATGGGGCTGTCAGGGTGTTTTCGCCTTTTCAGTCCATGGTCTCTTCTGGGCAGCTACTGTCAGACACGGTCGGTGGGGTGCCTGCTGCGTCTGCTCTGGGGGGACAGGAGCTACGCCTGGCAACATGGCCTGTCATACAGAGCCAGGCCGTCCTGCAGGTCGGAAGTGGCACCGCTCCCTCAGGCCTTCATGGGCTCCTGATGGCTGCAGCTACCTGAACCGTCTGCTGGGAGCCGAGATGTCCCTACACTGCTGACCTTCTCCCTGCGACCCTGTCCATCCCCTAGGCTCTGGGGAACAGCCGGCAGCAGGACTCACTGTGCATCCAGGGTGAAGAGCACGTGCGCCGTGTCCAGCAGCAGGGCCTCCGCCCCGGGGCCCATGCTCCCGTCCCTCCAGTCCAGCATGCTGAGTGTCCCCTGGCACAGGAACAGGAGGGCTGCCAGGGACATATCTGCACCACACAGTCTCCCACAGCAGTCCAGCAGCCACGCGGGCACCAAAGCCAAGTCCACAGAGCGGAGAAGCAAGGGACGGATCTAGAAAGCAGTGGACAGAGAAACGTCTCAAGCTTTTCAGGGAAAATACAAACCCCAACACGCCAGGGAAAGAACCGGCCAGTGTTCTCAGCAGAGAGACGGCTGCTATCAGGGGTGTGCGGGAAAAGCACACAGCGTCGTCCCCGATGCTCCCAGAGAGTTTCCACACACAGACTCCCTCTGGGAGGCCCCACAGCACCCTGAGAAGTGTCGAGTGGGCCCACAGACAGGCACTGGCTGTGACCACACAGATGAGCCAGTGCACGGCCATTCCTGAGGGAAAAGCCAGGACCAGCTCTAGGTGGTATAAGGAACAGGACTGCTGCTCCCGAGGCTCGTGCTCCAGACGCCCTGTGTTGCTTTCCACGAGGTCAAACTCACACTTACACCTGGGTTTGTTGCCCGAGAAGAACACCCACCAGAAACTATGTTCGTAGATGACCTCACGCAGTGCCGGGGAACAAACGCAGGGCTCCCCCTGGCTTGCTGTGTGCTACCCCTCTGCATGATGATTCATCACTTGTACACCTGTCATGCCATTGGTCGTCGATAAGCTTGAGCGGGCGCCAATAATGTCTCCATTTGACCCTGTCGCATGCTAGTGTAGCCCAATGGTGTCTGCTCACTCCACGAACACAAAGTGCATCAAACCGTTTGTTCAGGGTCTTGACGAAGAAGTCCGACCATCTCATAGGTATGTGGCCAGGTGTTCTTTTGACAGCCCATGGAATCTAGTCGGTAACGGCTCTAGTCCAGCGGTCATCTCCAAATTCCATTACGTGTCCGGCCCATCTGATTTTCGACACCTTGGCAAACAAGGCAGCGTCCCTGATCTTTGACCGTTGACGGAGGTCTGAACTCCAGTTTCCTTCTCTCACTTCAGTGAAGCACGATACTCCAAGCATAGCTCTTTAGATTCCTCTTTGGATGATCCGAGTTGCGTTCTCGTCCTGTTTTCATAGGGTCCGGTCTCTGAGGCATATGTTAGTGCAAGAAGAATGGTGGAGTCAAAAAGATGTGCCCGAGGCAGAGGTTCTTCATCCTCTTAACAACTTCTTTGAACGCTCTTCTTGATTCCAAATGGGATCAGACCACCGTCTCCTTCGTGCAAAATTCTATTTCACAGAGCAGGGAGAAAGGGCTGCAAAATTTAAGAGAACTCCCAGAACGACCACCAACCGGGAACTCTTTGGCACTATTGCGGCAACATGGGAAGATGCCGTCATTGACAACATCGACAAGGAATACAATCAACTGGTTCAGCACCAACATGACTGTGTGAAGAACGCCGAGAGTGGGAAAGCCACAAAAAGACGCCTATCTTCGGAAACTCTCGAGCTCATTTACCAACATAGTTTGACACGAGCCTCAGGCAATCACAAGTTAACGTCCAAGCTTGCAAAGCTGTGCAGAGAAGCGATAAAGGAAGACCTCAAAGAGAGAAGAGCAGCAGTATTGGCTGATGCGGTAGAAGCTGGGAAAAGTATTCGCAACGCTCGCCTATAAAACCAAGATGACTGCCCTCCGACGTCCGGATGGATCTATCACATCTTCCAAAAGGGCAATGGAGAGGATTATTCACGATTTCTATCGGATCTCTTCGATAGCCACGTCCACATACCCACATACCAAATTCCGCAGGATGGATATGCCGTTCCCAACATTCTCCCTTCCGAAATCTGACATGCCATTTCGTCGGTAAAGAAGCATGATGATTCATATTACAAAAAATTCCACATTACGACACTGAGAAATCAAACTGATAATAATTTCTAAATTGTTGTACAAAAGTATTTTTAAGGAACTGGAGAGCTAGTATAGGGGTCAGATACTCGCCATGCACACGGCCACCTGGGACAGATCAGATTCCCAGCACCATAGGGTGCTCTGCACAGCAGCAGGAGCTGAAACACCCTGAGTTCAGTCAGGAGGAATTGCTGAGTGTGTGTAAGCCCTCAAATAAAAAACCCAAGTATTTTCACTCATATACACTCATACTGATAATCACACATAGTCATCTACTCATGCTCACACAACTGCACTCATATTCACTCATTCACACACTTCCACTGAGATTCACACGTACACATTCATACACTCATATTCACTGACTCACACTCATTCACAATCCACATGCACATTCATACCTTCATACGATCACTCTCATATTCTCACACTCATGCTACACAGATTCACTCATACGCACTCAGATTCATAATTATGTGCACACTCATACTTACACAATCACACATATTTACTCACACTCATTACTCTCATACACTCATACACTCACATTCAATTCACACATCCATTCTCACACATATACTCAATACACATTAATTCACACATTCATTCACTCAAACTCAATCACACGCTAACACCTGCACTCACGGACACACACACATTTTCACACACTCTCATATTTACTCATACACATTTATACTCTCATTCTTTTAGACTCACGCGTATCCTCCACTCACACATACAAACTCAAACACTCACCCTCAATGCTCAGGGAACTGTACATACCAAGTCAGGCAGCTTTTCAGGAGTCTGGAACATCGTTTTGATAAAGAGAATGACAGCGAGTCCACAGGTGCTCTGAATTGTCCGCAAAAGGTCATCTGTGGGCACAAAGGCAGCGCAATGTCCCCACACCCTGAGAGCTGCTGCACCTCTGCTGTCCCTTCAGAGATCTCTGTGCCCCAGTTTTTCCATTGCGTCCCTGAGATCTTGCTTCTGTGCTTCCTGACACAATCGAGAGAGTACATTAAAGAGGCTTTTCCTGAATTTCTTTTCTTTTTTTCAGGAGGGTCACACTGGTGGTGCTCAGGGGTCACTCCTGGCTATGCACTCAGGAATTACTCCTGGTGGTGCTTGGGGGACCATACAGGATGCTGGGGGTCAAACCGGGGTCAGCCGCGTGAAAGGTAAACACCCTTCCCGCTGTACTATAGCTCCAGCCCCGTTCCTGAATTTCTTGTATCTTCTCTGTGGTAAGGCTCAAGTAGTCAATTCATAAAAGGATATTAAACTCACGGCATTGCTTATTTACAAATCTATCAATGAACTGAAGTTATAAAAAAAAAATTGGACTCGGGGCTGGAGCGATAGCACAGCGGGTAGGGCGTTTGCCTTGCACGCGGCCGACCCGGGTTCAAATCCCAGCATCCCATATGGTCCCCTGAGCACGGCCAGGGGTAATTCCTGAGTGCAAAGCCAGGAGTAACGCCTGTGCATCGCCGGGTGTGACCCAAAAAGCAAAAAAAAAAAAAAAAAAAAAAAAAATTGGACTCCACTGAAAACTTATTACAAATTTTCAAACCCTTGCCTTCTTGGTCTGCCCTAGCTTAGGGGCTTGTTTTTGAAATAAAACATACAAGAAGTTAAACACACAGTTGGTGACAATTTGCTGAGCCCGATGCAGTGGCAGGCACACAGGGAAGACTGTCGGGAGGCCAGAGAATGGCCCTTCCACCAGGTCACTCCTGTTGTTCAGGAGACGCAATGGGTTACACTGGCCTTACCACACCTGCCGCACCCACGGCCAGCAAAGGCTGAGAGCCACACTAGAGTGCTGGGCCTGGTTATTACTCACCATCACCTAAAAATGTAGAGAACAGGCTCAGCAGCCCACACAGACTCTGCCATACGCAGGGGCGACACGTCTTCGGGTTCATCTCCCGGAGCCCTGGGACTTTCTGGACCAACAGCATTGAAACTCGAACGCCTGCTAACAGGTCATTCATCAGCCGCGTCTGGACAATGTGATTACCAGCACATCTTCTACAACCGAGAAAACACAGCGTCACAAAGCAAAGCCAATGAAGAGCCACTGTTTCAGCCCCACTTCCAAACACGGCCTCCAAAGGGTGCACATCGATTTTAGATTCTCAGAGACCGGCCTGCTTCTCCCACCTCCTCAAATGTCTGCATTTAGAAGGCCCTGACTGCCAACTCAGTACAGGCCCCTTTCTCATCAGTGACTGAATTCCCTTCTCCTTTCTGAAGAAAAACACCAAACTGAGGACACGGCATGTGAGTGGGACACACTCTCAGCCTTTACTCTTTACTCCCTCACAGGCCCTCAAGAGCACTGCAGCCTCCATAGTGGGTCACTTGCTCCCAGATCCTGTTAGGCCCCATACCACCTCCACCAGGCCTCACATACCTCTTGTCAGGTCATGTACCTCCTGTCAGGGTCTACACCATCTCCTGCCAGCCCTGCACCTCTTACCAGCTCCTGTACCTCCTATCTGCCTCTGCACCTCCTGTCAGGCCCTAAACCATCTCATCTAAATCCTGAACCTCCTGTCAGGCCCCACTCTACCTCCTGTCAGGGCCCATACCACCTTCTGTCAGCCCCACATCCTGTCAAGCCACATACCACCTTCTGTCAACCCCATATACCTCCTGTCAGGTCCCACAGCGTCTATCAGGGCCTACGTCTATTCCTGTCAGCCCTGCACCTCCTGTCAGCTCCAACACCTTCTGTCAGGCCCCACACCACTTTCTGTCAGGTCCCACACACCTTCTGTCAGCCCTGCAATTCTGTTAGTCCCTGCACCTCCTGTCAGCACGTCTTGTTAGGCCCCACATCTCGTCAGGCCCTGTACCTCCTCCTGCAGCTTCAAGCACTGACAATCAGAGCTCGCAACCATGCAACTTGGGCACTGACAGTCAGAGCTCACAACCACACACTTCCGAGCTGCCTGAGCTTTGCCTGAGGCAGAGGCACTGAGCACAGCCAGTATGGCCCAAAAACCAAAAAACCAAAAAAAAAAAAAAAAAAAAAGAAAAGAAGCCCAATTAAACATGCCTGTCCCTGACAGTGTCAGAGCTGTGAAGACAGTGCTGACACCTGGCGGCCCTGGGCGGGAGGGGAACATCTTCCTGGGCAGTGACTCAACTCATTCCCTGAAGTGCTGAGGATGAGCACAGACATCACATTGGAGCCTGCTTGCCCACAGAGCTCCCCGCTGGCCTTCGACACCACGTAGTGGCCTGAGGAGCCAGGGACAGGCGCAGCAGCAGGAGCGTGTCTGGCCACGGATCCCTCAGTGCAGCCTCGCCCCTGCAGCAAACTTGCCTGCTTTCTTCTGAGGTTTCAGTCAGACTCCTGAGCAGGAAGTGCAGCACTGGAACAAAAGGACAGGGAGGGGTTGGACAGGCGGCCAGCGCCGCCCAGGAAGCCCGTGGGGAACCCTGGCAGCAGGCGGCAGGCCTTACCCTCGTCAAGGAGGCCCTCAACACTTGTGCCACCTGTGGGGAAGCACATGGGGAGGCTCGTCAGGCCCCATCCTGGAGCAGAAGGGCATAGGGTGCGGGAGCAGCAACCTGAAGACAGAGCAGCTCACCCAGGTGGAAGCTGTCCAGGCAGGAGGAAAGGTTGTCCAGGACCCTCCGGTGGGTGTCCACAGCCAGCGTCCTCAGCTCCTCCTGCAGACGAGAGCGGAGACCCTGCTCCGCGGCCGGCATGAGAGCAGCAGGGAGGCTGTCCAGTGTGCTGCGAGAGAGCCCACAGTGAGGCCACAGGCTGCCCACGAAACCCCTGCCCTGCCCCACTCCGCCTGAGCCTCCTGCCCCGACTCCTCAGCAGATGGGGAACGGTCAAGTACAGTGGATATGGGACACAAGAGTCTTGGTAGATCATAGAATATCTGTGGCTATTAGAATGAACACGGATTTAGGGGCTGGAGCAATGATAGTACATTGGGGAAGGTGCTAGGCTCGCAGTCAACCTGGGTTCAATCCCTAGCACCCCTTATGGTCCCCCAAACCCCAGAGTGATCCCAAGCACAGAGCCGGGATTAAGCCCTGAGCACCGCTGTGTATGACCCGCAAACAAACAAAACCAATAAAAGTATGTTTTAAATCAAAACCACATGGGACAGACAGAAAAACATAGCAAGAGAGCGTTTAAAGGGGGCCAGGAGAGGCATCAACTATGCTAGACTGGCCCAGAGCCCCGGCCTTGCTTTTTAAGGCCTGGAGCTGGGGACCCTTCTGCCATTTATGAGTGAAGAAACAGGTAAACAAAACCAAGAAGAAACTGCTGAGTGGAATCACTGATCATACGTCTCAGTTCAGCTTTACCACACCACAGAATTCCTTCCACAGAGACTTCTGGATAGTCAGTATTAAGACCTACCTTCTTTTTTTCTTACCTAGCCAAAACTTTCTTCAAAGGATTCTTCAGACTCAAAGAAAAATAAATGCCTGCCAAAATGTCCAAAGAGCTTCTAATGGTGGAATCACATGCACCATTTTTATTTGCCTTCTCCAGGAAAGGAACAATCTATAATCCAAAACATACAAAACAATGATTTTCCTCTAATAGTAAGTGTGACATATGGGATGCTGGGAATCGAACCCAGGTCGGCCACGTGCAAGGCAAATGCCCTACCTGCTGTACCATCGCTCCAGCCCCTCAAGTACTTTTTAAGTCTCAATTACCAGTGAGTTCTGTACCCCAGTCCACTGTTGAGAATGCACCGTTTCCGTTTTCATTCACCTTTCTAACCCACGCCCCGGCTCTCAGTCTGCAGTCAGACCTGTCCTGATGGAGAATCACAGACCTGACCAGGGCCCGAGGGACAATTTAGACAGCATGATCAGAAACAACACACTTCACTGCTTTCCAGAAATATGCAGGCTTTTGGCTAGACAGATAGTACAGCAGGTAGGGTGCTTGCCTTGCACCCAGCTGACCAGGGTTAGACCCCTGGCACCAGGAGTAGTCCCTGAGCACAGAGTCAGGAGCAAGCCCTGAGCACCACTGGGTGTGGCCCCAAAGCAAAACACAAAAGTTCAAATTACACTAAAACGCTAGGAAAGACAAATCGACACCTTTAATGGCCTTAAACGTCTTTCCTGTGCCTGCTGACAAGCTCTGAGATCCAGATGAACAGAAACAGCCTTTTGGGTGGCAGAGCCCCTGGGCCCGCACATGGGCCGTGTGCACTGCAGCGCATACTTTGGGTACACCAGGATCCCAAACGGCAATGCAGGGACAAACAGCAGGTGCGGAACTACTGAACTATCCCCAAGGTAGTTCTTAGGGGCCAGAGAGATGGTACAGTGGGGAGGGCAATTGCCTTGCAAGAGGCCAACCCGGGTGCAATCCTGGACACCACGTACGGTCGCTTGAGCACCTCAGGAATGATCCCTGAACACAGCCAGGCGTGGTCCCCGAAACAAAACAACAAAGTTATAGCTCTTAGTGACAATTTTTAAAACTCTACGTCCACAACAAAAGCATTCACGCTGGACTGTGACTTCCAGGACACCCCCCACAGAGCCAAAGGGGCGCTCTCTCCAATGACCAGCTGGGCGCGCATGAGCTGCAGCCAGCCCCACTCACCTGCTTGACCCGCTGGATCTGGGAGACGCCGTCCGGGAGCCCCACGCAGTGCAGCAGCATGGACGCCAGGGAGGCTCCGTCCGTGTCTGCCAGCGCTGCAGGCACATGAAAGCAAGCCTCAGAGACACGACAGCTCGCCAGGCTGCCTTGACTACACACAAGTCACGCCTGAACGAAGCACAAGAACGCACAAACTGAGCCCAATTCAAACTACAGTCATCCTTTTAAGAAAACCGTTGGGGGCTGGAGTGATAGCACAGCGGGGAGGGCGTTTGCCTCGCACGCGGCCGACCCGGGTTCAAATCCCAGCATGCCATATGGTCCCCTGAGCACCGCCAGGTGTGATTCCTGAGTGCAGAGACAGGAGTGACCCCTGTGCATCGCTAGGTGTGACCCAAAAAGAAAAAAAAAAAACCGTATTACAGGCAAAACCAAGTGTAGGGCAAGAGAGATCCTGGGCAGGGCGGAGCAGACTCTGCAGACCAGAGGCCCGGGTTCAAACCCTGACACCACTTGGTTCCCCGACACTATCAGGAGTGAATCAACCAACAGAGCCGGAAGCAGCCCCCCCACGGCCGTAAACCAAGGGCTCTTCGGAGCAGGAGTCTGGGACCAAAGATGCAGAGCAGGGCGTGACCCCGGGTTCCACCCCCGGCACCACAGAGCGAGGTGGAGGAGGGGAGCAGCGGGTAAGAGGCTGACCGTTATGGGACGTGGGTCCCAGAGACGGAGCTCGAGCAGAGGCGCAGTCGATCACCCACCTCTGAGGGTCTCGAGGTCCCCCTGGCAGACAGCCAGGGCGGTGACCTGACTGTCTTTCTTCTTCTTCACCCCCATCTGAGCGGAGTGAGAGGCAGCAGCAGTGGAGCCACGACGGGTCTCGGAGATTCAGCAGACTTTCGGGCCGACCACTGGGCCACACCGCCGAGCTGCAGCCCTGAGAGAGGCCCTGCCAGCCTGGGCCGCAGGGTTTCTGCTCTGGAAAGTAAGTTGGGCCCGTTAACACGCACGGCCAGCCTGACCGCTAGGTGCTGAGACACCTACGCCCCGGGCCCGTCTGCAGTGCTTGAGGAAGGGGGTGTTCGCCCGGCCCGGGGGAGTGTGCTTCGCAACAACACCCTCGGCGGTGCAGGACACACCAGCCCCCTGCGGCCCCCCGGGAGGCAGACGCCAGGGCACAGAGCAGCTGGGGCGGGGAACGACACACAGCACGGCGCAAGGGCACGCCGGCTGATGGGCTGGGCTGGAACAAGCTTCGCGAAACGGAGCAGAAACTAAAAGAAAAGAAAACGGCCACGCGTGGGTGGAGGACAGGGAGACGGCGGCGGGCAGGAGACACGCGCGGCTTCGGAGGCTCGGAGTGGGTTAGGAACCGGCCCTGGGCACTCGCGCCCCCGGCCGGGCCGGACAGCAGGGGGCGCGCCTGGGGCAGGGGCTGGTCCTGATGGGCCGCGCGCGCCCGCGGCGGAGGCAAGTTCGCTCGCAGGAGTCTGAGAACCGCGCGCGCACGTGGCCGGCTGAGGAGAACCGCGCGCGCACGTGGCCGGCTGAGGAGAACCGCGCGCGCACGTGGCCGGCTGAGGGGAACCGCGCGCGCACGTGGCCCGCGGCCGGAACCCGGCGCCGCCTCCCCTGGGTCTCCTCTCAGGTCTCTCCCCGCCTCGCGGGTTCGGGCCCCACAGCTCCGGCCCCGGGGCAGGCCGGCGCCCCCACGACCCCCGTGACGGCCAGCAGCGGGACTGACCGTGTCCCACACTGGACGGGGCCGCGGCCCCCGCGACGGCGACGGCGGCGCGCCTCCCCGTCCACGCTGCGGGCCCCGCTCCTCAGACGGCTTGAGGACCGCGAGGGGTGAGGGCGGCGCGCGCTCCCGCCGGCCCGGGCTCCTGAAGCGCGTCGCGGTGGCGGGACGGAGCCCGGAAGCGGCTCGGGGCGGAGCGGCCCGCGGGGAACCCTCGCGAGAGCTCGCGAGAGCCGCTCCTCCAATCAGGAGCCGCGAGGGCTGTGACGTGGCGCCGCCGCCTCCCTGCCTTCTCCCGCGCGGCGGCCGGCTCAGCTGCGGGCTCCGAGCGCGCGGCCCGGCTGCGGGTCTCTCCCGCGGGGCCGCCGGGCCGGACAGCCCGCTCAGCCTCTCCCCTCAGGACGGGGCCAAGGGCCGGGGGCTGTCGAGAGCGGCGGGCGGGCGAGGCGGCGGCGAGGGTCAGTCCGATGGGAAACGGGCCTGACGGGGGCTCAGTGCTCAGTCTCGTCCCTGCGCGAGAAATCTCCCCCAAAGTAACGACCTCGAGCAGGTCGGTTGCCTTTGAGATGGAGCGGGTGCTCGGCTAAGTACGCGTGGCCGCTGGCGCCTGGAGACGGGCCGTCCCGTTGCCCGCGGATGCTCAGGTCCCGGCGGCCGTGACTCCCCTCAGCAGCCTGCGGCCTCCTGGCCGTCCGCCAGCCCTCCTCAGGCGGCAGCGCGGCCCGCGGCGTCGCCAGCGTCCTGGGGCTACTGAGGCCCGTCAGGTCTGCGGGAGCTGAGGCGTGAGTCCCGGCAGGCACAGCCCCCAGATCCACACAGGCGGCTTTAGGGCTGAGTGAGGAGCCGCGGAGCGCGCCGTGAGAGCTGCCCTGGCGCTCCGCTCCGCGCGTCCCACTGCGCCCCAGACAGTGCCCGCCCGCCCGGCCGGCTTCCTCAGGGCGGCCGCACGCTGCCTCGGGCCTTCCCGCCTGAGCACTGGCCTCCCCCCGCCCCTCTGGGACGGCGTGAGAGCCGAGCCCTCTGCACACGGCACCTTGGCGAGCATCCCAGGGGCGCGTAAACGTGTCCCTGGCCCCACTGGCGTTCCTGTGCCGCCGACTCTGAGCCGCCTGTGTAGACGCCAAGTTGGAGAGTCAACACACACACAGTCCAGTTGCTGCTCAGGAGCCCCAAGAGACCCGGAACAATTCTGCGCTTCCGGAATGTCCTGACGTCAGCGGGTGGCAGCCGCCTGCTCCTCTGTCCCTGTGGGGAGTGCCTGCCGGGGGGGGGTCAGGCTGGGGGCACTGGGCCCTGGGGCCACAGCTCCGGAGGTCCCCTGCGGTGTGGCTGCTGGGGACCAGCACCCACATTTCCAGTCAGGGCCGACCCCTGTTGGTTCCACTCTGGGAGGAAGGTCCAGGAGAGATTTCACCCAGGGGCAGGGGGAGGGTCACGAGAGCCCGGGAAGTAGCCAGAGCATCACAGACACCAAGCTAGCCCAGCGGGGCCCCGGCGGGAGTGCACCCCTGTTGTTCCTGCACAGATGGTGCCAGGGGAAAGGGGCTCCCCCTGGGGTTCTCTGCAGCTCACTGGCCTGTTTCCCACTGAACTTCTTGCTCCTCGTGGGCGCCAGCCTCTCTGGGTTGCAGACCCCAGAGCCTGGGCACTGTGTGGGGGTCCGTGGTGTGCTGCACTCTGAGTTATTGGGGCCTCCCCACAGTTGCTGGGTGCTGCCTGACGGGGTGGGGTGGGAGGGGCACCCCTAAGGGCGAGTGAGCTATGGGAAGGGGTCCCTTGGGTGTTGGGCACTGCCAGCTGTGGGGGGTGCCCCTGAGGTGCTGGGCGCTGGGTGAGCTGAGTGTGGGCAGTCCTGCTGTCTTGGTGCTGTCTGGGGCAGGGCAGTGGTACTCCCAAGCACTGGGAGTCCCCTCCACCCTGTTGCCCTGGAACCCCTCCTGTCCCATTCTCTCCCCCGCCCCCCGAACATTAATTTTGGAATCCCAATGTTTTCAGAGCAAAAGGACTTTGCTTATCTGGCAACGTATACGCACTGAACTCATTTGGACTAAGTACTCATTTGGGTTAATCTGTACATGTGCAGATTCTTTCTCTGCCACTAACTGAGTTCAGAAAAGCCAAGCGGAGCTTGAGGAGCCCAGAGTAGCCTCCAAGCACTGGTCCCCGAGCCTCAGCCGGGGGGAGGGGGATGGGAGGACAGCTGCAGTGTGGGACGTGGAGCCTGTGGGAAAGGCTGCGTGCCCTTGGCCTCCAGCACAGCCCGTGCTCTGCAGACCTGCCCAGCAGAACCGCCTGTCTCTGTTACGCGGAGGCTCCACTCAGGCTCACTGCCCGGGTGCGCTTCCACCTGGGGCCGCTGTACCCAGGACCATTCCACTCGGGACCCCTCCACCCGGGGATGCACCCCCCAGGGCCATTCCACCCAGGGCCCCTGCCATCCAGGCTCCACCCCCGGGGCCCCCTCCACCCAGGACCCGCCACCCTGGGCTGCTGCATCACCTGGGCTCCTTCCGCCTGCCCTGCCTGTGCTCCAGCCTCCCGGTGTTACCGTCCTGCTCAGGTGAGATCTTTCCACCTTGCTGCTGCCCGAGTCGCTCTAACTTCTCTGGACCAGCTCTGCCCTGAGCCAGCAACGGTGGAGGCTCGAGTCCCACACGCAGGCTTGTCTCCCGCCCTCTGCACCCTCTCTGGCCTCTGGGAGGGTCTTTGTCCCCACACTGTGCCCCGAGTGCGGTGTGGTTTCTGGCCCTCTCCTGGCCCCATGCCTGCAGGACACCCCTGGAGCGAACATCCGCAGCACTGCGGGGAACGTCCTCTCCCACTAGGTGGCACTAGTGGCCAGGCCATAAACGTGGAAAGCAGCGGCTCTTGGAGCACTGGCCCCAGAGTGGGTGCAGAGGGCCGGAGCACAGGCCTGCATGTGGGACTCCAGGCCCAGCGGCACGCCAGGAGCCTCCAGAGGTGCAGAAGCTTCTTGGGTTAATGCTTCCACTTGCTTGGCCACTGGTGTTTCATTCTTGGAGACGCCTTTCGCTTCAATGTCTTGGAGGAAAACTCTCTTTTGTGGAAGGCCTTCCCCTGTGCAGGGCCACAGAGCTCAGCGGGAGCATTCTGTTCTCCCCAGAGCAGACGCCCGGGCCCAGGCAGGGTCCACCGGTCCTGCCGCCATCGCCTTCCCGTCTTTGACCCCTGCACTGAGGCACCATCCCTCCTGCCACACAGGCAGTGGTTTTGCCAAAGGAGGTTCTGTGTCACGGATGCTGAACACGTGGCGGGAGAAGAGCCAGGCCTGAGAGATGCCCCGTGGTGGGACATAAAGTCCCCACAGAACACCACAGCCTGGTCTCAAGACCTGCTGGAACGTAGTAACCACATGTGGACACTCGGTGTTGAGCATCAAGTGTGCAGATTGAGGTACCCGCCCGAAGGGCTCAGCTGCACGAGCCACCCTAGGGACTCAGAGGCAAAGGCCAGGGCGCAGTGACTCGGTTTTACTCGGTGTTGCCAGTTCCACTGCGTTCCCGGCTCTCCAGGTCACTCTGCGTGCCCACCAGTTCTAGCATGAGAGTCTGGGTGTGTTCCAGCCGCAAGCATCACTCCCTTCCTGCTGCATCACAGCTCAGGGAGACAGGAGTGTCCGGCCCCTCTCTGCTCACTGGATGGCCTGAGGGTACTGGACACAGTTCACCCGGCAAGCTCTGGCCAGACAGTGCCCGGGTCAGAGGTCCAGTGCGGGCATTCACTCCCTGGCTTACCCAGTCCCAGCGGACCTGCAGACGCACGCTCCAGGGGTGGAGGCACTGCTCAGAGGCTGCCCAAGGCTGCTGGTGGAAAAAGAATCGTCCTCTGCTCCCTGTGGGCACCCGCACGCAGGGAAGCTTCCTCCATCACAAGCAGGGCAGGTGACCCGCCCTCGGGCCCCATCACGGTTTCTCACCTCCAAGGACCCCATCTGCCCCACTGCCCCAGCCCCTCCTCCTATAACGCATCCCTGGGTTCCCCTCTTTGGATATCCGGTGCCCTCGGAAAGGTGCACGGGCCTCTGGGCAGACCGGGTGCTTGGTGGGGGCAGCGCTGGGCCCGCCCAAACTGCCACCGGGGCTGCGCCCAAGCCCGCCGCGGCCTGCGCGCCTCCCGGGGCTCCAGCGCCCCTCGAGGGGCGCTTAGTGCCTGGCCGGGAGCAGCGCAGTTGCTTCTGGCGCTGCCTGGGCCCCCGCCCACGTGGTCGGCGCCGGCGTGGCCCCCACACTCGGTCTGTTTGCAGAGGCAGAGTCAATGTTGACCCGGCCCGCCCCGGCAGCGCGGCCCAGAAAGCGGCTTTTCAGGAGGAGCGCGGCCCGCCTCGCCCGCTCCCGCCTTTGGCCGCGGCCCCGGCCGGCTCGCCGCGCTGCTGACCCGCCGCCCCCGGCGGCCGCCTGCAGGCGCCTTCCGGTGCGGCCCGCGCGGGGCGCAGGAATTCGGCGTGGGGGAGTCTGGGCCCCGGCCCAAGCGGCTCATCTGGAAGGAATATGGGGGGCGGAGACTGCAGCCGCCCCTGCCGCCGGCCCGCCGGACGGACGCCCCTGCCGGCCCCCGCCGCCTCGCGCGCCCGGCCCGCGCCTGCCCCGGGCGCCCAGGTGAGACGGGCCGCGCCCGACGGTGCCCGCGCTCCCAGGGCCGTGCTCCTGCGCTCCCATGCTCCCGGGGCCGTGCTCCCGGGGCCGTGCTCCTGCGCTCCCGTGCTCCCGCGCTCCCGGGGCCGTGCTCCTGCGCTCCTGCGCTCCCGTGCTCCCGTGCTCCCGTGCTCCAGCGCTCCCGGGGCCGACAGGCGCAGGCCCGATCCGGGCCGCCCCTGGCTGCGCGGGGGACCCGGCCGGGCCACAAGTGCCACCCGGATTCCAGCGGGAGCGTCGCGAGGCGGACGAGGTCACAGGTGGGCAGGCGGGCGGAGCACGCGCAGCGCGACGCGGGGAAGACGCCCCCAATCGGACAGGGGACAGGACGCGAGTACCAGGACAGGGATGGGGGTGGGGGTGGGGACACGCGAGGACAGGGCGGGGCCAAGGACGGGGCGGGCCTGGGGAAGGGATGAGAGCGTGGGCGTGCCGGGGGCGGCCCCACGGCGGGAGTGGGGCGGGGTCAGACGGGGTAAGGACGTGGGCGTGTGGGGGCGGAGAAGGGGCGGGGCATGACGGGAGGGGCGGGGCTGGGCGGTGGGTGTGTCGGGAGCGGGGCCTGGGCAGAATAAGGTGTGGGCATGCCAGGGGCGGGGCCATGGAGGAGGTAAGGGTGTGGGCGTGGCTAAGGCAGGGTGGGGGCGGGAATGGGGCGGGGCAGGCGCGGGCAAACAGTAGGTGTGCCGGGCGTGGGGTAAGCAGGGGGCGTGGCAGGGGCGGGAAGAGGCGTGGCCAGGCGGGGGCTAGGCAGTGGCTGCGTCGGCCGGGGCCGGGGCCGGGGCGTGCCCAGGCGGGGGTTGGGCCGAGGACGGGGCGGGAGTCTGGGGCCCAGACCCGGGGCCGGGCCATCCCGGGTAACGGGACGGAAGGAAGGCGGGCCCGGCGGGGCCGGGGGCGTGCGGGGCCGGCCGGGCGGGCGGCGGGCGGCGGCCTCCCGGGGGCTCCCGCGGCGCGGGGCGCGGAGAGGTAGGCGCGCGGGGCTGGGGGCTGCGGGGTCGCGGCCCCCGCGAGCGGCAGGCTGGGGGGCGCGGTCCGGGCAGGCTGCGGCGGGGGCCGAGGTGGGGCCCGGGGTCCCGGGAGGGCCGGATGCGGGTGCGGCCGCCGCGCCTGCTCGGGGGTAAACAGGCCCGTGGGAACAGGGCGCTTCCCAGCCCGGCGGCCGTGCGCCAGGGCCCTCCCGGGAGTGGACGCTGCCCGCGGGTCCCGGCCACCGCTGCTAGAGGGAAGTCGCGGGCTGGCCTGGGCCGCCGGGCCTCCCCCGCCCCCCGCCCAGGCTCTTGCTCTCCCTGCCCCGTGCTCGCTCAGGCTGGCGGCGGCCTCGGAGTTACCGCGCCTCGAGGCGTTCTTGGCAGGACCGGTCACTGCGCGCTCCTAAGTACCGATCCGCGAAACCACTTCTTTGGCCGCTCCGGCCACACCCTCGTGCCCAGAGAGACTGATGCTCGGGGTCACTCCCGCTGCTGTTGGGGACCGTGACGGGGGCTGGAGTCTCCGACATATAGACACGAATCCTTTCCGCTCCCCCTGCGGCCCCCTGCCCCCAGGGTTCCTGTTCTGCCGTATTTGTAAACACATGCTCCTTTGGGTAGAGTTATCGTTCATGAAGTCTGTCTATTTATTTATTCATTTATTGCTCTTTGGGTCACACCCCGCGATGCACAGGGGTTACTCCTGTCTCATGCACTCAGGAATTGCTCCTGGTGGTGCTCGGGGACCGTATGGGATGCTGGGAATCAACCTCGGGTTGGTTGCGTGCAAGGCAAACGCTATTGCTCCAGCCCCTGGAGTCTGTCTCTTTAAAGCACACAGTTCAGTGGCCATCTTTCCAGCGCCCATCACTGCAATCTAATTGTAGAGTATTTCATCCCCTCCCAAGACCCTTTAGTTGGCCTCTGCCACCCTCTCGGCTTTCTGTCTGCTCTGTTGTTCCCAGAGGTGCAGCCATGTAACCCTGGCATTTGGCATCTGGCCTCTCTTGGTAAGTGGGTGTGCTTCCGCACTCACACACCCTGTGTACTTGCCATAATGTCTTATCTCTTCATTTGACCCCTGGATTGCTTCCACATTTTTGGCCATGTTTTTGGCAACTATACAATTGTTGGTATGGACTTTCACATCCAGTTGGTTTGGTAATTGCAAACATTGGAGTTGCTGGTTATATGCAACTTTCTTTCATTTGTTTTTTGGGCATACCACTCAGTGCTCAGAGATCTCTTCTGGCTCAGTGCTCAGGCATCACTCCTGGCAGGGCTCGGAGTGCCAGGGACCAAGACTGGGTCAGCTTTTGAAGTTCAGACATTGATTCCCATGACCTTTCAAGTTGATTTTATTCTGGTTCCCTTGAATTCCATAAATGATTTAGACCAACTTGTCAATTTCAGTGGAAAACACAGTCCAAGTCTTTCTGTGGGTGGTTGAGAGCATGTTCCTTCGCATGCAGTGCTCCTGCCCCTCCGTGTTCGTGGGGGGCTTCCACAGACCACCAGTCTTTCATTTCCCTCATGAAATTTTGTAGTTCTCAGAAGACAAGTTTTTCACTAATTTTATTATTTCTGAGTATTTAATTCTTTCAGTGATTTTGTAAAAAGAAAGCATGCTTGGTTCCATTTTCAGTTTTTTCTCCTTCTACTGAATAGAAAACTATTAATCTTTTAATATCAGCCTAGATTCCCTGAGATGTGATAAACACTTGGGCCCGAGCACTCGATGGTTCTCACAGGGCCAGAGAGATGGTGCTTGCTATGCACGCAGCAGCCTGGCTCTGATCCCTAGCTCCACACATAGACTCCTGAGCACTGCCAGGGGTAAGCTGTGAGCACACAGCCCGGAGTGAGCCCTGAGCAAAAGGAAACAAAAACAGGCAGAGAGACAGACACAGAGAGGGCGCTTGCCTTGCCTGTGGCCAACCTGGGTTGATCCCTGGCACCCCATACCAGAGCCAGAGTAAGTTTAAGCCCCACCTCTAAGCACCATAGGCTGTAGCCCCCGGCCCTGTGGGTATGGCCTTGGAGCCCCCAGCAGCTCTGGGCAGCCTTGGTGGTCCTCAGCACCACCTCCCAATTAAGCCGGCGATGAGTGTGCGGTGTGTGGCGGGTTCACACGGCCACGGGTGGAGCAGCATCGTGTGGTTGTGCAGAGCCCAGGGCGGGCCGGGCTCCTGGGCTTGTAGGCCGGGCGGAGTTCAGGACAGGCCTGTGGCATCACAGGGAGGAGGAGGTTGGCAGCCGTCACTACCCTCTGCTTCAGGCGGGGGCAAACCAAGTCACGCAGGCAATGGACCCACTGGTCGGTCGCCGCGCCCGCCACAGCCTGGCCCACGCTGCTGCCCATTCTGGAATTCCCCTTAGAGCGTAACACCTGGGTCTGGGCAGCCCCCGGACGGGCAGCCCCCGGGCCTGGCTGGTTTCAGGCCACCTGAGTCCCTCTTGCAGGACATGGAGCCGCCCGGGCAGGACCCGCCCGTGGACTGGAGAGAGCGCTGCGTGGCGCTGGAGGCACAGCTGCTGCGGTTCCGCGCCCAGGCCGGCAAGATCCGCCAGCTCCTGGCCGACAAGGTGAGCCAGCCCTGGCCGTGGGCGAGTGGAGCGCTTCTGGTTAGGGCGGGGGGGCGGGAAGCTGAGAAGGAACCCTGTGCGGGTCCTGGCGGGACGTGCGAGACCCACAGCGGCTCCGGCCGTGCTTGTTCATCCCAGAGAGGGAGATGCCGTTGGTCTGCCTTGGCTGAAGGAGGGAAACGGGGCTCTGACGCTCTCAGCCCTAATGTCCCGTACATGTGCTGACTTTCTCCCGGACACCCTCAGGGCAGAGAGTCAGCGGAACCAGAGACTCCTTTAATAGTGCTCATCCTGCAAGCGTGAACGGAGGATTTCATTTCTGTCGCAGGAAATCTGCATATGTATTAAGAAAATCAGTCCTTCGGGGCTGGAGCAATAGCACAGCGGGGAGGGCGTTTGCCTTGCACGCGCCCGACCCGGGTTCGATTCCCAGCATCCCATATGGTCCCCTGAGCACCGCCAGGAGTAATTCCTGAGTGCAGAGCCAGGAGTAACCCCTGTGCATCACCGGGTGTAACCCAAAAAGAAAAAAAACCAAAAACAAACAGAAACTCAATCCATCTACTTGTCCATTCCTTCATCCAACAAATGTTCACTGAGGGCTGGTTTGTGCAAGACCCTATTATTTGCTGAAATAATATTTCAGGTGAATGTTAACATAAGCCAGCAGGTGACCCCACAATATGAGTTTCGACCAGTGTAAGAATGGTGCTGAATGGGCTGGAGCGATAGCACAGCGGGTAGGGCGTTTGCCTTGCACGCGCCCGACCCGGGTTCGAATCCCAGCATCCCATATGGTCCCCTGAGCACCGCCAGGGGTAATTCCTGAGTGAAGAGCCAGGAGTAACCCCTGTGCATCGCCGGGTGTGACCCAAAAACCAAAAAAAAAAAAAAAAAGAATGGTGCCAAAGGTTCTGGAACCTTCTCCCTGAGGTGGGCAGTAATGCGCTGAGCATCTCCTCCTGACTCCTCCTGACCTGGGATGGCCCCCGTGGCCCCCTCCCCTCACTCTGTTCTCTGTGTGCAGGGGCCCCATTCCCAGAGCGGGGTCAGGCCCACACGCAGCCCCGAGCTGATGCTTGTTGGGGAAAGGGTTCCCATGACCCCTGTCCTTCCCACGGAGCCCCAGGACATGTCACTGCCTGAAGAGAAGCTCCTTCTGCCTCCCCCCGAGACTGCCAGGAGGGAAGGATTCCTCTCACCCCTGGAGAGTCGCTCTTGACCTCCCGGAGGTTTCCAGCACATTCCCCACATTCCCGAGGCCTCGCCCTCCGCTCCAGCCAGCCAGGCCTCCCCACCAGCTGTACACTCCAGGGCCAGAGGGCCTTGGGGACACTGCAGCCAGGACACATGTCCAGCACGCGCCCCACCTGGGCCCACTCCTGTGCAGCCCTGGAGCCCCAAGCCTGGGTCCCCAGTGCCGCAGGACCAGAGCCTGGGCCCTGTCACTGAGTGGCTGACACCGGTGGCCCCAGGCGCTGTAGAGGCGCCACAATCCCAGGCTCCCAGAGACTGCCCGCACCCGCACGCGTGCAGCCCTGGCCTTGACTTCCGGCATGCCAGCAGCCGTGAGCCATCCCCTCCTCTCCCGAAACCCCAGGAGTATGGAACAGGGTCCCCTGAGCCCTGAGGCAGAGCAGACCCCCCACACCTCCCGCCTCGGGCAGCAGAGCTGGACCGGGTGAGCTCTCCAGAGCCCGGGCCAGTCCCAGGGAGCCGCCAGGGGATCTGGGGGGAAGCGGCCCTCGCTCAGGCACAGAGCAGAGGCTCGTGTTTCCGGGGACTCTTCAGCCCAGGGTGTCCACTGCGGGGCACAGACCGGCCTGACAGGACAGCATGGAGCCCAGCAGGCGCAGAGAGGCAACCAGGGGCAGCTCTGAGGGCCGAGAGACGTGCAGATAGCTCTGACCGGGAGGGGCGTGCAGGCCGGCCCCAGGCTCTGCAGGACGGAGCTGGGTTCAAGAGCTGCACTGAGCGCTGAGCCTGAAGTAGCCTGAGCACTGCGGCGTGGCGCAGTGACCCAGTCAAAACAGTAACACGGTGACTTCATGAAAAATAAACCCAGGATGGGTATTTTTAGGAAAACATAAGTGGCTACCAAGATAAATGTTTAATCCTGAAAAAAACGTCACAATGGAATACAGAGAAAATGCCACAAGACCATGATTTCCACTTTGGAGAACGTGTTTCCTGGGAAACCAGGAGTGTGTTGGCGATGGCCGCTCTTCTGCACAGCACGTCTGAGTGACCAGCCCTCCCAGCAGCAGGAGGGCCTGCGCGGGACAAGATGCTGCGAGGAAATAGCAGCGGGGTGGCCAGAGCCATGGCACGGCGGGGAGGGCCTTTGCCTCGCACACGGCTGGCCCAGCTTCAAACCCCGGCACCAGATATGGTCCCCCGAGCACTGCCAGGAGTAATTCCTGAGTGCAGAGCCAGGAGTGCCCTACCCCAGAAATACCCCAGCAATTTCGAATAATAGTTCCTTCAGCCTCCGTCGACAGGAGGAAAGAAGGACGTCCAGCGTCAAAGGGTAATGACCACTGACAACTTGACCAAGTCCCTAAACATGATTTGAGTAGGCAGAGCGACTTGAACCTGCACACTGAGGACCAGGACCAATATCACAAGGTCATGCCACCAGGACAGCACCATAGAGGTGGGGAGGGGGCACGGTTAGGCCTGTGGTCACAGGCCCTGCTGCCCAGAGCTGACAGACCTGGCAAGGATCTCCTAGCTGAGAGCGACAGTCTTTGTATGGGGTGTCCTGAGTAAGAGTGACAGAGTCCTCACAGGGCTGTCTCAGCTAAGAATGACAGCGTCCTCATAGGGGTGTCCTGAGTAAGAGTGACAACATCCTCCCAGGGGTGTCATGGGTAAGAGTGACAGCGTCCTCACAGGGGTGTCCTGGGTAAGAGTGACAGCGTCCTCACAGGGGTGTCCTGGGTAAGAGTGACAGCTTCCTCACAGGGGTGTCTCAGCTAAGAGTGACAGAGTCCTCACAGGAGTGTCTCATCTAAGAGTAACAGAGTCCTCATAGGGGTGTGATGGATCAGAATGACAGAGTCCTCACAGGAATGTCTCAGTTAAAAGTAACAGCATCCTCACAGGGGTGTCTCAGCTAAGAGTGACAGAGTCCTCACAGGAGTGTCCTGGGTAAGAGTGACAGAGTCCACACAGGGTGTCCTGGGTAAGAGTGACAGTCCTCACGGGTGTCTCAGCTACGAGTGACAGAGTCCTCACAGGGGTGTGATGGATCAGAATGACAGAGTCCTCACAGGAGTGTCTCAGTTAAAAGTGACAGCATCCTCACAGGGGTGTCCTGGGTCAGCGTGATAGTCCTTACAGGGGTGTGATGGATCAGAGTGACAGAGTCCTTGTATGAGGTGTCCTGGGTAAGACTGACAGACTCCTCACAGGGGTGTCCAGGTAAGAGTGACAAAGTTCTCACAGGGGTGTCACAGGAGTGACCATTGTTATAAGGCATTTCTCAGGTAAGAGTCACAGAGTGTCTTGGGTAAGAGTGACAGTCATCGAATGGGTGTCAGAGGAGTGACAGTCATTATCCAGGACTTCACAGGTCAGAGTGACAGTCCTCATTGGGGCGTCGTGGGTCAGTGAGACAGAGTCATCCTTCAGGGTGTCCGTGTGAGAGTCGCCGTACGAGGTGTGATGGCTGTGGCACGCAGGCAGGCAGTGCATCCTGGGGGCCTGAGCACAGAGAGATGGCAAAGCGGGGTCTCCGTAGGTGAGGGTGAGCTAGCCCAGCCCGAGGCGCTGCTGCGCTTCCCCCAAGAGTGATAAATGCGGCAGTTGACAGGGGCGTCTCCTCAGAGCTGATGACGTCAGCTTGGGATGACGTCACATCCTAAGTGAAGGATCCTAAGTGAAGGCAGCCTTAGATCTCTTTACCGGGCAGAGCTGATCAGCATGAACAGACAATGTCCCGTTGGCTCCCCTCAGCCTCCTGAGCTGAGATGGACCCCCTGTGGAGGAAGGCTAAGGGGTCCCCCAGGGATGTGCTCCAGGCAGCAGCTCCACCCAGGGGTTGATCATGCAAACCATGGCCAAGAAGCCACTGTGATACCTGCCTGTTCATCAGACCCAGAGGACAGGGCGGCAGTCAGGGGCTGCCAGCAGGGCCCGTGGCGGAGGGAGCGCGGGCAGGAAGGAGGCCAAGCCCCGAGCACCTCCACGGTGATTCCTCGGCACAGTCAGTTTGATCCACAGTCCCCAAGAAGAGCATAGGGTGGGACGAGGGTGGCGCTTGGACGCTGAGCAACCTGTCTCACAGGCATGTGGCCTTGGGTTCCAGCCTCCTGGCACTGTCCCCAAATTTAAAAAATGGCAGAATTACTATTCACTTCTACTGGTCCAATAGACCGGATGTTACCATTTCAACATGTAATTAACATGAAATTAGTGCTAAGGTGCTTTATGTCCTTGGGTCAGAGAAAAGTGCTGGCGTTAAGCCCTGCCTTGCACGAGGCAGCCAGGATGGAACCCTGCACAGAGTCAGGAATACACTTTGAGCACTGCTGGGCGTGGCCCCCCCAACCACCACCACCAAAAAGATGCCCATTCTTTTCTTCGCAGTAGATTTAAACCCAATGCCTATTTTTTGTTTTGTTTTGGGGCCAGATCTAGTCATGGTCAGGGGTTACTCTAGCTTGGAGCTCCGTGGCTGCTCCTGGCAGTATGTGGGGACCATGCAGTGCTGGGGGTGAGTGGCCTCCATGGTGATGGGGGCGGGGGCGGCCCCAGAATCCCCCTGGGCCCAGGACCGAGTCTGCAGTGCTCGCAGACGCAGAGCCAGGGAGCACATGCAAAGAGGAGCGGAAAGAAGTGAACCCACGTGCGGCAGGTGGGAGTGGAAATCGGGGCAGGAGCTGTGGAAGCCGGAACCGCGACTGCTCAAGACTAAATCCGGAGATACCGCCCAGCGTGGGCCTGGCACTCTGGGCGCTGGGTTAGAACGCTCAGGAAACAGCGAATGGAAACGAAGAGCGACGCTTGGGCGGTGGCACCCACCCGGCTGTCCCCGGATGGGAGCGGGGGGAAGGAGCAGCGGGCCCATCGCGCGGGAAGGAGAGCGGGACTGTGGGGCTTTTGCTTGTTGGTTGGTTTTGGTTTTGGGGGGCACACCCGGCAATGTGCAGCTTTAATTTACCCCTGGTTCTGCACGTGGGGATCACTCCTGGGAACGGGACCATGTGGGTTGCCTGGGGGCTGGGGAGGGGCGGGGCTGTGAGGTGGGCGGGGCTGTGGGCGGGGCCCGGATGGGGCGGGGCTCGAGATGGGCGGGGATGTGGGCAGGGCGGCACTGTGGATGCGGCTGGCACAGGCTGGTGCTGGCCTCCAGGTGTCCCCTGTGGGCACCTCAGAGCTGGGCTCCAAGGTCTTCCTCACGGGAGAAGACTTAAGGGCGCCCCGCGGGGTGCTCAGCGCCGGCCGCTCCCGGCTGCTGTGGAGCCCCCAGGGCTGCTGTCCAGCTGCTCGGCCAGCCTCTGCCCTGGCCTCCCACGGCCTCTCGGGGGTCCGGGCGCATCTTCAGGACTGTCTTGCTTCTCTCCGCAGATGCAGCAGCTTGAGAGGCAAGTTGTGGACGCGGAGCGGCAAGCAGACAAGGCGTTTCAGCAGGTCAGGGTCATTTTCTTTCGACAGCTTCTACCGCTCCGAAGCTTGTTGCCCCAGACAGCCTCCAAACTGGTCCTCGTGCCCCGCCAGCACCCTGGTCAGGGAGGAGGTGGGCAGTCTCTTTGTTTAGTCTCAGCAGAAGATCCAAGGCAGCAACTCGGTGGCAGCTACCGTGGGGCTCTGCACAGTGGCAGGTGGCATGAGTGTGACTGTGACCGTGTCCAGGCACATGCACGCATGCACACACACTCACACACATATGTACACACTCATGCATCTACACATGCACACATGTACACACTCATGCGCATTTGCACATGCACTCATGCATACACAATACTTTTGCAAGCACACACATGCATGCATGCATACACGTATGTGCACATGTACCTATGCACACACATGAGCAGGCATCAGCGTCAGCCAGTAGCAGCCCACATGCTCAGTGTGGCCGCAGAGGTGGAGAGGGCAAGAGCACGGCTGCCCCCAGGACTGCTGGCAGCCCTTGAGCTGAGGACACATTCCAGTCAGGGGCCATGCCGTGCGGTTTGAGGAAAAATTTCACCGACACCTGGCCAGGGATGTGGTTAGCGTGGCGGCTTCTCATGCGAGGTTGGGGTCCCGCGGGGGTGCCTGGGTGAGGTTGGGGCTCTGTGGGAGTGCCTTCTGCGGGGTTCTGGGGCCCCTGTGGGGAGGTTCCTTTGTGACGTTGGGGTTCTGTTCCACTCTCCATGCCCCACCCAAGATTCTGGGAGTAATCGTGTTGTTCCGGGTCCCAGCAGAATAAAGAAATGAAAACAATTCATAAAACCAACATTTTAAGTAATTTTTCTAAGAGTGGAAAAAGGCTGATAGGAAATACGCCAATGTTTAATTTCTTTCTTTCTTTCTTTCTTTCTTTTTTTTGCTTTTTGGGTCACACCTGGTGGTGCACAAGGGTTACTCCTGGCTCTGCACTCAGGAATTACCCCTGGCGGTGCTCAGGGGACCATATGGGATGCTGGGAATCGAACTCAGTTCAGCCTCGTGCAAGGCAAACACCCTACCCGCTGTGCTATCACTCCAGCCCCTAATTTCTTTTTTTGCTTTTTTTTGGGGGTCACACCCAGTGATGCTTAGGGGTTACTCCTGGCTCTACACTCAGGAGTTACTCTCAGCAGTGCTCGGGGGACCATACAGGATGCCGGGGATTGAACCCAGGTCAGCCACATGCAAGGCAAACGCCCTTCCCACTGTGCTATCGCTAGAGCCCCTCCAATGTTTAAATGTGTACAGTTGAGGATTGCATTTTTTTCTCCTGTATTTTTATACTTTCTAATTTTCTTTTGTACTATTTTTGAAAAATGTTTTGATAATTCATTTGACCTTTTCTGGACCTTCCCAACAGTAAAAACTTTGAATGATTCCAACAACCTTAAATTTTGTCTCATGATCTTAAATCATATCTTCATATTATGTAAAGGTCTCTCTCAGAGCTAAGAATTACAGAACTTTTAATACAAAACTATTCTAAGAGTGCATATTCCATTTTTTTCACTTTATTTAAACACCGTGGTCTACAAAGTTGTTCATGATGATTGTTACAGGCATTCAGTATTCCACCCCAGTCCCATCACTCCGACCTTCCCTCCACCACTGTATTCATTTTCCTAGCCATCCTAAGGCTGCTCCTGTACTAGGCCCAAAACAATTTGTTAAAAAATACTCAGTTAAAGAAAATTTGTGAAAATTGTGATATCTCCCCAGGGGCACAGTAGGCCCTTGTCTGATGGTTTACTAAGCCCTTTGTTGCTAGTTGAGCTCTGTGTGTTAATGTTTTGTTAGTCGAGCTTAGTTGGCTTCTACTTTACATTCCCGTCCAACCTGGGTGCTCCTGCTGGGGTGGCGGTTAGGGATGTCATGTGGCTGCGTTTGCAGCAGTCGGCACCAGAAACTCCAGAATATTTAGCTGGGCAATGAGCTTACCTGGAGACTGTTGTGGAATGCGGGTGTGGCTACCAGGGCTTCTGGAAGTATAAAAGTCCAAAAACCTTATATGCAAACTTTCAGTATCCTGAGTAGAGAAGCTAATGCACTCTCCACCTTCAACAGTTGCCAGCTCACAGCCAGCACACAGTCAGCTCACGGCCAGCACACAGTCAGCTCTCAGTCAGCTCTCAGTCAGCTCTCAGTCAGCTCACAGTCAGCTCACAGCCAGCACACAATCGGCTCACAGCCAGCACACAGTCGGCTCACAGCCAGCACACAGTCAGCTCACAGCACACAGTCAGCTCACAGTCAGCTCACAGCACACAGTCAGCTCACAGCCAGCACACAGCCGGCTCACAGTCAGCTCACAGCCAGCACATAGCTCACAGTCAGTTCTCAGTCAGCTCATAGCCAGCACACAGTCAGCTCTCAGTGAGCACATAGTCAGCTCACAGCCAGTTCTCAGTCAGCTCACAGTCAGCTCACAGCCAGCTCACAGCCAGCTCTCAGCTAGCACACAGCCAGCTCACAGCCAGCACACAGTCAGCTCTCAGCTCACAGTCAGCTCACAGTCAGCTCTCAGTCAGCTCTCAGTCAGCTCACAGTCAGCTCACAGTCAGCTCACAGCCAGCTCACAGCCAGCTCACAGCCAGCACACAGCCAGCTCACAGCCAGCACACAGTCAGCTCTCAGTCAGCTCACAGTCAGCTCACAGTCAGCTCTCAGTCAGCTCTCAGTCAGCTCACAGTCAGCTCACAAGCTGCCGCAGGTGCTGCTCCTTCCACTTTTCCTCCCCATGTGTTGTTCTCGGGAAGCAGCTCTGAGCTGCTGCATTCCTTCAGTCATGAGTATTATGGTGATTCATGAAACATAAACACCTAAAACAGCCCCATATAACCCAGAAAGGCACCACACCCTTTACTGCCGCCCCTCAGGTGCTGCTGAGAGCACTGGCGTTTGGGCACCTGGGCTGAGTCACTGCCACCTGTGTCTGACCCGCACAACGGAACCTCCCCTCGGGGCCCCCCCACTTCAGGCCGCCATTGGTCCTGGTCCTGAGACCCTTCTGGAGATCCCCACAGCCACCGGACGGAGACTGGGCATGACAGTGCTCATGGCCCTGTGGCCACGCCTGGCCTTCCCTGGAAGCCCCTCACCCCTGCCCGGCTTGCTTCCTTACTCCTCCTTATTGCTCCCCTCTCCTTCTCACCCTCCCCGCTCATCCCGTAGGAAGGAAAGATTGCCTGAGTTCTGCCTTTTCTTACCTTAAAACTCTTCATTCAGGGACTGCTATGGTAGTACAGCGGGGAGGGCGTGGCCTTGCATGCCGCTGACCCAGGTTCAATCCTCGGCACCCCATGTGGTCCCCCGAGCACTGCCAGGAGTAATTCCTGAGTTCAGAGCCAGGCACAAGCCCTGAACACTGCTAGATGTGGCCCCCCAACCAAAACAAAATAATAAAAAAAAAAACCTTTCCATTTATATATGAAGCAAATTTAGTTCTGAAAATTAAGCAGAAGTATATTTACTTGTGAATTTCCATTAATTCTTCCCCCAATTTCCTGGGTCTTGAGAGGGAAAGAAAAGAATCCTCATTTTTAGTTAAAGGGAAGCAAACATGCTTGTAGCTGTCAGGGTCTGGGCAAATCTCCTTAAATTTTTGAGTAAAGTAGCAAAATATGCAGATTATTTTTCATAGCTTGAAGTTTGCTGTTGTTCCTTTGGGACCACATCCAGTGGTGCTCAGGACCCACTCAGGAGGGGGGGGGACCATCAGGGGTGCTAGGATGGATCCAGCTGGACCGTGTGCATGGCTGCGGAGCTCTGCCCTGTTGGACTGTCCTGCACTGCTCCTAGTGACCGCCGGGCCCCTGGGCTGCCGCAGACACGGCTCTCGTGCACCCATCCTGCCAGCTTCCTCTGGCCCTTGTCGGCTGGGCCAGTGCTGTGGGCCTGGGTGCCGGGGCCGCACGCTCGTCCAAGAGACAGGGGCCCAGGGCTGCTTTTGTCACCGAGACTCAGCTTCCCTTTGCCATGAGCCATATCCTAAGACTTAAACTGTATTTATATTAGCCAAAAAGGAATGTTTTTCCTCTAAGAACAGCAGTCAGCTGACATGCTCTGCACCGCAGATCCCCACAACTTCCCTTGTTTATATTAATGAGTGGCACAAAGATTAAACAAAACATTGGTAGGAGAAACCACACATTTCCCGGAGAAATCTTGGCAATCTGTATGTGGACTGCTGCAGCACAGTTTCGTGATGGTTGATCACGGTTCTGCGTACTCTGTGTGCGTGCACACGGCAGAGCCTGTCCACGGCAGAGCCTGCCCATGCCTAGAGCCTGCCCATCCCCAGAGCCTGTCCACGGCAGAGCCTGCCCACACCCAGAGCCTGCCCACGCCCAGAGCCTGCCCACGGCAGAGCCTGCCCACGGCAGAGCCTGTCCACGGCAGAGCCTGCCCACGGCAGAGCCTGCCCACGGCAGAGTCTGCCCACGCCCAGAGCCTGTCCACGCCCAGAGCCTGTCCACGGCAGAGCCTGCCCACACCCAGAGCCTGCCCACGCCCAGAGCCTGCCCACGGCAGAGCCTGTCCATGCCCAGAGCCTGTCCATGGCAGAGCCTGTCCACGGCAGAGCCTGTCCACAGCAGAGCCTGCCCACGCCCAGAGCCTGTCCACAGCAGAGTCTGCCCACGGCAGAGCCTGCCCATGGCAGAGCCTGTCCACGCCCAGAGCCTGTCCATGGCAGAGCCTGTCCACAGCAGAGCCTGTCCACAGCAGAGCCTGTCCACGGCAGAGCCTGTCCACGGCAGAGCCTGTTCACAGCAGAGCCTGCCCACGGCAGAGCCTGTCCACGCCCAGAGCCTGTCCATGGCAGAGCCTGTCCACGGCAGAGCCTGTCCACAGCAGAGCCTGTCCACGGCAGAGCCTGTCCACGGCAGAGCCTGTTCACAGCAGAGCCTGTCCACGGCAGAGCCTGCCCATGCCCAGAGCCTGTCCATGGCAGAGCCTGCTGTAGCCCGGTGGATCAGGAGAACGGGCAGCAGAGTGCCCGGTGGGAGACATGTGCACAGGCCTTGTATGGGCCGCTCTGCCTGCCCACTGTGCCCGGTGCCCGCCTGGAGGGAGGTGTCCGGCAGTTTCCTCCTGCCCTGGGCTCTGTCCCGTGGATACTTGCCCTGCTGACAGGGACTTTCTAGCTTCCGACTCAGTCTGATCTCAGTGGTGGTCTCTTCTCTGCCATGCGGGGTTCCGGGACCCTGCAGTCACTGCCTCATGGCCAGGGCTGCTTGGTCCTGCTCACAGGGCAGTGCCACATGCCTGCAAGTCTCCAGGGACCGACTGCAGGTAGTGGGTCATGTCTGGGACCAGCACTCTCCCCGCCGTGGCGTTCCTCGGCCTCAGGACTGTTAGGACTCTCAGCCGGCTGGATGGCGGCGAGGGAGGTTATTGTGGGCAGGGGGAGAACTGGCCCCAGGGAGTACGCGCCGAGTACTCCCACCCACGTGCCTGGCAGCAGCCTGTAGGACGGAGCTGGTGTGATAAGATCGGACCCTTGGCCGCCTTGGTGGGAAGGCCGGCAGGAGCCGGAGGGAGATTCTGCAGCGCGTCCCCTCTTTGTCTGGTGATGACATGAGTACTCACAGACGTAGACTCACTGATACCATGGACTGCTGCACTCCATAGTACATTAGGGGCCATCTTGACTCACGACTTAAGGAGGTTCCCCTTGGGAAAATGGAGGCAAGGACTAGCCTCGGGCCCTGTGAGCCTCCCAGAAGGTTCTGGAAGCTCCCGACCATGAACCATGGGGGAGGGGTGTGGCTGCCCTCTTCATGGCAGAGGGCCAGGATGCGGTGTCCTTCAGCTGGGTGGGCTCTGGGTACACTAAGGTCCAGGAAACTCGGGGCTCCCTCTGGGCCGGTGGAACATGCGTTCCCTGGCTCTGAGCACCTCTGAGCTGTCTCCCACCCCGGGGTCCACGGTAGACGGGCCCGGTGACACAGCCAGCCACGGCCACCACCCAGTTCCCAGTAACAAGCTGCCCAAACTCACGGAATGCCTCCCCCTGGAACTCCGCGCTTGGTACATGTATTTGGACTTTAAACAAGACAGTACTGTGATTCTTATGAAAAAAATATATGTTTAAAAAATTAAAAAATATATAAATATGTATGTTTACATGGGGGGCTTGTTTGGGCCATACCCGGAGGTGCTCAGGCTCATTCCCAGCTCTGCACTCAGGAATTTATCCTGGCAGTGCTCGGGGGCTGCATGAGGAGCGGGGATGGGCCCCGGGGCAGCCGTGTGCGGGGCCAGCACCCGCCCCGCTGCACTCAGGCCCCGCCCCCCGGCTTTTGAGTTTCAAGGTTTTCATCAGAACTGTGCTCTTTTGGTTGATTTTTAAAAATGGACCTTATTTATTCTTATTAGATCACTCCGAGTTAATTCTGGGGTGGTCACGGGTGGTGTCTCCGGGCTCGATATAGGGAGGAGGTGGGACGCGGGCCTGAGGGGCAGACAGCGCAGGAGTGTTTGAGCTCCACAGTGGCAGAGCGAGTGGCAGCTTGCGGGCCTGGTCAGCTGCTGTCTCTGAAGGGAGAATGTTCAGGCCTTAGTCGGGGACACACGTTTCCCGACGGCCCTGCTGACGTCCTGCCCTGGTCAGTGGAGTCGCTGCCCACTGTCCACACAGGCCTTCCCGTCCGGGCGCAGGACTCGGGGTGGCTCTGTGTGACGCGCCTGCTTCACCCCCAGACGCCGAAGGCGCACCGTCCCGGCGTTCACCTGCCGTGCTGGGGGCAGGGGGCAGGGGTGTGTGTGGGGGGCGTCTGCATCCTCGAGCTGCAGCCGTCTTCACGCGCTTACACTCCCTCGCTCCCCAGCATGCAGCGGGCACGCAGGCCGCACGGTGCAGGGCCTGCCCTCCCCTCCCCACGTCCTTTCTGGCCTTACCCGCCTCCCCGCTGCCCCTGCTGTCTCAGACCCTGGGGCCTGCTGCCAGGCCCGGCTGGCGCCGTCTCCCCGTCCTGGTCTGGACCCCCCTCTGTGCTTCTTTCCTCATAGCATGCAGAAGCAGGCGTCTGTCCTCCTGGGTCCCCAGCTGCCGGGTCAGTCTGGGCCTTGGTAGGAAAGATGGACATTCATTTAGGCGGCTTGACGGCCTCTTGAGCGTTTCCTGCGGCTCCGGGCTCTGTGCTGTGCTTCTCCTGGGACTCGTGCGGAGGGACCCAAGGCTGTCCCTGTCGCTGGGCCTCCCACGCCGTCTAGGAATTCCCATCTAAGCGCAAAGTCTTTTTTCTCAAGTGCATTCTTGTACCAGGTCATTTCACCAGTCTCGCTCACCACTGACCTTCTCTGTGTCCCCCCTTGTTTGGACGGTGGGATCGGGAGACTGGACGTCTCCTGGACCACCGTTACCTAGTTGAGTCCTGCGGAGCCCAAGGCCTGGAGGTTGTAGCGACGTGAAGCGCATCAGAACTTGCTGGTCATTATCGCCCTTGGGCAAAGCTGACACGTGGGCGTCGCGTTAGTGTCCACACTAGGGTCTAGCTTCCACGATCTGACCAGCTCAGTGCGTGCCTGTTTTTAGCAGCTTCTCCTTTGCCTGTAGGTACAAGTCATGGAAGAGAAATTAAAGGCAGCTAACATTCAGACCAGCGAATCAGAGATGAGGCTGTACCGAAAGTGCCAAGACCTGGAGGCCCTGATCCAGGAGAGAGATGACGCCATCCAGAGCTTGGAGCGGCAGCTGGAGGAGCAGGTCAGGAGGGGCGGCTTCCGAGTGGGCAGGGGGCAGGCTGAGGGCAGGAGGGGGCAGGCGCCCTCGCGCATGCGGAACTCTCTGCCCAGCAAGGAACAGCGGCCTTGCAGAGGCAGGGAACATTTCTTTGGCCAAGCCATAGGGTCAGGTATTTGTTGCTGAAAGGTGCCAGTAGAAGGGCATTTCCCAAAGGTGTTGCCTGATCCCTTCCAGATGGAGACTCTGCACGAAGGGTTTGATGAGGGGCCAGAGCAATACTGCAGGAGTTCAGGGCTGGCCTTGCACGTGGCCATGTGCTCCCTGGAACCCCGCCAGGAGTAATCCCTGGTCACAGAGCCAGGAGTAATCCCTGGTCACAGAGCCAGGAGTAATCCCTGGTCACAGAGCCAGGAGTAATCCCTGGTCACAGAGCCAGGAGTAAGTCCTGGACACTGCAAGGTGTGGTCCAAAAACCCAAAAATAGCTTGAAGTCAAGTTTACTGCAGGAGGACACTGGGTATAGTGCCTGCCTTGCATGTGGCCAGCCCAGGTTCAAACCCTGGCATCCCATATGGTCCCCTGAGACAAGCAGGAGTGATCCCTGAGTGCAGAGCCAGGAGGAAGCCCTGAGCAGCACTGGGTGTGCCCACCCTCCAAAAAAAGTAAATGGTTATGTAGCATCATAAATATGACACTATGGGGACCCAGGAAAGAGCTCAAATCCCCCTAGCCACATCCCTGGGCACTGGGGGTGCGCCCGTAGCACCAGGCCTGCACCCTCCAGCCCAGCTGAGCACTGCCAGGACTGACCCCACCCGCCCTGGACTGCTTGGTAGCCCCCATGAAGTGGCCGCCATGGAACTGTTGGAGTGTTATCTTCAGTGTATTTTTGTGGGGATCTGGGAGTTTTAGTTTTTCACCATCCTCTGCCCTCAGATTCCGTGATTTATACGATAGTCACATTCTTAGTAGTTTTGTGACCAGAACCAGATCTTAAAATTGGGAAATATGAGCTAGAATTTCCCGGTTCTGTTTTTCCTGGATCTTCGACTAGTGCTTGAGAGGAAGTGGGCAGGGCCGTGGGGGGTCTGTCGTGCCCTCACTCACCGCCTCACCTCTCGCCTTGGGTCTGGAGCCAGGATCATTTTCAGAAATGGTTTGTTTTGTGGATAAACTCAGTGCCTTCATTCCTGAGCGGGAGAATGGGGCTCATTTTTACTTTATATTTGCACGTGTGCTTTGCTGGGTCACGTGGCTTCTGCCAGAGAGCTGTTCTCAATACCTGGGCCGGGAAGTAGTGAAGCCCGCAGGGCGTTTGCCTTGAACCCGAGCTCCAGGTTCACTGGCCGCAGAGCCAGGACAGGGCCTGAGCACCGCCAGGTGTGGCCGCGGAACAGACCCAAAGGCAGAAAAGGCTCTCAGCTTATGGTTTGGGAGCTCAAACATGGGTTGGGGAAGCCAGTCAGGTTTTAAGTAAACCTTTTTAATTTGTGACGTCCCATGGTGAGCTTATGTTTGAACTCAACAAAGTGAAAATGTTATTTATTTCAGAAGCAAATGAGGATACAAGAAGCTAAAATAATAGAAGAGAAAGCTGCTAAGATCAAAGAATGGGTGACGGTGAAGTTAAACGAGGTATTTACGGTGCAGTCTTCCCACTTCTCTCTGCCTCGCTCGAACGCCGGGAGGGAAGCGGGTTCTGGTCAGTTGGGGGAGCTGCTGCGTCACGGGAACGTGAGATGAGGCGGCTTTGTCCGTCCTGCCTGACACTCTCTCAGGATCCGTGTTGCTTTGACCATCAGTGGACACAGTCCTTCTAATTGACTCTAGTTCTAATCACTTTGTTTGTAATTGTAGAATATGGTATCTGTCATAAAATTGATGTGCTATATGAGACGTTTACATTAAGTGGCTTATATGGTAGATTGAATGTTGAGATAATTTGGATTCAAATAATTTTTTTTTTCTTTTTGGGTCACACCCGGTGATGCACAGGGGTTACTCCTGGCTCTGCACTCAGGAATTACTCCTGGTGGTGCTCGGGGACCATATGGGATGCTGGGAATCGAACCTGGGTCGGCCGCGTGCAAGGCAAATGCCCTACCTGCTGTGCTATTGCACCAGCCCTCAAATAAATTTTAATGAAAAGGCATAGGGGTGAAAAGATTCAAAATTCTTAATTTAGAAAAAAAGCTGTAGCACTGTTGTCCCCTTGTTCATTGATTTGCTCGAGCGGGCACCAGTAATGTCTTCATTGTGAGACTTGTTGTTACTGTTTTTGGCATTTCGAATACATCACGGGTAGCTTGCGGTATAGGTGGGATACTCTCGGTAGCTTGCTGGGCTCTCCAAGAGGGATGAAGGAATCAAACCCTGGTCAGCTGTGTGCAAGGCAAACGCCCTACCCGCTGTGCTATCACTCCAGTCCTGAGAAAAAAAGCTACAGTACAGAAATATGAATTCTGAGTAAACATTGAAGACATAATTAACTAGGTTTTCTGATACTATTTCTTCTCTATGTAGCTTGTACATAATTAGGTGTTGGTATTTCTTAAATAGTATAGCTTGCTAGTACACTTTAGAAATGTTATTTCTGTATAAAGGATGCCACTTTACTATTTTAGCTGGAACTGGAGAATCAGAGCCTTCGTTTGATCAACCAGACCCAAACGGAAGAGATAAGAATAGCACAGTCGAGGCTCCAGGGTACGTGTCCAGCTGCACAGATCTCATCTCATTCCCCCGGAAGTGATGAGACGAGCGAGGAGCCGAAACTCATCCTTTCCTGAATTCGAACTCGTTTCCATTCCCACAGCCACGTGGCCCCATTAGGCCACAGAGCCTGGACAGTGGGGTGGGCAGGGGGGAGGTGAGGCCCGGCTGGGCAGTGGGGTGGGCAGGGGGGAGGTGCGGCCCAGCTGGGCAGTGGGGTGGACAGGGGGGAGGTGCGGCCCGGCTGGACAGTGGGGTGGGCAGGGGGGAGGTGCGGCCCAGCTGGGCAGTGGGGTGGACAGGGGGGAGGTGAGGCCCGGCTGGACAGTGGGGTGGGCAGGGGGGAGGTGTGGCCCGGCTGGACAGTGGGGTGGGCAGGGGGGAGGTGCGGCCCGGCTGGACAGTGGGGTGGGCAGGGGGAGGTGCGGCCCGGCTGGGTTTCACCTCTCAGCCTTGCCCGCTTTCACACTGTGACGGTGGTTCTATACTGAGGGTTCGGTGCTGTCCAGTGAGGCGCTGGGTTCCCTGGACACTGTCTGACACTGGGTTCTCCAGGCAGCTGCCACGTTAGCCCTCAGGGGTGGTCAGTCCCGCTAGCATCCATGAGGCTTCTAGCCCCCGCATCAGAGAGAACCCCCACCCCAAGGCCTCCACCCCGGCACTGCTGGGTGTGGCCCCCCCGGGCTGCAGGAAGTGGCCGCACCCCAACTGGTGCCTGTGTGATCACTGCACTCCTCCCCGCTGTCCCCGCACCCTCTCCCCTGACATGGTTAAGGCCCAGCGTATGGGCACAGGGACAGCTCCACCATCAGCTTCCTCGGAGAAGGTACTGGAAACTTAAGATAAGCAAGAGCTATTACGATGATAATGTGATCTGGGCCCCGCTGACCCTAGAAATTGCTTTTGGTTGTCTTGGCAACCAGGATCTTGTACCTGTGGGTGATTGGCAGTTACCCCCGTGGACTCGCAGATGGAACGCCCTAGTGCTCCGAGTCTGTCCTTTCGGTTTGAGAATCGTTTTCATAAAGATTTGGTACTTTGCTCTCCGCTATTGAAGGAGACGTTGAGCACTTGACATGTGTAGAAGATGGTCCCAAGGCGTGTAGAAGGGGTTCCGCGAGGCGACTCCCCCTCTGGCCGGCCCCTGTGTCCTGGGGCTCTGTGTGTGTCCCCCGTTAGACCCACTGGGGGACACTGGTCTGCATTTTTCCTGAACGGTCTTGCAGAGGCGGAGGAGAAGAAGCCGCCCACGGCCTGTGCGCCTGGACTGTCGGAGGGCCAGCGCCTCAGCGGTCTGGCCTTCGGGTGCTTCCCGGCCCGCGTGAGGAGCCCCTCTCCAGTGGACACGGCTGAGCGCGGCGGCGGGATGTCACCCACAGAGCTTGGGCCCCCCGAAGGAAAAGACGTGGAAGGTAGGGCACCCGTGGGTGCGCGTCCGCGGGAGGGAGTGTGGCACTCTGCCCCTCCCCGGTGACTCTGAAGAGCCCCTTCCTCACGCCCGGCGGGCACCTGTGGGCACCTGTGTCCCCCCTGCCCCGCCCGCCGTGAGGCTCTCGGGGAAGCTGCAGTCAGACCCACACACACTGGCTGGAGCGCTGGACTCTAAGCTCGTGTCCATCATTCACTTAGGAATCGCCCAATCAAAGACGAGGCGCCTTATGATACGGCAGGTGCAGAGGAAAGGGCAGTTGGCAGGGCCGTAGCCACTCAGGTGAGCGCCGCGGCCTGAGTGGCTGTCTGGGCTGGAAGCCGAGCAGGTGTCTGCCCTCCTGTTAGCCTTTCCCTTGCGACACACCGTCCACCTGGAGTTCACCTGACTGTCTGTGGAGCCAGAGACCAGCCTCCCAGTTGTGTCGCCAAGACTAGAGGCAGCTGTCTGACAGCGCGCGCCGTGCTCAGGACGGGGCCCGGGTGGGGTGGGGACAAGCTCCTCGTGCAGGGACGCCTGGGAGCGGGCGCTGCTGTTTGGACTGTTGCTTTGTGTTAATCGTAGTTAAATTTAGCTGCAGGATGTTCGCAGACATTCGCCGTGTGTCTGGTGCTCTGCTCTCTGGCGGCGGACCTTGTTTTCTCTCTGCTCTGACCTGCGCTGTCTCCTGCTGTCTCTGAGGCTCAGCGGCCCGGTTTCACAGGTTGCTGCTTTTATTATCTCCCCTGAGACAATTATTGTTTTCCCTACAGCACGTTTCTTCATAAAATAAGGCTGCATGGGGCTGGAGCCATTGTACAGACCCCCGCACCCCGTCTGTTCCCCTGAGCCCTTCCAGGAATGAGCCCTGAGCACAAACCAGAAGACAGTCATGAGCAACACCGGGTGTGGCCCACCCCACCAAAAAGTTATTTTGTGTGGGTCCTAGTCTGTGAGTGCCAGTGGGTTCCTAAGGTCCTAGTCCATGGAGCATCAGTGGATCCCTGTGGATCCTAGTCTGTGAGTGTCAGTGGATTCCTGTGGGTCCTAGTCTGTGTCAGTGGATTCCTGTGGGTCCTAGTCTGTGTCAGTGGATTCCTGTGGGTCCTAGTCTGTGTCAGTGGATTCCTGTGGGTCCTAGTCTGTGTCAGTGGATTCCTGTGGGTCCTAGTCTGTGTCAGTGGATTCCTGTGGGTCCTAGTCTGTGAGTGCCAGTGGATTCCTGTGGGTCCTAGTCTGTGCCAATAGATTCCTATGGGCCCTCGTCCCTGTGTGTCAGTGGATCCCTGTGGGTCCTAGTCTGAGTGTCAATGGACCCCTGTGGGTCTTAGTCTGTCAGTGCCAGTGGATCCCTGTGGATCCTAGTCTGTGAGTGCCAGTGGATTCCTGTGGGTCCTAGTCTGTGAGTGCCAGTGGATTCCTGTGGGTCCTAGTCTGTGTCAGTGGATTCCTATGGTCCCTAGTCCCTGTGTGTCAGTGGATTCCTGTGGGTCCTAGTCTGAGTGTCAATGGACCCCTGTGGTTCTTAGTCTGAGTGCCAGTGGATTCCTGTGGGTCCTAGTCTATGGAGTGTCAGTGGATCCCTGTGGATCCTAGTCTGTGAGTGTCAGTGGATTCCTGTGGGTCCTAGTCTGTGTCAGTGGATTCCTGTGGGTCCTAGTCTGTGTCAGTGGATTCTTGTGGGTCCTAGTCTGAGTCAGTGGATTCCTGTGGGTCCTAGTCTGTGAGTGCCAGTGGATCCCTGTGGGTCCTAGTCTGTGAGTATCAGTGGATCCCTGTGAGTCCTAGTCTATGAGTGTCAGTGGATTCCTGTGAGTCCTATTCTATGGAGTGTCAGTGGTTTCCTGTGGATCCTTGTCTATGAGTGTCAGTGGATTTCTGTGGGTGCTAGTCTGTGAGTGTCAGTGGATCCCTTTGGGTCCTAGTCTGTCAGTGCCAGTGGATTCCTGTGGATCCTAATCTGTGAGTGCCAGTGGATTCCTGTGGGTCCTAGTCTGTGAGTGTCAGGGGATCCCTGTGGGTCCTAGTCTGTGTCAGTGGATTCCTGTGGGTCCTAGTCTGTGTCAGTGGATCATGGTCTTCCAGATCCTTGTCTCTTTGGCCAGGAGTGCTGCAGAGCAGAGCACTTGTCTGTGATGCTGATTTGATCCCGGGTTCAAATCCTGGCACCAGAATGAAACAGCGATGAGAATTTAAGCGAAAAACTCAGACTGGGGCGATGGTTCCAAGGACTGGGGTGCAAGCTCAGCCTGTCCAGCCCTCACGGTCCCCTGAGCACTGAGCCGGCAGTGGCCCCTGAGCACCACCAGGTGTGGCCCCCAAGCAAACAATGATAACAAACACGTGTTTAAAAGTCCCACTGCCCCCCGGGAGCATGAGTGTCGCTCGCCCGTCCTGCCCGGCTGCTTCCGCCCGGCGCTTGTGTGCGGGGCGCTCAGAGGTTGGCCTTGTTTTCCAGAGATGGAGATTGCAGAGAGGCCTGCTGAGGACCCCGTGCAGGGGGATGGGCGAAGTCCGAGGGCAGAAGCGAGCCGGGGCGGGCGGGCAGGCTCCGTGGGCCGCGGCCCCTCGCGCAGCTCTGTGGCTGCCGCCAGCGAGTGCAGCTCGGACGAGGACGACGGGGCGCCGGGGCGCGAGTCCAGCCGCACGTCAGAGGAGGGCGCCCGGAGCGGCCGGCTGGGCAGCGAGCCCTACTGGACAGCGTCGGACGACAGCAGCTCCGTGTTCGAGGAGGAGACCGTGGGCCCCGCGAGGCCGGGCCACGGGAAGCTGTTCTCCTGGCAGCAGGAGGCCAAGTGGCGCGCCCAGAGCACCGCGGGCAGCTCGGCCGCGGCCAGGAGGGAGCGCGACAGCTCCTCCGACGAGCTGGACAAGAGGTTCCGCTCCCAGCGGCTGGACTGCTCCTCCTCCTCGAGCGAGGCCAACACGCCCAGCCCCAGCCTGACCCCGGCGCTGACCCCCAGGCACCCGGCCAGGGCTCCCGGGAGGGGAGCCGTGGCCATGCCCTCCCTGGGCCTGCCTCCCCCAAAGCTGCGGCCCCCCGCTGTGCCCAGCCTGGGCGTGGCGCTGGCCAGGAGGCACCTGAGCCAGCCGCAGCTGAGCTCCGACAGGATGTTCGGCGCCAACAGAAACGCCATCAGCATGGTTCGGCCGCCCAGGCCCCAGGAGACAGACCTGGACCTGCTCGACGACCCCGGCAGAGATGCCTCGGACAGCAGGGACTCGAGCTGTGACCAGGCCTCCTTCCGTGGCTCCCAGGAGTCCCCCGGCCTCGACGAGCTGCCCTTGGGGGTCTGTGGCACCCCGCCCACCCCCCCACTGCACCGCTTCCCCTCCTGGGTAAGTGCACGCACACGGGCCGCCGCACACATGACACACACACACATATGGGCAGGCATGCACACACTTAAGCACTCACGTGCACACACAGGCAGACATGCACACATGCATGCAGACGCACATACTTGCACACATACAGGCATGTACACTGCAGGACACACACACAGACATGCACACATGTTGGCACACAAGCGTGCACACACAGATGTACACATTCACATGTGTATGCACACACAGGCATGTACATATTTGCATACACACTTGTATATGCACAGACGCAAGTTTGCACACACCTGTACATTCAGGCACACACGCATGTACGTGCACATGCAGGCATGCATCAGGTCCTGTGGTTCTGTGCTCTCCTCTCCAGACCTTCCTTCTGTCTGGCCGGGTTGCTGGCCGGCAGCTCGCAGCTTCCTGGCCGCGGGCCCTTCCCTCGCGTTCCCTCTGGGTCGCTGAGAGTGAGGCCGGGGGAGAGAGCTGCAGCGGAGACACCTTCGCTGCTCAGAAACCCGTTTGGAGAATCGCTGTCGGCTGCGTCTCCAGGCCGCCGATGATCTGGGTGGGTCTGAGGCGGTCAGAACCGGCCAGGCCCCTGGGCGCTGCTCTTGCTGACCGGCCTTGCCCTCTGCTCCCTGCCGGACAGAAGCCCCTGCAGGCTTCGTCCGAGTGTCTGCGGGTACACTGCGCCCCAGGACAGTGGCTGGGCATCAGGGATTTGGGGGCTTGGGGTTTTTAATTGTTCCTTTGTGGGGGTAACCTTCCAAACAGGGGTTCCGTTTGGGTCCTGTTCAGGGGTCCCGGCCCTGCAGGTCAGTGCTGCTGGACCTGCCGAGGCCGGAGGGCTGTGCCAGGTGGTGCTGGCGGGCGGAGGTGCTGTGTGGGGTCCAGTGAGGCCCTGCACACGTCTGGCGGGAGAAGCTCTCCCGGGCGTTTTGTTTTGTTTTGTTTTGGGGCTACACCCAGAGATGCTTGGGGCTCCCTCGGGCTCTGCACTCGAATTCTTCCTGCAGTAACGACACAGGTGCCAGACTGAAGGCGGCTGGCTGTGTGCCAGGCAAGCGCCTCCCTGCTGTGCATCTCCCAGCTCCGGACCCAGGCATTTGACAGAAACAACAGACTGACTTTAAAAGAAATTTGATTTTCCTTTTAATGCCTTTCCAGACCCAAGACTGTCAAAGCAGCCGCATGTCTAGAAGACGGGAATGTCTTCCGTGGGAACACTCACCTTTTGAGTGGAAGGATTAATCTTCCTATATCCGTTTTCCTCAGCTGCAGACCCCTCAGGGGCAGAGTGTCCCCGGGATCCCCCCTCCTCAGCTCGACCCCCAGCCCCCAACCCCAGGGCCCCTGTCCGTGTGCTTGAGAGGCTGCCGCCTTCTGAGGAGGGTCGGGCCCTCCCTCACACGTTGTGTCCAGCCTTTGGCCTCAGGCTGGCACGTGGCTCCCCCTCCCAGGTAGTGGCCCCGTGGCTCCCGTGGCCCAGCTCACCTCAGCCGCCTCCTTTCGGAACCCTGCGGGCTTGTCAGCAGCTCACCCCGGCAGTTGGCCACCAGCACTGGGGGCTGCGTCTGGCTCTGCAATGGCCCCTGGGGTCCCCTCCAGGCTGGGAGAAGCCGATTCGGCCTCTTTCACAGTGTAGAGATTTCCAGAGACTTCGACATCCAAGTACATTTCACTTACTGGCACCGCGTTCCAGCCCTGCCTAGCTGGACGCCGTGTCCAGGGCAGCTGTGCCGCCAGGCCCAGGGCGGGCTGACCTCTGCTAGGGGTGTCCCTCGAGCCTTTCCTGGGAGCGGGGTAGGGCTGGGGGCCTTGTGAAGAGAAAAGAAAGGGACCAACTGCTTTTGAAATAAGCTAGTTTATAAATTCCATTGTAGTTCTCAAGTTCGTTAGTGTTCCGCCTGAGTGAAATATAATTAAAAGTAAGGGGCTGGCCCCAGAGGTGAGGGGGTGGCCCAGAGGTGAGGGGGTGGCCCAGAGGTGAGGGGATGCCCAGAGGTGAGGAGATGGCCCAGAGATGAGGAGATGGCCCAGAGGTAAGGGGCTGGCCCCAGAGGTGAGGGGATGGCTCAGAGTGAGGGGATGGCCCAGAGGTAAGGGGCTGGCCCCAGAAGTGAGGGGGTGGCCCAGAGGTGAGGGGATGTCCAGAGGTGAGGGGGGCCCAGAGGTAAGGGGGGGCCTAGAGGTGAGGGGGGGCCCAGAGGTGAGGTGATGGCCCTGAGGTGAGGGGATGCCCTGAGGTGAGGCCCAGAGGTGAGATATCCCAGAGGTGAGGGGATGTCCAGAGGTGAGGGGGGGCCCAGAGGTAAGGGGGGGCCCAGAGGTGAGGGGGGGCCCAGAGGTGAGGTGATGGCCCCGAGGTGAGGGGATGCCCTGAGGTGAGGCCCAGAGGTGAGATATCCCAGAGGTGAGGGGATGCCCAGAGGTGAGGGGATGGCCCAGAGCTGAGGGGATGGCCCAGAGGTGAGGGGATGGCCCAGAGGTGAGGTGATGGCCCCGAGGTGAGGGGATGCCCTGAGGTGAGGGGATGCCCAGAGGTGAGGCCCAGAGGTGAGATATCCCAGAGGTGAGGGGATGCCCAGAGGTGAGGGGATGCCCTGAGGTGAGGGATGCCCCGAGGTGAGGAGGTGAGGGGATGCTCTGAGGTGAGAGGATGGCCCTTGTTTCAGCCAGAGGCTTCAGGGTTCCCTGTCCGAAGGCACCTCAGGAGTAAGGCACCAAGGGGCTCTTCTCGAGGCTCGGCGGCCGTGTGGCTCTGTGCTCCAGACAGTCTCCAAAACCGTGTTCTCCGTGGCAGACTGCCCGGGCTGGGCGAGTGCAGAGTCAGCACGGAGAGTCGGCTTCCCTTCACTGTCCCGCTCTCGTGGGGGCCTGAGATGTCGCTGTGTGACGGGAGGCTGCCAGGCTCACGGCGACAGTCTCCGAGGGGATCCGTCTCTGCTGTCAGACTCCTGAGGCTCGGCTCACGTCTCTCTTCCCCACCAGGAGAGCAGGATTTACGCTGTCGCCAAGACGGGCATCCGGATGTCTGAGGTCTTTAACCCAGAGACGGTTCACAAAAGTGAGTGAGTCTGCACCACAGCGGGGCTGGGCCTGACATGCCGGTGGAGCGTCCCCAGGACACGGACACTCTGTACTGTGGCCAGATTCCTGGCGATGACCTGGGGCTGAGGGCCAGGGCTGGGTGTGGGGGGGCTCGGGGGAGGAATCAGGTCTCACAGAACTAGCACATCGGCTTTGCGAGATAGAAAGTTCTGGAGAGACGCCTCACGGCAAAGTGCATGCCACGCTGACTGACGACGCAGCTTCGGAAAGGGGGTTTGCTGGCGGCCCCCGAGAGAGCACCCCACTGTCAGGCGTCGTGGCGCTAGGCAGACGTGCAGGGCTGAGGACGTAGCATTGGGCCGGGTGTGCAGCTCCGCCTCTCCGAGGCTGCACTAAAGCCGACACAGCACAGGCTCCGCGTTCAGGCTGGGCGGCCACCCTCAGGACACTGTCTGGGTACTTCTCCCGGGGCCAGGGCCTGGCCTGTGCAGCGGCCGGGCTCTCCGCCTTCCGTCCGGTGGGACCCTATGGGAACCCACACCTCCGTGTCCGCACAGGCCGAGGGCGTGCTGGCTCCGTCCGTGCCAGGACACGCTCAAGTCTGCAGCTCCTCCACAGCAGGCCGGGTGCCGGGCCTGAGAGAGACCTGCTCTGTTCCAGACGGGGCTGCGCCTCCGGCCTGCAGCACCTCCGGCCTCTACACTGGCCTCGTCTACGGGAATGTGACGGTGCCTGTGTACACAACCTTGAAAGGGGTGAGTCCTCCCAGCTGGCGGTGACGCCTCCTGGGCCGTGGTGACTCCTCCTGGGCCCTGGGTGACTCCTCCTGGGTCCTGGGTGAATCTCCCAGGCACTGGGTGAATCCTCCCGGGCCCTGGGTGAATCCTCCCGGGCCCTGGGTGAGTGCTCCTGGGCCTTGGGTGAATCCTCCCGGGCCCTGGGTGAATCCTCCTTGGCCCTGGGTGAGTGCTCCTTGGCCCTGGGTGAGTGCTCCTTGGCCCTGGGTGAGTGCTCCTTGGCCCTGGGTGAGTGCTCCTGGGCCTTGGGTGAATCCTCCCAGGCCCTGGGTGGGTGCTCCTGGGCTGTGGGATCTGTGGCTGCTTCCGGCTGCACTGAGGAGCCTGTCCTGGCGCATGGTCTCGTCCTCCATCGGGCGTGTTAGGGTCTCGGCCCCAGGCCGCGGGGGACTGGGAGACCTGGAGGACAGGAGGGTCCCTGTCCGAGGGGGGACGTCACACCTGCTTTTGCTCGAGCCCGTGTGTCTCAGGGCTGAGCGGTGTGACGGTGGGAGGGGCCGACCGACCTGGGCTGACCCCGTAAGACAGAGCCGGGTGAGCCCCGAGCACTCTTGGGTGTGGCCCCGCAGCAGAAGGAGACAGGGCAGCGAGGCTCGCCCTGCCGCCGGCCGGCCGCGGGGAGGGGACTGGCCGAGGAGGGGCTTGGTGGCTGCCGCTGTCCTGGGCCAAACCCCGCGGCCTCTCCCGGGGCCCGGGGCGCTCCCTGAGGCCCTCAGGGCTCCCGGCTTGGGGTCGGGTGCCGCCACCAAGGGCCCTGTCCCCCCCCAGAAGGCAACTCTGATCAGCAGCGGCCCCTTCCTGGACGACTCCTCGGGCTCGGAGGAAGAGGACGGCTCTCGGTCCAGCTCGCGTGCGTCGGAGCCGGCCACGCGTGGACGCGGTGGGCCAGGCAGCCCCAGGGCCGTGAAGAGAGGTGAGCCTGGGCCACCCCTGGGCAGGGCAGGCGGCCCCCAGCCACCTTGGAGAGAGTCAGCCGGGCCCCTCCGGGACCTTTCCTGATCCAGACGGGTCACACGGCGGCTGGCACAGGACGACACAGCAGTGCGCCTGGCGGGGAAAGACTGGCCCCTGCACGCCCGGCAGAGGCTCCTGCAGGGACCCAGGCGGCCTTCGGGTGGTTTGTGGGCGAGACCCAGGCCAGCTCACCTCTGCCCTGCACAGTGGGGGACGCGCCGGACACTGGGGGCTGCAGTGGCGCCGGTCTGCGGTGTGACAGAGCGGGCTGGCCTCGGGGGCTGGGCAGAGTCACAGCCGCGTTTCTGGCCGCGTGGAACTCTGTGTTGGGCCAAAGCCTTTAGCGTGGCCAGTGCAGCGCGCGTTTCTGGCCGAGCTGCCCCCGCAGTGGCTGGGGCTGGTCTGCTTGCAGGGGTCAGTGTTCAGGCCTCCCCTGCTCCGGCCCCGCCCCCGGCCCTGGCCACATCACACCGCTTCCTCGTCTCCCGCTCAGCTACTGGGAGGGACGACCGACCCCCCTCTTCCGCCTGCGTCTCCCGGGGTCTCGGCTCCCCCAGGCCCTCGGTGCATCGCTCACCCAAGGCGTGCCTTCCTCTGCCCCTCTGCCCTATTCCCTCCTCTCTGGTCCCGTCTTGGTTGTCTGCACACGTGCTGCCCGGTTCCAGCGGTGTGCATGAGTGAGTGTGTGTGAGTGTGAGTGTGAGAGTGTGTGTCAGTGTGTGTGAGTGTGTGTGTCTGTGTATGAATGTGAGAGGAGAATGTGTATATTGTAAGTTGTGTGAGTGTGTGTGTCTGTATGTGTGAGTGTGTGTGAGTGTGTCCATTAATATGAATGTGTATCTGTGTGTATCTGTGTATCTGTGTATGTGAGGGTGTGTCTGTGTGTGTCTGGCTCTCTGTGAGTGTGTGTCTGTGTGTGAGTGTGTGTGGGTGTGTCTGTGTGTGTCTATGTGTGTGTATGTGTGGGTGTGTCTGAGTGTGTGAATGTGTGTGTGAGTGTGTGTGGGTGTGTCTGTGTGTCTGAGTGTCTGTGTGAGTGTGTGTCTGTGTGAGTGTGTGTGGGTGTGTCTGTGTGTGTGAGTGTGTGTGTATGTGTGTATGTGTGGGGGTGTGTCTGTGTGAATGTGTGGGGGTGTGTCTGTGTGTCTGAGTGTCTGTAAGTGTGAGTGTGTGTCTATGTGTGAGTGTATGTGGGTGTGTCTGGGTGTCTGTGAGTGTGAGTGTGTGTCTGTGTGTGGGGGGGTGGGTGTGTCTGTGTGAGTGTGTGTGTGTGTGTCTGAGTGTCTGTAAGTGTGAGTGTGTGTCTGTGGGGGGGTGGGTGTGTCTGTGTGAGTGTGTGTGGGTGTGTCTGGGTGTCTGTGAGTGTGAGTGCGTCTGGTTGTGGTGCCAGGGAACCAAGCCCAGGTCTCACGTGTGTGGGCCTGCTCTTACCTCGGAGCCACTTTCCCGACTGTCTGTGTAGCCTGGACAGACCCTCCCCCCTGAGAGCAGTGTCACACAGTGGGTGACGGCAGCCTTGCCGGCCACTGCTGCTCGCCCCCTCCCGGAGAGACTTCTGGGTGCCCTGAGGGGTTGCTGGATGTGCTTGGGGACGAGCGGTGGCTGGTCCCCAGGTCCCTCGCAGACCCCTCGGCTCTGGGGACTCTCCCGTCCCCTTGCTCTGCCTTGGCGCAGTGGGAGCCCAGCCGAGGGGCGGCTCGAGTCTTGTCCTGCCCTTGGGAGAGGACATCGGAGCCCGCCCGCCCCACCGCTGCCCGGGGCGTCTGTCCGCATTTAGTCCCCTGCTCCCCCGTGAACGCTTTCACAGCACCCGTAACTCGCAGGGTCGGACTGATGCGAACATCACCACGTAAATCATGAGGCTTTTTATTATTTTAATTTTTAATTTCATTTTTTTCTGTTTGGGCCACACCCAGCGATGCTCAGGGGTTACTCCTGGCTCTGCACTCAGGAATTACTCGTGGTGGTGCTCGGGGGACCCTATGGGATGCTGGGAATCGAACCCGGGTCGGCAAACGCCCTCCCTGCAGTGCTACCGCTCCAGCCCCAAGGCTTTTTAAGATCTCAGTTACAGTCACTTTAGGAGTAATTCCAAAACAGAGTGGTTAGAGTGTGACCGTGTGCAGACCCTGGGAGGGTCCGAGCCAGTCTGTGCACACCCGAAGGCTCTGTTCCAGCCCAGGCCCCAGGGGCCTGGTGGGGGGCTCTCCCTCTGCACCTGTGCTCCCTCGGTGCGTCTCCAGGCCGTGCCCCCTGCGGCGGGCACGGCCCTCACCCGGCTCTTTGGCCCAGGTGTGTCCGTGTCGCCTGTGCCTTCCGAGAGCGACTACGCCATCCCCCCGGACGCCTACTCCGCGGACCCCGAGTGCTCGCAGCCCGAGCAGAAGCTCCTGCGGACCTGCCCCTCCGCCAGCGACCCTGGGAAAAACGTAAACTCGGACCCGGGCTGGTCTTCGCGCCTTGGCACACGCGGGCCTCACACAGCACCCACTTCTCCCTTCCCCTCCCGGCCAGGAGCCCCTGGAGAAGTCCGGCTACCTGCTGAAGCTGAGCGGCCGGGCGCGGGCCTGGCGGCGGCGCTGGTTCGTGCTCAAAGGCGGGGAGCTGCTCTACTACGCGTCCCCGGTGAGGCCTGTCCTTCCCCTCCAGCCAGCCGCCCGCCCAGCGTGCCAGCGTGCTGCCTCCTGCCCCGTCCAGCCCCCTGCCCCGTCCAGCCCCCTGCCCCGTCCAGCCCCCTGCCCCGCCCAGCTCCCTGCCCCCTGCCCCGTCCAGCCCTCTGCCCCGCCCAGCCCCCTGCCCCCTGCCCTGTCCAGCCCCCCTGCCCCGCCCAGCCCCCTGCCCCTGCCCTGTCCAGCCCCCCTGCCCCGCCCAGCGCACTGCCCATGAGGCCCTCTGCCCCGCCCAGCGCGCTGCCCCCTGCCCAGTCCAGCCCTCTGCCCCGCCCAGCCCCCTGCCCCCTGCCCCGTTCCAGCCCTCTGCCCCGTCCAGCCCCCTGCCCCTGCCCCGTCCAGCCCCCCTGCCCCGCCCAGCCCCCTGCCCCTTGCCCCGTCCAGCCCCCCTGCTCCTCCCAGCGCGCTGCCCATGAGGCCCTCTGCCCCATCCAGCGCGTTGCCCCCTGCCCCGCCCAGCCCCTGCCCCGCCCAGCGCGCTGCCCGCGGGCCCCCTGCCCCGTCCAGCCCCCTGCCCCCTGCCCCGTCCAGCCCCCTGCCCCGCCCAGCGCGCTGCCCACGAGGCCCCCTGCCCCGCCCAGCGCGCTGCCCACGAGGCCCTCTGCCCCGCCCAGCGCGTTGCCCACGAGGCCCCCTGCCCCGCCCAGCGCGCTGCCCACGAGGCCCTCTGCCCCGCCCAGCGCGCTGCCCACAAGGCCCTGTGCCCCGCGAGCGCGCTGCCCACGAGGCCCCCTGCCCCGCCCAGCGCGCTGCCCATGAGGCCCTCTGCCCCGCCCAGCGCGTTGCCCACGAGGCCCTGTGCCCCGCCGAGCGCGCTGCCCACGAGGCCCCCTGCCCCGCCCAGCGCGCTGCCCACGAGGCCCCCTGCCCCGCCCAGCGCGCTGCCCACAAGGCCCTGTGCCCCGCCGAGCGCGCTGCCCACGAGGCCCCCTGCCCCGCCCAGCGCGCTGCCCATGAGGCCCTCTGCCCCGCCCAGCGCGCTGCCCACGAGGCCCCCTGCCCCGCCCAGCGCGCTGCCCACAAGGCCCTGTGCCCCGCCGAGCGCGCTGCCCACGAGGCCCCCTGCCCCGCCCAGCGCGCTGCCCATGAGGCCCTCTGCCCCGCCCAGCGCGCTGCCCATGAGGCCCTCTGCCCCGCCCAGCGCGCTGCCCACAAGGCCCTGTGCCCCGCCGAGCGCGCTGCCCCGCCCAGCGCGCTGCCTGCCCGGCTCATGTGTCCTTCCCCCCAGAGCGACGTCATCCGGAGGCCGCAGGGCCACATTGAGCTGGGCGCCTCCTGCAGTATCGTGAGGGGGGAGAGCAAACAGACCGTCCAGGTACTGCCCGTCCCCGCGTCCTTTCCCAGTCTCCGCCCCACAGAGCCCAGCCCGAGGCCCGTTTCCCCCGCAGAGATGGGGGGCTGCCTGTGTCTGCGTCCCTGGGGGTCTGTTTCTTGCCTCAGAAGGGCCGGGCACTCGCCTCGCACTCAGCCAACTGGGTTCTGTCCCTGGCGCCCCGTAGGGTTCCCCACGCCTGCCGGGAGTGACCCCTGAGCACAGGGCCAGGAGGAAGCCCTGAGCATGGCTGCGTGTCCCCTCCCCTACGTGTGGAAGCCCAGACTCAGCTGAGTCCGGCTGGGTGCTGCCCGACAGCTGCAGCCCCCCGGCCCTTCCGCCTCCCTCCCCTCTCAGGACAGCTTGACGGGTGTTTTATTTATTTATTTATTTATTTATTTTTATGTTTTGCTTTTTTGGGTCACACCCGGCGATGCACAGGGGTCACTCCTGGCTCTGCACTCAGGAATCACCCCTGGCGGTGTTCAGGGGACCCTATGGGATGCTGGGAATCGAACCTGGGTCGGCCGCGTGTGAGGCAAACGCCCTCCCCGCTGTGCTATCTCTCCAGCCCCTGGACGGGTGTTTTAAGGTCAGCTTTCTGGCCAACGGGCTCCCAAGGTGTTAGAAATTTAACGTCTATTAAATACAGAAGCGTTTGCTTTCCTCCTGCCACGTCCATGCTGGGCCCCTGGGGGCATGCAGAGGGGCTGACCTCCTGCCAGGTCCCCGGCCCGGGCTGCCCATCTGGTCCAGATACAGCCGCCCGGCCGGAGACCTGCCCCGTCTCAGCGGGAGATAAAATCCAGCCACTCCATTTCTGAGACGCCTCCTCAATCATGAGTTCCTTATCTTGCTCCCTCGGAGGGTGAGATGCAGGTTTATCAGAAAGCCCGTCAGCAGTGCCCGGGAAGTGCCCCGCGACGCAGGGAGGAGAGGCTGAGAAAGCTTTGTCTCCGGCAGATAAGAGCTACTTGGAGGCTGCTGAAATATTTGGGAAATTGGACTGTAATTAACTGGAGATTGAAATCCTGCGCCCCTAGTCCCGGGGGGTGTCGGGAGGCGGCGAGCCCGCGCCCCCGGGCCTTGGCATGCCCCCTCTGCGCCCCCAGTTTCTCCTGCAGTGCCGTGGTGAGGTGCGCGGTGAGGCTGAGGTGGCAGTGATGGGGACTGAGTCCCCGGGGAGGCTGTGGCGGGAAAGGCCGGGCCACTGGAGGCACGGACCCCGCTCGGGGACGGCTCCTTCTCCGAGGACCCGAGCTCAGCTTCCCCAGGAAGGGCTCCTTTCCCAGACAACTCTTTCTTCCTTTTTTTTTTTTTGTTCTTTTTGGGTCACACCCAGTGATGCACAGGGGTTACTCCTGGCTCTGCACTCAGGAATCACTCCTGCCGGTGCTTGGGGGACCATGTGGGATCCTGGGGATCGAACCCGGGTCAGCTGCGTGCACGGCAAATGCCCTCTCCGCTATGGTATCACTCTGGCCCTCTTTCTTGGCAGTGATTTCCCCATTCCCGCAACAAAGAGCCCCTTCCCGTGCTGTGGGGGGGCGGGGGGGGGGGTTGTTCGGCCGCTCCTCTCCCCCGACCCCAGCGGGCAGGAGCCAGGAGCACCCTGGGAATAACGCAGGGAGGCCGAGGGTGGAGCCGGGCATGCCCCGAGGGAGCTGACCGCTCGGAAGGGCTCCAGTCTCCCGCCGGCTTCCATGCTGAGCCACGTGGTTCTCTCACGCGCTTTCCCTTCCTGCCTCTCTCGCCGCAGCTGGTCACGGAGAAGCACACGCACTACCTGACGGCCGACTCGCCCAACCTGCTGGAGGAGTGGCTCTCGGTGCTGCGGGCAGCCGTGCGTGTGCAGGCGGCCAGCCCGCCGCCCCTGCGGCCCGAGGGCAGGCCCACGCTCAAAGGGCTACTCACCAAGGTAGGTCGGGGCGGGCTGGCCCCAGCTGGGGGGCTGCTGGCCGCGCTCACCACGGGGAGCCCAAACGGGAGCTCAGGGCACCAGGAGAAACAAGGGCCTGCGGCGGTACAGAGTGGCCTGGCCCCGCACACAGACAGGCACCACCAGGTATGGCCCGAGCACAGAGCTGGGGGTGAGCCCCGAGCACAGAGCCGGGGGTGAGCCCCGAGCACAGAGCAAGGAGTGAGCCCCGAGCACTGCCAGTGTGGCCCCCTCCCCAATATGAGTCCTGATTTCTTAATACTGAAATGCAGAGCTCAGCATGAAGTCAGATGGGTTCGACAGTCTCTCTTTCACGCTGGGGAACATTTCTATTGTCCCCCAAAGGTGCTTGTCTGGTCCGCGCAGTTTGAGAAAGAAAAATTGTTTCTACTTAGATGTAGAGTAGGGGGTCGCTTAAATAAATATTTATGTGACCAAATAATACTTTGCTATGCAATCATTTTAACTATTATAAAAGAATAATGTTATGGAAATGTGTTAGCGTGTGTTGTTAGTATTATCTCGCTTTTGTTATACATATTCACAGAAAATGTGTTATACATATTTATGGAGAACTGTCTGAATGGGAAATAGACCGAGGTACCATGGTTATCTTTGTGATTTTAGTTTAATTCTACTTAATCTGTTCTCTAGCATTCTTAGATAGGTGTTGATTTGTGCCAAGATACATTATTTTAAGATTTTAAAGCCCTATTTGTCACTTTTGGAAAAGCACAAGAAGATAGATACTTGCGCAAAAATATCACACACAAAAATAACCCTCCTGCATTTTATGGGGAGAGGAAGCGGCAGCTGCGGGCCCAGTGTGCTGCCGGGGCCTTGCCCTGAGGGTCAGCCTGGCCCTGTCCATGAGACTGACCGCGTTGCCCGAACACAGACCCGCCAGTGCAGCCAGCAGGGACCTGCTGGGTGTCCCACGTTGCCCGCCCGGCCCCCCCCCCCATGGCCGAGGGCTGCGAGTCTGCGCTCAGTGGCCTCTGCTGCCCTTCACTTCCTCTCCCTGCTGTCCGCTTTGTCCAGGCCCTGCCACTGACCAGGGCCCACCCAGTCACCTCCCGCCAGCCCCCGGGCGCCTGTCTCCTGGCTTCTGCGTGTGGGATGACTAAGCCAGGAACTCCGACAGGGTGCTAATTAGGGTTTCTTCCTGCGCTCCTGAAGGCTTGTCCACCCCCGTGTTTCCGCCCTCGGAGCCTCATTAGCGGAGAACTTCTCTCAGTTATTCTGAGTTCTGAGCGGCCGTCGGCCCCTCCGAGGGGGAGGGGAGGGCCGTCACGTTGTCACCTTGTTATTATGAAGCCCAGAATATGTGGGTAGATATTAAGAACGTGGCTAATTTGATTCTGGATATTCACTCTTGCAACTTTGATTTTAATGCTTAGGAAGAAAATTTTCTTCATAAAAACTTGTTTATAAAAAAATCCTGTTGAGCAGTTAGCCCCTGGGAGGGTCGAGGGCACTCGGTGGACAGGCCGACGCGCAGGGATGAGGCGGGCACTGCCGCAGCGATGCTTCCTGACTGGCCTCGGGGGACAGGTTGGGAGACTTGACAGAGAGGGCCTTCTCCCACAGCTAAACCCTGCAGCCAACACCCGACTTGTTTTACCTACTCTACCACGTTGTTTTGTTTGTTTGGGGCCACCCAGGCTGTTCTCAGGGCTCTGCACTCAGGGTCACTCCTGGCGGGACCAAAGGTGCCCGCAGGGTGCCCGCAGGGTGCCCGTAGGGTGCCAGGGCATGGCCAGTGCCCGCTGCGCTCTGGCCAGGCAACGGTCCTTAAATAAGGTCACTTCAGACCCTCGAAGACTAGAACGAGCTCTCGTTTAAGAGTCGCCCAGTTTCAGCAATTATCCTGCTGACGGTTTCGCACGGAACAGTGGAAAAGGCCGGAGCCCAAGGCTGCAGCCTCCCCCGCCCAGCTCTGTGGTGGCCGGGCGCGCCGGCTGGCTGAGAGGACAGAAGGCTGTTGGGCATCACGCGTCCCCCGCCCTGGACGGTACAGCCCGTGCTGGCCACCTTCAGCCAGGCCTGCGCTGGGCAGCGGGGCAGGAGGCAGGCTGGGAGGGCAGCGGGCCCCAGGTCCAGCTGGAGGCAGGGGGTCCCTCAGCACAGACGCAGGAGGTGACACGGGTGCTCTCCCAGAGCCTCCAGGTTACACCTCCAGAGGGGCTGGGGGGTAGGCAGTAGGTGCCTGTCCTGCCTGTGTGAGACCTAGGGCCCCTCCCGCATGCACACACATGTGCACGTGTACACACACATGCATGCACGCGCACACACGCATGCAGACATATTCACCCACATATGCACACATGCACATACACACACGCACACACATGTGCACTTACACACATGTGCGCACACACTCACATACACATGCACACACAGGCGCACACGCGCACATACACATGTGCATGCACACACATGCACACATACACATGTGCACATGCACACACATGCACACATGCGCACTTGCACACATGTGCACTTACACACATGTGCACTTACACATGCACACACATGCGCCCTTACACACACACACACACAAACACACGCGTGCGCGCGGACCTCACGAGCCCTCCTCAGTGTCTGTGTCCTAGGCGTCTCGGCGCCCTGCTCTCCTGCTGCAGTGGCCGCCGCAGGCCCCCCTGCACGTCTTTGCTCCCGTGTTGCTCTGCTTGTTCAGGGACTCGGGAGCCCGCAGCTGTTCAGTGCGGGGCCGTGTGGACACGCCATCCCGGGAGTCTCCGCAGGCGCCTTGTTCTGTCCTAATGGGACGGCTGGCTCCAGGGAGTGTCTCCAGCACCAGATGCCGCTTAGCCCGGCTCTGTCCTCTCTGTGCCGTGCCTGGGGACGGCAGGACCTGTGAGCACACGCGGTGGGAAGCGTCCGGGACGTTTGTCTGTGAATACGCGTCTCTGACTTTCATTAGGCCGAGCCCGTCCTGCCAAACGGCGCACTTCACTTTCCGCAGGCAGCCTTTGAGGCCCACCTAGGTTTGGGGGTGGGACGGCCGTCACTGGTGGGTGGAGACCACAGCCCCCACCCAACAGCAGCCCTGAGGGCTGGAGTCGGGCTGTGTTTCAGGCTGTTGGGCTGTGTGGTAGGGCCGTGTGGTGAGACCGTGTGTTAGGCCGTGTGTTAGGCGTGTGGTGAGACTGGTAAGACCGTGTGTTAGGCGTGTGGTGAGAACATGTTAGGCCATGTGGTGAGATTGTGTGGTAAGACTGTGTGTTAGACCGTGTGTTAGGCGTGTGATGAGACTCTGTTAGGCCGTGTGGTGAGACCATGTGTTAGGCGTGTGGTGAGACTGTGTGGTAAGACCGTGTGTTAGACCATGTATTAGGTGTGTGGTGATACTCTATGTTAGGCCATGTGGTGAGAACGTGTTAGGCCGTGTGGTGAGACCATGTGTTAGAGCATATGTGAGGCCATGTGGTGGCCCATGTGGTGGGTGGGGCTCCTGGATCACGGCCGTCCCAGTTTTCTCTCAGCCCCTCGGCAGCTCTGCAGGCTAGCAGGGCCTCAGCGGGCAGGCGGGCGTGGGCAGGCGGGTCTGGGCTGTGGCGAGTCCGTCCAGCTCGGCAGGACCCGGCAGGAAGGAGCTGCAGGGACACTCCCCTGAAGGTGTCCAGGAGAGGTGCCCGCGGCCTGGGGACTCAGGCCTCACCGCCCTCTCGGATTTCCCGACCGGCCAGCCGCGGTGGGTGGGTCTGCTCTGGGTGGGGCTCTGGCGCCGGGAGCACCGGGCAGCCGGCCGCGCAGACTGACCCTCACCACACGCGGTCACAGCAGACAGGAAGGCGCAGAGGGGACGGCAGTGTCCTCCCGGGACAGTGCTCTGCGAGGCCGAAACCACTTCAGTCGTGGCTTCTGGCCCCCGGGAAGCCACCAGACCCCCAGACGTTGACTTGGCCTCTGTGGGAGGAGGCCCACGCCGGCGGGCCTGATGGGCGGCGCGAGGCCAGGGCAGACCCGCACTCTGGCCGGGGCGGAGGACGCTCCACGGAGGGCCGGGAGTGGTTCATGCTGACGGCGGTGTGGTTCCAGGTCAAGCACGGATACTCCAAGAGGGTGTGGTGCTCGCTGGTTGGAAGCACGCTGTTCTACTCCCGCAGCCCGGAGGAGAAGGTAGGGCGTCCCCAGCGGGACCGTCGGAGCACTTGCCAGCCGAGCATTGTCGTCTCGGAGCCCGGAGGCCCCGCGGCCGGCTGTGGCCGTGTCCCTGCCCGGGAGGCCCGGCTCTCCCGCCCTGCCCCGCAGCGGGACCCCGTCTCTTCCCTGTGTCTGTGGAGCCTGCCCTTGTTTCCCTTGTGACTTTGGGGCTTGTTCCGCTTTCGCCCTTGCTCCGCTCTCCCCATTTTTCTGGAGTCGTAGGTAATTTTGCAGTTCCCCTTTAGAAGCGTATTTTCTTCATTCAGTGCCCAGGATGGTGCATTGTCCATAGTCACATGCGGAAAATAATTGCCGCTGACTTAATGGTGAACATAATGTTCCCGCTGAAAGACACCCGCCTAATGGCACGTGCTAATTGTCGCTACTAATCAGCCATTAGTTCGTGCGGTTGCGGCCAGAGGGGACTTCCCGGTAGGCTCGCCGCCGAGAAACCCGAGCTTCAGCTGGGTCGTCAGAGAGTAAAAGAGCAGCAGGTGGACACTCCCAGTGAGCGTCCCGGGCGGGGGATGGGCGCCAGGGGCCCGAGAGCCTGGGGCAGGTGTCCCTGGGCCTGGGGGCAGGGCACATGTGCCCAGACCTGAGGGGGCAGGTGTGCAGAGAGGAGGCGGGGGCAGACGGGCAGAGGCTGTGTCCCCCGTGCTGGCACCCGGCCGGAGGAGAGCCCGTTACTCCCTGGCGCCTCCCTGGCCTGGTGTTGCCTCCCGGGGGAAGAGGTGCCCTGGACGTCCGCTCCGGCCTCGTGTGCCGACGCTGAGTCTGAGCCTGGGGGAGGTGGCCGTCCCCGCGCGAAGCGTCTGGCCACACCCCCCGTGTGAGCGGCCGAGCTGGGCACAGGCGCGTGCCGGGCCGGGCTGTCCTGCGCGCCCACCAGGGCCTCCCCTCCCCCGGGGGCGCTGGTTTTGCGGCCACACGCGGCCGAACCCTGTCAGTCCTGGGGCGGGGAGGGAGGGCCGTCAGCCCGATGCTGTCCTCCTCCTCCTCAGCCTCAGCCCTCGGGGCGGCATCGAGGGGGAAGGGGACGCGCAGCTCGCCTGCCTGTGGGCCCTGTGGGGACGGGGCGGACGCGAGCCGCAGAGTGACCGTCCCCCTCCCCTTCAGTTTCCTCTCGGTCAGATCAAGCTCTGGGAGGCCAGAGTGGACGAGGTGGACCGGTCCCGGGACTCGGACGAGGACTACGAGGCCAGCGGGCGGGGCATGCTCTCCACGCACTTCACCATCGGGATCCACCCCAAGGACCAGGGGCCCACGTACCTGCTGATCGGGTCCAAGCACGAGAAGGTGCCGCAGCCGGGGGCTCCGGGGTGGGGGCGCGATCCTGTTTATTCGTTTGTTACTGGAGCACTGTGAGCTGGAGCTTCACACAGCTGTTCACGATCGCCTTCCAGTCACGCACCCGCCCCCCCCACACCAGGTAAATCCCAGCACCACTGGCCCCAGTTTCCTCCCTCCAGGCCACGCCCTCCTGGCCTGCCTCACGGCTGGTCCCCGCACCCCCCCACCCCCCGCCTCACCCATTTTGGGCGTTACGGTTTGCAATGCAGACGCTGAAGTTACGTATATCCTCTACCTGCTCTCAGCACTCAGTTCTTGTCCAGCATCATCACGTCCAGCTGGTATTGTCGTGACGGACCCTCCTTTACCTTAACTGCCCTCCACCCCACACACCCTTGTGGCAATTCCCAATCCTGGCTCATTTACCCTGCCCCTGGATATTAGTTTCATGCTCCTTAGAATCTACCCCACAGAGAAATGCAGCCATCCTGTGTCTGTCCCTCTCCTCTGACCCACCCGGCAGGATACTCTTCAAGTCCGTCTCTTTATAGGCAAGTTTTAAGTATTCCGTTGTGTAGATGTGCCACAGTTTCTTTATCCACTCACCTGTTCTTGGGCACTCGGGTCGTTTCCAGATTCTGGCTGTTGTGGATAGTACTGCATGAATGTAGGGGTGCAGATGGCTTTTCTGCTGTGATTTTGGGCCCCCAGGGTATATTCCCAGAAGTGGTATTGTGGGGTTAAATGGGAGCTCAATTTCTAGTTTTTTGAGGAATGACCATAATTTTTTTTTTTTTCTGAAAAAGCTAGACCAGTCGCATTCCCACCAGCAAGGGAGAGTCCCTTTCTCCCCACACCCGTGCCCTGTTCATTTGGATGTGCCAGTCTCTGGCGTGAGAGGATGTTTCTTGTTGTTTTGATTTGCATCTCCCTCATGATTAGTGAGGTAGAGCATTTTTTCATGTGCCTTTTGACACATGAAATCTGAATTTCTTCTTTGAGGAAGTGTTTGTTCATTTCTTCTCCCCATTTTTGATGGGGTTGGGCGTCTTCTTCTTGTAAGCTCTCCAGTGCCTTGTATATCCCGGATATCAAGCCTGCTCAGATGGGTGCTGGGGGAACAGTCTTCCCATCCCACGGGCTGTCTCTGTTCTTTGCTCACTACTAGGAGGACATAATCTTGGACAATTGATGCATGAAAATCAATGTCCTTTTTTATTTATTTTTCTTTTCTTTTTTTATTTTTGGATCACACCCAGCGATGCACAGGGGTTACTCCTGGAACTCCTGGCTCTGCACTCAGGAATCACCCCTGGCGGTGCTCAGGGGACCATATGGGATGCTGGGAATCGAACCCGGGTCGGCCGCGTGCAAGGCAAACGCCCTACCCGCTGTGCTATTGCTCCAGCCCCTGTCCTTTTTTATTTTAATGAATGAATTATCATGCTGGTAGGTCTTGTGGCTCCAGCATTGAACCTCAGGCCTCACAAAACGCCTCCTCGAGAGCTCCAGCCCAGCACAGCTGAAAGGCAGAACAACGTCCCGGGTGTGTGCACTGTGCTTGCTTTATTCCTTCACCCATCTGTGAGTGGCTAGGCTACTCCTGTGTGTGGCTGTGGTGAGGGACGGTGGGTGAACAGGGCGCCCACGGGAGGGACGGTGCAGCAAACAGGGTGCCCATGCGAGGGACAGTGCAGTGAACAGGGCACCCATGTGGGGAACGGTGCAGTGAACAGGGCGCCCACATGAGGGATGGTGCAGTGAACAGGGCACCCATGTGGGGAACGGTGCAGTGAACAGGGCACCCACATGAGGGATGGTGCAGTGAACAGGGCACCCACGTGAGGGATGGTGAGTGGACAGGACACCCTGTGAAGGACAGTGGGTTAACAGGGTGCCCACGTGAGGGACGGTGGGTGAACAGGGCACCCAGAGAGCCTGTAGGCTCCCAGGGAAGTGAAACGCAATCACTGGGATTGCCCATCGTGGGCTGGCTGTCACTTCTGTTTTCAGGGTCCTCCGGTGCTGCTTCCATGGCCGCACCCACTTGCTCTCACCAGCCGTGCGCAGGGATGGTTCTCTCCCACCCAGTACTGAGCAAGCTGTGTTTATTTGATAGGAGCAGCTCTCACAGCGTGAGCGGATACTGTGCTTTTGACTTGCGTTGTTCTGGTGATCAGTAGTAGAACACTTACACATTCCTGTGTTCGTTTATACGTTACTGAGAAATGCCTGTTCAGTTCCTTTTAAATGGTTGTTTGCTCTGAGTTGTAAGACTTCCTTTTATACTTTATAAAGTTTATCACCCTTTATCAGATATGTGGTTTTCAGATACTTTCTCTCTTTTTGTTTGTTTTGGGCTCATGCCCAGCAGTGCTCAGGGCTCACTGCTGGACTCTGAGCTCAGGAATCACTCCTGGTGGGCCGTGGGGACTTTCTGTCATGCCAGGGATTGACCCTGGGCTGGCCACCTGCAAAGCCAGCACCCTACCTGCCGTACTTTGCTCCAGCCACACTCTGTCTTGTTGATTATCTGCCTGCTCACGATCTTTCCCCTTTCCTCGGCATTTCGAGGAGGCCGATGTGCAGAGGTTCGCAGGGGTTTGTCATTCTGTCTTCCCGTAGTGTCTTAGTGTAGGGACTTTCATCTCATCTTTCTTTGTTCCATTTTTCAAAATCTGTTTTTTTGTTTGCGTGTTTGTTTTTAATGACTCACCGTGTCAAACTCTGTTTGGAACGGGCTTTTGTGTGTGGTGCCAGGCCAGGGCTGGCGTCCATCCTGCTCCAGTGGATATCTCATTTCCCAACCGTCCACGAGAAACTGCTTCCCGCCCCGTCACGCAGTCCGGCGCCTTGTCAAGGGTCTCTGACTCTCACGCCCCCTTGGCCTGAGTTTTGTGCTGTTTGATTAACTGTCGCTTTGTGGTGGTTTCTGAGCCAGAAGCAACACCTCCAACTTTATTCTTGTTCAAAATTACTTGACTATTGGTTAGTCCTATTTGGTGCCATAAGAATTTTAGGACTGTGTTTCCATTTCCATACGAAGAATAACCTTTGGGATGTAGGTTGGCACTGTGCTGAGATCTGCAGTGTTCTGACCTGCACAGACGTTCTACGACTGACCCTCACAGCCGCCGTGGCTGGCACTCCGTTCTCTGAGTCTGCCCAGGGCCTGTGGTCCAGCATCCAGCCTGTCACCGGCCTCCCTAATCTCTGATGCTTCTCTAAGGGGGCTGTTTCCTTAATTCCGTTAGGAAGTTCCTTGTCGTGTGTAGGAACAGGACTGATCTGCGCTTTGTTTTTCATCGTGCAGCTTCTCCAAAGAAGAATTTGTTAGTCCTAATTTGTTTATTCATCCTGGTGGTTTTTTTTTTTTTGTGGAATCTTTGGGGAATTTTTTATGTAAACTCATGTCTTGTGTAAGCAGAGATTCTGGCTTCTTTCCAGCTTGGATGCTCTTGTCTCTTTTTCTTGCCCTGTTGTTCTGGCCGGGGCTTTCAGGGCTGTGCCGCGTGGCAGTGCGAGGGGACGTGCTGTGTGTCCACCTCAAGTGTAGCATTCGCCGGGGGCTGGCTCCTCGTGTGCTGCTGCTGCCTCTGTTGTGGTGATGAACGTTCTTTTTTTTTTTAAATTTTTATTTTATCACCATGTGGAAAGATACACAGTTTTCAGGTTTATGTCTCAGTTATACAATATTCAAACACCATCCCTTCACCAGTGCCCATATTCCACCACCAGAATCCCCAGTATACCCCCCGCCCCCCACCCCCCACTGTATAACTGATGAATTTCACTTCATTTTCTCTTTACCTTGATTACGTTCCATATAGCAAAACAAAACTCACTATTGTTGTTGGAGTTTCCCCCAAGAAAGACAGCCTTACTAAGGAAGCATTTGATAATTGGTTTTCCATTAAAAGATTGTGTTTTCAGTTTTTAGAAAAGGTTGCGCGCACGCACAGTTTGGATGTGTTCCAGCCCCGCAACCCGGAGCCGTGTTAGTTGCTGCTCAGTGTCACCAGGGCTCCATTTGGAGAAGGCGTCCCAGCTGCACCTCCTCCGTCTGGATCCCTGGTGTTGTTGGCCCGGGTTCCGGTCCGGAGCATTTCTCCGGCCACATTGCTCACCAGACTGCCTGGCCTCTTCTCTGTTCAGTGTGGCAAGATGGCGCTGAGGGTGGGTCGAGGGCGGGACTTCCAGCGGCGGGGGCCATTTGGAGTTTGGACTGGCGCTGCCCCACTCCAGTGCCCCCCCCCCCCGCGGCTCGGATGTGTCCCAGTCCCGCAACCCGCAGCCGTGTTAGTTGCTGCTCAGTGTCACCAGGGCTCCATTTGGAGAAGGTGTCCCAGCTGTACCTCCTCCGCCTGGATCCCTGGTGTTGTTGGCCCGGGTTCCGGTCCGGAGCATTTCTCCGGCCGCGTTGCTCACCAGACTGCCTGCTTTGGTGATGAAGGTTCTTCCTGGGGATTTACTTCTTTAGATCCTGTGTATTCACAGTATCCTCTGTGTGTCGGGGGAGTCAGACTGTACATCTGAAAGTTTCTTGTCCTTCTAAGAATATGAGCTGGGTATATTTATGGGGTGTATTAGCATCCCGTGGCTCTCCTGAATTCCCGTGTGCCTTCCAAGGTTCTGGGTGCTGGGAGTCGTGAGCTCAGTCCCCTGCGGCTGACCGTCGGAGAGCGATGTACGTGTCACCTAAACACTGAGTGCTGGTATTCTCCGCGCCCGTTTCCTGCTGTGCGTACACGTCGCTTTCTGCTCGTGCGGCCGGCGGGAGTCTGGGCCCGACTGCGGCTGTGTGTCTCCCCAGGACACGTGGCTCTATCACCTGACCGTGGCGGCCGGCAGCAGCAACGTCAGTGTTGGCTCGGAATTCGAACAGCTCGTCTGCAAGCTGCTCAACATTGGCGGGGAGACGGGTAGGTCTGCGGCCCAGAAGGCCGTGGCCGTCCCACGGCTGCCCCTCCTTTGCTTCCGCCCTGCACACGCTCTTGTGGCTGCGCCTGCCCCCGGCCAGGTTTCTTACCACAGCCACCAGGACCCACGATCCCCGCCAGGACACTCCTGGTTTGACAGCGCTGCTCCGACTCCCTCGACCGCAGGAGGCTGAGACTGGCCCGCAGCGAGCCCGAGGCCCCTTGCCATCTCCCACCTTCGTGGCTTTTGCTGCTTTGTATTGAAGTTATTTTCCATGATCGAGGTGTGCCCGCTGAGGATTCAGTCTGCCATGTGTGACACAGTCCCGGAGAGCACCGTGTAGCATCAGAATTTCAGTAGCTGCTGCTTTTAGGAGTGACATCACGTCTCTCTCTCCGCCTCCTACCTTGGTGTCCCCTCCTGAGCCATTTCTCCAGTTCTGTGTCACTCGTGGTCCCTTATTCCCCCTTACAAGGCCGCTGTCTGTGCAGACAGGGCCAGCCTGACTGTGCCTTGGCGGAGTCTTCACCGAGAACGTGAGGACCAAGCGCTTCTCGGCTCAGAGTGTCTGAGACAGGAGCGTGAGGTGCCTGTGCTGGAAAGGAAGTGAAATCTGGGGGTTTCTGTGGCCTCTGCTGTCGAGGTGGGTGCCAGCTGGGGGCTGCCTCTGCGGCTCCTCACCTGTGTTTTCTTGCTGTTCTCAGGCTCTCAGATATGGAGGCACCCGAGCCTGTGCCACAGCAAAGAAGGGATCGTCTCGCCCCTCACGACACTGCCCTCCGAGGCTCTGCGGACGGAAGCCATTAAGCTGTTCAAGGTAAAACTTTCTGTGTCGTTTTAGGTTGTTTCAGAATTTGCAAACAGGGGCTGGAGCAATAGCACAGCAGGTAGAGCATTTGCCTTGCACACGGCCGACCCGGGCTCGATTCCCAGCATCCCATATGGTCCCCTGAGCACCGCCAGGGGTAATTCCTGAGTGCAGAGCCAGGAGTGACCCCTGTGCATCGCCGGGTGTGACCCACAAAGCAAAAATAAAATAAAAGAAAAATTAAAAAAAAAGAATTTGCAAACAGAAACAATTGCAATTATAGTGTTACTCTCTTAGAAAACTCAAGTTTCACTATTACTGTTATTGTTATTGTTATTATCAAGAAAACGTACTGGCATAAAAAGAGAGGGGTTTGGTCTGGGTCGGAGGGACACAGGGCCCTGGAAGAAGCATGGGATGGTTTGGGCAGTGAGTGGCCAGTGTCAGAAGACTCATCCCCCTTTGACCTCTTGAAAGGGGCGGCTCTCTCCGCCTGCCCTGCAGTGTTGGGAGGGGCTCCTGAGTGACCAGTGCACCGTCCACTCTCCTTTCCTGCCAGCTCTTTGGTTACCGTAGTGTGACATTCCGAAACCCACACGCAGAGAACACAGACCCCCAGAGCGAGAGAGTTCTCTGGGAACAGTGTGGCACAGTGAACTGCAGACGGAGTGCGGGTGACCTCGCCAAGCACTCAGGAGCGCGGGTGTACACGGGGGCTCCTCAGACTTTGTGAGTGGCATCGCTTTAGTGCTCTGGAAGCCTCCCTGAGCAGTGATGCAGGGGACCACACTTGCCTGGCTCGCAGCCCACCTGGGTTCATCCCAGGTCGTGGTCCCGAGCACCACCAGGAGTGGCCCCTAGCACACCAGGGTGTGGCCCCAAGTCAGAGGAAGCAGGAGGAGGAGGAGCAGGAGGAGGAGATGAAGTTAGACGCACGTAAATTGGAAGTGCCGGTATTTGGGGAGGATACCGTGGTGTCCGAGGAGCACCAGCCCCTGACAAACGTCCTGCCTGAGACTGCGTGTGGTGCGGAGTGCAAAGTCCCAAGCAGGGAGCAAAACCTCTGGTGCATCCAGACAGCGGCCAGCCAGAGGACAGAGGCCACGCGGACACTGGCCCTCAGGGAAACCCGGCCACCACGCGGGCAGCTGGACTGTGTGAGGAGGCCGGGGGTCAGGACGGGGCGGGGGCAGGAGAGAGCAGCGCCGTGTAGGCCTGTGCTGTTTCTGGGCCTGCTGTGACCAGGGACCCCAGGAGGGCCCGAGGGCCACACGGCCTGGGCTGTGTCTGTCTCAGCGAGCGTTCAAGCACTAACACCCGAGTGAAAATTGCCCGTGGACGGTTCCCCACGGCCCTTTCGCAGGGACCCGCCCAGGGCTCACTCTCCGTCCTGAGAAGTCCCTCCTGCTCATCGATGTGATTTAGGCAACTACTCCCCGACGTGACTGTTTGGTAAACTTGATCTTCAAGGTGCTAATTGGGGTTTCCAGGAAAACCAGGACGGGAAGGCACTGAAGCCAAGTCTGGGGAACCAGGCTGGACCAAGGAAGCTTCTGGCCTCTCCTGGCTGGGGGTCTCCGAGTGTTTCCAGACTGATGCTGACACGGCTGGGGGTCTCCGAGTGTTTCCAGGACTGATGCCGACACGGCTGAGGGTCTCCGAGTGTTTCCAGACTGATGCTGACACGGCTGGGGGTCTCCGAGTGTTTCCAGACTGATGCTGACACGGCTGGGGGTCTCCGAGTGTTTCCAGGACTGATGCCGACACGGCTGGGGGTCTCCGAGTGTTTCCAGACTGATGCTGACACGGCTGGGGGTCTCCGAGTGTTTCCAGACTGATGCCGACACGGCACCACCAGGCCCTTTCCGAGCTCCAGATGGTGGGAATCTCTTTCCTTTCCCCTGACCGGCACCAGGGCCTGTGCTGGACATACCGGGTCCAGCCTGTTGTGTGACGGGCAGGCAGGGTCCTGGCTGAGCACCAGGCTGGACCCATCTTCATCCGCCCCGTGTCTGCGGGCGCTGGGTCTGCTCTCAGCGCCCCACGGCAGCGAACACTGAGGCACTGGGCCCAGAGTGCGGGCCGTGGAGCCCGTGTTCCTGCCGCTGGGCTGAGAGCTGGGTCAGGGGCCGGAGCAGGGCCCGCAGCGAACAGCCCCGCCCCCCGCGCCCCTGCCAGGACCCGGGCTGCCTTTGCCCGGCACCCTCGCCCATGCTTGCTTCTTGTTTTTGAAGGAGCCGTTCTCAGCGGTGAAATCTCACTGGGGCTCTTTGCGCCCATCAGCGAGAGACGATGGGGTCTTTCACGTGCCCTGGGGACGTCTGGTGTCTCCTCTGGAGAAATGTCTGGGGCCTCTGGCCATACTCCATTAGGTGGTTTGAAGTTCACAAGTCCCTTTTTGTTTGGGATATCCACCCTGCCTGGCACGTGATTCGCAGGTGTTGGCTGCACGTGACTAACACGGGGCCTTTCGCTGTGGAGAAGGGTCTGGGCTTAGTCCCTTTGTTTGCTTTGTGCTCGTCTCCCTGGTCGCCCTGAGGTAGCCGTGAGGGGACAGGAGCCGCCGTGTGCTGGTGCCCTCTGCCCTGGCAGCTCTGCAGCCATCTGGGGTTCGTGGGTCAGTGCGAGGGCGCTGGACCGCTTCCCCTCCTCCCTGGGAGAGAAACTCGCCCGGAGGAAGATCACGGCTCCAGCTGGTGCAGAGGGGCCGTGGCCGGGATAGGAGGGCGCTCACGACCCTGCCCCGCAGGGCGCCCAGCTCACCCCGGCCCTGCGCCTCAGCCTCAGCTGGCGGGCCGGGGCGAGGGCTGCGGGGCCGTGCTGAGGTGCCGCTCTCCCGCCTTCCCAGACCTGCCAGCTCTTCATCAGCGCCGCCGTGGACGCGCCGGCCATCGACTACCACGTGTCCCTGGCGCAGAGCGCCCTGCAGGTGTGCCTCACACACCCCGAGCTGCAGGACGAGCTCTGCTGCCAGCTCATCAAGCAGACGCGGTGGAGGCAGCCGCAGAGCCCGCCCGGGCCCCTGCAGGTACGGCCAGCGCCCACCCGCCCGGCTCCGGGGGCCTGGCCGGGGTCACGCCGTGCCACTGGCTCCCGCGCTGTGGGCACCTCCGTTCCCACGTGCTGCCGTGTTTCTCCTGTGACCTCGGCGTTGCTCAGATCACGACTGTGGGGCTGTCAGTCAGGAGACATCTAGGGGCTTCCGGTGCTTGTAACAAGCGTCACTGGAGCTGACGACTCAGAGCCCCCTCGCTCGAGACAAAGCGAGATGACCTGGGAGAACAGAGGCCAGCGTGACGGGGACGGGGCAGCCCCGTGTGTGGTGGACAGGGTGGCCTGGGCACGGGGTCCTGCTTCTGACCAGCCTCAGCCCCGTGTAGTGTGAGTGACGCAGAGAAGAGCGAGCCCCCGAGAGGAGGCGTCGGGTCAGTGACGCAGGGCGTGTCCCCCGAGAGGAAGCATCAGGGGTCAGTAATGCAGGGCGTGTCCCCCGAGAGGGCATCAGGGGATCAGTGAAGCAGAGCGTGTCCCCCGAGAGGGCATCAGGGGTCAGTGACACCGGGCATGTCCCTGAGAAGAAGCATCAGGGGTCAGTGAAGCAGGGCGTGTCCCCAAGAGGGCATCAGGGGGGCAGTGACACAGGGCGTGTCCCCCGAGAGGGGCCGTCAGGGTCATCCCTAACCTCGCCTGAGGTTGACACTCATCTCTCCCAGGGCTGGCAGCTGTTGGCGCTATGTGTCGGCCTCTTCCTGCCCCACCACCCTTTCCTGTGGCTGCTGCAACTGCACCTCAAGAGAAACGCGGACCCCAGGTATGCGGGCCTGGGTCTACGGACCCAGTGTGCGGGCCCAGGTGTATGGACCCAGTGTGCGGGCCCAGGTGTATGGACCCAGTGTGCGGGCCCAGGTGTATGGACACAGGTGTGCGGGCCCAGGTGTGTGGGCCCAGGTATATGGACCCAGGTGTATGATCCAGGTGTGTGTGCCCAGGTGTGTGACCCAGGTGTGTGGGCCCAGGTGTGTGACCCAGGTGTGCGGGCCCAGGTGTGTGACCCAGGTGTGTGGGCCCAGGTGTGTGATCCAGGTGTGTGGGCCCAGGTGTGTGACCCAGGTGTGCGGGCCCAGGTGTATGGACCCAGGTGTATGGACCCAGGTGTGCGGGCTCAGGTGTGCGGGCCCAGGTGTGTGATCCAGGTGTGTGGGCCCAGGTGTGTGACCCAGGTGTGCGGGCCCAGGTGTGTGACCCAGGTGTGCGGGCCCAGGTGTGTGACCCAGGTGTGTGGCTCAGGGGCACAGAGCCTGGGTCAGGGTGCCCGGGGGGGCGCAGGTGAGGCAAGGACACCGTGAGGCCAGACGTCTCCTCCCTCATTTCAGCCTGGCACAGGGTGTCTGAGGCCCACCGGGCTGCAGAGTGGAGCCTCCGTTCCAGAAGGACGATGGCCCGTCCAGTCGCTGTGGCCTGGAGTCCCCCCTCGCTCCCTCACATCAGAGTTCTCGGGGCTCCCCTGAGGCGTCCCAGTGATACTGGACCAGTGGGGCAGCAGCCAGAGGGTCACCAGCCGAGCTAGAGCCCAGGAGGGCAGTGCTCAGGGACCTCAGCCCCCCCAGTGCTCGGGTGCCTCCAGGCTGTGCCCGGTGGCGAGCAGGTGGCCGGGGCCTGCATGGATTTTTGTTGTTCCCTTTGGCTTTGATTTTGGGGGTCCACACTCAATGTGCTCAGGGGTCACTCCTGGCAGTGCCTGGGGGGCCAGCTGGGGGCTGCGTGGTCAGCTGTGGGCAAGGAGATGCCCCTCTCTGTGCTTCGCTCCGGCCCTCGTGTGCACGTCTCAGCAAAGCAGGAGAGAGCACTTTTCTCTGGAGAAAGCGAGTCTGCTCCAGCCGAGTCACCCGCCCGCTGTCCTGCGGCCCCGCCCCTCCCTGTGGCCTTGCTCGCGCGGCTCCCTGGGCGGCCAGCAGCACCGTGACCTTACATTTTGCAGCTGTGGTCACAGCCGAAGGCAAGGCTGCCGGGAGAAGCTTGCTTGGCGGGTGGCAAGTGTCAGGAACGGGCATGTGAGCAAAGGGGGCTGGTGGCTCTCGGGCGGGGCGGCCACCATATCCGGGTGCTCTTGGGCCCTGAGCTACTGAGTGGGAGCGGCTCTGGGCTCCAGCCCACGTTCCCGTGACAGGACGGAGTTCGGGAAATACGCCATCTACTGCCAGCGCTGCGTGGAGCGAACCCAGCAGAACGGAGACCGCGAGGCGAGGCCGTCGCGGATGGAGATCCTGTCGGTCCTGCTACGGAACCCCTACCACCACTCGCTGCCCTTCAGCGTGCCCGTGCACTTTCCGAACGGCACCTACCAGGTGGGCCGGCCAGAGCCACGCGGGGAGCCGGGCCGGGAGCTCTGGCCCTGAGGGGGACGGGCTTGTTCCGAGGGACCTAGGGCTTGTTTCTATCCTGCTAGCAGCAAACCCAAGGGCCAGCCAGGGCCTCTGCACCCCGCGCCCCTGTCTGCTGATGCTGGCTCGATGCTGGCCACCCCCTCCCACTGCGGACAGAGTACCCCGGGGGCCGGCTGCTCTTGGCGGCCTGAGCCGTTCACCTCAGCTTCACGCTGAGTTCTCGGGAAGGCTCCGCGTGCCCCGGAGAGCGTGTCTGTCTGCCCAGGGGCTCCGGCTTGCTCCGACGGGCCCATTTCTGCACGTCACCCCCGGGCCGGCTGTGGCTCAGCAGCGCCTGCCTGCGGGATGGTGGACCCAGACACGGGGCCTCCCCGTGGCGCCCTCAGGGACAGACGAAGGCCCGTGCTTCTGTGCAGGTGGTCGGCTTCGACGCGTCCACCACCGTCGGGGAGTTCCTGAGCACGCTGAACCAGCACTCCGGCATGCGGGGGCCCGCGCAGTCGGGCTTCGCCCTGTTCACTGACGACCCTTCCGGCAGGGACATGGAGCACTGTCTGCAGGGCACTGTCAAGGTGCGCCAGAGCCCTGGGCACCCCCAAGGCCTCGCAGCTCGGGGGTCCTCTGAACACCCGCGCCCCGTGCAGTGTGTCCCAGGGTGGGGGGACATGCCTGGTGCCGGCCAGACAGCCTCCCTCTGTCTCCCTGGCCTCGTCCCCACGTGCCCAGACCAGGGGTCCCACCCATCGCCTTCCGCTCTGCTGGCACAGCCTGTTCTGTGTGTGACAGGCACAGACTGTACCCACCTGTTCTCCAGGGGTGACGGGCACAGACTGTACCCTGCCTGTTCTCCGGGGTGAGGGCACAGAGTGTACCCAGCCTGTTCTCCGGGGGTGAGGGGCGCAGACTGTACCCCGCCTGTTCTCCGGAGGTGAGGGCACAGACTGTACCCCGCCTGTTCTCCGGGGATGAGGGGCACAGAGTGTACCCCGCCTGTTCTCTGGGGGTGACGGGCGCAGACTGTACCCACCTATTCTCCAGGGGTGACGGGCACAGACTGTACCCCGCCTGTTCTCCGGGGGTGAGGGCACAGAGTGTACCCCGCCTGTTCTCCGGGGATGAGGGGCACAGACTGTACCCCGCCTGTTCTCCGGGGGTGACGGGCGCAGACTGTACCCCGCCTGTTCTCCGGGGATGAGGGCACAGACTGTACCCCGCCTGTTCTCCGGGGGTGACGGGCGCAGACTGTACCCCGCCTGTTCTCCGGGGGTGAGGGCACAGACTGTACCCCGCCTGTTCTCCGGGGATGAGGGGCACAGAGTGTACCCCGCCTGTTCTCCGGGGGTGACGGGCGCAGACTGTACCCCACCTGTTCTCCGGGGGTGACGGGCGCAGACTGTACCCCGCCTGTTCTCCGGGGATGAGGGGCGCAGACTGTACCCCGCCTGTTCTCCAGGGATGAGGGGCACAGAGTGTACCCAGCCTGTTCTCCGGGGGTGACGGGCGCAGACTGTACCCCGCCTGTTCTCCGGGGGTGAGGGCACAGACTGTACCCCGCCTGTTCTCCGGGGGTGAGGGCACAGACTGTACCCCGCCTGTTCTCCGGGGATGAGGGGCACAGACTGTACCCCGCCTGTTCTCTGGGGGTGACGGGCGCAGACTGTACCCCACCTGTTCTCCGGGGGTGACAGGCACAGACTGTACCCCGCCTGTTCTGTGTGTGACAGGCACAGACTGTACCTACCTGTTCTCCGGGGGTGACCGGCACAGACTGTACCCCGCCTGTTTTCCCGAGGGTGATGGGCACAGACTGTACCCCGCCTGTTCTCTAGGGGTGACAGACATAGACTGTACCCCGCCTGTTCTCCGGGGGTGAGGGCACAGGCTGTACCCCGCCTGTTCTCCAGGGGTGACGGGCACAGACTGTACCCCGCCTGTTCTCGGGGGGTGAGGGCACAGACTGTACCCCGCCTGTTCTCCGGGGGTGAGGGCACAGAGTGTACCCCGCCTGCTGTCCCGGCGGTGAGGGCGCAGGCCGTGAGTGCCCCCCGTGAGGAGCTCTGGGTGCCGTGGCTGGAGCGGGAGCCCAGGAGAGCGGAGCACGGCGGGATCTGGGCCGTCTTTAGCGTCAGGAGGGGCCAGAGCAGAGAGGGCGCTGGCCTTGCACGCGGTCAACTCGGGTTCGATCCCTGACTCCTGAGCCCCTGAGAGAGCCAGGGTCGGCCCTGAGCGCCCACATCAGACTCCTCGGGCCCTCATGGGGTCACTGTCCTCAAGCAGCAGGTCACAGCCACCCCCCTGATCAGCAGGAGTGACCCGTCGTGTCCACGCGAGCAAACCGCCCGGGGGTCGGCTCTGTGGCCCGAGGTGGGGAGTGTCGGGAAGAAGGGGCTTCCGTGCCGGGTCCCAAGCTCAGAGCACACACGTGCTCTCCCGGGACTCTGCCCACCCTCGGCCCACGGCCCGGGGCTCTGCACTGAGAGGCGGAGTCAAGCGTGAGCGGCTTCTCCTGGCTCAGGCTCCTCCCAAGGCCACATCTGGGCCTGCCCGGCTCCGGCCGCGTGCTCGTCCCTGCCTCTGGAGACTGTGGTCCTGTCCAGGCCGCCCTCCCCGGCCAGAGCCCTCACCCGGCCTCGGGCCCTGGGGACTGCCGTGTAGGAATACCTGCACCCCTGTCCCGCCTGCCGGGCCCTTCCTGGGGGAGAGCTGGCCCCAGCCCAAGCGCCACGCATCTGGGGGGCCGGCCGAAGGGAGGCCTGCAGGGCCCCGCCCGCTGCACGGAGGCCCCCGGCAGTTCCTGTCCACGCGCTCGGAGGGAGGTTTGCAGCCCCAGGCGTGCTGCTGTGAGGAGCGTCGTCCACCTCCGTGTCTCTGCAGGTCTGCGACATCATCTCCAAGTGGGAGCAGGCGTCCAGAGAGCAGCAGGCCGGGAAGTGGGAGAGCTCGCGGACCGTGCGGCTGACGTACAAGAACAGGTGTGTAAGCTGCGTGCCCGCCGTCACGCCCGCAGGCGTGTAAGCTGCGTGCCTGCCATCACGTCTGCAGGCGTGTAAGCTGCGCGCCCGCCATCACGTCTGCAGGCGTGTAAACTGCGTGCCCCTCATCACGCCCACAGGCGTGTAAGCTGCGTGCCCGCCATCACGTCTGCAGGCGTGTAAACTGCGTGCCCACCGTCACGTCTGCAGGCGTGTAAGCTGTGTGCCCGCCATCACATCTGCAGGCATGTAAGCTGCGTGCCCCTCATCACGCCCACAGGCGTGTAAGCTGCGTGCCCGCCATCACGATTGCAGGCGTGTAAGCTGCGTGCCCCTCATCACGCCCACAGGCGTGTAAGCTGCGTGCCCGCCGTCATGTCTGCAGGCGTGTAAGCTGCATGCCCGCCGTCATGTCTGCAGGCGTGTAAGCTGTGTGCCCGCCATCGCGCCCGGGGTGCTCCCTGTGCCCGGCCGGTTAGGCTGCGTCTGTGCCGCCCTTGGAACAGCCCTGCTGCCCCAGGGGAGCTGGTGCCCAGCTATGTCCCCAACAACTGGGTTTTGCCAAAACTTGCCTTCGGATGGCATCTAGTAGCCTCCCCAGAGCCCGTCCGGGCGAATCTCACACTCCCTGGGGTGCCGAGCCCTGTCCTGCTCCCCACTGACCTCACTGCGGCCCGACAGAGCTCAGAGGCCGGAGAGTAGCTGCATGCGAGAGCCTGACCTCGGGCCAGCACTGCCAGGCCCCGAGCACTGTGTCAGGAGTAGCCTTGAACACTGCCAGGCATGACCCCCTTCCCCCCCAGAGAAGCAGAGCTATTGGATTCCTACTGCTCTCCTCAGTGAGAGAAATATCCGCCTTTCCGGACCCTTCCAACTGCCAGACCCCTCTCTCCACCACCTGTGTCCCCCTCCTCTCTCCACCACCCGTCTCCCCCCTCCTCTCTCTTCACCCATCTCCCCCCTCCTCTCTCCCCACCCATCTACCCCCTCTTCTCTCTCTCCATCTGTCTCCCCCCTCCTCTCTCTCCCCGCTTGTCTCCTCCCTTCCTCTCTCTCTGCCCGCCTCCCCCCCTCCTCTCTCTCTGCCCCTCTCCCCACTCCTCTCTCTCTGCCTGTCTCCCCCCTCCTCTCTCTCTCTACCTGTCTCCCCGCTCCTCTCTCCCCACCCCTCTCCCCCCTCCTCTCTCTCCACCTGTCTCCCCCCGTCTCTCCCCACTCCTCTCCCCTCCTCTCTCTCCCCACTCCTCTCCCCCCTTTTCTCTCCCCGCCCATCTCCCCCCTCCTCTCTCTCTGCCCGCCTCCCCCCTCCTCTCTCCCCACCCCTCTCCCCCTCCTCTCTCTCTGCCCGCCTCCCCCCTCCTTCTCTCTCCCCGCCCCTCTCCCCCTCCTCTCTCTGCCCGTCTCCCCCTCCTCTGTCCTCTCTCTCCGTGTCGGTGGCGCTGCAGGCAGGGCAGGTGCCCGCCTCAGGCTCTGGGCGAGTGTCTGAGACTCCGGCAGCTGCTGCCCTTGGGCTTCACGGGCTCCGGCCTGGCTCTGCCGAGGGTCCGGCCGGCCTGGGTCGGGCCCTGCAGTTTCCTCTAGGCCTGATGTGGGATCCGGGAGGGCGGGGCCGGGCCTGTGAGGGTTGGGGTGGGCTGTGCAGAACTTGGGGTCCTCGAGGTGGGCGATGCCCTCCAGGGAGGGTCACGTCCTCGGGACGTGTGGCCGTTGGCCAGTGGCCAGGCTGTCCTCGCTGACTCGGAAACGCCAGTCACCCGCCACCCTCGCCGTGGGGGCCGCTCTGGCTAAGTCCTTCCAGGGCCTGGAATGAGGCGCCTGGCGAGGTGGGTCTGACCCGCTGCTGGCCCTGGCTGGACACCGGGCTCAGGGCCGCTTGAGCACTGGGTCTGGAGCGAGGATAGGGCAGGAATCAGAGGGGTGAGACCTTGGGGCCCACGGAGCAGAGCGGGAAGCGGGGGTGGGGGTCTGCATGCTGCACCGGGACCCCCTGGCAGCCCCCCTCCTGCTGCTGTGGCCTCCTGCGGGCTCTGGGCCTGCGTCTCCGAGGGGACCCTCAGCACGGCGGGTCGGCCCCTGGCCCGAGTCGGGCCCCAGAAGGGCCAGGAGGGGACGTCGGGCTGGTGTCACAGGCTGAGCGGCGCTGCCCGCTCCAGGCCCGGGCCCAGGCCCCTGGTGAGGCGGGTGCGGCAGCCCGGGCTGGCGCGGCCTGAGGAGCGAGCGAGGAGGCCCAGCTCTGCGGGAGTCCCAGGCCGCACCCGTCAGCGCCCTCCCCGTTGCAGGCTCTACTTCTCCCTGCAAGCCCGCGGAGAGACGGAGCGGGAGAGGCTGCTGCTGGCCTACCAGACCAACGAGCAGGCCCTGCACGGCCTCTTCCCCCTGAGCCGGGAGCTGGCGCTGGAGATGGCGGCCCTCTTGGCACAGGTGAGCGGGTGGCCCCCCCCTGCCCGGGTCACGGGGCAGCCCGGCCCGGCCCTCCACCAGGGCCCTGGCCCCCTCCCTGCCCCTGTCTCTGGCTTCTTCCCGTGCCAGCCGGTGCGCAGGCATCAGAGGGGAGGGGAGACGGGAGGACGCGCTGGCCCCGGGGCCTTCCTGAGGTCACTGTGAGGACTTCTGCTTCCGGAAGTCATGAATGTGGGTGCCTGGGGGGTGGGGAGTGAGTGGGCTCGATAAATGGGTGAAGGCGCTGCTCTGTAGCCTGATGGTGGACTGAGGCCTGAGCAGTGTTAGGCTGAGGGAGGGAGAGAGCAGAGGGCCCCTTCCCAGGTGGGAGCAAGAGTGGGAACTGAGGGGACCGGAGCAGTAGCACAGCGGGGAGGCGTCTGCCTTGCACGTGGCTGACCCAGGTTCGATTCCCGTATCCCATATGGTCCCCGGAGCCCCGCCAGGGGTAATTCCTGAGTGCAGAGCCAGGAGTGACCCCTGAGCATCGCCGGGTGTGACCCAAAAAGGAAAAAAAAAGAGTGGGAACTGAAACAGCCGTGAGCTCTCCCCATGGCCCCGTGACCAGCATCTTCTCTCTGCCTTGTTATCGGTGCAAATGGCACCTTAGAAATAGCGGGTGGGGGGGCTGGAGCGATAGCACAGCGGGGAGGGTGTTTGCCTTGCACGTGGCCCACCCGGGTTCAATTCCCAGCATCCCATATGGTCCCCTGAGCACCGCCAGGGGTAATTCCTGAGTGCAGAGCCAGGAGTAACCCCTGAGCGTCGCCGGGTGTGACCCAAAAAGAAAACAAACAAACGAACAAAATAGCGGGTGGTGACGGGTGTCGTGCTGCAGCGGAGCGGCCGGGCTGAGGCCCGCGGAGCTGGTGGGGACAGGACCGAGCTGTGGCAGCCACGTGGGTTCCAGGCTGCATGGAAATTGGTCCCAGCGGAACGTGCCTGCAGCCCTGTTGCCCACCACGTGGATGCCACAGGTTAGAAAGAAAAACGAATTTTCTCTTAACATCCGGTATTTTCTCTGGCCCGGATTTCCCAATAGGTAGACGTGGGGGATTTTGAAAGGCCTTTGTCAACTCCCGCTGACCAGATCCCAAACCACTGCAAGGCCAGCCAGACCCTGCGGCAGGTGCTGGACAAGTTCTACCCTCGGCGGTACAGAGACGGAGCCTCGGAGGACCAGCTACGGTGAGAGCGGGGGGCGGGGGTCCCCCGAGTCTCAGGTACTCGCACCAGCCAGTCTTAAAGATGAGCGGGGACGAGGCCTGGTTGTTTCCTAAGGGTTGAATCCCAAGCTGCCGGTTACGGATCTTTTCAAACCTAAGATGCGGCCTGGACCTTCCCGGTCAGACTCACTTTGGATACGACACAAACGAGGGGGCCCTCTCTTGTTGTTGTTGGGGTCTTTGTGGGGTGCTCTGAAGGCCAGGAGTCATTCTGGGGGTTCCTGGGGGCCCTGTAGGGCTGGGGTCACCTGGGCCGGGTGCACACAGCCCTGGCCCCGTCCCGCACCGCCTGCCTGACCCCGTCCAGCCCGTTCTCAGGAAACCGACTCTGCGGATAGGGACGGGAAATCGGTCAGGAGCAGATTCCACTAGAACTTGCGGAGGGGCCCCGCCGGCAGTGCTCCGAGGGTACTCCCAGCTCTCTGCTTGGGTGCTCCCTCCTCATTGCTCTCCTCAGGGTGCTCCCTTCAGGGTGCTCTCAGTGCTATGCCAGGTACCAAGCGCTGCTTGAGGCTCAAACCTGGGCCCCCGGGCACTCGGCCTTTGAGCTCTCTCTGGTGCCGAGACAGTTCTTGTTTTGTTTTAGAGGATCCCATTTATAAAAGGTGGGATACAGTAAACTCTCCCCCTGAGACTTTGCGCATGACTGTGTTTGCAGTGGGCCGGGGGGGGGGGGGGACGCACACCAGCAATGCTCAGGGCTGACTCCTGGCTCTGCTCCCAAGACCACTCTTGGCCGTGCTTGGAAACAGTGTGGGGTGCCGGGGTTGAACCCCGCTGCATGCGAGCAGGTGTCCTGCCGCTGACTGTCTCCAGTGCTGATTAAAGAAACAGTGTTTAGTTGAGTGTAGCTTGTGGGGTTCAGATTTTAGAGAACGTGTAGATTAGACAATTGAGGTGAATTCCGTTTGCTATGTGTGCCCCAAGCCAGAACAGTGGGCATCAGTCTCACCGGTGGGAGTGGGGAGTGGGCGTGGGTGGGCGTGGGCGGGCAGTGGGTGTGGGCGGGCAGTGGGGCGTGACCGGGGTTAGTGGCATGGTTACGTGTGGAACAGACGCCCAGTGGTGGATGGCTGCAGGGGTGGGTGGCAGGTTGGGTGATGGGGGCTCCGATAGTGGAGGGCTGAAGCGATTGGCTTGGTGGGGGGTGGGGTTAGTGCTGAATTGGGGGCTAATGGATGAGGGTTAAGTGGTGGACGGAAATTAGTGGTGAATGGAGGGTTAAATGGCCGATGGGATTCAGTGGTAAATGGAGGGTTGAGTGAGAGATGGGGGTTCTGGTGGGTGGGAGTCAGTGGGTCGGGCTGGATCTGAGAGGGTGACGGCTGGAGGTGAGTGTTGGAATTGGGTGGGGGAGGGCCGGTGATGGACTGAGGGTCAGTGGTGGGTGGGGGTTGGTGGGGGTGGGGCCAGTGGTGGGCCGGGTTAGCTGTAGGTGGGAGTAGCGGTGGGAGTAGTGTGGGCCGTGGGAGAGAGGTGAGTGGTGGGTAGAGGCTCGTGGTGGGTGAAGGCTCATGGTGGATGAGGGTCACTGGTGGATGGGTCAGTGGGAACGAGGGTTCGCAGTGTGCAAGGGCCAGTGGTGGACTGGACAGTGGCGGGTGGCTAGTGGACGGTGCCTCTCCCAGTGGCCTGACGGGCTGTGCTCTCGGACCCCTCCAGCTGCAGTGCTGGGTCATTCTCCGTCTTTTCCTTTTGTGTTTCTTGAAGGAAAGTGACGCTGCTGAAATGACCTTTCCGCGGCTTACAGTGGAGGCCGGTCACGGGCCCGGCTCACGGGTCTCCGGGAAGGCGGCCGCCAGAGCATGCAGGGACTGAGGTGGGGCTGCCCCCACCCCCGCGCGCTTCTCTTCCTCAGCATCTCTCCCTCTCCTCCCTTTCAGCCAGCTTTGCCAGCGACTGTCCAGCCGGTGGGCGGCCCTCCGGGGACACAGCGCGGCCGAGTGTGTGCGCATCTACCTAACGGTGGCCAGGAAGTGGCCCTTCTTTGGTGCCAAGCTGTTCCCGGCCAAGGTGAGACCGTCTGGGGGACATTCCCGCCGCCCCTGCTCTGTGTCGGAGCCCCGGCCCCGTGGGTGGACTTTGGGGAGAAACGGGGACACGCCCAAGCTGCCCCCAGCAGTGAAGAGCCGCCCCCGAGTCCTCAGCACCCCACAGGCCGGAGCCGAGCTGCCCCTCCTCCCTCAGGCGCCCGGGCTCATGGGCACAGTGCTCTGCCCCCGGCTGCCCTCGCCGCCCTGCCCTGCACAAACTTCCCCTCCAACACCAGCGGCAAAGCAGCTGTGGGTGAGCAGGGCAGCCAGGAGGGGCGGGGAGGAGGGAGGGAGCGAGCGGCTGTGACAGGCGGGTGCCGGCCCCTCAGCTCTGGTCCCCGTCACGCCCCCATGTGCTCCCGGCTCGGGTCAGGGTCGGCAGGAGCACTGTGGCGCGCGCTGGGCTGCCCCGTGCTCAGCACACACCCAGCCCCGCCCTGCCCGCAGGCTCGGGTCCCGGGCTGCAGCCTCCTGCCCAGTCCCGGGCGGTGGCTGGGCTGACTCCTGACTCTGCGTTCAGGGGTCCCTCCCGAGGGCTCAGGGGCCATCTGGGGTGCCGGGACAGTGAACGCCCCTGCTGAGCCATGGCTCCAGCCCCCTGCGGAGGGACAAGGCCTCCCGGCCCCCATCCCGCACCCCTTCCTCTCCCCGTTTGACCCTCTGTGCTCATGCCGCACCCCTGCCCTGCCCCATCTCTCTGCCCAGCAGGGGCGCTGCAGCCACTGTCCCCAAGGCTCACAGGTGACGAAGCCTGTGTCACGTGCAACCTCCCCCCTCGGCCCCGGGGCCCTGCACGGCCGTCACCCTGGTCCTCTCTCCCGAGGACGCTGGCGCTCGCGACACTGTGCTCCCTGCCCGTGGGCCCTGCGCTGGGAGGGGGGTGGGAACACTTGCCAGCGTTTCCGTTGGGAGATGAGCAGACCGCGTGGGGGGCTGGGCTCCCTCAGCCGTCACGGCGGGAGTCGTTCGTGCGTTCCTTTGTTGGCCAGGGCGTTCAGCCCCGCTGCCATGACCAGTCCGTGTCTGTAGCCTCTCACACGCGTGCGCCCGCCCACTCGGGCGTTTCCCACTGTGCAGACTCGCCTGTGGCAGGCCTGGACCCTGCTGGCCGTCTCACGGCGTTTTGAGCCTGCTGAGCTCGGCCCCTCCAGCGCCCGAGTCACTGGAATGGAGAGTGACGCCGTGAGGCAGCGTCTCTCAGGCTGCTCCCCCCGGGCCCGGCACACGCTCAGGGCAGCAGCGCGGGGCGGGGTGAGCACACACGGGCCCCTCAGCGCCTGCGTCACCCTCGGGAGCCCGGGGCTCTTCCCCTCGTGCTCCTGCTCCTTTTGCTGTTGGTTCTGTTTGGGGGTGTGGGCCTCAGCAGCCCTGCCCCGTGCTCAGGCATCGGCCCTGCCCTCCTGCAGCCACTGGCACGGCGACCCACAGCTGCCAGCCGGAGCAGCGAGCTAGACACGGGAGAGAGAGCCGAGTGGCCTGGAGGAAGGCGCCTGCTCACCGGGCCCTTGATGTCCGGCTCTGTCCTCCCCACACGCCCGCCCCACCTCCTCCTGCACGGGCGCTGGCCACCGTCCTCCGGGCAGAGGTCGCCTGAGAGTGACCAGCACAGTCTGACCGGCTTGCCCCGTGTTTTCACCCGTTTACAGCCTGCAGCTTCTCTGTCTCTGGGAAGCACCAGCACGTGGCTGGCTGTCCACGAGGATGGAGTGAGCGTCTTAGAACACGACTCCCTGGTAAGTGGAAGCCCAGTCTTCCCAGTGACGAAGTTGGGCACTGACAGGCCGCGGAGGGTCCCCCTCAGGGTGCTGGCCAGGCCACGGGGGTCCCACCCCTCAGGGCACTGACCAGGCCATGGAGGGTCCCCCCCTCAGGGCACTGACAGGCCGCGGGGGTCCCACCCCTCAGGGTGCTGACCAGGCCGCGGGGGTCCCACCCCTCAGGGCACTGACCAGGTCGCGGGGGTCCCCCCTCAGGGCACTGACAGGCCGCGGGGGTCCCCCCCCTCAGGGCGCTGACCAGGCCACGGGGGTCCCATCCCTCAGGGCGCTGACCAGGCCACGGAGGGTCCCACCCCCCTACCCCTCAGAGCACTGACCAGCCCACAGAGGGTCCCACCCCTCAGGGCGCTGACCAGGCCACCGTCTACCACAGTCACCCCACAGAAAACATGTCCTAGCCCCACGTTCTGTCATTTGGCAAACGTGGCTGATTCTGACGGTGACGGGGGAGTAGCTGCCGGGACAGCCTGGCGGTACCATGGGGGCCTGTGTGGGGGCCCTGGGCCCCCAGGCTCACAGCGCCCACGACGCCACCCGTGGACTTCCAGAGCCCAGTGACGACTCACCTCCCCAGACCCGGGCACACGCGTGGTTCCTCGGGGCTTCTCCCGGGCTCCAGCAGAGGCCCGTCTCCTCTGCGGCGTGTGTCTGTCGTGCCTCGGAGGCGTGAGGCTGCTCAGGCTGTTCGTCCCCTTTCCTCCTCCTGGAGTAGCTCGGGCAGCCGCTGGGACGCCAGTTCCTCCTGTGGCCCGGCTGGAGAGGAGACGCGTCCCAGTCACTGTTTCTCCTCAGGGGCAGGGAGGGCGCCTGCCCTGCACGCACCTGGCCGGGGCCATCCCCAGCGCCCCGCCTGGTCCCCGAGCCCCCACCCCCAGCTTTGAGACAGGAGTGACCCTGGGCACTGCCAGGGGTGGCCCCCAAACGGACAGGCAGGAAACAAGCCTTTCGTGAAGGACTTTCCTTCCCGAGTGCCTCCTGGATCGTGAGTGGATCCCGGGAGAGGTTAGGGCTCCACGGAGGGCTGAGTTCCCGGGAGGTGGGAACCTGCCTCCAGGGCTGAGATTCTCCCTCACCGCTCGGATGGACGCTGGGGGTGCCCGTGGCAGCTGCTGGCAGGGGCAGGTGGGACCCTGAGGATGGACACGGGGTGTGTGTGTGAGGGGCTGCGGGGGGGCGGATGGGACCCTCAGGATGGACACGGGGGGTGTGTGTGAGGGCTGCGGGGGGGGGCGGATGGGACCCTCAGGATGGACACGGGGGGTGTGTGTGAGGGCTGCGGGGGGGGGCGGATGGGACCCTCAGGATGGACACGGGGGGTGTGTGTGAGGGGCTGCGGGGGCTGGATAGGACCCTCAGGATGGAGGTAGGCGTGTGTGTGGTGGGCTGCAGGCAGGGCAGGTGGCCCCTCTGGAGGAGAGAATGGGAGTAGTCTCAGAATTTAGCACACCCAGAAATGCCCCATTAACCCTCAGGATTCTCACCCCAAACCCAGTGCTCTCGGCCTACAGATGTAAAGCCGACTTCTCGGGGAGCCGTGAGCACTGGTGGCTGATGGTCGTCAGAGCGGGCTAATATGCGAGTAAGGGCGTTGTGTGTGAGGGACGGTAACGGCTGCCCCCTCGCTCTCCCCGGGCTGGGAAGGAGCTGCTGCTTCTCTGAATTTCTGTGTTTCCTGCAGCGGGATATTGCGTCAAAGTCAAAATTATTTTGTTCATGAAGTCAAGTGGTTCCTAGAAAACGCCGCTGCGGTCTGGTGGGACGGAAGCCCCGGGGCGCCTGCTCCAGGGAGTTCGCAGGGGGCCTGGCCGGCTGCCGCTGGACCCCCAGTTCATTTGGGCAGATGGTCTCGCAAGTTGAATATCACGTGGCCTTGACCAGGGGCAGGCGACTCCATTTGCTGGCGGGAATTTTGTCTCTGTTGGCGCCAGAGCCTCGCCCTGGACCAAGCGCTTCCCAGAGCTCTGTGGAAGATGAGGGAGCCACCGGGGGCAGCCGGCGTCTCCTCAGAAGCTCTCGGTCCCACAGATTCAAGGACTTGGCGGAGACGCTGGCGCAGGCTGCCCGAGGGCGCGGCCAGGCAGGGCTAGAGTCCGCCACCCCTTGTCCGGTCGTGGGTTCTCTGCTCAGGCCAGGCAGCCGTGAGGCAAAGCCCAGGGTGCCCCCTGCAGGCATTTGACCCCCATAGGAGCGAGAATCCCACCTCCAGCTCCCGGACACGGCCGCAGCCTGCGTGCCAGTGTCCACTCTGCCCAGCTAGATGGGTCACGAGGGGAAAGCGTGTTCCCGGGCGGCCAGCAAGCCCAGTGCCCCTCGCACACCGCTCTCTCCCTCCGCCCCTGAGCGTCCTCTCCCCCGCAGCGGCTGGTGGTCAGCTACCCCTACAAGGACCTGATCACTTTCGGGGGCTATCAGGACGATTTCATGGTGGTCATCAGCAATCCCCACTCCAAGGACAAGCCCACCGAGACTCTCCTCTTCGCCATGGCCAAGCCCAAGGTAAGTGGCCTCCCGCCAGCGTGTCCCGCCCAGCCGCGCTGCCCGAGCCCGTCCTGCCCAGCCGTCCTCCTGGCCTTGGCCTGGGTCTGAGCTGCAGGGGAGCAGGAAGCGCAGCTGAGAGTCGGCCCGCAGAGCTGCCGTGTGCTGCCCGTGTGCCCAGGCAGCCGGGCCCTGGCCAGGCCTGGCACAAGAGTGGACGCTCCCACTTGGTTGGTGAAGAAGCCGAGGAGGAGCTGAGTGCCCAGCGGGCCCCAGATGGCCCAGTGGGACGAACCCCCTTGCCCCGGGGCCCCGGGACGTGGGTTCCCAGTTTCAAGTCACTTGCACAGGGCGAGAGAGTTCAGAGGGCCAGTCAGTCGTCCTGGCTGTGACCCCAGCACCACACACGGTCCCCCAGCCCCACCAGGAGTGAGCACCGAGCATCAGGCACGTGGGTAAAACTGCACAGAAAGGAAACAAAAATGTTCCTGCCCTTGTCCCTTTATTGGTCTTTTTTGGGGCCACACCCGACAGTGCTCAGGGGCGACTCCTGGCTCGGCCCAGGCGTGACCTCTGGTGGTTCTGCGAAAGCATTTGTGTGCTGAGGACCCAGATGGGCCAGCCACGTCCAGGCAAGTGCCTGAACTTCCTCTCAGGCCCGCCCTGTGCAGAGTCCGCAGGACCCTCAGACGAAAGGCCTCGCAGGAGCCCCTCAGCTCTGAGCAGCAGCGGGAGATTCTTTTCCTAACATGGTCAAAAGGATCCCGCACTGCGAGCCGGAGCCTGCAGCACCTTCCGCTGACAGTGTGATGAGCACTGCCCCCGGAGGGCCGGCTCCTGTCCCGGGAATGTGGGGTGGCTGAGGGGAGTCTGGCCGCCCGCCCAGGAGGGCCTCTGGGGCTTGACGATTCTGCTGCTTCTTTCAGATTCTGGAAATCACCCTTCTGATGGCCAGCTACATAAACCACTTCCACCAGCAGAAGGCTGTGCTGCACCACCTCTCGGCCCCCGCCCTGCTGTCCGCCCCCGGCCAGGGCGCCCAGCCCCGCCCGGCCAGCACCAGGCCTGCCAAAGGCCCCACTTTGCTCTGAGCTCGGAGCCCGCGGGGGCTGCAGAGAAACCCCAGCTGGCTGGGGGGGGGGGGAGCACACATGCAGCCTCGTCTGCCCACCCCCGCCACCCCCTGGCCTTTCCCAGTGCAGTCTGGGGAGGGGAGATTCCAGCCCCTCGACACAGCTGCTGCCTGTCTGGAGACACTGGCTGTCACAGGCTCCGGCTCCGTGGGGGACGGTTCCCGCACAGGCAGCAGGAGGGGAGGGGCAGCTCGGCCTGCGGGCTGTCCCGTGGGAAGGGTGGGGGGCAGCTCCTGGCCTGCAGACTGTCCCGTGGGAAGGGTGGGGGGCAGCTCCCGGCCTGCAGGCTGTCCCGTGGGAAGGGTGGGGGGGAGCTCCTGGCCTGCAGGCTGTCCCGTGGGAGGGGTGGGGGGGAGCTCCCGGCCTGCAGGCTGTCCCGTGGGAGGGGTTGAGGGGGGCAGCTCCCGGCCTGCAGGCTGTCCCGTGGGAGGGGTGAGGGGGGAGCTCCCGGCCTGCAGGCTGTCCCGTGGGAGGGGTGGGGGGGAGCTCCCGGCCTGCAGGCTGTCCCGTGGGAGGGGTGGGGGGGAGCTCCCGGCCTGCAGGCTGTCCCGTGGGAGGGGTGGGGGGGAGCTCCCGGCCTGCAAGCTGTCCCGTGGGAGGGGTTGAGGGGGGCAGCTCCCGGCCTGCAGGCTGTCCCGTGGGAGGGGTGAGGGGGGAGCTCCCGGCCTGCAGGCTGTCCCGTGGGAGGGGTGGGGGGGAGCTCCCGGCCTGCAGGCTGTCCCGTGGGAGGGGTGGGGGGCAGCTCCCGGCCTGCAGGCTGTCCCGTGGGAGGGGTGGGGGGCAGCTCCCGGCCTGCAGGCTGTCCCGTGGGAGGGGTGGGGGGCAGCTCCCGGCCTGCAGGCTGTCCCGTGGGAGGGGTGGGGGGCAGCTCCCGGCCTGCAGACTCTCCCCTGCGGGCTCAGAGGAAATGACTTCCCACGCATGTTTTACTTGGTTTGCTGGCTTGCTGGTTTGCGCGGGGCCCACACCTGTGATGCTCGGGGCTGACTCCTGACGGTGCTCAGAGGGCCACATGAGTGCTGGGGTCCAGGCAAGCGTCCTACCCACTGGACTGCCGTTCTGGCCCAGGCCAAGCATGTGTTCTAAAGGAGCCAGTGGCCTTTCTGAGGAAGGAGGAGCATTCACAGGAGGAGCCCAGGGCTGACTGTCCCCCGTGCCCAGATGGACGGGCCTCCCAGCGCCCAGCAGAGCAGAGCCGTGACTGGCCACCAGAGCCTGGTGGGATGTGTCCCTGCGGTGTGCCTTGAGCAGTCTTATTTATGTCGGTGTTTGTATTTATTTTGGACCATTCCTCACTGTATACTGGGCTGAAACCAAGAGGAGAAACCCGTGAGCTGCTGTCTGCCTGCGCTGCCCCGCCCTTCCTTCCGGGCAACGTGTGCTTTTCATAGATCTTTCTGGAACGACCTGTCCTGCGCCGGGAGCCCCAGGGGGGCAGCGCCCGGGTCACAGCTCAGACGATCCCAGAAAGTGGCCTGGACCCTGGAAGGAGGCGTCATTCGCCCCCCTGAGCCTCAGGGCAGAAGTACGTGGGGTCTGAGGAAGAACTCCCCAGCTTGGAAGCTCGCTCAGGAGCCTTCTGTCTGGGCCACAGGGGTGTCTGCACTCCCAGGAGACCTTCCTGAGGCTCGTCTGAGTCACTCTGACCCGTGTGTGAGAGGATGTGTGAGGGAGAGTATGAGAATGAGTGAGAATGAGAGTTGTGTGAGCTCGAGAGACTGGGTGTGTGAATGTGAGGGTGAGTGTTGAAGATTGAGTGAGCGTGTGAGTGTGAGTGTGTGTGTGTGTGAGAGACTGTGAAGCTGAGAAAGTGTATGAGTAGGAGTGTGTGAAAGAATGTGCATCATAGGGGCCGGAGAGATAGCACAGTGGGTAGGGCGTTTGCCTTGCACGCAGCCGACCCGGGTTCGATCTTCGGCATCCCATATGGTCCTCCAAGCACCGCCAGGAGTAACCCCTGAGCATTGCTGGGTGTAACCCAAAAAGCAAAAAAAAAAAAAAAAAAGAGAAAAAGAATGCATCGTATGTGGGCCTGTGTTTGTCTATTTGAGGGTGAGTGTGGGATATGTTTGTGTGTTATGTCGGGAGTCTGTTATGTGTGTGAGGATGTGCGTGAGTGTGTGTGTCTGTGAATGTGTCTGTGTGAGCACTTTCTTTCCTGACAGGGTGAATTCATCCTCAGAAACTCCCCGCGGATCTGCTTCTTTAAGTGAGGAGTTAAACCTTAGCTCAAAGAGTAGGACCTTGGACTTGGCATTTATTTTTGATAGAGAAGACATAAATATTTTGATAGGAAGAAATCAATTTTCTGTAATTGATGATGTGAAATTTTTTCTAGGAAATTACATAATAGCCATTTAAATTTTTTGAAGTATTATGATTGTCTGTGAGAGATGAATGTTGCATTGGTTCTGTATTCCTCCTATCATTTCTTCCCTTCCGATCATAATAAACGACACACAGAATCCACTTGCGCCAAATCTTTCCAAGAGTCCCCAGGAGCTGCCTGAGGCTGAGGCTTGCCGTTGTGACACTCGGTCCCTCCCTCCCTGGCTTTGTGTCACCCGTGCTGCGTTTTGTCTGGTGTGGGAGGTCACGCTGTCCTGGCAGGGTCCTGGGGCCCCGGAGCTCTCTCACCTCACCCAGGTGAGTGGTGGCAGAGGCCTGTGGCTCGGGTCAGGGTAGGTGGGCCTTGCCCGGAAGTGAGTTTAGCTCTCCGTGGACGAGAGAACTCGGTGGTGCCTTCTCAAGGGTCTCCTCCAAGTGCGATTGTCTGGGGTTCCTTTGACGGGAAGGCAGTGCCTGCAGGCCTCCGCCCTGGAACGCTTTGGTCACAGGTGCCCTGAAGGACGCTGGGGCAGTTTGTGCCAGGAGCACCTTGCCTCTCAGGAAAGGCCGTGACTGAAAGCACCTGTGGCCGTGGAGTGGTCCTGGGGCGGCTCTCACTGGCCGAGTCACGCCTCAGTAGCAGTCCTGGCACTGGGGACACCCGCAAAGCTGCTGTCGCCGTCGTCTGCCGTGTACGAGTTCCCGGTGAGGAGCAGGAGGCCCTCGACGGTGTCTCCGCACGTCTCTCCCGCCATCCACGGCCCTGCTCCTCGCAGCCACCTCCTCCTCTCTCAGGGCGCTGCCACCTCGCCCTGGGCACCCGGCACGGGCACAGGCGGCTGCGCAGGAGGGCAGGCCCAGGCTGGCTCTGCAGGGGCGACTCAGCCAGGCAGGAGGCCCGGGTTTGAGCCCCAGTACCCCAGGACCCCCAGCACCACTGGGGAGGACCCCAAAACAAAATTAGGGGAGGACATTCTGTCAATACACGATTTCAATATGTAAATTCCATCTTGCAAAAGTAAGAAGCAGAGGGACAGAGTGGTAGCACGGCGGGGAGGGCGCTTGCCTTGCACGCGCTGACCCGGGTTTGAGTCCCACCATCCCTACGGTCCCCCCAGCACCGCCGGCTGACTCCCCAGTGCAGCGCCGGGAGAAACCCCTGAGCACTGCCGGGGGTGGCCCCTCCCCCCAAAGAAAGCGGAGAGCAGGGAGACAGCGTCGAGGCGAGGGCCCTTCGACCCTCCCCGAGCACCCCAGGCCTGCCCCTGAGCACTGCCTGGGAGCTCCCAAACACAAGTCTCAGAGCAAGAAGGAGAGAGAGAGGGAAGAGGAAACGCCTCCAGTGACACATCAGACGCGCAGGACAGCCTGGCCCCGGAGGGCAGTGGGAGGCGGCAGGGGGAGGACAGCCCAATGGCAGGTGTCAGAGTCTGGTGCCCGCGTGTGTCCACACAGAAGCACGAGCACTCTGCTCGGGCAGTGTCTCGGGAGGCTCAGCCACCCCCGAGGGGGCCAGACGAGGGGGCTCAGAGGGTAGGAAATCCCACGAGCCTGTCAAATGCCAGAAAGAGCGAGCTGACCGTTCTGAGGGAAAATCTCACCGAAATGGGGAAGCTCGGCGGAGCTGCAGGCGAGCTCGAGTGGGCTTCCAACTGCCCCGCCCCCGCCCCGCGAGGTCTCGGTCCTGTGAGTCCTTAACAGCAGACGCCAAGCGGTGCCTCTGTCTGGGTGGGTCTCCCACCTGTCCGCCAAGCTGACCTGTGGGTCCGCCCACCCCTCTCGTCATGACCGACACGAGCGCCCCCCTCCCTCCTCAGGCCCACATTCTGTTTCTGGTAAGGGGGTGAGAACAGGTGGTCGCAAACCCCAGATTTAACTCTTCACTAACTTAGGCAAAAGGACGAAGACGTGATGACCTCGAGAGCCGCCTTCTCAGAAAGCGCAGCGCGGGGTCGGGCCAGGCGGCGACAGGGCTGCGTCCCGGACAGCCAGCGCCTGCCACAGCACCTCGCTTTGGCTCCGGCACACTGCACGTTCTTTCAGGACAGAGTGGCTCACTGCTCAGCAGGAAGTGCTCACTTCTGCCCAAAGACAAGTCCTCATTTTTCCCCGTTTCAGTTGGGAAAACCCCAGAGAACAGCCTGGGTCAGCCCAGTGCAGGTGGAGCGTGCGCAGTGAATCACCCCGACCAAGACGTGGGGCACTGGAGCGAGTCCCCCGTGGAAGCGCCACACAGCACATCGGCCGTGTGTCGCGAGAGCTGCGGCCGTCAACTCCTTCCCAGTGACGTGGAGTAACAGCTCTTCCGCTCAGGGCCGTGGGCCTGCTTGTCTGTGTGCAGAGCTGGAGCCGCCTCTGCGACACTCGGGAGCAGGACACGTGCTCCAGCTCCCGGCCTGAGCTCCGGCACTGCAGAGCGTCCCGTACAGCCGCAAGGGCCGCCAGAGGCGCTGGCCTGGTCCCTGCAGCCCCCCGGAAGCTCCCGCTTGGTTTCTCATAACCCAGTGCTCAATCAGAGCGACTCCTTCCTCACGAGGGCGCTCTACCAGCTTGCTTTCCCGAAAGTCACCCCAACACTTCACTTCCCCCCTCCAAGCCGTGCGCACCCCCCACCAAACTCCACGCTGCCCATTTCATTCTGCAAGGGGTGGGCAAGCGCCTCTGTCCATCACCAGCGAGAGCCTGCACTGCCCTTCCTGCAGCCATCCCTGGATGTCCTGAGAGTCGCCCAGGAAATCCCGAACAAGCCGTTGGCCAAGGGAAGAGCCTTGTCCTGCAGGGGCTGCCCAGACCGAGAGCAAGGGTCTCCCGGTCCTGAACAGCCTCAGACTGGATCCAGGCAGTTTAGAAGCATCCGTTATCGAGTCCCGTCTGGAGACATCCATCGACGTCAGCTAAAACAAACAAGCAGGCCGTCAGCACTAATCCAGGTGTGGTTAGCCTTGAACGGTTAAGAATCTTTTGGCAGCTGAGGAGAGCGCTGCATACACATCTATACTGTCTAAACGAAACGTGTTTCCAGATGTTTCCGGGGCACCCCGTCCCTACATCCTCGGGGGCCCTGCTCACTTTCTGCTGTCTCCCAGACGCATAGCAGCCAGCCCCGAAGAACAGCTGTCCCCCAGAAAGGCGCGTCCCCCGCAGGAGCCTTCCCCGTTGGTCCTGGGCATGTGAGGTGGAAGCCGAGACTTCCTCAGCATTCCAGACCAGCAAACCTCCAACCCAGCTCTACAGAGCAGCCCCGGCCCCCGCGCTGCTTCAGGCCACTGTGAGTTGCAGGGCGGGAATCTCGAGTTTGACGTTGTCGCAATGCAAAGTTTGACACTGCTTTGGAGACTCGCAGAGATCTGCACAGCCCGCAGAATCCACACAAAAATGATGCATCTATGAGGCACCCGCACATGAGATTACACACGTGCTTTTACTGGAATTGCTACAGAATCAGGTGTTAGTCACGTAATCTGCAACAATTTGGCTGTGAGACTGGCGGTGCGGGGCTCACCTTTCCTCCCGTGGGGGCCAATGGAATAAAATAATAAAAGGGCTGGAGCTATAGCACAGCGGGTAGGGGGTTTGCCTTGCACGCGGCCGACCTGGGTTCAATCCCCAGCATTCCATATGGTCCCCTGAGCACCGCCAGGAGTAATTCCTGAGTGCAGAGCCAGGAGTAACCCCTGAGCATCGCTGGGTATGACCCTCCCCCGGCAAAAAAAAAAAGAGAAAAACAATAAAATAAAATAATATGTTATTAAGAATAGAGCACACATTAAAATCCACACTCAAATCTCCCGGGCGGCTGCTGCTCCCTCCTGCCCAACGCCCGCCTGGGAGGGGCCCGCGGCTGCGGAGGCGCGGAGGGCGGCGGGGGCCCGGCACGTGGCCGCCCACAGCTCCCGGCTGACCCGCGGCGCAGGCCAGGGCCCGAGTCCGCGCCGGAACTACAAGTCCCGTGATGCCCCGCGCGCAGGCGCCGGCGCTCCCATGGCAACGCGAGCGGAGGCGTCGGGCCTGCGGGAACGGCGGCCGCGATGCCCGGGTAGGCGCGTGGCGCCGGTGCGGCCCTGGCTGGGGGCGCGGTGGGCGCCGCTGCGGGCCGCGGGGGAGTGGGCGGTGGCCGGCGCTGGCCGCCCCCTCGGCCCGCAGGGCGCGCGCCCACCGCCCCCAGTGCCCGCCGGGCCGCCTGCAGGGGTGCTCGGCTGAGCGGTGCCAAGGGCCGGGGCCGGGGCTGCTCTGCCCACAGGTCCTGGCACTGACCAGAGGGGTCCTGCGGGGCGGCAAAGTGTTCTCCCGTGTTGCTTTTGCTTTGTAGGTCGAGAGGGATTCTTGAGGGCGGGCCAGGAGGGAGGCTGACGGCCAGTGTACGGGGGCTCCCAGCGGTGCTGGGGGGCTGCGTGGTCCCAGGAATAGAAGTTGGAGCCTGGCGCATTCAAAGTAGCGCTCGGGGCTTCTCCTGGCCCTCAGGGTTCCTGCAGAGAGAAGTACTCTGGGGCAGTGCTCCTAAAAGTGCGGGTTTGCACCTCTCCCACTTTCTGGAAGATCCTGCTTTCGAGTTGTGTGTTTCCAGGGGCAGTTCCCTGCCGACCCCTGCCTGCAGGCCCCGCAGTAAGCCAGCCCGGCCCGGCCTGGGCGCCGTGGACCGAGCCCCGGCTCTCTCCCAGGACCCACGTGGGCCGCCAGCCTGGCCTCTGCTTCCCTGCCCGCTGAGTGTGTCCTTCTGCCCACAGGGAGACACTCTGGGAGATCGCGCGGGCTGAGGTGGAGAGGAGAGGAGCGGGAAGCAGAGACGGCGGGCCGGACAGCGGGGAGAAGACCGTGTTCTTCCTTGGCAGCAAAGGCGGGGTGAGGCTGTGGCGGGGAGCAAGCCCTGGTGCTCCTAAGATGCTCCTGAGCTCGGCCCCAGGGCCCCGGGCAGCGGAGCGGGCACTGGGATGGGCTGCGGGGCAGGACGCTGATGTGTCCCACCCTGCTGCAGGCCGAGCGCTCTGGAACTGAGGCCGGAGTGGGCGAGGCTGGGCGTGAATAGCTGCGGGTGGCTGAGGGGACTGTGTGGCTGTGCACGGCTGTGAGTGTCAGTGATCGTACACAGCTGTGAGTGACTGCAGGCCACTGTGTGTGGCTGTGAGTGACTCGGTGATTGTGTGTGGCTGTCATCACGGATGACTGTGTGGCTGTAAGTGACTGCGGGTGTTATAACCAGAGGTGACTGGGTGTGACTGTGAGACTCTATGGCTGTGCTTCCTTATGGAAATTTGGCCCTCCTGGGCCTGCACCTCTCGAAATGGGTGTCAGGAAGCAGTGGGGACACTCTCAGGGTGACCCTCTCCTGCCCTCCCCAGGCTCTTTCTTAGGCTCTGAGGAAACCCTAGTTTCTCTCCTTAGCGGGACTCTTGTGGGCCCTGATTCATACAATGGGAGTCAGCCGGTCTTCTCCGGTCCCCAGAAAGGAAACCCCTCCTCGCCCAGCTATCTCAGAGCCTCCTGTCACTCAGGTGCCGGCCTGAGAAGGGGCACAGGTGGGAGGAGTGGGGTATAGGAGAGTGAGGGTCAGCTCATCTGTCTCAGAGGGGGGCTGTATGGAGAGATAGGGATGTAGGAGGAGAAACTGCAGGTACCTTGATGTTGGGTGTGGACGCAAGGGGCAACATGGGTTGCACCTTGACATGTTCGTCAGCGGGACTCAGGCCTTTGGACATGTGATGGCGTTATAATGTAAGGACATTATAGCAATGCTATAAAGATATAATAATATTGTAAGACACTATAGCTACATTGAAGAGCCCTATAGATGTAACAGTATTGTAGTCACATTGTAGCCACATTATAAGGATACTGTAACACTTATAAGGACACTGTAGGACATTGTAACCACATGTAAGCACTATAGGACATATGACATTATAGCCACATTGTAACCACATTCTAAGGATACTGTAACAGTATTGTAATGTCACTATAGGACATTACAACCACATTATAAGCCCTATAGGACATTATAACATTATAGCCACATTGTAACCACATTGTCAGGACTGTATAGGACATTGTAACCACATTATAAGGCCAGTCTAGGACACTGTAACTGCACTGTAAAGATATTGTAACAATATATAAAGACTCTAGGACATTGTAACATTAGAGCCACATTGTAACCACCATTGTAAGAACCACTGTAACCACATCATCAGGAAACAGTAAACACATTGAAGGACATTGTAAAGACACTGTAAGGACTCTATAGGACACTGGAACCACACTGTAAGGGTTACACAAGGACACTGTGACTGCAGTGGAAGGACTCTGTAAAAGACATTGTAAGGACAGTCTGAAAGTATCTCGAGTGCTAACAGCCGCTCCTCCTCAACCATCCACGGATCTCGGGGACTTGCTGCAAGAAATATGACTGGAGCCAGGCAGCGCTCTGGTCTAATGTGAGGGACCATGACAGGACAGAGAAGAAGCCTGTGTCTGGGTGTCCTGATGGGGGGAGAAGGGGCCTGTGTCAAGGTCCTGACAGAGGAGAAGAGGCCTGTGTTGGGGGTCCTGACAGGGCAGAAGGGGCCTGTGTCTGGGGGTCCTGATGGGGGAGAAGAGGCCTGTGTTGGGGGTCCTGACAGGGGAAAAGGGGCCTGTGTCTGGGGGTCCTGACAGGGGAGAAGGGACCTGTGTCTGGGGGTCCTGAGGGGGGAGAAGGGCCTGTGTCTGGGGGTCCTGAGTGGGGGAGAAGGGCCTGTGTCTGGGGGTCCTGACAGAGGAGAAGGGGCCTGTGTCTGGGGGTCCTAACAGTGCAGAAGGGGCCTTTGTCTGGGGGTCCTGACTGGAGAGAAGGAGCCTGTGTCTGGGGGTCCTGAGGGGGAAAAGGGGCCTGTGTCTGGGGGTTCTCATGGGGAAAGAAGGGGCCTGTGTCGGGGGTCCTTAGGGGGTAGAATGGGCCTGTGTCGGGGGTCCTTAGGGGGTAGAAGGGGCCTGTGTCTGGGGGTCCTGAGGGGGGAGAAGGGGCCTGTGTCTGGGGGTCCTAAGGGGGAGAAGGGGCCTGTGTCTGGGGTCCTGACAGGGGAGAAGGGGCCTGTGTCTGGGGGTCCTGACAGGGGAGAAGGGGCCTGTGTTGGGGGTCCTGACATGAGAGAAGGGGCCTGTGTCTGGGGGTCCTAACAGGAGAAGGGGCCTGTGTCTGGGGGTCCTGAGGGGGAAAAGGGGCCTGTGTCTGGGGGTCCTGATGGGGGAGAAGGGGCCTGTGTCTGGGGTCCTGGGGGGGGAAAAGGGGCCTGTGTCTGGGGGTCCTGAGGGGGGAGAAGGGGCCTGTGTCTGGGGGTCCAGACAGGGGAGAAGGGGCCTGTGTCTGGGGGTCCTGAGGGGGGAGAAGGGCCTGTGTCTGGGGGTCCTGATGGGAGAAGGGGCCTGTGTCTGGGGGTCCTGAGGGGGGAGAAGGGGCCTGTGTCTGGGGTCCTGACAGGGGAGAAGGGGCCTGTGTTGGGGGTCCTGACATGAGAGAAGGGACCTATGTCTGGGGGTCCTGAGGGGGGAGAAGGGGCCTGTGTCTGGGGTCCTGGGGGGCCTCCCAGGAGCAGGCCCACACTTCAGTGATCCTTGCTGCCCTTCAGCGGTGTGGGAATGTTCTAGAAGCCGTGCTCACATGCCTGGCTCTCTCGGTGTCAGCATTGCTGGGCGCGTCAGGCAGCTGCCAGTTGACCGCTGGGGTGGGGCCTTGTTCTCTGGTGCCGTCCATCAGCGAGACTTGGAGTGACGCTGACAGCAGTGCAGGTCGCTCCGACGGAGAGTTGACAGTTAAGTTCTTCCACTCCCAGACTTAGGGATGATTATGAAAGTTTCTGGGTTTCAGTTTCCAGGTAATTTATCATTCAAGTGATTAAAAAGCTATTTTGGGCCACAGTTACAATAATAAAATGTTACATATGTCTGACATTAACACAGTATCTCTGAATTTCCAGGGAAAGACTACGATTATCCTAAGATGTCTTGACAGGTACGTGTTATGTTAACCTTTAGACGACATTTTTTTGCTTATTCTCACTGTGTAGTTGAGAATCTTGAAGACATTGAGAACAATTTTGAGACTGAAACAAAAGAGTTTGATCCTCAGAGCCTTGGGTCTCCCTGAGTCGGGAGTGGGCATGCTCGCCCATCTCCTGACGTCCCGCCCGCACTGATGAGCAGTGGGTGCGAGTCTCAGAGCCCCGGGGCAGTGCCTGGACCCCTCACGCTGCCCTCGGTGGGGTCGGGGCGAGGGAGTGCAGATTTGCCTGATGATGGCGAGTTTTCAGCCATTTAATGCTTCCGTCTCAGCTCCTTTTCCGGGGAGCACTTTACACCTGGCTCTATGCTCAGGGATGGCTGCAGGGGGACTCGGGGGCCTCTGCGGGGGTGGCCATCGTGTCAGGCAAATGCCCGACCTGCTGTGCACTCGGCCCCCAGTGCCCGTTCTCAGCCTCTCCCCGAACTTCAGAAACCTCAGAGTCTGCACGCCAGAGGCCCGGGGTCGGGCCCCAGCCCCTCGCAGAGAGCCGCAGCCCGTGCACTCAGACCAGAATTTCTCTGCCACTCAGCGAGTTCCTCCCCTCCAGTGAGCCCCACGCCCGCCTGCCTGCCCAGGAGAGCGGGCTCCCGAGGCTGCGACTCACTCTGCCCCGCCAGGCATGGGGGCCGCAAGCGGGAGCCTGCGGGGGCCGGGCTGGGGGAGTCGTGCCTGCAGCCCTGGGTTAGCTCGCCTGGAAAGGGCCGCGAGCAGCACTCAGGAGTGTGCGGGGGGAGGTTTCCCGCCGGAGTCGGCGCAGACACTGCCCGTGCACGCGTCCGGGGCGGTCTCTGACAGCGCCCTCCAGTGGCGTGGCCTCGCCAGGGAGGAGCCCACACGCCACACCTGAGGCCTCTGCCGAGGCGTGGCTGCAGCCCGAAACTGAGGCCCCGAGTCAGCGCCAGCCTCCGCGGCAGAGGGCCGGGCACGCGCACACCTGAGCTCTGCCCCGAGTGGGGGTCACGTGCGTCGTGCCCTCTGCCAGCCCCCGCAGCGTGTCCCCGGCAGCGGCCCCTCGGGTGAAAAGGGAGAGTGTAAAGCGAGCACGAACCGGGGTGGGTGGTTCTTCAGGCCTGTGGCCTCGGTTCCAGCAGCAGGACAAGGGCTGGTGGCTGCCATGTGTCTCGGCTGCCCCCGGGCAGGCTGGGGCTGGGCGGTGGGACGCGGCCAGGGACAGACCTGTTAGTCTCCTGAGCGGAGAATCGGGTCCCCCGGCTGCTGTCAAGGCCAGAACCAGGGTCTGCCACGTGGCCTCATGCCGAGAATGTGTCCGTCACACGCCCTCAGTGGGCAAGCCAGCGCCCAGGGCCCTCCCTCCCTGCTGTAGCCCGACCGCGGTGGCCCCCGGGCACGCACGAGGTTGCCTCTCCATGATGAGCTGCTTCCGGAAGGAGAAAGGACCTGGGTCCAGGCACTGCTGACCCCCCAACATTGTCTCGTGTGCAGGGACGAGCCCCCGAAACCCACCCTGGCCTTGGAGTACACATACGGGAGGAGAGCGAAGGGGCACAATGTGGTGAGTGTCCCCACGGGGCCGCAGCCCCCCCCCACTCTCCCAGCAGCCCCTGGGCCGGGACCTGACCCCACTTCCCTCTTTGGTGCTCTCGTAACTCCATTGTGCATTTGATAGTATCGTGGCGATGCGCATTTCTTTACCTGCCAGTCCAGGGGCTGCTTCTGGAACAGTCTGCCTGCGCGAGGTCAGGGGGCTGCCAGAGTGGGCTGACCGACTGTCTCCCCTTTCTCATGGGCTCAGTGGTGCCTCTGGGAAGATGGAGGCGTCTCCAGAGAGGGAGTCAGAAAGGGTGTCGAGAGGAAAGCACACGCAGCATGAGGCAAGGCATTCCTCTGGGAAGGCTGGCACATGCTGGAACTCTCTAGAAAGGCCCGGCTGTGGATGGGCCTGACCCGACGTTGCATCTGCAGGAACACAGGAAGACATGCAGCCGCCTCGTGCTGCCCCTGATTCACCGAGGCAGGAGGGCGAGGGCGGGAGGAGACGCTCACGGCCTTGGCTGTTGGCTCGAGAGGCTGGTGGGGGTCCTGGGAGACAGTTCCATGCCTGCCCCCGGTGGACGCTCCGCCATGCAGAGTCGCTGCCCCTCACCCCTGCTGCCTCCCACCCTCAGTCTGTTGGCAGAGCCCAGGGTCTTGGTTGGTTTTGGTGTTTTTTGTTTTGTTTTTAAATTAATTTGTTTTTTAATTGAATCAGAGTGAGAGACATTGTTAACACCCATCCCTTCACCAGTGCACATTTCCCACCACCGATGTCCCTCCCGCCACACCTGCACCCCCCTGAGTGTGTGTCTCTTCCCCTCCTTTTGGGATAATATTAAGCCTTGCAATACGTATACTGAAAGTTATCAGATATATTCTTTTATCTACTTTTAACAATCAATTCCTGTCCAAAGTGATCATTTCCAACTATCATTGTCATTCTGGTCCCTTCTCTATTCTAGCTGCCCTCTGCCCCCCACACTTCTTGTAGTAGCTCCTGTCCACTGACCAGTCCTCCTGGCCCGTTTACCCTGGACTTGGGTATTAGTCTCATACTATTTTTTTTAACGTATGTATCTCGCAAATGAATACAGTCGTTCTATGTCTGTTCCTCTCCCTCTGACTCATTTCACTCAGCATGATACTCTCCATGTCCATCTATTAATATGCAAATTTCATGACTTCATTTTCTTAACCGCTGCATAGTATTCCATTGTGTAGATGTACCATCGTTTCTTTTTCCAATTGTTTGTTCTCAGGCACTTGGGTTGTTTCCAGATTCTGGCTATAGTGAATAGTGCTGCAGTGAAAATAGGGGTGCAGATGGCATTTCTGCTGTATTTGGGCCCCCTGGGTGGTATTGCTGGGCCATATAGGAACTCAGCTTCCAGTTTTTTGAGGAATGTCCATCCTGTTTCCCAAAGGGCTGGCCCAGCTGGCACCCCCAGCAGTGGAGGGAGCCACGGGGCTTGATTCCACGGTGTCCGTCCCACCGTCCCGCTGGTTCCTTTGTAGCACTGAGCGAGGACACCCAGCACTTGTCGCCCTCTCTGTCTCAGTGGCACTCACGCTGTGCCCGCCAGCCCCAGACCACGGTCTCTGTGCCCCCTCCTCAGCTGTCAGGCACGCGGCTACCTTCCAGACCTTGGCAGCGGGAGACTGCTGCAGTGAACGCGGGCTTCTAAAATCAGGTTTCTGTGCTTGGACAGACGTCAGGGCGTGGGACTGCCCGGACGACGGGCCCCGTGTTCGGTGTTTTGATCCGTGTCTGTGCTACCCGCCGTAGAGGCTGACCCGACTGCAGGGACGAGGCGGCCCCGCTCATGCCACACTGGCTGCTCTGGGCTCAGCGGAGAACCACCCGCTCGGGTGTGAGATGGTGCCACTTTGTGTCGACTCGACGCCCTTGGCAACGCCAGCTGTGAGCGCGGTTCATGCCCCCTGGACGAACGCGCTTCCCCGTCTCTGCGTTTCCTCGCTCCCTTCCAATGGGGCTGCTGGTTCCTCTGTTCCTGAGCCTGGTGGGCAGCCGTGCCTTGTGCCCGTGACCGCCACCGGCTGGCACTAACGAAACAGGAAGAAAGCGAAGCTCCCAAACAGAAAAGTCCTACCCTGGAAAATGCTTGTTTTGCAGCCCAAGGACCTGGCTCACTTCTGGGAACTCGGGGGCGGCACGTCCTTACTGGACCTCATCAGCATCGCCATCACGAGCGAGTCCGTGCGGTAAGCAGGGCGGGCGCGGCACGGGGCAGGGCGTGGGCTGTCCCCCCTCCGGTGGTCCCCGTGTGTGGGTGCAGGGCAGAGCCCACTGTGCGGTCAGTGGCTGTCGGGCTGGTGGCATACCGACGGCCATCAGGGTAGCTTCCTGGGGTGCTGCCGGAGCTGGAAGGACTCGGGGTGAGAGGTGCCCACCCGGCTGTCCCCGCTGACCCCGCCTGTGCCCAGGCCAGCGTCCGTCAGTGCTGGCTGCCCTGGGCCCACCTGCAGGCCACCGTGTGGCTGACTGTTGTCGCCACGACTCAGGCTAGCCCCCTCTGACGCAGGGGCCTGCCGGGCTCTTCCCCGCCATGTCCTCTCCCTAGGACATTGTCCGTTGTTCTGGTTCTGGACCTCTCCAAGCCCAACGACCTCTGGGTCACCATGGAAAGCCTGCTGCAGGCCACGCGGAGCCACGTGGACAGAGTGAGGGCGAAGCTGGGAAAGACCAACTCCAAAGCGGCCTCTGAGATGAGGCAGAAGGTCTGGAGCCACCTGCAGAAAGACCACCCGGTGAGGGCGGGCGGGCCCCCTGCACCGCGGGCTCGTGTCTGGGCCGCCGCGCCGGGGAGAGAGGGCTGCCCAGCGCTCAGCTTGCCCGCGCCCCCTCGCCCCCGCGCCCCCGCACCCGGCTCTGGGCAGATCTGGCCTCTGGCCTCCTTCACTGTCCCGGCCTGCGCAACCACGCGCTGGCCCCTGGGACCCACCCTCGTAGCTTGACCTCCTCCAGCTCCATCCCAGGCGAGCCCCGGGTGGCTCCGTCTCCAGTGCGAGTGTGACCGTGTCCCCTGGGCGAGCGTGACGTGCAGCCTCTGGGTGGAGGCCGGGAGCAGAAGCTCGGCCCTGCGGAAGTTTGGCCTCAATCGTTGAGAGCTTTGGGAAGCCCCCTCCTGCCCCGAGCCCGGCGAGGCCCTCCCCCACGTCCCGCCCACACTGGCCGTTCCTAGTTGGCCGGCACAGGCCCCTCGCCCAACTCCGTGACGGGCACTCCTCCCGCCCTGCAGTGCCGGTGGCCCCTGCTCAGGTCTCTCCACGTCCTGCTTTGTCTTGATTTTACCCCCCTTGGTGTATGGGGCTGGTCCTCCCCGTTGTACGTCTCTGGCCCCCGGCCCTGCTGCGCTGAGTGGACACTGTCCCTCCAGCACCGCGTGTGTCTCATGGTGCAGGGACTTGTTTGGCGCCACCCCCACCTCTTCGCTGCTTATTTTCGCTTCTCACATGGGGTCAGGTCATTGGGGACGCCCCGGGGGACGCCCCGGGGGCCAGCGTTGTCCTCAGCTCTTCTCATGAGTTAGGTTCTAATGCCAGGAGTTTCAGGTCGCCTGGACAGACTGTTGGGGCCCAGGGAGGTGCTGCAGGGGTGTCGAATGTGGCCGGCCCACGTCCTACCTGCAGAGCCGTACGGGTCCCTGAGCACCGCCGGCCGTGGCCCTGAGCGGTCTGGGCTGCCCCACCCTCCCCCGCCTGTGTGGAGACGATTTCCCCTTCACTCTCTCTCTGCCTTGATCACATTCAGCCTTTTGACAGAGACCCACCTTTATTACTTGGAATCTTCCCCAACCATCAGACCTGCCGAAAAGGCATCATTAGATCATTTGTTTTCCATTGCCGATTATGAGGAGCACATGATGTCACGTGGCCGCTGTCCCATGATTTTGGATTTCTAATATTTCAGTAATAGATCTGGAGCCGTTGTGGGTGGCAACTCAGGGCCTCATCAGGGCGGGGAGAAGGGCTGGCTCCACCCCAGCCCAGCAGCTGTGATCTTCCTTTACTTTGGGGGCTGACTGTGGCATGAGTATTTTACACACACACACACATATATACCCCAGACACACGCTCACACACATGCACAAACACACACACTCACATGCAGACAGACACACGCTCACACACACTCCCATGCAGAGGGACACTCACGGGCTGACCGACACACAGACATGCTCTCTCTCACACACACACACACACACACACACACATGCAGAGGGACACTCACAGGCTGACCGACACACAGACATGCTCTCTCACACACACACTCACACACACACACACACACGCAGAGGGACACTCACGGGCTGACTGACACACAGACATGCTCTCTCACACACACACTCACACACACACACACACACACGTGCAGAGGCACACTCACGGGCTGACAGGGCCAGCGTGGGCCCCAGAGGGTCAGGCTTCTGGGCCCGGCCACCCTCCTTCCTCGCCCCTCCTGGCGTGAGCAGGGTCTGCGGTCAGGGCCAGAGCCACGATAGCGCAGTCGGTTCACTCACAGGAAAGGCAGAAACTGAGCAGGACGGTGGAGCGACGTCCTCACAGCTGCCGGGCGGAGCTCGCGGTGGGCGGCGGGCGGGGAGCGCGTGTCCGGGCCCTGCCCCTGGGCCAGCCGGCCCGCCTGAACCCCCGACGACGCGTCTGCCCGCAGGACCGCGAGCTGATCGACCCTTTCCCGATCCCCCTGGTCATAATCGGGAGCAAGTACGACGTCTTCCAGGTGAGCCCTCGCCCCCACTGGGCGCCGAGCACGCGTGTGTGCACAGGCGGGGGCCCGTGACACAGGGCAGACGGGGGCCACGGGAGGGGGGGGAGGCCTGAGGGCCGCGGAGGGTGGAGGGCTGGTTCCTCACCAGGGACGGACTCGAGTCCCTCAGGGAGGCGGGGTCCCCTGCCGCAGGGCCCGTCCCCTGGCACGGGCTCCCCTCCGGCCCCTCCAGGACTTTGACTCTGAGAAGAGGAAGGTCATCTGCAGGACGCTGCGGTTCTCGGCCCACCACCACGGCGCCTCCCTGCTGGTGAGCGGGGCCAGCGCGGGGCCGGGGAGGGCGGGCAGGGCCAGCACCGCCCCGTGCTCGCCCTCTGGCCTGACGGTGCCCGGCGTCCCTTCACTGTGCCGTGGCAAGGACCCCGTGTGGTCAGGCCTCCACTGCTGGGCTTCTGTCTGCTCAGACTCCAGTGCTCACGGCGGGTGGGCCCATGCTGCTCCGGTCTGCCGGCAGGGCCGAGCGCGCCATGCCCTCACCCCCGGGCTCTGCTTGGGTCTTAGTTCACCAGCAAATCCGAAGGCCTGTTGCTGAAGATCCGTGGGGCCATCAACCAGCTGGCCTTCGGCATCGACAAGAGGTACGGGGGTCGGCCTGCCTGTTGGGGCGCCCCCGCCCCGCCCGTCCCCCCTCCCCTGCTCCCCTTCCAGTGGCCCCAGCTGACTGCCTGACTGTTAGGGATGGAATTGGCCGTTTGGGTGGGAATCTTGATGAGTCTGGGTGGTTCCGGTCTCTCTCCTCCCTCTGACGCTCTTCCTGTGGGCCCCGCGGTTCCAGGGGGCCACGGGGGGCTCCCCGTGAGGATGGGGGGGGTCTGCGCGGCTGAGCTGGATTCTGCCCTTCCCCACACAGCAAATCAGTGTGTATGGATCAGAATAAGCCGCTGTTCATCCCAGCAGGCTCGGACTCCCTGAGCCAGATAGGTGGGTGCCCGTGCCCCCCCCCTGCTCCCCCGGCCACCACCGCAGGCCAGTCCCCGAGCCGGCCCCCGCCCTCCGCCCCCCTCTGCTCCCTGAAAGTGCTCGCGTGTGGCTTCCTCCCCGCAAGCCTCCAGCTCCTGTTCCCAGCTCTGTGGTGCGGAGGGTGGAGGGAGGTGACCTCTGGGAGGACAGTGGCCAGCACCAACCGGCCTCAGGGCTGGGCAGAACGGGCTGAGAATGGCTGGTCCTCAGGCCCTCGGACTCGGCCCAGCGGGGCCCGTGCCGGCTGGGGAGCGTGTTGAGGAGAGGCAGAGTCTGGCAGAAGTGAAGATCCCCTCGCGGCCCGGTTTGAGAGCCACTCGCTTGCGGCCAGCCCGCGGCCAGCCCTGGGACCCCAGAGGGTGCCCTGAGCCCCGCCAGGCACGGCCCCCAAACCGAAACAGTCTGAATGTTTTTCAAATAAAAGGGGAATGAAATGCATAATCAGAATTTAAATCTAATTTAAAACTCAGGACAGGACAGCGGTGGGTAACTCAGAGGCCTGCAGTGTGGCCAGGCCCCGCGGCCACTGTTCCAGTAGACAGGCTGCCCGGACAGGCTCGAGTGGGCACAGAGTCCCCTCAGGGTTGGTGTCCCTCACATCACAGCGCCCCTGCTGTCCTGGGGCCGGGTTTCGGGTGCTCTGTCTCTGGGCCCACTCCTGCCTGTCTGACCCCCCAGGCCAGACTCGCGGGGTCGCAGCCTGTGGGCACGTGGGGGTCCGGGCGCGCGCAAGGCCAGGCCTCGGTGACGTGGGCACGTGGGGGTCCGGGCGCGCGCGAGGCCGGGCCTCGGTGACCGGCGACCCCCTCGCAGGCCCTCCCCCCATCCCCGACGGCGACCTGGGGAAGCTGCGCGTCCAGACGCCCCTGGAGCTGTGGAAGAAGGTGTACGAGAGGCACTTCCCGCCCCAGGTCAGCCGGCTTCCCGCGCGGGGGGCAGCGGCGGGTGGCCGGGCCGCAGTGACGCGGCTGTGGTTGCAGAGCACCAGCACCCTCAAGGACACCAGGGACCCGGCCCGAGACCCGCAGTACGCCGAGAGCGAAGTGGACGAGATGCGGGCCCAGAAGGACCAGGTGCGCCCGGGCTGAGCCCTCACGACCGCCCGGCCCGCACTCCCCTGCTGGGGAGAGGGCAGCCGCTCTGACAGCCCGGCACCGGGTGCGGTGGCCGCTTCTCGGAGCCCCGAGGCGTCCAGGGAGGTGACAGGGTGCAGAATCCGGACAGTGAGGCCCTGGGGACTCAGCCACTGCAGCCAGCCAGGGTCCCCCGCAGGTGCCCCCGCAGCCCTGCGCCGGCCCCCGCACCCCACCCCTGTGCTGGCCCCCCGCACCCCACCCCTGCGCTGGCCCCCGCACCCCACCCCTGCGCTGGCCCCCGCACCCCACCCCTGCCCTGGCATTCACACCCTGCTCTGGCCCCCACACCCCACCCCTGCTCTGTGACCCCACACCCCACCCCTGCCCTGGCCCCCGCACCCCACCCCTGCCCTGGCATTCACACCCTGCTCTGGCCCCCATACCCCACCCCTGCTCTGTGACCCCACACCCCGCCTCTGCCCTGGCCCCCGCACCCCGCCCCTGCCCTGGCCAGACCTCAGGGGACACACGTGCTCGGAGGGAGCAGTCGCCCGACAGCCCCGCACGCAGCTGCGCCTGTGGCACAGGCTGGCCCGGCTGCCCTCGCCCGGGCTCCATCCTGCCCCTGTGTGTTCCTGGACAGTGGTCAGGGAAGGGGGCCCTGGCCCAGCTCTGCCCTGCTCTGACGCTATAGAAACACTTGGTTGCACCTGAAATTGTTGAGGTGGCTTGTGCAGCTTAAGGCCGGGGGGCAGGTCTAAGGTTGGGGGTGCGGGTCTAAGGCTGGGGAGGCGGGCCCAAGGCCGGGGGGCGGGTCCAGGGCCGGAGGCGGGCCCAAGGCGGGGGGCGGGTCCAGGGCCGGAGGCGGGCCCAAGGCGGGGGGCGGGTCCAGGGCCGGGGGCGGGCCCAAGGCCGGGGGGGCGGGTCCAGGGCGGGGGGGGGGGCAGGTCTAAGGCTGGGGGCGGGCCCAAGGCCGGGGGGGCGGGTCCAGGGCCGGGGGGGGCGGGTCTAAGGCCGGGGGCGGGCCCAAGGCCAGGGGCGGGTCCGGGGGCGGGTCTAGGGCCGGGGTAGGGCCCAGGGCGGGGGGCGGGCCCAAGGCCGGGGGGCGGGTCCAGGGCTGGGGGGCGGGTCCAGGGCTGGGGGGCGGGTCTAAGGCCGGGGGCGGGCCCAAGGCCGGGGGGGGGGGGGGGGCGGGCCCAGGGCCGGGGGCGGGCCCAGGGCCGGGGGTGGGTCCAGGGCCGGGGGCGGGCCCAAGGCGGGGGGCGGGTCCAAGGCCGGGGGCGGGTCCAAGGCCGGGGGGCGGGCCCAAGGCCGGGGGCGGGCCCAAGGCCCTGGCGGCTGCTGGAGCTTCTCCCAGCAGCTGCTGTCTCTGTTCCAGGAGCTGGACCAGTACAAGAGCGGCTCCTCCAAGTCTTGGAAGCAGATGGACCTGGACCCGTGAGCCGGTCCGAGCAGCGCCGAGTGTCCTGCCCCGCGCGCTGGAGGCCGCCGTGGCCCGTGGCCGGCGGCCCCGTGGGAGGCATCGCGCTCCGGCCGGGGCCTGAATAAATCACCTCCGCGGCTGAGCGGGTCCGTCCTGGTCCCGGAGTCCTGGTCTCGGGGGTCGGGCGAGCACTGTGCGGCACACACACCCTGGGAGCTTGGACGGCCGTGCTCCGAGGTGGTCGCGAGCTGCAGACCCTCGGGGCGGCCCGGGCTGGGAGCCGGCGCGTGCCCCCGGCCCGAGCCCCCAAGCCACATTCAGTTCCGAGGAAGCAGAACGGCCCTTGCTGGCCAGGGGCCGCTTACTCACCGGGAAGGGGCTGCCACCCGCCAGGAGCCCACCTCCGGCTCGAGACTCACACCAGCACGGGCACTGGGGCGCTGGTATGTGTGAGCACTGGCATAGGGACGCAGTGCACGGGGTTGTGTGAGCACTGGCGTGTGAGCACTGGCATGTGAGCACAGACGTGGGGATGCAGTGCACAAGGCTGTGTGAGCACTGGTATGTGAGCACTGGGATGGGGACGCAGTGCGCGGGGCTGTGTGAGCACTGGGGTGTGAGCACAGGTGTGAGCGCTGGGCTGGGGACACAGTGCGTGGGGCTGTGTGCTGACCTTCGGGGAGGCCAGGCTGGCGGGGACCCCTCCCCTGTGTGCAGCAGCGGAGGGAGCTTCCCCCTTCGCTTGGTTTTCCTCCCCGGCGCCGCCCACTGGTGCACACGGCCCTGAGGTGCCAGCTGCCGTGGGAGCCGGCTGGGCTGGCCAGGGTGGCAGCACGTCCCACTTGCAGGGTGCGCCAGACCCCCGGCACGCTGGGGTCTTTCCGAGCCTGAGGGGCGGCGGCGCCTCCCCGGGCCGTGGGCGTGTGACGTGCGTCATCTGTCAGGCGCTGTGACCCCGCAGCGGCCGGTGCCGGGGCCTCTGAGGCCCGCCCTGTCCTGGGTCCACAGCGTCTCCAGACCCGTGGACCCCGCGCTCAGACACGGAGTTTCCCAAGGCTCCCGGCCACATCCTCCCCGTCTGGCGCGAGACCCCCTCGTGCTGCCGCGGTCACTGGACCCATCGGGGGTGGAGCCCTCCCGGCGTCTGAGGCCCCACCCCTCGGTCACCACAGTCACCCGAGTCTGGCCCAGCCACGAGGCCACGGCTGGGACGGCAAGACCCAGTCGGGCTGTTCAACCCCCAGGCGGCGTCTGAACTCCCTGTGTCGCCTCTGACCCCTGCAGGCCACCGGCCATCTGGTGTCCGTGTCACGTCAGGCCAGCGGCCGTTCCCTGTGGGCACGGGAGAGAGGCCCGACCGCCGGGCGTCTGACAGCGGGGTGGCGCGGCCGTGTGTGCGCGAGTCCGTGCCATGGGCTGTGTCCTCACGCCCGCGGGGGCCCTCAGCCCCCAGCCTGTTGCAGAGACGGGCACGGGCGCCCAGCCCCCCTCTCGGCCCCGCCCTGCCCAGCCTCCTGTGCTGACACCTCCCAAAGGTGCACCCGAGTTTCCCAGCCCCAGTGCTCCCCGGGCGAACAGACCACACAGAGCACCACGCTTCCAGCACGGTGATCGCCCTCGCAGGCCCGGACAGATGCAGACGCTGACCAGCGGGGGTCTGGGGTGGTGGGCCATGCCCCGGGGGGGCTGGGGAGGGAGGGCAGTGCCCTGGGGGGTCTGGAGGGGAGGGCCGTGCCCCGGGGGTCTGGGATGGGATGGGAGGGCAGTGCCCTGGGGGGGCTGGGAGGGAGGGCAGTGCCCTGGGGGGTCTGGGGGGGAGGGCAGTGCCCCGGGGGGGGGCTGGAGGGGAGGGCCGTGCCCCGGGGGGCTGGGAGGGGGGTCTGGGGGGAGGGCCGTGCCCCGGGGGGCTGGGGGGGAGGGCAGTGCCCCGGGGGTCTGGGAGGGGAGGGCCGTGCCCCAGGGGGTCTGGGGGGAGGGCAGTGCTCGGGGGTCTGGAGGGAGGGCAGTGCCCCGGGGGGTCTGGGAGGCGGGTCTGGGAGGGGAGGGCCGTGTCCCGGGGGTCTGGAGGGAGGGCAGTGCCCCGGGGGTCTGGAGGGAGGGCAGTGCCCCGGGGGTCTCGGAGAGGGGCTCTGGAGGGAGGGCCGTGCATGCTGCCGGCACGTGGCCGGGGCCGCTACCTCCCCTGGCGCTGGCCCCGCAGGGCGTACACGGCCGTGGAGAGCAGCAGCAGGGCGGGGATGAAGGCGTAGAGCAGCAGGAAGTTGGCCGTGAGCCTGGTCTCGGCGCCGGGGCAGGTGCTGGCGATGAACTGGGCGCCCTGCATGAAGGCGCACGTGGGCGTGGCGGGCCCCGAGCTGTTGGAACCGCCTGTGGGAGCTCGGGTCAGGTCGAGGCCCTCGCCTGGGCCTGGGCTGGCCGTGGCCCCTGGCCCCGGGCCCCGGGCTCCCGTGCTCACCGCACGTGAAGTTGAGGCCGTAGAACTCGTTGACCAGCAGGATCTCGGTGCAGTACTTCTGGAAGGTGAAGTAGGTGAAGACCCTGAACGGCGCCGGCATGTCCTGGACGCTCCTGGAGAGACAAGGCCGTGGGCGTGGGGCCGGGCCGTGTCCAGCCAGAGCCGGCCCTGCTTGGGGCAGTGCGCAAGGGGCGGGCTGTCTGGGGTGTGACTGCGTGTCTGTGGGGCGTGGGGGCGGGGGGTGGGGCGTGAGGGGTGTGTGTGAGTGTGTCTGTCAGTATATGTGTGCGGGAGTGTGTGTGTGTGTGTGTATATGTGTCTGTGTCTGTGGCTTGTGTGTGTGTGAGGTGAGTGTCCAGGAGGTTAGTGTCTGTGAGTGATCATGGGGTGTGAGTGTCTGTGGGGGATGTGTCCGTGGGGTTGTGTGTGTCTGTTGGGGGGGGTGTCCGTGGGGTTGTGTGTCCATGGGGCGGTGGCCGTGGGTTGTGTGTGTCCATGAGGTGTATGTGTCCATGGGGCGTGTACGTCCATGAAGTGTATGTCATGAGGTGTTTGTCTGTGAGGTGTGTGTGTCTGTGGAGTGTGTGTGTCCATGGGGGATATCCATGGGGTGTGTGTGTCCATGAGGTATATGTGTCCATGGGGCGTGTACGTCCATGAGGTGTGTGTCTGTGAGTTGTGTGTGTCATGGGGTGTGTGTGTGTCACGGGATGTGTGTCTGCGGGGGGGGTGTCCTTGGGGTTGTGTGTCCATGGGGGGGTGGCCGTGGGGTGTGTGTGTCCATGAGGTGTATGTGTCCATGGGGCGTGTATGTCCATGAGGTGTGTGTCGTGAGGTGTGTGTCTGTGAGGTGTGTGTGTCATGGGGGGGGTGTCTGTGGGGTGTGTGTGTTGTGGGGGGTCTCCATGGGGGGTATCCATGGGGTGTGTGTGTCCATGAGGTGTATGTGTCCATGGGGCGTGTACGTCCATGAGGTGTGTGTCGTGGAGTGTGTGTCTGTGGGGTGTGTGTGTCGTGGGGGGGGTGTCCATGGCCTGTGAGTGTGTGTGCTTGTGTCTCGCGCGCCCTCCACATGACCTAGCGCTGTGCGGCCGAGGGCAGTCACTGGCCTCGCCCTGTGCCGCCTGGCCTTCTGGAACCTTCCGTGGGCCTCACCTCACGAGCCCGGAGCCCACGAGCACGCCGGAGATGCAGAGCAGGGCCACGGCGCTGTTGGCCACGGTGGGGCTGCGCACGACGCCCAGGAGCACGAGCGTCAGCAGCTCCCCGATGACGTGGGGGACCAGCAACGCGGCCGAGAAGATGCCAAAGCGGGTGGCCTCGGGGTGCAGGCCCAGCGTCCTGCGGAGATGCGCCTCAGTGGCCCTCATCCCGGCCCGGCCCCCTCGCCCCAGCACCAGGTGCCAGCCTCCCTGCCCGCCCTGCTCCTCCAAGAGGCCCCGACAGGCAGGCCCAGGTGGAGCCTCCACACGGCCTGCCCAGCTGCCCGGGCCCCCGGGGACTGTGATCCCACCACCTCCACCTTGCGGCGTCCCTGCAGGACAGGATTTGGGGGGGACCTGCCGAGCCTCACGTCACCATCAGCCCCCACTACGTGACGGCTACAGATGAGTCACAGGGAACGCACAGGCTTGAGGGGGTGTGGGGGGTCCAGGGACACAGCTGGAAGGCCACAGCCTCACCCAGCAGCCACTGACGCCCAGCCCCGAGCAATGACAGCAGCTGGGGACACCTGTGCTGAGCTTAGAGAGCTGGTTAGGACTAGTTAGAGCTGGGTTAGAGCTGGTTAGGGCTAGTTAGAGCTGGGTTAGAGCTGGTTAGGACTAGTTAGAGCTGGGTTAGAGCTGGTTAGGGCTAGTTAGAGCTGGATAGGGCTGGGTTAGGGCTGGTTAGGGTCAGGTTAAGTCTGGGTTGGGGCTGGTTAAGGCTGGGTTAGGACTGGGTTAGGGCTGGTTAGGGCCAGGTTAGGGCTGGTTAAGGCTGGTTAGGGCCAGGTTAGGACTGGTTAGGACCGGGTTAGGGCTGGTTAGAACCAGGTTAGGGCTGGGTTAGGGTTGATTAGGGCCAGCTTAGGGCTGGTTAGGATTGGGTTATGGCTGGTTAGAACTGGTTAGGGCCAGGTTAGAGCTGGGTTAGGGCTGGGTTAGCAGTGGTAAGGCTGAGTTAGGGTTGGTCAGGGCCAGGTTAGGGCTGGATTTGCAGTGGTTATGGCTGGTTATGGCTGGGTTAGGGCTGGGTTGGAGCTGGGGTAGAAAAACTACAGGTCCAGCCACCACCAGGGCCCATCCACACTCTGCATTTTCCTTTCCATTTGAACCTCATTGACCAGCTGGACACTGCAGGACCCTCAGTCCTGTCGCTCCTCTCCCCGTGATTCCTGGGCAGCCCTCCCTGGCCCACAACTGTCAGCATCACACATGCACAGGTGGCCTCGGGGCGCTGTGGACCAGGCTCCACCTCAGTGACTGAGTTGGGCCTGCTCCAGTTAAGGTGGCCGTGCTCTGGGCTGCTCCCAGCTGTTGTCCTGCTGGTATGGCCACCTCAGGGCCACCCACACTGCCAGGCACCAGCCATGACTGCACCCCACAGAGTCCCCCTGGCTGCTCCCCGTGTCTCTCCTGCACCCTCTCCGCCCCCCGCCCTGTGGAGATGCTGTGGCCAGCCCCGGGCCACCAGTCTTACATGGGAATGCCCCTCGTGTAAGGCCCATGAACCACAAGGAGCCCCTGACCAGGCACAGGGACCAGTGTCCACCCCCACCAGGGCCCCCCAACCGGTGGCCCTCAGCCACTCACCAGTAGCACACGCTGCTGAAGAGGAGGGTGGCGGCCAGGCTAAAGGGCAGCGCGTGGAGCACGTAGGCCAGCAGCAGCTGCCACTGCGTGTACAGCCCGTCCTGGCTCTCCTGGTCACCCACTGCACGCAGCACAGGGACTGGGGACAGGCAGGGCCAGCGGTCAGCAGGTGGGAGGCCAGAGACAGGGGCCAGCGGTCAGCAGGTGGGAGGTCAGAGACAGGGGCCAGCGGTCAGCAGGTGGGAGGTCAGAGACAGGGGCCAGCGGTCAGCAGGTGGGAGGCCAGAGACAGGGGCCAGCGGTCAGCAGGTGGGAGGTCAGAGACAGGGGCCAGCGGTCAGCAGGTGGGAGGTCAGAGACAGGGGTCAGCGGTCAGCAGGTGGGAGGTCAGTGGACAGGGGTCAGCAGTCAGCGGGCAGGAGGTCAGTGGGGCAGGGGTCAGCAGGTTGGAGGTCATTCGGATAGAGGTCAGCAGGCTGGGGGTCAGCAGAGCAGGACTCAGCGGGTGGGAGGTCAGGGGGCAGGCAGGACTGGGCAGCTGCTCCTGGGAGGGGCCCCGCTAGCCTCGGCCTGGAGGGGGATCGACCTGCCCCACCAGGGCCGGGCCCTCAGACAGAGACCTACCTGACTGACCCAGCAGGCCTCCCCCCTCAGCCCCCAGGAGGCCGCCAAGAAGAGGCTGGTGCTGGGGGCTCCCGGTCCAGCTGAGACGGGGCCAGCCCTCCCCACCCCCGAGAAAGGCAGGTCTGGGGGCACCCACACAGGGTCACGGCGTTCAGCATCCCCGTGTAGGGCATGGCGCCCACCAGCTGGTACAGCAGCCCCACGCGGTCCTGGATGGCCCCCTGGAGCAGGTCCCCGTGCAGGCGCAGGAGGTAGAAGACGAGGAAGAGGCCCATGATGAGGTTCTGGGTCAGGCGCATGACCACGGCCAGCTTGTTCCGCATCAGGTTCCGCGTCACCCTCCTGAGGCCACAAGCTGTCAGGGCAGCCCCAGGCGTCCCCCAGGGTGTCCCCGCACTGCCTGTGGCCTGGCCCCGCGGCTCACCTCAGGAGGACACACAGCCTGGAGAGGACTCCCGGGGCGTCCCTGGCCTTGAAGGGAATGGCCGGGCGGGCGTTGGGGCCACTCGCACCCTCGATGCTCGCCAGGGTCTGCTGGTACACGGCTGAGGCCCTGTACGCCTGCTCGATGGCCCTCACTCTCCTGAGGGTCTCCAGCTCCCGCTCTGAGCTCTGGGTGTCCACCGACGTCAGGTCCACTGCACGGTGCCCCAAGTCACCGCAGAGTGAAGTGCCATTGTGGGGCCGGTTCAGGGCCTGGCTGGAGGCTCAGGTGGCAGAGCCCCCCGCCCCCCGCCCTGGTGCCCCTCAGCCCCCCAGGGTGGACAGCAGAGCTGCTGAGAGCACGCAAGGGACACAGACTCACCGTAGAAGTCGAAGGGGTTCGAGTGCTCGGGACACGGGTAGCCGCAGCTGTCGAAGAAATCCAGCATCTGCCCCGGGCTCCCGCAGAAGACCAGCTGCCCGCAGCTCATGATGGCGATCTTGTCGAAGAGCTGACGGCGGCAGGGGTGGGTGCAGACGTGGGTCACCCGGGGCGGGGGGGGGAGGACATGCCCCGCAGCCCAGGGATAGGCTCAGAGGCACGGCCGGGGTCTCCCCGCCGGGCCAGGCTGGGCAGCGCTGCCCTGCACGTCCCTCCTCTCTCGCTCCCCTGGGAGTGGCCAGGAGGGAGGGGGCGTCCCTGCAGCAGGCTCTGACCCCACACCCGCTTTCCCGGTGTGGAGGGGAGAGGCCGCGAGTGCGGCCTGGGCACAGAGCTGGCCAGGCAGCGGCTCCTGCGAGCCGGAGCTTCATCGGCCACCGGGCCCAGCTGCTGTCACCGTGGTGGCCGGCCCGCTGCCCTGGCAGTGCTCCCGAGCTGCTCTGGGCTCTGTGCTCCGCGTCCCTGCTCGCCTCTCCTCTGCCCGTGCCCTGAGCACCCCCGACTCCCCACCTGCTCCTGGGGGTGCTCAGGGGACCGTGCGGTTGGGGACAAACCGTCTCCCGTGTGAAAAGCCGCCCCAGCCTCAACCTTTCTGGTTTTTTCAGACCAGAAAAATAGCTGCTGAGCTGTTGTGAAGTCGTCAGCTTGGAAACTCTCCAGTTGTGCCTTCCAAGCCTTCCGCGCCTCCCGCTCGGGCCAGAAACAGCTTAGCAATAAGTCCAAAGTGATACTGCTATGAAGACTTCAGGGTAGTCACACATTTTCAACAACAACAACAACAAAAAGTAACTGGCATAAAAGTTGTGATGCCTCTGCAGTGAAAGGCAGGGCTGGGGGACCCCGCACAGCCCCTCAGTGGCCACTCCCGGGGGCCCGTGCCCGCCGCACACACCCCCAGCGAGCCAGAAGCGCTGTGTGCCCAAGGAGCTCCACGTCCCGCCATCCTCCACGTGACAGACACGTGTGCTCCCACGTGTGCTCCCATATTCTAACACGTGCATGCGTGCTCGTGCACACGTGCGCTGCGTTCAGGCTGGTGCGTGCTCTGGGTCTGCCCCCGCCCGCCCAGCCGGGTGCGGGACCCTCACCTGGAAGAGCTCGGAGCGGGGCTGGTGGATGGTGAGCACCACGACGCGGCCCCTGTGGGCCAGCTCGGCCAGGAGGGACACGATGTGGTTGGCGGTGGAGCAGTCCAGGCCCGTGGTGGGCTCGTCCAGCAGCATGATCTCTGCCGGGGGATACCGTCACCCTCGTGGGCACCGGGCACGGCCGGCCGCGAGCAGCGGGGTCTGCACGGGGTGGGCACTCACTTGGGTCCTGCAGCAGCTGGGCAGCGATGGACACGCGGCGCCGCTCACCCTTGGAGATGCCGCCGGCACTGTGGCTGCCCACCAGGTGGTCCGCCGCATGGCTCAGGCTCAGCTCGGCCAGTACCGCCTCCACCTGGGGAAGGCCGGGAGGGGGCCGGGTGGGGGGCCAGGCCCTGTCGCTCAGCGCATTCACGTGAAGCCACGGCTTCGAATGCAGCTGACCCGGGTTCCGCCCCCAGCACCCCCAGGAGAGAGCCCTGGGCACGAGTCCGGAGTCAGTCCTGAGCACCCCTGGGTGTTCCCGTAACAGCAACGAGACCCAGCAGCACAGCCCGGCTAGGTAGAGCGGCAGCGGGAAAGGCTGTCCCCAGCCCGGCCCTGGGCCCGCCACCACGGACACGCCTGGCCTTCAGGGCTGTCCACTCCCTGCCGTGTGTCCTCCAGCCCTGGCACTCCCTGGACCCACCGCCCGGCTGTTCCTGCAGGCAAAGGCAGGGGCGAGGGGCAGAGGAGCTGGACCACTGGACCCCACAGAGATGCCCAAGGTTGGCCGAGAGCCAGGGACAGCGGGGACAGTGGGACATGGGGACAGTGGACATGGGACATGGGGACTGGGACATGGGGACATGACATGGGACATGGGGACATGGGGACAGTAGACATGGGACATGGGGACATGGGACATGGGGACATGACATGGGACATGGGGACAGTAGACATGGGACATGGGACATGGGACATGGGGACATGACATGGGCCATGGGGACAGCCGGACGTGTCCCGGGTCAGGCCCGGGGGTGACGGGGCCACCCACCTTCTTGTGCAGGGAGCGGGCGGGGCCCCCGCGGCAGGCCAGCAGTGCCGTGAAGCTCAGCGTCTCCCGCACGGTCAGGCCGCTCAGCAGCACGTCACTCTGTGGGCAGGGCGGTCAGGGGCCGCGTCGGGGTCCCGGCCCAGGTGAGGCTGTGTGGGTCCCGCGGGCCGGGCCTACCTGCAGCACGTAGGAGCAGCAGTCCCGCACCTGGGCGCGCCGCAGTGCCCAGCCGCTGACCCGCACCTCCCCGGCCCAGGAGCCGGAGCGTCGGCGCAGCCGCCCGGACACGGCGTCCAGCAGGGTGGTCTTGCCCGAGCCTGCGGGGACACAGCCCAGAGACCCGGCTGGCACTCGGGAGGGCCCTGTGCGGGGTCCTGGGTGGGGCTCGGCGTCTGCAGGGGCATCTCTGAGCCCCCTCGGGTCTCCCCGCCCACGGAGCCGCTGACCAGGCAGGCCCGTCCCGCTCACGGGGACAACACAGACACAGTGGGGAGCCCCGACCCTGGACTGAGACAAAGGCTGGAAGGGGGGCGTGGCTAGTGCTCATGGGGTGGGCGGCGGGGGGGGGTCAAAGACACCAGTTACGGGGCTACGCGCTGGCCTCACGTGCACCTGACCCCGGACACACCTGACCCCCGGGACACACCTGACCCCGGGACACACCTGACCCCCAGGACACACCTGACCCCGGGACACACCTGACCCCGGGACACACCTGACCCCGGGACACACCTGACCCCAGGGCACACCTGACCCCAGGGCACACCTGACCCCCAGGACACACCTGACCCCAGGACACACCTGACACCCAGGGCACACCTGACCCCCAGGACACACCTGACCCCGGGACACACCTGACCCCGGGACACACCTGCCCCCGGGACACACCTGCCCCCAGGACACACCTGCCCCCCAGGACACACCTGACCCCAGGACACACCTGACCCCAGGACACACCTGACCCCAGGACACACCAGACCCCAGGGCACACCTGACCTTGGGACACACCTGACCCCAGGACACACCTGACCCCAGGACACACCTGACCCCGGGACACACCTGACCCCCAGGGCACACCTGACCCCAGGACACACCTGACCCCGGGACACACCTGACCCCCAGGGCACACCTGACCCCCAGGACACACCTGACCCCAGGACACACCTGACACCCAGGGCACACCTGACCCCCAGGACACACCTGACCCCAGGACACACCTGACCCCAGGACACACCTGACCCCCAGGGCACACCTGACCCCGGGACACACCTGACCCCCAGGGCACACCTGACCCCGGGACACACCTGACCCCGGGACACACCTGACCCCGGGACACACCTGAGCCCTCCACTCACCTGAGCCCCCCAGCACACACATCAGCTGGCCGCTCTCCACGTAGAGGGAAATGTCCTTGAGAATCTGCCGCTCACGACGCTGCCGGCAGGATGCCAGGTGCCACCAGGGCCCCACGCGGTGGCTGCAGGAGGCCCAGGGCTGAGCCGCACGTTCCCCTCCAGCAGGGGAGCCTCAGGCTCTGCAGGGCCACGAGACTCGCCTCCCAGAGACACCCCTGCTCCCCCGGCCGCAGGGCTTAGAGTGGGGGGCGCCCAGCAGGGAGGCAGCTGTGGGATAAGGGGAGGGTCCTGGGGGCAGGGGAGGGTCCTGGGGACAGGGAGGGTCCTGGGGACAGGGAGGGTCCTGGGGTGTAGGGGAGGGTCCTGGGGACAGGGAGGGTCCTGTGGTGTAGGGGAGGGTCCTGGGGACAGGGGAGGGTCCTGGGGTGTAGGGGAGGGTCCTGGGGGCAGGGGAGGGTCCTGGGGTGTAGGGGAGGGTCCTGGGGACAGGGAGGGTCCTGGGGACAGGGAGGGTCCTGGGGACAGGGGAGGGTCCTGGTGATAGGGAGGGTCCTGGGGTGTAGGGGAGGGTCCTGGGGTGTAGGGGAGGGTCCTGGGGACAGGGAGGGTCCTGGGGCAGGGGAGGGTCCTGGTGACAGGGAGGGTCCTGGGGTGTAGGGGAGGGCCCTGGGTACTGCCCGGGGACGGCGGAGGCCCCTCTGCCCACCCCAGCCGCCCTGCCCCAGGGCATTGCGGGCGGGGCCTGTACCTGACGCTGTAGGACACGTGCAGGGCACTCAGACTGTGGGGTGCCCGCTCAGGGTCCCGCGGGGGGCTGCAGGGGGCCGGGCGGCCTAGGTCCCCCATGGCGAGTGACGGGGCTGCAGGGGCTGCCGGAGGCGCAGTGGACGTTGTGGCGAGTGGGCGGCCCTGGCCTCACCCTTATCTGATGGACCTTTAGCCCGAGTCTGTGCGAGGTGCCGGGAGCAGCCGGGAGGGGCCGGGCACACGGGGCCAGCGCTGGGCCATGGCCGGGCAGGACCCCCACCCCCAGGACTCCGAGGTGAGTGGGCGCCCGGCGGTGCCGTGGGCAGGGCTGGGGGCCGCTGAGGTCATTTCCTGTCTGCGGCTGCAGGCCCTGCCTTCCCAGACAGAGCCCCGGGGGCTGGGGTCTGTGGCCGGAGCTGGGCACTGCCCTGTGTGTGGGGGGGGAGCAGCCGCGTGGCCCCCGGCAATGGCCCTTCTGAGTCTGGGGTGCATCGGGCTGGAAGGGGGGGTCTCCGCCTGCTTCCCCCCGGCCCTTCCCGCGCGGCACGAGAGGGTCCGGGGCCTCCTCCCGCTCGCTGTCCCGGGTCACCCACCCCACAGCCCAGTCCCACCCTGAGCGCCCCCGAGACAGGGGCCCACTCGGGTCCGGGTGCCGCCGGGGGCCAGGGCGGGTCCCGGGTGGGGCAGCTGCAGCAGCCGGCTCAGCCCCAGCCTCCCGGCTCGGACTTGGAACCTGACGGTGCTCACGGCCGCCCGGCCCCCCGAGCCCACCAGGCCCGCCACGCCAGCCCAGCAGCCACGGGGTCCGTGAAGCAGCCGACAGCGCCTCTGGGGTCCGGGACGGGCTCAGACCCACGGCTGAGCCCCTGGCCAGGCCCTGGTCGGGGGGCGGAGGGACTCCCTGCAGGCCTCGTCAGAGGAGGCCTGAGCCTCCACCGTGCCCGGGACCCTGCTCCACACCCTCCCCGCCCTGCTGGCCAGGACCCCGCCGGGCCCCACAGACCCAGCCAGGGCCCCGCCCCCTCCCGCCCCTGCACAGCCCCCGGCCCCACCCGCGGCTGCGGGGGGACAGAGGCCATGAGGACCCGGGGTGGCCATGGCTGTGAGGCAGGAGGCCCACCCGGGGGGCACTGAAGGGGCTCCTGGACCCATGAGCCGGTGTTGCTACGGTGGACCCCAGAGCTTTGAGGCAGAGTCTGGGCCCCTCCTGCCCACGCCCCCCCCCACCGGGGCCTCAGCTCTCCGGCCCCCCGCGCCCCCTAGTCTGATCTGCCCCGAGTCACGGTCCGCGGCGTCACCCCCAGGAGAGCGTCTTCTCCCGCGAGAGCGACCACTGCCTGTACTTCAGCTACAGCGGCCCCCCGAACACCCTGGAGGTCCGCAACCTCAGCTACCAGGTAGGGGCCCTGGCGGGTGCTGCGCCCACCCGCTCAGCTGAGGGCACCTGCAGGGACCGTGAAGGGCGGGGGTGAGGCGCCCAGAGGCCCTCAGGCGGTGTGCAGAAATAGAGGACAGCAATGACATGACCGCCGACAGACTCCCTCCTCCCTCTCCCTCCTGCCTCTCCCTCCTCCTTCTCCCTCCTCCCCTCTTCCCTTTCCCTCCTCTCTCACCCTCCTCCTCTCCATCCTCACTCTCCCTCCTCCCTCACCCTCCTCCCCTCTTCCCCTTTCCTTCTTCCCTCTCCCTCCTCCCTCACCCTCCTCCCCTCTTTACCTCTTCCTCCTCCCTCACCCTCCACCCCTATTCCCCTCTCCCTCCTCCCTCACCCTTCTCCCCTCTTCCCCTCACCCTCCTCCCTCGCCCTCTTCCCCTCTTCCTCTCTTCCTCCTCCCTCTCCCTCCTCCCTCACCCTCCTCCCCTCTTCCCCTCTCCCTCTTCCCTCACCCTTCTGCCCTCCTCCCCTTTCCCTCCTCTCGTCACCCTCCTCCCTCACCTCCTCCCCCTCCCTCCTCCCTCACCCTCCTCCTTCACCCTCCTCCCAAATCCCTCCTCACATCCTCCTCCCCATTTTCTTTCTGCCCCTCCCACGCCCTCCCCCAAAGCCTCCTCCTCTCCCTCCCTCCCTGCACCCGCACTCTCCTCCCTCCCCCTCCTCCCTGCCATCCCCCACCAGGCCCCCTCCCCCTCTCCCACCCCAGAACATCCTGCGGTCACCACCTGCCAGGTTCACCCCCAGGGCACTCGGGTTGGCCGCAGGCTCTGCACCCCGTGCCTGACAAGGACCCCGTGTTCCCCGCGGGCGCAGCCACGGCCACCCCTGCTCAGGGGGGCTGCCACTGCCTCCGCCCGAAGCTCTGCTCCCCGGGACCTGCCCGCAGGTGGACCCCGCCTCGCAAGCACCCTGGTTCGAGCAACTGGCTCAGTTCAAGCTGCCCTGGCGACGCAGCAGGGGGCCCGGGAGCCCCGGCCTGGAGGACCTGAGCTTCAGGGCGCGCAGTGGACAGATGCTGGCCGTCATCGGGGACACAGGTGAGGGCTGCAGGGGCTGGGCCTGTGTGTTCCCGGGGCGCACGTGCAGGGCCCAGCCGACGCCAGTTTGGGTGCAGTTCCTGAGGGCCCATCCCGGGGCCGGGCCCTGCAGAGCCCGGGGAAGAATTCCTGGTGGGAGGCTGACCCTGAGGGGGCAGTTCTGGGGTCACTCCCCAGAGGCGGGGGGGGCGCCCAGAGTAGCTCAGGCCGAGTCCCGGCCTCCACCCCCTCCCGGGACACAGGACACCTCCCACCCGCGCGGCACAGGAACTTTGATCTCGCCACCTCAGAGCGGGGCTGGGCCCTTGTTAATCATTGCCTCAGTCTCCCCAAATGCCTCCCCAGACCCCGGGGCACGGGGGCTTCCTCCGGGAGCAGACGGGCGGATCAGAGGCACACGCGTGGGGGGCAGGGTGGGGAGGGGCCCCAGAGCGGGGCAGACAGGGAGGGGCCCCAGCTTTAGCCCACGGCCTCTTCCGTGGCTTCCAGAAGGGTCTGGCCTTTGGGGACAGGGCTGGCACTCGGGTCCCTGCCGGTGGCCTCCCCGCACGCAGCCGTCTCCGAGGGGGGCGCTTCTCCTCAGCCCCACGGCAGCCGAGCACCCCGTTAGGCACCCAAGCACGAAGGTGGGGAGGGGCCGAGCGGGTGCTGCAGGGTGTGAGCCGGCCCCTTTGCAGACTGCGGCCGCGCCTCCCTGCTGGACCTCATCACGGGGCGTGCGCCCGGCGCCCGGGCTCAGGCGGGCCAGGTGTGGATCAACGGGCGCCCCAGCACGCCCCAGCGGGTGCGGAGGAACGTGGCCCACGTGCGGCAGCATGACCAGCTGCTCCCCCACCTCACCGTCCGCGAGACCCTGGCCTTCGTGGCCCAGCTGCGCCTGCCCAGGAGCTTCTCCCAGGCCCAGCGCGACGAGAGGGTGAGCGGCCCCGGCCCCAGGGGGGCCACAGGGCAGGGCCGGCCACGGGGCCACGCCGCCTGGCCCCAGGAGGGGAGGGCCCAGCCGAGTAGCCATGCCACGCCCCGGCCCACACAACCCCCGACCCACACACACCCCCGACCCACACCATGTCCCCGACCCACACACACCCCCGACCCACACACACCCCCGACCCACACAACATCCCCGACCCCAACCCACACACGTCCCTGACCCACACACGTCCCCGACCCACACACCTCCCCAACCCACACACACCCCCGACCCACACAACATCCCCGACCCCGACCCACACACGTCCCTGACCCACAACATCCCCGACCCACACACCCCCCGACCCACACACCTCCCCGACCCACACACGTCCCGGACCCACACACGTCCCCGACCCACACACGTCCCCGACCTTGCCAGGCCACTGCTGAGGGCGTGTGCGCGGCCGATGGGCGTACAGAAGCCAGAACATAGTGTGGCTCCAGGGAAGGGCCGTGTTCGCGTGGCCTTGGGGAACACTGTTGGGCGAGCCTGGCCGGGGCCTCTAAGCCGGGTCCCCTAGGTGGACGCGGTGATCGCGGAGCTGCGGCTGCGGCAGTGCGCGGACACGCGCGTGGGCAACGCCTACGTCCGCGGGGTGTCGGGGGGCGAGCGGCGCAGGGTCAGCATCGGCGTCCAGCTGCTGTGGAACCCAGGTGAGCGGGGCGGGGCGGGGCGGGGCGGGCTCGCCGGGAGCGCGGGCGCCTCACCGTCCCCTCCGGCCAGGCATCCTGGTCCTGGACGAGCCCACGTCGGGGCTGGACAGCTTCACGGCCCACAACCTGGTGTGCACGCTGGCGCGGCTGGCGCGGGGCAACCGGCTGGTGCTCACGGCCCTGCACCAGCCCCGCTCCGACATCTTCCACCTCTTCGACCTGGTGCTGCTGCTGGCCGGCGGGGCCCCTGTCTACCTGGGCGCCGCCCAGCACATGGTCAGCTACTTCACGGCCGCCGGCCAGCCCTGCCCCCGCTACTGCAACCCCGCAGACTTCTACGGTGAGCCGGGGCCCCGGGGGCGTGGGGGCTGCGGGTCTGGCGGGCGGGCGCAGGACCCGGCCACGGCCACCCCAGGGCTGAGACGGAGCAGAGCCCCTCGGCCCCGCCCAGGGAAGGGCCTGCTGGGGGCTGCCCTGCCAGCAGTCAGTGCTCTGGACCCGGGGTCAGAGGGCACCTGCCAACCTGGCCCTGTGTGAACTGCAGTGACACTGCCAGGGTTACCCCAGGTCACACCACACCCACCCGAAGTTCATCTTCGTTCAAACGTGACCCGGGCTGCCCATGGGGGGGGTCTGCGGCCCCGGGGCAGGCTGGGGGCCCCGTGAGGGGAGTGTCCGTGCAGGCGTGAGTGGGCGGCGGGGCGTCTGCCGCAGTGGACCTGACGGCCATTGACCGGAGGAGCCCAGAGCAGGAGGTGGCCAGCAGGGAACGGGCACGGGCACTGGCAGCTCAGTTCCGGGACAGCGTGCGTGACTCTGAGGACTCGCTGTGGGCCCCGAGCACAGCCCCACGCGCCAACAGGTGAGGCAGCAGGTGTGTGTGTGTGTGGGGGGCACGCCCGGGGACGCCCCTGACACTGGCCGCCCGCAGCCCGGCCCCTGCAGCGGACTCCAGCCCGAGAGCCACACCCCCGGCGCTGCCCGGCTGGGCACAGCAGTTCAGCGTGTTGATCCGGTAAGGGGGTGCGGGGTCCTGGGAGGGGGCATGCGGGCCCCACGCGGGGACACACGGGCATGCGGGCCCCAGTAGTTCTGGATCCTTGGGGTGTTATCATGAGCCTCACTTATCACTGCCTGACACCCAGTGATACACTCGCTGCCTGAGGCCGGCGGGGTGTGTGTGTGTGTGTGTGTGTGTGTGTGTGTGTGTGCTAAAACAGCAGGGGGGCGGCGACACACATGGCCCCACCACAGCTGCCTGCCCCCGAGCCTTCTAGAAGGCTCCTCAGCCCCTGCCCGCCTGTGCCCGGCCCCGGGCAGGCAGCCGACAGGCTCCCCCTCGCGGGCTGGTCCGAGTCTCACGGCCCCGGGCCCCTCCCCGCCCGGCTGGGCTCCAGCCGCCAGATCGCCAATGACTTCCGTGACCTGCCGGGTCTCCTGGTGCTGGGGGCTGAGGCCTCGCTCATGGCCCTGGTCATCGGCTTCCTGTACTACGGCCACGGGCCGCGCCCGCTCTCCTTCCCGGACACGGCGGCTCTCCTGTTCATGGTGGGCGCGCTGGTCCCCTTCAACATCATCCTGGACGTCATCGCCAAAAGTGAGCCCCCGCCCCCACCCCGGGACTGTGGCGGGCCGGGCCCTCGGCGGCCGCACCTCTTCCCTGCCCCTCCCCACAGGCCACGCCGAGAGGCCCATGCTGTTCTCGGAGCTGGAGGACGGGCTCTACACGGCAGGCCCCTACTTCTTCGCCAAGGTGCCGGGCGGGAGGAAGCTCCCGGGGGACCCCTCCCTCGCCGGGCCCCGCCCAGGCTCCAGAGCCAGCCTGGGGCCCTCGGGAGGGGCCGCCCAGCAGGCACCCACAGGGGGCGGCCTCCGCAGGTCCTGGGGGAGCTGCCCCTGTACGGCGCCTACATCCTGGTCTACGGGCTGCCCACCTACTGGCTGGCAGGCCTGCGCCCGGCCCCGCAGCCCTTCCTGCTCCACCTGCTGCTCCTGGGCCTCGTGCTGCTCTGCTGCCGCGCCATGGCGCTGGCCACGGCCGCGCTGCTGCCCACGCTGCACCTGTCCTCCTTCTGCGGCAACGCGCTCTACAACTCCTTCTACCTCACCGGCGGCTTCATGATCCAGCTCAGCAACCTGTGGACAGGTGGGGCCTGCTCTCTGCTGGGCACCCCGGGCCGTCCATGACCCAGGCCTGGGAGCCGCAGGGCGTCCCCGCCCCCCCAGTGCCCTGAGGCACCCCTCCCCACAGTGCCCTGAGGCACCCCTCCCCCCCAGTGCCCTGAGGCATCCCCTCCCCACAGTGCCCTGAGGCATCCCCTCCCCACAGTGCCCTGAGGCATCCCCTCCCCACAGTGCCCTGAGGCATCCCCTCCCCACAGTGCCCTGAGGCACCCCTCCCCACAGTGCTCTGAGGCACCCCTCCCCCCAGTGTCCTGAGGCATCCCCTCCACCCATGCCCTGAGGCACTCCTCCCCCCAGTGTCCTGAGGCACCCTTCCCCCAGTGCTCTGAGGCACCCCTCCCCCCAGTGTCCTGAGGCATCCCCTCCACCCATGCCCTGAGGCACTCCTCCCCCCAGTGTCCTGAGGCACCCTTCCCCCAGTGCCCTGAGGCACCCCTCCCCCAGTGCCCTGAGGCATCCCCCCCTCAGTGCCGAGGCATCCCTTCCCTCCAGTGCCCTGAGGCATCCCCCCTCAGTGTCCTGAGGCATCCCCTCCCCACAGTGTCCTGAGGCATCCCCTTCCCCAGTGCCCTGAGGCATCCCCTTCCCCAGTGCCCTGAGTCATCCCCTTTTCCCCTCAGTGTCCTGAGGCATCCCTTTCCCCCTCAGTGTCCTGAGGCATCCCTTTTCCCCAGTGTCCTGAGGCATCCCTTTTCCCCTCAGTGTCCTGAGGCATCCCCCCCTCAGTGTCCTGAGTCATCCCCTCCCCACAGTGCCCTGAGGCATCCCCCTCAGTGCCCTCAGACATCTCCTGCCCCCACAGTGCCCGCGTGGGTATCGTACGTGTCCTTCCTGCGCTGGTGCTTCCAAGGGCTGATGCAGATCCACTTCACGGGCCAGACCTTCCCCCTGCACGTGGGGAACATCACAGTGTCCATCCCCGGAGACTGGGTGAGCGCCCGTCCACCCCTGCTGCCCCACCGCCACCCCAGATCCGGGCTGGCCCTCACGCTGCACCCCCGCAGGTCCTGCGCTCCATGGGCCTGGACACGCACCCACTCTTCGTCGCCTTCCTCACGCTGCTGGCCATCACCACCGGGTTCCTGGGCCTCTACTACGTGGCCCTGCGCTGCGTCAGGCAGACGCCGAGCCAGGACTGGTGATGCCGTGGCCAGCCACAGGGGGGCAGCAGAGCGCCAACGGTGGAGGGACCCCAGGAGAAGCTGCTGGGCGGGGGTTCGCCCTGGGGCAGCCCCGACAGAGACAGTTTAAGACACATGACCCGTCGTCACTCCCTGTTCTCTGGGGGTGCAGCCCAAGACCACCCAGCCCCACCCCTGCAGGTCTGGGGGCCGGGGAGAGGCCTGGCCAGGGACAGCTTTGCTACTCGTCCGGCTGGGGGACACTGGCCAGAGCTGGCAGAACTGGCAGGGCTGGACCCGGGCAGTGGGCAGACGCCCCATGGGGTGACCCCAGTTCTCCTGGGGGTCCTGGGGGCCCAGACTGGGGCTCTTTCCTGCCTGGAGCCCCCGCGCTGGTGCTGGCCGGCGGTGTCCAGTGACTCGGGGTGGGGCTGAGCTTTCCAGTCTGAGGCGCATGAGCACAGCCCCGGGGCCTTGTGGCCTCTGCTCTCAGCTCCGTGTGCGGACACCCCACGCCTCTGCACTTCCCAACCCCGTGGACACATCTCAGGCCTGACCCCGAGCTGGACACTTCTCGAGAGCGTTGGCCTTCCGGCGCCCACGGACGGGGGGCAGCGAAGACTGCAGGCCTGGGGGCCGGCAGAGGCCCGAGCACCGGCCACACAGCCACAACCCCAAACACCCTGTAGCTTTTGTGACAAACGGCATTTAGAAGCCACGGTCAGGACAAGTGTGCTCACTGTTCCTGGCCGACTTGAAGCTTCTACACGTGTGTGTGCCTGTTCATATGCATACACTTCCATACAGCATATATGTACAGAAAGCACCTGAGGTATGTGTAAATGTGCGACACACAGCTCTATAATGCACCCTATGTCACACGTGCACCCATGCACGCACACATACATAAGCTCTATATCTGGATATGCAGATGTGTGGGCACATGTGTACAGCTGTGCTTGGACAGGTGGAAACACCCATGTGCATGCCTATGTGCACTCGCCTGAGCTCACAAACATGTACGTATCTGCAAACACGAGTTCACACCCCTGCATGTTCACACCTGTGTTGCACACACCTGAGCTCACCCGTGTGTTTGTGCACAGGCCTCACATCCACATCTGTACACAAGTTTGAGCTCTCCCTCGTGTGCCATGTACGCACCTGAGCTCACACCTGTCTGCACACATCTGAGCTCACACCCACGTGTCTGTGCACATGCCTGGCTCACCCCTGCGTGCACGTCTGTGTACACGTCTGAGCTCACCCCCGGTGCCTGCACACATCTCAGCTCACCCTCGTGTGCCCGGGGCCCCACCTGCAGCCAAGACCTGCTCTCTCCTTTCTTTCCGGCTGGCAGCTGCGGCACTGGCGAGAAACCCGCCCCAGCCTGGTGTGACTCAATGTCCTGCCTGCCCGTGCAGGGCTCAGCTCCTCCCAGGGCCCTGCACTTGCCGTGGGCCACTGACCCAGTGGCCACTTCAGGACGACACACACTCAAGTCTTTCACGTTCCACTCTCGGTGGGAGTCCCGGAACTGGGCAGAAAATGACCCAGAGACCCCACTAGCTCCCGGGGACCCTGGACACTCGGAGGGCCCAGGGCCTGGAGGCTCCTCCTGGCGCTCGCCACGCGGACACCCAGAGACATTCTTTCCAAACGGCCTAAGGACCTGCCTCGACAGGTCCTCCTGGTCCTGGTGAATGCGGTGGGCAGGAGGCACCCGCCGAAGCCCATCCCAGGGCCCCGGGGAGAGGGGGACATCACCAAGCCAAGACTGGCTCAGCCACGGCTGCCTGGCGGCCCTCTGCCCTGAGACGTCGGTGGTGAAGCCGCGAAGAGACCGAGGTCTGCCCGGCGACGCCCCTGCTTCCCGGCCCAGCTCCTGGGGTGCCTGCAGGCGGCTGCTGTCTCCTGCTCAGTCACAGGCACGGCAGTCCGGGCGCTCAGGGCAGAACCTCCTGAGGACGCGGGGTCCTCCCGGCTCAGGGGTCCCTGGACAGTGCAGGACCAGGGAGGAAGCAGGTGGGGGCGGGTCAAGGTGCCCTTCCCCCCCCCCAAAGCCTGGAGGAGCCTGAGGGCAGGGCAGCAGCAAGGCCTGGCGGGGCTTCTGATCGCAGCTGCCACGTCCCCTCAGCTGGGGTCAGCACAGTGGCCCGGGGAGCCCCACCGACAAGCCCCCTCCAGGCGCCCAGGACGCAGCGCCCTCTGGCCAGCAGGGTGGGTCAGCGGGAGCGTCTGCTTCTGCCCTGGAGCCCAGAGGACGAACAGGACCGAGTCTGCCAGGGACAGGCCTGGTGCAGGTGTGCACGGCAGCCTCGTCACGCCTCTCCCCTGCCCCAGCCGCACACGCGCAGGCCAGGCCTGGCCGCCTGCCCAGAAAGGACGAGCTTGTACACAAAAGGCCTCCCGTGGGTTTATTCCCTCCTGCACCAGAAAGCGACACTTCACACATGACATCACGGACAGACAGATCAGACGGGCGACGGCAGGGTCACGGGGCTTCCTTTGACTCCCGAAGCTGCTTCACGTAGAACTCGAAGCTCTCCTGTGGAGACGCACAGGTCAGCGTGCAGGCGGTGAGCACGTGCGCCCGCCCTGTCCCGTGCCGAGGGGGGCGCTCACCGGGGGCTCCGGGAAGGGGACGGGCTCGCCCAGGCTCCTCAGCAGCACCGCGTAGCGCTTCAGGGTCAGCTGGTTCAGGGGCCGGCCCCTGGCCGTCAGGTGCTCGTACAGTGCTCGAGCGGACGCACCGTCCTCGTCCAGGGCTGCGGGAGAGCACGCAGCTAGACAGGAGCCCTGAGACCACAGGCTCGGGGCCCACCCTCAGGGCCCAGCTCTGCTCTCCCGGGAGGAACCAGGGAGGCCAGTGCCAGGCCCCGAGCAGCCAGCAGAGCCCAGCGGAAACTGCTAGAAGCCCAAGTGGGACAGTAACGGGGGGGGGGGGGGGGAGACACCCAGTCCGGCAGGCGAAGCATGTGCTCCACATGTGCTCCAGCTCCCACCCGAGGTCAGCAAGGGGCAGGGTGGGGTGTCCCCACGGCCTGACCCCACTTCCTGTGCAGTGCGGGTACCCCGTGCCCTGCCCCCAGGGAGCCCTCGGGCACAAGGCCTCCAGCGCAGGCCCTGCGAGACGCCCTGCTCCCCTCCCCATCTCCTGGCCAGTGGCGCAGCCACCCAGCCGCACGGGCCCTTGGCTCCCTCGCTCCCTCGAGTTACCGTAGCTCTTCATGAAGGACGTGTACACTTCCTCCCTGTCCGTTAACTCAGGAATCAATTCCGACAGGGACTTCAGAACCGGCGCCTAGGGAAGAAGCAGAGGGAGCGTCTCCGGGCAGGAACCGCACGGGAAGGGGAGGGCACACAGCTGCCTCCCAGGGCGCCCGGCATGTCGGGGACGCCCGCACCAGAGCACACGGGTGCCCTGAGCTCCAGGGGTGTCGGCCCAGCAGGGTCCCGCTTCCTCTGGCGAACGAGCAACTGAGGGCCCGGGTGGACCCAACACCTGTTCCCAGTGCCGAGAGGGTCAGGCCCAGTTCAGCCTCATTCCAAGAAGCAAAAGCCTGTCATTCCCCCGCCAGACACGGGCAGTGACGGTACGCGTGTGTGGGGGTCTGGGGGTGACGGTACGCGTGTGTGGAGATCTGGGATGACGGTACGCGTTGTGTGGGGATTTGGGGGTGACGGTACGCGTGTGTGGGGATTTGGGGGTGACGGTACGCGAGTGTGGGGATTTGGGGGTGACAGTATGCGTGTGTGGGGATTTGGGGGTGACAGTATGCATGTGTGGGGATCCGGGGGTGAGGGTATGCATGCGTGTGGAGGTTCAGGGTGACAGTATGCAAGTGTGTGGAAATTCAGGGCGATCGTGCATGTGGAGGCTGTGAAGAGTCAGGTTTGGAGCTGGAAACCACCTCCAGGCTTGGCGGGTGATGCCACGACCGTCCAGCTCCGACAGGCAGCCCTCACAGGCAGAGCACGGCCAGCCCAGGACGGGCCTTCGGGAGCTGGCGAGCCAGCAGGCGCACCAACGGCCCCTGAAGCCATCCTGCAGTCGTGTCCCTTCGGGCTTCCGTGCTCTGAGACTGCCTCAGACAAAGCACCACTGTTTCTGCAGAGGTCACTGTGGGGGGGCGGGGACTCCAGGCCAAACCCCAGGCCACCCCTGGGCCCGACACGCCCTTCCCACCACCAGAGCGCGGCAGACTCAGGCGCCGGCACCTACCTTCCCTCGACTCTGGGACATCCTCACGCAGAACACGGAGAAGATGGACGTCTGCTCGGCGATCGCCCCGCACCTCTGCAAAGGACAGTCTGGTAAGGAGGGGCCCTGCGGCCACCGCAGCACAGGCCGGGCTCCCGCAGCACCGCAAGCCCCGAGTCCATTCAGAAAGGAAAAGGGGAAGCCAGCGCTCCAACACTGCGGGAGAAGGCCAGGGCTGCACGGAGGGAAGAAGCGCGGTTCCTCCCCAATTATACTGCCAAGATTCACAAGTGAGCTCGGGATCATAAGGTTAATTATACATTTAATAAGGTGTCAGGGAGATAACTGCTCGTTTCTTTATAAAAATTAAAATGTACAAAGCAAGTTCTCTTTAAAGTATAATTACCCACACTCGCGCATACAAAGGGACTGATTTCTATCTCTCTATTTTATAAAAGGCTTTCACGGCAGTAGACAGCCAGTGCTTGCGAGAGAGACAAAAGTTAAACTCAGAAAAAAAGTTTCCATGACAGACCAGATGAATCGATTGTCTGTCCAATCTCAGACGCTATAGTCAAACCCAAGATGGCAAGACAATATTTTAGTTCCCATCACCACAGATGTCACTCTGCCGAGTCTCTGAAAGCACGCCGCGCTCTCGGGGCTTCAAACACTGTCAATACTGAGAGGAATCATAGAAAGGAACTTTGGGGACACACGGAACATTTACGTTAGAAGCTGACGTTCTCGACGTCTGTGAATCAAGCATGTTCGCGACAGCGAGACTTGCGCCTCCCGCGTGGCAGGCTGTGAGCGGCCGTGTGTGGCGCTGCCCCAGGACAGACCTGCAGCCCCCAGGAGCCCCCTCCGCCAGAGGGACCCAGCGTGGGGGGACCAGCGTCCAGCCGCTGTAGAGCGAGCGCGCTGCAGGCACACCCTCCTCCTCCCTCCCTCCCTCCTGAAGCCGGAGCAAGCGGCCACTGTCGTCACTGGAGGCACGGCCCCAGCGGGATGGCCCCAGCGGGATGCGGGCACACACAGCAGGCGTGGGCGGGCAGAGGGAAACGGGTCCAGCTCTCCAGAAAGCCTCGGCCTGGCCAGAGGCCCCGAATGTCCAAGAAGCTGGGCTTGGAAAGGGGCGTTTCTCCTTTGGTCTGCCCGCTGTGCTGCCACAGCGACGCCCGGCCCGGCCCTTACCTGGAGAAGCGCCCTGGCTTCGTCCACCTTGCCCGACTCCACAAGCTGCAGGAACAGGTCGGTGACCGGCTTGTACACCGCAAACTGGTTGGCCAGTCTCTCCGCCATGACGCTCACTGGAAGGACAGGCGAGAGCCTCCTCTCGGGACACTGCACGGACCGTCCACCGCACGGCTGCTGCCCGCCTCCCTGTCCCAGGACAACGTACTCTGCTCCAAGGCTGGTTCTAGCCGCTCCTCGATCAATTTCCGGAACAAGTAGGACAGGCCAAAGAACTGGGGCTCCACAGCCGGGTCCCCCGAAGTCAGCATCGTCTCGATGCTCTCCACAGCGGCCTGCACGTCGTTGCTGGAAGGAAGGAGGCGTGTCAGTGCTGGCGTCTCTCCGCCACCCCCACAGGCAGCCGTGGAGGACGAGCTTGTGGGAGAGGGAGAATATCCACCGCCAAGCGCAGTGCAAGGGGAGCGGGGGCAGGGCAGGAGACACAGGAGCAGAAGCACGCGGGCCCAGGTCACCGCGGCCAGGGCCTGTCGGGGCACCCTGAGGCTGCGTTTCCAGCCCCTTGAGCCTAAGAGCTTTGCCTTTCCAGTCCACAACCGAAACAGCGCACGGGGAGACCGACGCCGGTGCCTTTACTGAGTCCTTCCCTGCAGCTCGGGGCTGACTCCCAGCAGTGCTCGGAGGAGCCTCTGCTGCAGCCAGGCGAGGGGGCTCTGTCCCCCGTGGCCCACTGTGCCCACAGAGGTCAGCTGGCCCTGCTCCTCCCAGCACCAGCGGCGCAGAGGGAGACACGAGCTCCAGCAGGGGTGCGAGGTGCCGGGCCGAGCCCCCGCTCCCTCCCCACCGCGCTTCCCGTCCAGAGCGTGCAGCAAGGAGGCGAAGACGCGCAGAGACTCACTTCTTTATCTGCGCCAGGGCGACGTTATTGATGAAGACCATGTGCGAGAGGCCGATGGAGTCCTCCAGCCCCGTGACCAGCTTCTGGATCTCCTGGATGCTCCCGAGGTCCCCCTTCAGGGCACACGCCTGGATAAGGCGTGTCACCGCCAGGCGCGAGGGCAGCTGCTGCAGGCTGAAGGCCGTCCTCAGGGTCGCCATCGCCTCTGGACAGAAACGGGCACCGGGGCCTGTCACAGACGCTCTGGCGGGAACGAGTCTGACCGACTGGCCCCCCGGAGCTGCGAGTGTGCAATTCCTTCAGACCAGAGGAAATGTGAGTGGTGCTGGGAGAAATGGGTTCTGTTCAGGGGTCATGTTCAGTGACTGATTTCAAGGAAGTTGACAAGTTCAGAGAAATTTACGAAAGAATTTTTGAAATTGAAGCATTTATGAGCCAGTGTAATAATACGGCAGGCAAGGTGCTTGCCTTGCACGTGGCTGACCCGGGTTTGATCCCCGGCATCCCACATGGGACCCTGAGCCCCGCCAGGAGTGGTTCCTAAGTGCAGAGCCAGGAGTAAGCCCTGAGAATCACCAGGTGTGGCCCCCAAACAAAAACAAACCAAAAGCACTTAAAACTATGGACTTCCTACCCACTTACTACCCTCCAAGAATGGCAAAACCACCAGATGATTTGCAGGCTGGAAGTTCTGGCCGCTGTTGTTTCCTGACACTCATTTCTCAAAATATAAAATAAATAAAATATCCACTCTGAGCCGCGACTCCTGGAGGAGCAGAGTTAAGAGCAGACGTGAGGCCTCCAGAGCGCCAACATCTGACAGTGAAGGACGGACGTCAGACCGAGCCCGCATTCATGTCAAAATCCAACTCCTTGAAATTTATAAAAAAAAAAAAAATTTTTTTACTTCGAACCCCGACACCCAGAATGTGGTGTCATGGAAATGGACCTATTCACACGGGAGGAACTCTGTGTGGCTTCTGGAGGCATGGCCGGCTGAGTCAGGGGATCACCCTGGTCAGCCACAGGCAAGGAGACAGGCTGAGTGACTAAACCCTCTTGGGCCTAGCGCAGGGAGGGCGAACTGGCACTTCTGCAGCAGGACCAGAACCTGGAACCTTCCACGCCGGTCGGTCTCGAGCGAGTGGCCCGGCCCCAGTGGCGGTGGCAGCACTCGTCGGCTAGTCTCCCGCTGGGCCACCTGGCACGTGAGGGCAGGTGCCCTGGAACGAGGGCGGCCACAGCCTTCCCGAGCCACCGGGGTCCCGAGATCCAGAGGACCCAGACCCCAGCATGCCGGGAGGGCGGCAAGAGGCCGCCTTGCAGACCGGCCACGCACACCCTCTGCTGCTCCCTGGGGCGCCCGCCCAGGGCCTCCTGATACTGATGTAGAAACTCTAGACCCAAACAAGCACGGCAGCCTACTGCTGTTGGTATTATGAACTATTAAAAAAGTATTAGATTAAGTTTTAAAAATCAATATTATAATCATTCGGTGCACAATCCCACACATTTAACACCCAATTTAACTCATTTGCTATCTCACACACAACCAACACAATATGCAGGAAACAACTGCTGGGAATTGTTTCAGATGCTCTAAAGTATGTTAATTTCCACAGCAAAATGACTTGTGCTGTGAATTTTAACGCACTTGAAAGCCTGTACTTTCTCTCGTTCTAGAACACAAATTTTGCATGTCTGAAGAGCTGTGATTCATCCTAAGAAAACCCATCTTGTGTTAAATGGAATGGAAACTGGACTAAGTGGTCAGGTGACAAGTGCATTCATATTCAAGCTGTATTATAAATGCATGTACAGTAATTTACGTCTCTCAGCTCCCACAAAAGGCTCTTGATAAGCAGGTAATTTGCTAAATGGACTCCTTTATCCAAGTATTCGAAGGGCGTTACAAGAAAAATCTGCAGAGGCATTAATGTGACGTAAAGGTCAAGCATTGTGACATACCTTTCAAATAATCCCGCCTAACTTGCGTGATGATGAGGAGGCTGTTGGCAGCCTCGTTCAGTGTGAAGCCCTTGATGTGGGTCTCGGCACTGAAAGAAGCAGACATTTAGAAAGGGATTACTGACATGCTTCTGATATGATAATGAACGGTTGAGCACCAAGGTGAAATTATAAAAACTACTGTTCGTATGTTAAAAATATTGCTGCAAAATATCGACCTGGAGACAGCTTTTGTGTTATCCTGTCAATGGTTATAGAAGGATAATTTTTTTTTGCATTCTGACAGATGACAAAGTTGGAAATGAGCAACAAAAGAAACAAAGTACCAGATTTTTTTAAACAATCGGTTCAGATTCTTGAACGCTGACACGGGATGACTGAAGTAGTCGCGTGCCCGCATTGTTCTGCTGTATCCGAAGCTGGATACTTTTTCCTCTTTTTCCTACACTCACCATAATTATAAAATGTAAAACTATTCTTTCGGCAACAGAAATGAACATTTATTTTCAGCACTGTATATTTTAAATATAAACTAAAGCATATTACTAACTAACACCGTATCATCTCGTTGATTAATTTTCAAATTTCTGTCATCTAGATACATACGGTTTTTAAAGCTGAACCAACCGGCAAACTAAAACTGTTGTTATATTAAAATAAAAAATCTTGTTCCAGTGTTAAATCTGAAACAAAACCCCTAACTTTTTAAAACTCAAGAGTAAAATTAAGGCTTTGCTTACAACTGGACCACCCAGACGGAGCCTCCCCGCCACACAACCTCAGAAGGGCCAACGCAGGCGCGGCCCTGGCCCCACCTGGTCAGTGGCCCCCTGCCCCACGGGGACACACCGCCAGGAGCATTGTGGGGCCGATTCCCTTAACTTCCCAAGACAAGGCCCAGAGGCCCCTTGGTGGGCGGTCACTCCTGCCCTTCCTCTGGCTGGACGCTCCCCTGGGCCCGCTTCCCACTCCTGACACCCAGGGGAGCACCCAGGCATGAGCGCCCCCTGCTCCCCCCTCTGCACGCGCCCACTGCCTTCTCGGGCCCACTCGGAACCAGTCCGACTCCACTGATGTCACGAGGCGCCAGGACAGTGACTGAGGCTCAGACGTACCCCCCACAGCTGCCCGCACAGGAGAGCCCTCGGCCAGGGGCTGCGCCCGCAGACCCCGAGAGCACCCCCGAGCCTCCTTCCTCTCGCCACCGTCTCGTGCAGGGAAGGAGACGGCTAACGCACCTCCTGGGAACACTCGAGTCACCGGGGTGGGCCAGCAGCCCCGGCCAGGCAACCCGGAATTCCAGAGAGTGCACTTTCTGGACTTCCCACGGGGCGGGCGGCACTCTCGGCGAGACAGGAGTGACGCCTGAAGGCACCACCCGTGCCAACAGGCAAGTCTTCGCCCGGGACAAGCTCTAGGGGACAAAGTCCCACCACAGACGGGAGCAGAGCCTGGCGGGGGCTCGCTGACAGGGCACACCGACCGCCGGCGACCGGACTCAGGCCACCCACCACAGACGCCCGCCACCAGCTCAGACGGGGGTCAGAGCGGCAGCCGCACGCCACGGCCGCGCCCCGCCTCAGCTGTCAGCAGCGGGGCTCGCCGACACTCTCAGCAGGCGGGGGCGTGTCGAGGGCCTCAGACTAGACGCTGGCTTCCACGAGACCCTGCGTTCGGGCAGCAGAGGTCACTGAGGGCACCGGGCCAATGGGGCTCTGGTGCTGTGGCGGGAGGGCCTCGGCCCCGTGCCCGCCTCACGGGCAGTGTCTAAGGCGGCCGTGGCCAGAGACAGGACAGCGGCCCGCGGGGCCACACACGCCCGAGGGAACAGGGGGAAGCACCTCCCGTCCGGGCTCTGCTGGACTCAGTCCACTCTGGTCACCGTGCGTGCAAAGCCTGGGACTGTGACCCCGTTTTTCATAGACCCGGTTCAAGCCCCGGAGCAGGAAGAAAAGGTGAGTGTAGACGCAGGCAAGCAGGCACAGGCCCACAGGGCGGCTGGACCGTCCGAGTCTACTGTGTCCACCACGAAAGGGTCTTAAGCGGTCATCGATAAAAACGCAAAGAAAAGTCACTTTGAAAAGAGATACAGACAGGGGCCAGAGCCACAGCACAGTGAGGAGGGTGTTTGCCTTGCACACGGCCGTCCCGGGTTCAATCCCCGGAATCCCATGTAGTCCCTCAAGCACCGCCAGGAGTAATTCCTGAGTGCAGTGCCAGGAGTAACCCCTGCACATCTCCAGGTGTGACCCAAAAAGAAAAAAAAAAAAAAATGGACGTCACGGACAACAGCAAGACAACACCAGAACCCACGCAGGCCAGGAAGGGCCGGGAACAAGCCGCCATGCTCCCTGTGGGCAGTTGGGGCCGCGGAGCAGGGGAGGGGGGCGCGTAGTGGGGAGGGCCGGGCACTTACGCCTTCTTCACCTGCAGGGCCTGCTCCAGGCTGCCGTCCCTGGACAGGAGCAGGTTCAGGAGGCGGTCGTAGGCATCGCTGCTCAGTACGACGTTCTGCTTCTCCGCTTTCAGGAAGACATTGAAGGCCTCTGCGGGGAACAACGGGAGATGACGCCCGCCCGGCCTCTGGCCAGCCCCCGCCCGCAGGGCCCACTTCTGGAAGGCAAAGCAACACTTCTGCCAGCTAGTACCCGACCCCAAGCCCCACAGGTCTTCCTGCTGCATTTATTGTTCAAGTTACTTTTCTGAAGTCAGCAAATAATTCCCACATGCTGAATAGTTCTTCCAAATTTATTTGTCAAAAGACGATGCCAGTTTCAAAATAAACCGCAAAATGTATGTTAAAGTCCAACTAAAGCAGAGGTATAATTTAGATTGAGGGAGCAAAGATTTATTTTAAAGCAATCTTTAATCTATAAGTGGGTGGTTATAATGGTTAACATTTCAACACAATAGCATTAAAGTGAATATAGCCTATAATTCTAAAATTAGGAGATCAAATTATTTGGCTACGACAGGACTTATACAAAAACATACAATTTTCAAATATACAGATACCTAACAGGTAAACTAAGCAACATTTGTTTGACTGATTAACAGTTTTATTTCACTTGTTCACAATAACTGTCAGTGAGTGAAAAGATGTTCGCCGAGAGAGGAAACCGCGCCTGCAGTCACCCGCTTCCCTGAAGCGGAGCTGCCTGTGCTCAGCGCACGCAGCCCGGGGCGGACGGGGGCCCCACCTGAGGCCAAGCCATCGGCACGATGCGGGGACAGGGGAACGGGTCAGCACCGGTGTCGGCCCGAGGCAGGCCAGCGTGCCCGGGGCCGTGTGCCGTGGCCCCTGCCCTGTGGCCGCCGGCACAACCCCGCATCCCTCAGCTGTGGGCACTGGCCGGGCTGAGCGGCTTTGGTCCTGTCGGTCCAGCCCACCCATGGGCCCTGCCCACCGTGACGGACACAGCGGGAGGCGGAGTGAGTGCACTCTGGGGGGCCGAGGCCAGGTGAGGCCACAGCTTCCCACCCCCAGTCCCAAGGCCTGCGGCAGGGACAGCCCTGAGTCCCTCGGCCTCCGTGGCAGAGCACTGGCCACGGGCCCTGACAGCGGCTGTCTGCCACAGGGCAGACTCGGGGACGGAGGAAGGCCAGCGAGTGAGCGGGAGCAAGTGCGGGCTGAGGCGGGGGCTGCCTTGAGCATGTCTGAATGACCGGAATACGTGAGAGCTGGGCGCCGGTGAGAGGCCCAAGTCCAGCCCTGGCCCAAGTACTAACTCGCTGGGCCCCAGGCTCCCCAGGAGGAGAGACAGGCACGAAGGCACAAACCTCGACCCCCAGGTCCCAACAATCCACTACAGACCTGACCCCCACGAACACCAGAGCGAATGCCCCCTGCCCCTGCCCACTGACCTTGGCTCTTCTTCTGTCTGCAGGCCAGCAGCAGCGCGTCCTGGGGGCCAGGCCTGGCAGGGGGCGGGGGCACGGAAGCTGGTGCGTCCTTCCCGCTCTCGTACCACAGCTGGAACACGGGGTTCAGTCAGGGAGGCCGGCCGCAGAGCTCAGCTCGAGGGTCGTGCCCCCACAACCCCACCCTGCCCAGGCAGAGCTGCCGGAAATGGCACCGACTCTCTGGCCACAGCACCTGCACAAGGGGCCTTGCGGCCCGCGGAACCAGCCGGCACCCGGGGCGGCACCCCGGTAAGAAGCAGAACCCGCCCGCCCGTCCTGGTAGGGTACCTCGGGCACATCGAACGGGACCTCCTGGTTACTGTTCCTGAGGATTTCAGCCAGTAGCCGCAACGTCTTTGCCCGGGGAATGATGTTCTCTTCCTGCATCTTGTTCCAGACAGCGTCAGCCTTTTGCCAGTCACCATTTACTTCTGTTGGGCGGAGAAAAGGCTTCGTCAGCAGAGCTTGCGGGCCCGGCGGCTGCGGGGGGCTCGCCAGCCCAGAGGCTAGGCTCTCTTTGTTATGAACGGCAACGCCACCGCCCGTCACACAGCCACACTGCCCCTTCGTTCAACTGTGAAAAATCTCTGCCGGCAAAAAGCCTCTTTGCAAAGACCGAGAGACAAACGGCGGCTGCCAGGACCAGCCCACAACAGGCAACGGTTCTCTCTGCTCTCGCCCCGGCAGTGCAGGGCACACAGTGCCCCCACGCCACCCGGGGCCCTGAGGTGCTGATGCTGGATCCAGGTCAGGCGGGGCCGAGGCCGAGGCAGCTGGGCACGAGTCCTGGGATCGCCCTCGCGGCTGTGCCGCGGACAGGGGACCGAGCACGGCCCAAGCCAGAGCAGGAGGGCAGGGGGGAGGGGAACTGCAGGACCCTCAGGGACTAAAGGGAAGTAGGAGGAGCCACAGAAGTGGGGGCAAGGTCCAGGAGCCCCAACCACAGGGCAGGCGGGAGGGGCGGCCCCGGCACCCTGAGGCAGAATTCCCATCCAGAACAGTTTGGCCCACAGGGCCCCGCGGGGGGACTCCCCCAGGGGCCACGCAGGGAAGGGCAAAGCACAGCAACTGGTCACTCCCAGCGGCCATGACAGAGACGGAGCCACAGGGCCACTGTGAGCACCACCCAGCGAGCAGCCATACCCATGACGACGCCTCCAACTCCAACCGGCTGCCGGTCCCCTCGCCGCGCTTCCCCGGGGAGAGCCGACTGGGCGCAGCGGCGGAAAGGCGCCCCCCACAGTCCTGCTCCCCGAGCAAGCAGAGAGGCGGGACCCTCGCAGGCGCTCCAGCAACCCCTGCTGCCCCCCGCCCTCGCTCCCTGCCAGACTGTGCCGACCCCACCTGCCCTCTCAGGCGACACCGAGGCGTCAGGCCAGGGGAGGGGCGGTCCGACTCACTGTGCAGCTTCAGCAGGTTGAAGTACATCTCGTCCCGGTCACACTCAAACAGCTTCTGCGTCAGCTCCACTAATTTTTCCAGAGTTTCAACCTTGGAAACAAGACAGATCAAGCTGTGGAGAGGGCAAGGTGGCCGGTCCGTCTGCACCGGGAGACACACACACACACACACACACGCGCGCGACCATCATGGGCCAGAACGTGTAAGTGCTGCTGGACCAGAGGGCAGGTCACGGGGCCGACTCTGGCCCAGGCCCCACACAGGACCTGGGGAGTTTCCAGCTCTGGGTGCAGAGAGGCGCCCCTTCAGCAACCCAGTCCTGTGCCCCGCCCCGCCCCCACGCTCGCCCACAAACCTGATTGTTTGTGATGCATCGGTCACAGAACCACTGCAGCCTCATCGGGCGGGCCCGGATGCCCGGAGTCTGCGAGGAGAAAGGAGGTCAGGCCCTCGCCCCCGGCTGTGTCCGCAGCACGGCACGACACAGTGACACTTGGGGCCGTTCACAGCGAGTCCCCAAATGACGGATGAAATTAACTCCCAAATACATCGGATCACAACACACAGGGGCCCTCACCCACCCTCAACAGACTCGGGAAGCAGAATCAGTATCAACGGCCACAGTAAACCAGTGCTGACCACTTTCTTCAGCAAGGAAACGGGTCTGCACAGCACCCGACTCCGGCAGACGCTACTTGGCGCCTGAAGCCACGCACGCGTCACTTCAGTCCTGGCTGCCACCAAAAACCGGGCAAGGCCAGGGGCTCCCAGACGGTCCCCGAGGAAATGCCCTCTGAGGTCAGACACAGTCCGGGAACGGGCTCGTGGAGCGCACAGCTGACCTGGGTGTGACCACGGCACGTGTGGGGTCCCCCAGTCCCGCCAGGCGTGAGCCCTGGGAGCGAGGGTGCAAGGCAGATGACTCAGTCCGAGCACCACACTGTCCCACGCCATCCCTGAGCCCGCAGGGTGGCCAAGAAGCAGACCAAGGCGGTGAGCTGGTCGCTCCAAGGCTGCGGCGTGGGAAGCCATGAGCCAGGCTCAGCTGACAGTGCTCAGGAGACACACACTCCCCCACCCGGGCCCCACACGCTCCGCCTCTTTACAGCAGTTTAAGACGGAACCGACATCAAGCTGGACGGCAGCCGACAGAACCGACGGGGCCCTTTCAGAACCCACGGCCGCAGGGCGCCCCACGTCCGTCCTGAAACTGAGAACTCCCAACTCCCGCCCCACAGAAATCTCAATCATCAAAAGAGCATCTAGGGCCGAGACATAATCCTCGGCTCCAGCCGTCTCCATTCCTGCTTTATCTCCCGGCACCTCCCTGAACCCTGAACACCACCCGCCGAACGTGGAAACAGGCAACGTAATGAAAACACGCGAGAGGACTCTAATCTGGACGCGGACGCTGACATCAAAAATGGGTTAATGCTTCATTAAACAGTGAACCTGCCTGTAATCTCCCCTGGCTCTGCCACGCTCCATCTGACGGGCAGCAGCGCAGCCAGGCACGGGGGGCCGAGACTGAGTGGGAGGAGCGACACGGAGACACCATGGCCGGGAAGGACACGAGGCAGCAGCCGTGGGGGCAGCCTTACCGTCCCTCTGCCGCCCGAGTGTGGAACTGGAGCTCTGGGGGCCCGGGCCAGGGTCCAGCCCTCGTGGCATCGCAAAGCTGAGGCCACGCCAGGCACGAGAGCAGGGCAGTGGCCTGTGGGGCTGGGCCTTCGCCCCACCCCAACACCACAAAGCCAGGTCTGGGAGTTCCTGAGGTGAACCAGTGAATGGGACCTGCTGCTTCTACTGACTTGTGGACATTCTTGCAACTGTGGACGCACACACGGGCAGAAAGGGCGGCAAGAGGCCAGTCCTGGCGCCTGGCGCAGAACCCGAGCCCCTCGGTGCAGGCCCTAGTGACCCTTTCGAGGGATACACCTTTTAGCCCAGGGCCTTGTCAGAGCAGGGGCTGGTCTGCCGGGGTACGGCTGCGGCTCCCGTGGCGACAGCCACAAGTGGACAGACTCTGCAGTCACCCTTCCACTCACCAATTTCACTAAGCAAAATTTCAATCAAGTCCAGATAAAATAAACTAATCCCACCTAGGCCAAGCTTCTCACCTACCATTTCCCATAAGCTGCTTACCATCGCAAAGGAAGAAAAAAATTTAAATTAAATGCCAAACAGTTGCAGACAGCATTTGTTTGACTGATTAACTTGTAGACAAGCATTACAAATAAATCTGAGCATGGGCTGCAGCAAATTAAATTCTACTGCTTTAAAGAACAAAGAATTCCCTGGCAAAGAGGATTAGCAACTTTACACCCAAGAATGCCAGTTTAATTTAATTGTTCCACAATCCAAGATTTAATATGCAAATATCATTTTGATATGTAACAGGGAATTTAACAAAGTGAGGGAACAAATTCAATATGCAACCGGGCTGCGTTCTCTGAACTGTGATTAGACGCGGTAAGAGAGCCGGCCAGGCAGCCCCCACCACGCCTGGAACTGAAGAATATTAACAAGAACCGAGTGTGTGTGATCAGAGGAGAAGCTGGGGGCACCCGGGCGACCGCCCCAGCAGGCGGCGTGAGCCTCACCTCAATGATCTTCTTGGCCTCCTTGTCGTTCCCCGTCTCCAGGAAGGCGAAGAACAGGTCGTAGAGCATCGTCATCTCCCCCTGCTCTTGGCTCACGAAGTCCATGGCTGGAAGGGCGGAGAGACGGTCTCGGAGGGGGAAGCAGCTGCACGGAAACTCTCCCCAGGCCGACACTCACCCTCTGACCCCGCCCCCTGCCCAGGAAACGCCTTCGCCGGGCACAGTGACCCTGCACGGTACCACTGACCCCAGCGCAGGAGGGAGGCTGAGGGGAGGGACAAAGCCCCTGGAGGCAGAGCCCCAAGACCAGAGTGTGAAGTGACGGTGGGGGCAGGCGCGAGGTGTGTGACGGGCAGAGGCACTGGAGCCAAGGCCCAGCTCAGCGGGGCTCCGAGCACTGCGGGGAGCACCCCGGGTACTGGGGACCGCACCCTGCTCAACCATGTGCAGGGCGGCCGCCTTCCTGCTGCTCTCTCCTGCCCCCACGTCACGAGACACTCGTGGTACTGAGAGGCAAGCTACTGTTTCTTCTTTGATTTTTGTGTCTCACACCCATCAGTGCCTGGGGCTGTGTGGGGCTGAAGTCGGACCTGCGAGTTCAGGGTGCGAGGGGAGGGACGGAGCGTGGCCGACCTTTGTGGATGAGCTCGGTCTCGCCCTTCTCGATCAGCCTGCACAGCAGGTCGTGCATCCGCGGCAGGGTCTTGTACTTCTGGTAGCAGTCCATGGCGACGCTGAGGGCGCCCGGCAGGTCCTCCCTGGAAAACAGGGACGGGCTGGGCAGGGGCAGCCGGGGGCCGCACAGCTCAGCTCCGCGCGGGCAGGAACCCCGAAGCACAGTGCCCAGCTCTTCCACGGGACGCCCGCCGCCATGACTGCTCGGGGCCGAGAAGCGTCTGGCGGGAAGGGCTGCTGCGCACCTGTCCCGGCCGAGACACACGTGGGGACAGCAGGCCTGTGCCGACGGCGCCCGCGCCCCCCTGCTCCCGGCGCGCAGACCCGGGAGCTTCAGCCTTCCCGGCGGAGCCCGGGGAGGCAGTGGCCGGCGGTGGCCGGCAGTGGCCGGGGCGGTGCCGGGGCACACGGTGGGCTCTGACCTCGCCTTCCGGAGCATCCCACAAACGCTGTACGGAGCAGGGGAGGGGCAGGCGGCGTCTGCGCCGAGGGGCGCCCGGAGGCCCCTCTGGGCCTGTTTACAGAGCCGAGCGACACCCCACTGCGCCGCGGAGGTTCTGTCGCTCGGGTGAAGGCTAAATTACAGGTTAATTTCAAGCGGCAAGGCGATGCCGCAGGCTAGATTACTGTCACACGCGAGAAATGCCACGGGGGGACCGCGGATGACACGGCGTCTGAGCGTGCGAGCTGCCGCCCCGTTGCCGTCAGCCCTCCGCGTCGCCCAATGAGAGCCGGAGCTCGAGAGCCACACGCGGCTCCTCAGATCAATTCCCAAAGTGGAACGGAACTGTCTCAACTGTACTTCCCCACATCAGGTCAACACTATCAATAAATAAATGAGTAATTGCCCTGTCAATCAAAGAGACATGCTAATAGCCTCTGGTCTCCAAATACACGCTTCCAGAGATCACACACGGCTGAGGAGCAACGGCGAAGTGGAAATAGTTCATAAATATTTGGTGGTGACTCTAAGTACCAATATTATTGCTCTCCAGTTGCCAGAAGAACGAGCTAGAAATCTTCGAAGAAGCCGCCGGGCAGAGCTGGTGAGGACGAGGACGGGGGGAGAGGGACGCGCCCTCTTCAACCGACTCCAATCCAAAGAGGAGGCAGGTGGGGCCGGAGAAACAGAAGGGGGGAGAGCGCTGCCTTCCCTGCGGCCGCCCCTCCCCTGCCCCCACCCACACAAGTGCGCAACCCCCAGGTCTGATGGGCTGACGCCTGAGGGACGGGGTGGGGACACTCAGCGCTCGTGTTCTCAGCGCTCCATGTGTCACCCCAGCGGCCAGCACCACAGGGTGGGGCAGGCAGGGTGCGAGGACAGCAGCCCCGTCCTCAGGGGCCCAGCACGGGCCTCGGCGGCCTGTCGGCCCGGTGGCGCCCATGTCCGTGTGGAAGAAAGCAGCCCCCACGGCACGAGGAGGGGTCGGAGCCCCGGGGCCTCGCCCACCACGTGGGACCCACTTCCCAGTTTCTGCGACCTCGGTGGGTCCTTGGCCCCTCTGAGCTTTCAGAGACCCCAACCGACGGCGCTGCCGGCAGCCTGAGGGAACAGTGCGAGCACAGTGGGGAGGGCGCTGGCCCCGAGCACTGCCAGAGGTGGCCCAGAAACCAAAGAGAAGGAAAGAGGACGAAAGAACGAATACAGGGAACATTAACCTGAGGTCGGAGTGACATGTAGGCGGGAGGGACTTGCTGTGCCCACGCCTGCCAGAGAGACCCCTGAGCAGACCAGGAGGCAGCCCTGAGCCCAGGCAGATTTGGTCCATCCCCCCGCCCCCCCGGCCCGAAAGAGCCCTTTCAAGGAATCTTGAAGGAACATTAAGTCTGAATCAAAACATTACTCCAGGCTTACTTCAGTATACATGCATGATTCCCCAAAGTTTATATAAAATGGGCTACAAATTCTAAAAAGTCCATTCCTAAGAAAAATTTATTGTTCCTTCCCCTAACTTCATAAAATGATAAAAAAAAAAAAAAATCGGGGCTGGAGTGATAGCACAGCGGGTAGGGCGTTTGCCTTGCATGCGGCCGACCCGGGTTCGATTCCCAGCATCCCATATGGTCCCCTGAGCACCGCCAGGGGTAATTCCTGAGTGCAGAGTCAGGAGTAACCCCTGTGCATCGCCGGGTGTGACCCAAAAAGAAAAAAAAAAAAAATCAACCCCAGAACACACTTCATTTCTTAGAAACAAAACCAAACCGAACCAATGGTGGCATCTAGCAATTAGCCTTTCCTTTCAGTGACTAAAGCTTTCCAATAAAGTATCTATTTTTTATAAATGGAAGTTATGTTGCTAAAAATAAACAAATAAAGCCAAGCCAAGCCCCAAAAGTAAACAGTTAAGAATACTGACTGCTGGGGCTAGAGTGATACTACAGCGGGTAGGGCATTTGCCTTGCACGCGGCCGACCCGAGTTTGATTCCCAGGATCCCATATGGTCCCTGAGCACCGCCAGGAGTCATTCCCGAGTGCAGAGGCCAGGAGGGACCCCTGAGCACCGCCGGGTGTGACCCAAAAGCCAAAAGAATACTGAATGCTGCAAATCAAGTCTATATGGGTAGGAGAGAAAGAGTCCGTTCACCAGGGCCGGGGCTACTGCACGCTGCAGGCCTGGGGTCAGTGCCAGGAGTTGGGCCAGAGAACCGGCCCGCTGACTCCTGGGCACTGCTGGTCTTTCCCTCCACCCAGAGGAAAACATTCTGTGACTTTAAGAGTCGTGAACACAGAAATAACTCAGCCAAGTCCTGAGCTCCGAACGGTTCTGTTTGCGGACTCAAACGGGCACTTGGTTCCTAGGAAACCTGTTCTAGAATTTCCGACTCACTTCTGGTTTGCTTGTGGCTTCAGGGCTGCCCGGGCAGGGGACACACCCAGGCCTCCCGCCTCCCGGAGCCCAGAGCCGCCCTTCCCGAGTGGGCGCTGGCTGCAAAGGGCAGAAAAGGGGCTCTCGGGGAGCAGCTCCAGGGGAGCCTGGTGGGGGAGCAGCAGCCGCCCGGGGGAGGCGCCCTGACACTTCAAACTAGTCTCCGCTCGCGCGGCTGCCTGGCCCGGGGAGAAAGCAATTCCGCAGGAAGGATAACTTCACAAAAACGACTGTTAGAGAAGCAGCTTTTGGAGAAGCTAAATGTTTTTTTCTGTTCATCATCTATAAATGAGGAATCTTCAAGGAGACTGGTGTTGCAATTACAACTAATCCTCCCCAAAAAATTAACTGTGTTGAAGGCTTTGTAATTTCCCTAGGTACAATTTAGCTGTCACTTACTTTAAAATTTACTCAAACATGCGTTCGGAAGAGCACCGACTTCACATGTCAAGTGCTTTCCAGCCAATTGAGTCTAAACTGGAAGTCGGTGTTAAACAACTGAGTGATTAGACAAGATAGCTCATTTCCCTGCTCTTTTGTTCAGAATAAAATGCCACATTTACATGATCAGGCTCAACAGGACTTTGGGAGGGCGTGCGGGCGGCGGGTGGCGCCTCCTGCTCCGGCCGCAGTGGCCCGCTCAGGGAGCCTGTCATTTACCAATCACCCTTCCGAGAGCGGCAGCCAGGAATGCGCCTTCATTACCACGCGAGACACCGTCCTAGCACTGTCCTGTCCACCTGGGGCCCTCGAGCCACTCCTGTCCCTGGCACCGGTGAGGCCCCGATCTCAACACAAGGACGGAAGGGCCCGGAAAGCAGCCCGCCGAGTCTCGCTGTGCGACCGGGTCCGAGCAGCTCCCAACACCCTGTTCCGCTCGGCCGTGACCTTCTGAAGAACCTGAGATTAAACGGCAAGAGTTCTGGGCGGGCGAGACACGAGCCTGAATAAATGCACGGGGCCGGCAGGCACCACGGCGCGAGTGAGCGCTGGCCAACCTCAACGGGAAGGAGGAAACAGGGTCCTTGGTGATTCCCCCTAGACAACTGTTCCACAGCTTCAGAGGTTCTCCACATGCAGTGAAACCAAAGTGGCTCAGCTGCCGACGGGGGGGTGGGGGCGCTCCACTCCCCACAGCAAAGTCCACGGAAGCCCCTAACTAACCTGCCTCCAGCATGTTCTTCCTCACACGAAAGATCTAAGTTATCTTCCAGCTACCAGGGAGTCTGGCAGAAACAGAGCTGAGGGCTGGGGACGCCCTCAGCCCAGCGCACACGGCACCCGGGAGTCCGACCCAGCCAAGAGACACCCGCACCCACGGAATGCACGGCAGCAGCCTAAGGCAGACGCGACTCCGAGAAACTGCTCACTGCTTCGTTTCTTTCCTGCTCAACCAAGTGTTACCATTTTAGTACAGAAACAGATTATACTTCTGCGAATTATGGAAGTTAACTTTATTATTCTGAAAACCTGTTTATTAGCTTTCATTTCCCTAGGTTAATAAATTTTAAAATGTATGCATTGCTAGAGTTTTATACACAACATCCAAGTAAAAAAGACATTATTAATATCTCGTGGTTTTTATCTAATTAAAAAAAAAAATCCGTTCAAATGGAAAGCCAGCTGAACCCAAAGGTCATTATTGCAAAGGCCTGGCCATGCACACGCTCCAGCCTTAAGTCCAAGCCACGGCCTATTCAGAACCTCCGAGCCACACCCAGACCCATGCCGACTGCCAAGTGTGGATCAAGGCGCCCCACTCCCCAGATGGGACCCTGCTGAGGACAATGACATGGAATCACCGAAGATCAAACATCCCGACCCAAACCAGCTCTGTGGGCCTTCGGCAGGCTCTGCTGCCGCCGCCAAGGCTCTGCATTAGCTCATCACCTGGGAAGTCAAAAATAACGAAACTTTCCAGTCTCCGCTTCCTCCAACTGCTCACCGACTGGGGGAGTCACCAAACTCCCTTTCAAACACGAGACTCCGTCCCGTCACGCTCAGAGACCAGGAGGTCCCTGGAGGCTGCTCTGGGAGGCAGGGGAGAGCCCCGGCCACACAGGCGGAAGCACCCTGCAGGCCCTCCTCCCCACCTGAGTGCACCCGCGAGCCCCTGGCTGTCCTGGGGCAGAGCCCTCCCGCGGACACTCTGCAGGAGGGCCGTGTCTTCTCGTGTGCAGAGCCCCTCAGAGACGGCTCCCGGCCCGCTCTCCGGGCTGGCGGCTGTTTGGCCGGGAGCGGAGGAGGGCCTGATGTGTCTGGGCACGGGGCCCATTTCTTTCAAACCTCCAAGCAGAGTTCCTCATGCAATTTGCAGAGATGGGTCTTTGAAACAATCAAAAAATCCTAGTAAGAAGCACACTAATTATAGGATTTCTCTATAAAGTTGGCGGTGAACACGAGAACTCAGAAACGAAGTCACTGTTTGAAGCCCCATTTTTCCAGAGGGCTGTAATGCAGAGATTGTGGAGGCCAGGTGGAAAACTGTTGTTTTCCAGAGGAAGGCAGAGACTACAGACCACTTCACACAACACGCGTGTACACCCTTGCTGACACCCAGGAGCTGTTCTTAATTCCGCATTTTAAACGCGGGACTCCTCAGTCACTGCAGCCGGTGACCTGACCCCTGACGACACGGGAACAAGGTGTGGGAGGCGAGGGCAGCTGCTCCGCCCGCCTCTCGCCTCTCCGCCAGTGCCGCGCACCACGCGGAACCAGAAACGGCCAGGCACAAGACAAGCAGGTCAGACCCACACGGGGCCCCGGACGAGACGCCGAGGTCAAGTGTGAGACGCTCTCTGAAGGAGAGAGGTGACAGCTGCCCTTCCTCCGAGAACGTCCCTCAGACCCAGTGCGGACCCAGAGGCAGGTCGACAGGGCGATGCTCAGGCGCTGCCCCTTCCCCCCCGGCCCAGCCTAGAGGGCTCCTCGGGGAGCCAGGCCCGACGTGCCGCTGGCCCAGACCGGGGGGGGGGGGGGGGGGGGCGCTCGGCCGTGGTGGGTGTGGAGGGGCCAGGCGCAGGGCTTCCGTCTCAGTGCCGGCAGACGCGGGAGCCCCACTTACTTTCGCAGGTAGAGCGTGACCAGGGGGCCGGTGAGGGAGGTGGTCGGCTTGGCCAGCCCCAGGGTCACGATGGCTTCGAACAACTGCTTCACGGTGTCCACCTCCCCGCGCAGGGCCGCGCTGTTGAGGATGTGGAAGAAGGACAGCACGGAGGCCTCGCGGATGGGAACGTCTTTCTCTTTCATCTCCCGGAGAATGTTAATAGCATCTACAATGAAGTCACACAAAAGACCCTTAGGTAATTTCATGTGGGGAAAACAAACTGCTATTAAAACAGCGTTTCAAGCCCAGCAGGAATGGAGATTCCAGTGTATAATGCCGATTTCAAGTTAATTACTACTTGCATTTCTAAACGAGACTACAATTATAAATCCACAATAGTGTGGGTTTTTTTTTTTCTATCATTTCCATGCAACTCTGAGGACAAATTACAGACAGGGACTATGTGCCCACGCGGCTTAGAGCGGCCCTGCCCGGCCTGCCCTCGGGCGGCGAGATCCCCCTAAATGGATGCTTTTATCACTCAGAGCAACATCTGCTAAATCACACCATTGTTTCTTCAGCAGATGGCTTGTCAGGAGGCCAGATAATAAAGATGTGTTTACACTGTATGTACAGCCAGACTAATGGTCTGATACCGATAGGGCCTGTTTGCTGTGTCGATACTAATTAGCTGAGCAGAGCCAATGAAAGCTTTCCCAAGGACTGCCTGTTAATACATTACATTCATTAGTCTTCATTAGGAAGGCAGAAACAAACATTTTAGGGTATGGAATAAGTGCATTTTTATAATGTTGTTCTTAATTATCACAGACAAAATGTTTTGACCGCTTTGCAAGAGTGATTTTTAAAAAGCAGGCTAATCCTTAGTTTTCTGTGTATGAAGGAGTCCTGGGGAAGAATTTAATGTTCAACCCAAGTATTCCTCCTGCAATTTTCACTAAGGCAAGCCTAAAGTATTCTAGGAATGAAAGTGAGGGAAACCCAAAAAGGAAATTTCAAAACAGCCAAACGAGGAAGTTAAGAAACTAGCAAGAAGGAAGAACATATCATCAAGAGTAATCGGCTGTATTAGGCTTATCAGCATTCTCTCGACAATGAGAAAATTAGAACATGCAGATCGGCTACAGAAGAGCTACACTTCTCTTGTGAAGTTACAAATAAGTATTTATCAAAGTACATTATGTTATTAATGTCACTGAAAGTTGAAACAAAGACTGGAGTAAAATTCATGTTCTTAAATGTGAAGTCACACTTATAACCCATGTTCCTGAATGTGAAGTCGTGCTTCTGACCCATGTGACTGTGTGGTCGTGCTTATAACCCATGTTCCTGTGTGTGAGGTCTTGCTCATAATCCATGACCTGAAGCGTGGGTCATGTTCAAAGGTCTTCCGCTCAGTCTCCCAACATTCCTGAGCAAAAGCAAAGCCATTAGTGCAGGCACATAAGCAAACTGCGCCGTGAGTCATGATCTCCAAACCCCGTCCAACAGCGACGCCGTGAGCATGAGGCAGTGAGCTGTGAGATCTAAGTGACAGGCGCTGCTCCATTAGGGCTAATGGGCCGCACTGTCCGCGCAGCTCCGCCCCGCGCACGCAGACGGGCACGCCACGTCCTCCTGGCCCTTACCTGGGAGCTGGCCGTGCTTCCCCAGGACTCTCACGAGGGCCATGTACTTGCTGGTGTCCAGGACAGCGGACGAGTCTAAGCGTTCCCTGGAAATGAAGCCACAGGAACGTTTGTGGCTGATCAGCTTTGCAGAACATCGGTGGAGTGACTGCTTTAAGGCTGGCCTCAGGTAAGGTTTGTCTGACGCTGTTCACAATCTCGGAGGGATCAGGTCTGAAGCACTGGCAGAAAGGTCTCCCAGACCACAGACACGTGTACTCCGTTTGCAAATGACACTAACCGAGCCCAGCTTCTGTCCTCGACACTTAGACACCAAAAAAGACTCATCTGGTCTTTCTGAAGGGAAATCAGATCGCTGGGAAAGTGCCGCATCGTCAACCGTCACAGTACCACAGGGACAAGAGGGATGTTCCGCAAGGCTGAGGACCCGGGCCTGGCAGAGACGGAGTGCGGGCGGCGGGCGGGGGCGACTACACACAGACCGTCACCTGGGCCCTGGCTCTACACTGCACCTGAATGGGGGAGGGGTGCAGCGGAGGGGAGGGGGTGGCTTCAAGGACTCAACAATTCCTCAGTGGAAACAAGCTATGATCCATGAGACCAGCTTCTGGGACTGCAGAAACCCTGCCAGGAACAGACTACAGGGCTGCTGGGAGCGGACGGGGCGGGGGCAGTGCGGGCGCCACTCACAGCTCGTGCTTCAGGCTCAGGGCCGCCTCTGCGTCGTCGTGGCGACAGCACAGGCTGATGAGGGCCGCGTAGCCGCCGACACTCATGTCCGACTCGTACTTGGCTTTCAGCTCAAGAGCCTTCTGCATGTTCTGGGGAAACAGAAGAGAGGGGGCAGGAACGGTGAGGCCGCTGGTGCCCCCGCCCAGAGCTCGGACAGACTTGACGATGGTCCCCTTAAGAGCAAAGCATTCATGTCACTGCGCTCATCTTGGTCCGTGGTCACGGTGTTTACCCTCTGAAAAGCAGCAAACACACAGCAAGTCCCTCCAAGACTTGTTATCTGTCATGTAAAACAGGCCACTGCTTGTGACAATTTACTGTTTTCACGTTGGCGGCTGCATTGTAAGAAAGACTTCCAGCCCCTACTCACAGTCAGACTCACACGCACAGAAAGCACATCGCAAGTTCTCAGTCTAACTCAATACCTAGTAACGTGAAAAAATGTTGTAAGTGGAGAGAACCGTATTATGATCTTAAACTCAGCGGCATTTTCTTGTCCTAAAGCAGTGGCAAAAGCAAATCAAACTGAGCTGCAAACTGTGAAGCCGCGCACGCACCCCCGTCGCCGGCGCATGGGAGAAGGAGCAGCTGGGCGCCTGCTGGAACAGGCGAGACCCTTTATCTCAGAAAGGGCTTTTTTCCAGCAGGAAAATGGAATTTCAATCCCTGCATTAACGACCTAGTGGTATTTGACTTGCAAATGACAGCGGCACGTATCAGCGCTGACAATCTGGATGTGAGCGACCGCAGCCTGGCTTGAAAGGACATTTGGCATGTATGATAACCCTATCACGGCTGTTACCGTCATTCACTCCACAGATTATTGTAAACAAACTTCAGCAACCCCAAAACATGCCATTCAAGGTGTAGCTGAAGTTCGTTAACCTTTCATTTAATTGTGTTCTTACAGGCGCGACATGCAATAATCAATTGTGGGAATCGTAGATGCCCCATTTGGCTTTGCACAACAGGATCGTGAGAGAAACTCCCTGAAGAGCCCACCTGGACGGCGAGCACGTTACCTCTTCCGCGCAGAGGGCCAGGATGAGCTGCCTCAGGGCCGCGCGCACGGGCTGGTTTTCCGCTTTCAGTTTTTCCAGCGTCGCCTCCAAATCAGATGATGTCAAGCGCTGCTCGGTCTGGAGAAAGAGGGAAAGACCCCCCAGAAAGCGGCAAGCCGCCACAGGCCTGTCAGGGAGTCCCCGGCTGGACCTGGCCAGCCTCTCTCAGAAATGCGCACAGGACAGAACCGGGAGGAGCCTCTGGCCCCAGTCTGAGTCCTTCCTAGCTGCGCCAATTAAATCCCAAGCAGCTTCAGCGCCAAAGCCTACTTACTTTCTGGGAGTCAATCATCTCTCTTTCAATCAACACAATAACATCCTAAAATCGAGATTAAAATTAGAACAGAATCAGGAGACTGGAAGCATGATGTCGAGTGAAAGTTAAAAGCATATTCTCACTGCATCTACCCGTCTCTCCCCAATCTTACGGAAGCTGCACGCATACTTTTAAAGTCTCCACCAACAGCCAATGAAAAGTCGTTTTAATGGTTTCCGTGCCCCAAACAGCTGTTGGCCCAAAGCAGCATCTTGCCCGGAGACTCGAGCCCGCCCCTCCCGTGTGCCAGCTCCCGGGGTGCGGGCGGTGGGACACACCTTGATCAACTCGGGAGCGTGGCGGCTATCCAGCACGTTGCGGATGCCTCTGTAGATATTCTCGGGGATTTTCACATTCTGCAGAGGGAGGAAAGCTGAGTTTTTAGATGACCAAACTGAAATCTGTCTAACAGGAATTATCTCAGACATAATTTAAGTCTCCAACTCATGTATGTCATTGAGAAGTGGTCTGGTTGTACTTAAAAGCAGCAATTTCAAACCTAATAGGTACATGTCAGGCAGGACAGGCATTATATAGCAAAAAATGAAACGGTACCATCTCCTTCAGCTGATGGAAGTATTGTCTCAAACGCGCCTCCTCGGCCTGTACCTCTGAGTCACTCATGCTGTCAATCAGGCTATAAAGGAAGTAGCCAACAGCCTCTGTGGAGAACAGCAAGAGAAAGCGTTCCACCGAAATTACCCAGGCTGTCATGTTATCAAGATTAATTTATAAGAAATCATTTTGGTGTGAGATGTCACCCTGATGAGAGGCTCTGAAGTGGCAACAATGATCACTGAGGCATAGAGATTATGTGGTTGGGGCGCACACAGCTAACTGGTGAGTGAAAGGAATATTAATTATTTTCAGGCCGAGTGACAGCTTCTCGGGACTGAATCTTACTTCAATCTATTTTGTTCCACCATTCTGTGACAGAAGTGGCCCTGCCCAAGGCCTGACCCTGGTCCTGTCCACTCCACAGAAGTGAAGATAAATACAAGCCTCATGTACAGTCCTGAGCTGAGTTTTTTGCGTAGATACTCAGGGAAACATAAAATGGGAAAGGATTGTTAAATGTTGAGCACAGAAAGTTAAATAATTTTAATAAGCAGATACAGTAATCCTACGGCGAGCTGCCTATTAGCCAATGAAAAACCAAGATTAACAAAGCTGTTTTGTGCCAACAGTAATCTTCCCGTGCACTGGAGCGTGCGCGCGTAGGACCCTGCGCTGACACCGAGGGCAGAGCCGCGGGGGCTCGAGAAGCAGCTCTCCCAGCGGGCCGGGTACTCCGGGCTTAGGACTCGGGGGAGAAGCAGCTCTCCCAGGGGGCCGGGTACTCCAGGCTTAGGACGCGGGGGAGAAGCAGACGCCAAGCTAAAGCCCGTGACACAGAGTCACGTTTAAGTGGGAGCCCTTGGCCCGTGTGCAGCTCGCCGCACTCGCCCCCGCCGGAGGCCGACTAAGCCCGATGGACCCCAGCCTGTCCCCACCCCCGGCAGGCCCCTCCCGCCTGGCAGAGGCGTGGACATGCTACCCGTGGGTCCCAGAGGGTCCTGGCGGTAACGGTCATCGTGGTACAACAGCTCCGTGATCTGAAAGACACAGGAGGAGCCGCGGCTGAGTGGAGCCACCACCCCGGGGCTCGCCTCCACCGGCCGTCTGTCCTTCAGACCGGGCGGGCCCCGCTCTCCCGAGACGCTGATTCCCGCCGCACGGCTCTGGCCTCACAGGACTGACCCATTAATATTCTGGAAGTGCTCAGCACGGTTACTACGCACTGCTGCTTGGCTTTTCTGGGGCTGGACTGTATTTTTGCGCCATCCCAGTGGCAGTAAGAGCCTCCGTGTGCTCCTGTGACGGCTCTGCTGTCTCAGACCACGCCGGCGTCCAGAGCACGGAAGACGCACGCAACAGTCCCGCACTGACTCTACCAGCAAACTTTGATCCAAATGATCCTCACATGCACTTTTTGATGAAAATGACCGTGAAACGTGTAAAATGAGCCAGTGACTTGGGAATACCGTATTAGACTATAGATAAAATAAGTTGAAAACGTAAGAAGAATGGAACGTACAGCTATTTTCCAGAATGGCATGGATTAGGAATTCCGAATTACATTAGTATATTCTGTGAATGAACCTGTTTGTTCTTAAAACAGTGCCTATGTGTAAGTCTTAGCGACACAAACTGCAAGTAACCGCCACTGTTTGCTCACTTTTAAGTAGAATTACCCAGAAGTGAAGACAACCTGCCTCATTCCACCACAAAAAAACAGGCTCCCATTAATGGCAATAGCTTCACTAATCTCAAAACAATGGTGATTAATAAAAAGATCAAACATTTCTTTCAGAACATCCCTTCCAGGGGCTGGACTCAACTCCAGCAGCAGTGGACACGCCTGAAGGTGCCCGGGCAGGCAGATGGCCCCTGGGAGCTGGGCCTGAGGGAGTGGGCAGTGAGGGCCGGAAGCGAGCACGGAACTGAGGCTGACACTGCTTCCACTCTGGCACCACAGACAGGGCCCCCAGCACCACCAGAAGTGACCGCTGACCACCACAGAGGGTGACCCCCACCCCCCAAACAGGGGGAATATTTCTTAAATTTCTTCTTAGATATAAACCCCAACCATATATTAAAATTGACTCAAGTATAATACTAAATACGAAATATTAAAAAAAGAGCTAAATATAGAGGAAATACCAAAAATACAGCTAATTAAAGTTAGGATTTTGTTTGGGGGCCACACCTGGCGGTGCTCAGGGGTCACTCCCGGCAGCCCAAGGGACCTTATGTGGCTCCAGGCCAGCCGCCCATAAGGAAAGACTCAGACCCACTGTACTACTGCTTGGCCAAAATTAACTTTAGATTTAAAGAAACCATTTAAATTCGGAGTTCCAGAGTTCCAGTCAATAACGTACCTCTGATTTTAACAAATACTTCCTCTGACTTCGCGTGAGAATAATTATTCCTTACATGAAAGCAGTTAGCTTCTTTTAAGTGATACCAATTAAAAAATGGGTGACACAGTCTCCTCTGTGGGTAGGTACCCGATGCAAATACACACGTGCACACACTTCGATCATTAACACGCAGCCAGACCCGGCCCCGTGCCCTCTGGGAAAGAGAAGCTGCTGCAGGACAAGTCCAGCCCCGCCCGCGCCCGGGGAAGGAGCAGCCCGGCCCTGCTCGGCCTCCCGGGACTCAGCAGCACCAGCACTCACCTTGCTCCAGAGATCCACATTCACAGACCTGCAGAGGGCAGCAAAGGATCACACGTGAGCCCAGAGCTTTGGACGGCATCTTCACTTAAACACACAGTTACACACAGATCAAAACCTTAAAATATGTCAATCTGTTTCCAAAATCAGGCTGAATTTTCGGGACAAGCAACTCAGAGAGGGTGATTCTGCTTCCTCTGAACCATCCACACGACCGTCCACAGTCTGTTCTCTAAACAAGGTTCCTTGAGGCGAGGCCCTGAGGATCTCAGCCGTGGGCCCAGCTCCCGCCGGTCAGCAGGGAAGCGGTGAAGTGGACAGTGGACGAGGCAGGGGCAGCACCAGGAGACACCGAGGGGGCTGTGCTTGCAGCTGTGACCCGAGGCCAGGGCAGGGGACGTCCGACACAGCCGGCCAGAACCCACCACCAAAGTGCTGGTCCTCGGAGACAAGGGGAGGAGCCGCTCCAGCTGCGGAGCATCAGTCCCTGTGTCCCCCCCCGGACCAAGTGCCAGAGAGACAGCGCGGGGAGGGCACTGGCCCTGCACACGGCCGGCCCAGGCTCCTTCCCAGCATCCCAGACGCTCCCTGAGCACAGAGCCGGGAGCAAGCCCCAAGCACCACCAGCATGGCCCAAAACCAAACCCAAAAAGCAAAGAAAGATACTGATCAGACTGGAGCGGAGGCTGCCCGGTTGAAGCCCCGGGGCCGCGGCCGAGGTGCGCGAGGCCCCACCCCCACGTCTGCGCCCCGCAGTCCAGCCTGTGTGTGAGGACGAAGGCGGGCCCGAGGGCCCGAAAACGACAGGTGAAGTGCGAGAAGCCAGGGCAGGATTCTACGCTACTCCTGGGACTTCCTGTACAATTGAAGTTATTTCCAAGAACAGCTCGACCAAATTTTGCAAGCGTAATCAAAATCCATTTACAAACAAGACAACCGATAAACACTGGCTGCTCTAAGCTTTTCAAACAAGACTTTCTGTTTTCCTAAGAAACTTTGTAAGTTTTGAAGAGCAAACATACAATTACTATTAACTTGTTAATTCAAGCACAATCTACCTAAAGCATTAACAGATTTTATTTTTCAAACTACAACTTCCTGGAAAGTCTGTTTTTGGGACACACGGCGGCGCTCAGGGGTTACTCCTGGCTCTATACCCGGGGACCCCTCCTGGTGATGCTCAGGGGAACACATGGGATGCAAGGACTGAGCCAAATGCAAGGTAATCACCCTACCCCATGTACTACTGGTCCGGCCCCATGAGTCGCATTTTTATATTTGGTTTCTTTCTTAGAAAAATAAAGCAAATTTTTATGTGCTAGAAAAAATAATTTTAATTCACCTTCACCTACTTAACTTTTTTTTTCAAAGAAGAAACACCAATTACAACAGTTTATAACTATGAATCAAACGTTTGGACTGAATTTTGGTAAAGTGAGTACATGCATGTATTTCCCCTTGAAAATACTCAGAGTTAACCGATACAATCTAGCTGGATATCAGAGGCATTATGCTAAGTGAGAAAAGGCCAATCTCGAAGTCGGACACTTCGCAAGTCCGTTCACAAGCCTTCGCAAAGCCGCAGAGTCCCAGACATGAGGACTAGCGTTTCAAGGAGCCACGTGGAGGGACGGGACCATACAGGCCTTCGGGAACTGGGCTGGGCTGCGGAGGGCCGTGGGCGGCGCAGCCACAGAGGACGGGTCTTGGGGTCCCCGCACCATCCAGGCGGCCACGGGGGACAGAGTGCTGCCCGGCCAGAAGGGGGTCTGGCCCGCTCCCACTGAGCACTGGTCACTGGCAGGCCTGGTCCCCAGCCTGGCCCTGGACACCTGCTGGCACCAGGTGGGGGACACTCTGCGCCTGAGACCTCGGCTTGGCAGGAGTGGCCCTGCCCACGGAGCCCCTCGGAGCAGCTGTGGGAGGCACCACGCCACCCCCCCCAGGCCTGGGCACCTGCCATCCGCAAAGGACAGTCCTATGGGCAGTGACTCGGTCATGCCACAGCCTGCAGCCGGCCCCACTCGGTCATCTGAGCCCCACAAAGCCAAGAGCCTCCCTCATCCCACGGCCGCTGACCCTAGAGGACCTTGTCTTTGTCCCTAGCAGTGAGGCGCAGAAGACGAACACCAGGGGGGCTCTGAGGAAAAGGCGAGGGCGTGCAGGGGTGAGGGCACAACGCAAGAGGGCAGGGAGGGGAGGGCAGCGGAGGGCAGGGGAGGGGAGGAAAAGGAGGGCAGGACAGGGGAGGGGAGGGTCTCTGCCTGCACACCTCGCCCTTCTTCCCCTCCTGGCACAGGACAGGGAAGGTCAGGTCAGAGGTCAGAGGCAGCCCCTCCACAGTGGGCTTCCGTGACCCCAACTCCTGGGACTGACTCCACACAGACCACTGACGTGGAGTAATGCAATGTTCTCTCTGTTGGAGCTTGTCCAGCCGTGCCGGGGACTGCCCTTGGTTTGTGGGTCAGCGCTCCATGTGCTTTGACCCGTGCTGGACGGCCAGCACCACCTGTCACCCTGAGCGACAAGGCGTGTCCCTCTAAATGAAAGGCTGGTGGAATAAGGGCACCCCGGACATCTAAAGAGCCCCTCCCCCCCAGTCACCTGCTCTGAGCAGGCCCAGACGGAAGTTCCTTCCCAGGAGAGCTGCCCTGCAGGGACTCCCAGAGTCTGGGACCGGGGGCCGCTCCCTTCCGTCTGCGAGGCTGAACCTCAGCTCCACAGCCAGACACCAGGGGAGACGTGCAGGGCTGGGCAGTGCTGCTGAGTGACGCCCTCGGGACACTGACCCGGGCCCAGCAACCAGGAGGGGCAAGACCAGGCAGGGCCAGTGTCCGCGGGCAGCTAAGAGGACACCGACGCCCACTTCGCCCTGACCAGCCCTGGCCATTGCCTTGGGCCCCCAGTGCTGACTGTGGCCCTAGATGTCAGGCTGGAGAGGACGGTCAGGCACACTGCCCGGAGGGTGAGGGGCCCGGTGCAGGCCCAGCACGATGCCAGACGGCCAGAACCAACCAGCAGGTCCCACAGGGATGACGACGGAGCCCGGCCCTTGGCGGCCTTGGCCCACAGAGAAGCCTTTTCTGGAGGACACGGGGACACCAGCAGTGGCCACACGGTGACCTCAGTGCTGCGGCGGGCAGCTTGGGCTCACACCAACGTCTGGCCTCTGCCCAGGAACTTCGGGGTTCCTTCAGAGCCCACGGGGCCGCACCGTGCGGGTGCAGGAAGGGCCCGGGCGTCTGGGCATGTCCCAAGAGGCCCTCCCTCCGGGCAGGGTCCAGCCAGTCTGGTCACAGGAAGGACGGCAGCATGGCAGCAAAGCGCGAGGGGACGGGCAGCACTGTCCCGAGGACGCGCGGTGACCCGCCCCGCCACACTGCCCTGCACATGGCCTGGACAGCGGCAGTGACCGCCCGGGCCACACAGCGTGAGGCTAGGGGAGTCCCACGCAGGCAGGACGGCCGGACGACCTGACAGACTGGACGCTGGCTGGTCTGAGGGGCAGGAGCGTTGAGCACTTGCGGCCCTGGGCTGGGTTACAGCCCGTTCCGAAGGCCCCGAAGCCGTGAGCCGAGTCTGCAGCCGGGGCTCCTGCAGGAGGGGCCGGCCCGCCCCAGCCACCGCCCTGCTCATGGGGCTCAGCCCGCCCCAGGCCTCCCTCCTGTCAAGCATTTTCTCTACTGGACAAAGGCAAAGGACGGTGGCTCAGGGAGCGTCGGCGAGACGGTCGCCGTGAGGCTCGAGGCTCCAGGTCTGAGTGGGCAGCACACGGGCTCACCCCGTGCAAAACCCCTTCCAGGAGCCAAACTGAAAGGGCAGGTAAGGTAGCCGGCGTAGGACACGAGCCCCAGAGGGACGGGAAGGGTCAGCTCCCTTGCATGGTAGTGGACCTCGGCCTCAGAGTGACCGTGGCAGGGCACAGACGCCAAACCTTCCCACCACGTCACAAACTTATCCAACACCCCACCCAAGACCACACGGAAGCGTCCGCCCGTGTGGACAGGGGCACGGCCAGCTCACCTCCGGAAGCCCAGGATCAGGCTGCCTTTCAGGGCGGCGAGGGACAGCGGCTGCGTGTTCGACTTCACTGCAAGAAGGAAGGACGATGTCAGCACAGACGGAGCCTGAAGCTGCGTCCCCGCTCACCTGGGAGCGCCCACGGGGCCCCTGGAGAGGTGTTCGGCCGCACAGCCCCGCACAGCACTCCAGCCCCACGCCCACGGGCTCGCGGCCCCCCACTGGGCAGCACTGGACACTCAGCACCCCACGTCACCTGAGGGGGCCAGAAGCCGCTGCCTCTGTCCTGCCCCCTTGTGGGTCCCCAGTGCTCTGAGTGCTCGGGAGTCAGCCCGGTCCTGCCACGGGCACGGACGGCCCACGGAGGGCTCCCGCAGGCAGCCCCGACTGTTCCCTGGGAACTCCTGAGCAGCCCGGGTTGACCCGCTTTGTCCAGTTGTCACACCCTCACCCTACTCACCTCCGGCGGGCGTGGCTCAGTGGGGAGACGAGGAGACTGGGCCTCGGGCCGTACCCGGGTGCCAGCTCCATCCCCGGCCCCAGCCCCAAACCTGCTAAAGCTTCTCGCCGACTCCACCTGACACACAGAACCCACAGCTCTCCAGCGTCCCTGAAGGTGCCGGGGGCAGGCGCCGAGGCCAGGGGAGGGCTCGGCCGTGCACGCTCCGCACTTACGGAACGACAGAACGAAGTCGAGGTTCCCACTGGCAGCTTCGCTCCGCAGCTCCGCCAGGGAGAAGACAGTGAGGTCAGGCAGACAGCCGCGCTCCTGGGGGCACACGTGTGGTCAGCACACGGCTCAGACACATGCTCTCTGGTCCAGCCACTCGCGTTTCCCGCAGGCCCAGAGTCAGAGCAATCCTGGAGGCCATGGAGGCCATTTGGCCCCTGGCTGAGACCCAAGTCAGACCCCATATTCCAGTGACACCTCAGAAGCCGGAAAGTACATGAAAGCCAGAAGTGACACACGTGAGTTTTAGATCCGAGTTGTTCAAAGGTGTTCCATTTCCAGGAAGTTTACCATCAGCGACAATGGGCTGGTTCTCTCCAGCCACACACCCCCTCACCAGCCTAAAACTCTACTGAGCCATCAGGAGGCGGTGACGGCGTCTCCTGGCCAGGCACTGCCGCACTGTCACGGCCGGCAGGGTCAGGAGTCCAGGCAGGGCTGCGTCCGGGCTGGCCCTGGTCACAGACAGAGCCACCTCCACTCACTGCCGTTCGTGTCAGGGTTCCAGGCAGAGCCCTGCCGAGCTCTGACATACTTCCTGCATCTCGTGTAAAATCACGGCGTGTGGCCAGGAGGCGGCAGGAGGCCCAGGCGGGTGTCCCCGCACACCTGTCCTGGCGTCAGCTCTGCTTGGCCTCCCCGAGAGCCAGGCTGAGAGCGGCCCCCAGACAGTCTCAACAGTCCAGCCTGAGCACTCAGCGAAGAGCACAGGCAGCAGGGCAGACTCGGGGAAGGGGCTATATTCCGTGTAACCGTGGGCAACACGGCACAACTCCCACCGCAGAGGGAGCAGGGGTCTGCGGGCACCTAAGCTGCGAGGAGGGCTGGGCGTGCTCCGGGGTCAAACGCGACCGCGTGAGGAGTGGACTGCGAGCCACTGTGAGAGTCAACAGAGGCTGACGGGAGGGCCCGAGAGATGCAACAAGCCTGTCGTGCACACACGCAGACCTGGGTTCGAGCCCCGCAGCGTCCTGGGCCCGAGGAAGAGCGCTCGTGAGGGGCGCAAAGCACCCACGCCAAGCCGCACCTTCTCTCCCCTGGCTTCCAGGCCTGCTGCCGGCTCTGGTCAGCAGTCCCCACAGCAGGACTCGCCTCAGACCATTCACGTCACCAGGGGGCCCCCAGTGGCCCCTTGAGTGCGCACCCACCTGCAGCACGGCACGGGCCCGGGCCACGCTCTCGAAGGCCGGGAACACGTAGCTGACGTAGGTCTCCTGGTCGGGGCTCACTCCCACCTCCTGCATGCCCTGGAGGACCTCGACGACGCCTGGAACAGACGCGGGAAGGACGCCTGGAAACACCTCAGCGACGGGAAGGCTCTGGTCGGGCCACACCCTGTGGCACTCGGGGCAGACGCCCAGCCCGCACTCAGGGGCTCGAGGGACCACACGGGACCCTGGGACGCCGGGGGCAAGGCAGGAGCTTCCCTGGTGTGCCATGCTGCCGGCGTCAGCCCTGCTTCAGCCTGTTTCCACGCCGAGTGCACCAGCGGGTGCAGAGCTCCGGTCCCTCGGGCTTGTTCCTCCCACGGAGGCCGACTCCCCACTTCACCTCAGAGAAACAGCCCAGGAGGCCGGGCGCCAGGTCCCCAGGGCCTGTAGCGGCTACACTTACAGCCAGAAAACACCCAGGAAGTCACCATGCGTCTGATGACCCACACTGTCATCTTCCCAAGGCTGCCTTCTCCCAGACTCCCCACCCAGTGCTCCCCCGCAGCACCGCCAGCCGGCCAGACTCTCACGACAACCAATCGGTGCAGAGATGAGAGGCGGAGGCTGCTCTGACCCTGCAGAGGCCACTCCAGACTGGACAGGGAAGGCAGAGGACAGTCCTCCCTGTGCTTCAGAACAACTCGGGACGCGCTTGCGGACAGTGAGAAGGGGGCAGGGCCTACTGACCGAGCCGAGGCACCCGCCTCGCACGCGGCTGCCCCCAGCACCGCAGTTCCCCGAGCACCGCGGGGGTGCTCCTGAGCTCTGAGCTGGAAGCACACTGGTAGGTGCGGTTCGAAAGTTAAGAAATAAACAAAAGTGAAAGAAACCACACTCTGCTGCATCTCCTACTTCCCAGGTCGGCGGACACGAAGTCTGCTTCTCTTTCCCCAGATACGTCTCAGGGAGCTGAAAGCCGACTGGACAGCAGGTAGGGAACGCCCAGGCCCCGGCGTGTGCGGCCTCCCTCCTTCCTGCTGCGGGGCCAACCTGGCCGTGTCCCCTCGGCCCCCTCTGGGCCCCCAAGCACACCAGAGGGAATTCCTGAGTGCGAGCCAGGAGTACGCCTGAGCAACACCAGGTGCGAGCTCCTACAAAAACCAAGAAACTACGCACGAAAACGCCCTGGGTGCAGACAAATCCCGAACTCCCGCCAGCAGCGACTAAGTCCAGCCACAGGGACGCAGCAGCAGCACGGGCGCCAGGCACAGCACTGAGCGTGCAACGGGAGGCCGGGCGGGAGAGCCACAGGCCAGGGGCCACAGGAGTCGGAGAAGCTCCACGCACGGCCAGACGTGAGTTCCACGGAAATGGAATAGGAGAACAGGGGGCAGGAACGGGGTCACGGGGTGAAGCACGGGCCGTGCGTGCCGTGAGGTCCCGGGCACCCGCCAGGAACCAGTGAGGACTCAGAGGCGAGTCTCAGGCTGCGGGGGGAGCCAGCGCGAGCACTCTGGGCACTCGCTCCTCACCCTGCAGGCCGAGCCGAGCTCGCCTGAGGGAGCCGCTGTGCCCGCAGGGAAGCACAGCCAGAGAGGCACCGGCCCGACACGGCCTGGAGAGGTGCGAGGTGCCCGCGGCCGAGTCTGGAGACCCGGCAGGACCGCAGGGCCCCCTGATGCAGACACTGGGCAGAGGCAGGAGAGACGCTCAGGTGTGTGCAAGAGGGACAGCCGGAGTGTCCCAGGCTCCCCTCAGAAGCGTCTGCCTGAGAGGCTCCGGCCCGGGCTGAGGCGACACCTCAGAGCTCAGACTGGGAGGGACGCAAGGGTTAACCAACAGATTGTTTTCACGGAGAGTCTTCTAAAAGGGATCTAGACGTTTACAGCCAGAAACAATTAGGGAATACTTGTTTCACTATTTCCTTTAAACCAGAGATGGCTATGTATTTAAAATAAAATTGCAATATGAAGTCTGCTAAAAGCACTTTTTTTGTTGTTTGTGCATTTTGTTTGTCACCCAATGTCACACTAACAACTCTGCATCTCATTCTAAAGCACATTATACTGTGAGATAAAGTGAAAAAGACCATTTTTTGTTTCCCCCGGGGGAAGTACTTCTGTTAAAAGCATCTTTTTACGAGAATGCTCTTTCTGAATTACCAATAATGCAAACCAAAGAATTAGATCCTGTACTCTAAAATTTAATATTTGCTCGATTCTTATTCATGCCCTACAGCCACCCCCCGAGTACTCGGGAAAAGCCGCTAATGCTCAGGCGTGCCCGAGCCTGAGAGTGCGGGGGCGCACACAGGGGGCTGCTTCGGACACTCGCCTGCCTTCCTGCCAACGGGCGCAGTGTGGCCCACCAAGTGCCCACTTGCGGCCACGCAGCTGACTGCACGTGCCATCGCCTCAGATAAGGCAAACGGCCTCCAACTCCGAGTCTGGTCAGTGCCTCAGCTCTGACTCACAAACACTGGGCCGCTGGAACTGCCCTCGCAGGCGTCAGCCCCGAGACGGGAGACGGAGGGAACGGAGGGAAGGGGACCAGAGCATGGCCCGGGGTCCACTGTGCTTAGGCCGACCTCTCTCCCCTCAGAGCCTGCCGTGTGCTTCTGTGCTGCTCTGGTTTCAGTTCTGCTTTTCCTGAAGTTCCTTCCTCAGTGTCCGTCCTCAGTGCTCCCCACTGCAAGCCTGGCACACCCTGCCCCGGTCTCCACCTACTACACACTCACCTTGGACATTCTTCTCCTTTTGGTGTGCAACAAGCAAGGGCCAGAAGTAGTGGGTCCTGAGAGGAAACCCGTCCTCCGCTAGGGCCTTCATCAGCGTCTTCGCCAGCCCTGACAGGGAGCGGGGGCGTCACCAGCTGCCTCGCCCGGCTGCCTCGCCCAGCCTCCCCGCTGCCTCGGCCACAGCCACGTACCGAGCTTGTTGGCGGCCAGCGCGCAGTACAGCGTGAACTGCAGGGCCGAGGTGTGCATCCGGGCCTCCTTCAGCTTCCGGCAGTAGTCCCGCAGCTTCTCTGCAGGCTGCAGCAAAGGGTCCCCATCACCTGCCCGCAGGGGCCCGCCCGCCACCCTGCCCTTCATCCTCTTTCCGCTCCAAGATCTCAGCACTGAAACTCGCGCCCGTGACCTGAGTGTCGCCCCACCGCCTGGCACCATCCGCAGAGGCAGAGGGAGGGATACCGTGTCCACGGCCACACAGTGCCGGAGGAAGAAGCTGCCGAAGTCGCTCCCGCTGTCCTCCCTGGAGACGGGGCAGGCCAGCAGCACCTCCAGCGCCGTGTCTTCCATCTTCTCGGTGACTAACAGCAGGATGAGGTTCATCACGTCTGGGGAGGGAACGAAGACAGGCTCACTAGTGAACGGAACGGGGAGAATATTCCACACTGCAACACAGTGGCAAACCCACGGACGGAAACCCCGAGAGGCCCTGCACGAAGAACGGCAGAGCACTTCACCCAGCACGGGGGGCAACGCTTGAAAGCAAAGACCTGAGGAGGCCGGGCGGCTGGGGAGAGGAAGCAGCCAGGCTCAGCTCCGGCCAAGGGCCCGGTCCTCGGCTCACTGCCTGCACCGTGGCCACAGGGCACCCCCGCCACCACAAGTCCTCACGCTGACCCTCAGGTTCCCGGCTCCCTCAGCACCCCCGAGGGGCCACCTGCACCCAGAGACCCACGCCCCGACCTCCGCAGCCCCCCAGGGCCCTGACCACAGCCCCCCGCCCCACTGCCCCCACAGCCATCCCTATTCCTAGACGGCAGAAGCTGCTCCACTACCTGGAATGTATCTTCTCTCGTAGGTGATCCTGCTCAGGATCTCGGAGACGTGCTGCGGGTGACCAGCTTTGCTGAAGCTGAAGATCAGCTGCAGTAAGTCGCGGTCCATGAGGTAAAGGTCAGATTTCTCCACTTTCTCCAGGGTCTACGGTGTCAGAAACAGAACAAGTTAGAAAGCGGAAGGAACATCTTCACTGATGCAAAATACATCACAATACCAAGACTTTACAGTCAGGACGGTAAACCACCTGGACATCGAGGATTTCTCTTGTAAAACACAAAAGTTCCAACAGTTAACTGCCACATCGTACCAAAGTCGAACAAAATCTCCTCCAGCCCTTCTGCACACAAGATGCACTGTGTATGCAGTAACTGTGCACTCGCTTGCCACGTACATCCAAGGCCACGAGCCACTTCCCCACCCCGGCCTGCAGCCGCCGCCAAGTCGCATGAAGGAGGGAACAGGCCGCCAGGCTGGCTGTGATCAGCTGCGGTTCACTTCATTCTCCTGCGCGCCTGTCCCCGTCTGAGCCCCCCTTCGGTCTCACGCTGCCCCTCATGCTACTCTTCCCTGAGCCCAGTCTTGCAGCCCTGGTCTAGAGCCCGACCTCCAAGGGCTGGGGGTAGCGACTCCACTGGGCCAGGTAGCACCATCAAGGTATGTCCTTCCCTTCTTCCAGGGAAGCTCTTCTAAGAAAAAGATCTCCTCCTCGGGGCTGGAACGATAGCACAGCGGGAGCGGGCAGGGTGTTTGCCTTGCACGCAAGGCCGACCTGGGTTCGATTCCCAGCATCCCATATGGTCCGCTGAGCACAGCCAGGGGTAATTCCTGAGTGCAAAACCAGGAGTGACCCCTGAGCATCACTGGGTGTGACCCAAAAAGAAAAAAAAAAAAAAGAAAGAAAAAGATCTCCTCCTGCTAGGAGATCTGCTCAAGGGCGTGTTTTTATCTAAGGACATACTTCTCCTTTCCTTAGGCCATAAACAGCCGTCTTAAATTTACTTCTTAGTAATCTTTCTAGCAATCTTCCTAGTCATTTGTATGGAGCAGTAAGAGATATATTAAGCTTATACAGTGGCTCTCCTGGGGACATCTCGCTATAGATCACAGACTACAGTCCTCAGGCCAGATTAGTCCTTCCTAATCCCTGCAGGGTCCTTGTCCAGTCATTTTGGGTCATGACAGAATTTGTCCACCACCATGCTCTTAACTTACTATAGTTTTATGGCACTTGGCCTGTCCCATTTTGATGCCAGGGTAGCTCATAGCTTGCCCTGGGTTCATCCAGTCCCTTTGTTGGGATGCTGCTTTTGGGGTACTAGGAACCAAGGGCAACTGAGACTTAAGTCAAGTAAATATGACAGATGCCCAGGAGTAAATATATTTGGAACCAATTAACTCCAAGTCACAAAAGCATAGCATCAGCTGTCTTCCTCTGTCTATACAAAAAGGACATTGCTTCAAAGTAAACTATGCAGAGAACACAGGGAAAGAGAAAAGCAGTATTTCACTGATAAATACAAAATCCAGTCCTTAGAAGGATCTGGCCTTACAAGAGTAGGGTCTGATTTGGGATACAGGTGATTAACCGATAGGGGATCAGAGGTTACAGATAACACAGGAATGGGAGCCCTCAGGAGCAGGCGTGACCTGATAAACCAAGTTCCCTGTGGCAAGGGAGAAAGGACAAGCTGATGTTATCCCAAAACGTGCCGTCACAAACAAAAGACACCCTCGCTCCTGCCAGGGGCCCCTCTCCGGGGGAGTCGCACCTGCTTCACCCGGTCGATGTCGCCCTTCTCTGCGTAGGCACTCAGCAAAGCCAGGTACGTGTCTGGCCCCGGCTCAATCCCCGCCTCTCTCATCACGGAGAAAATGTTCTCTGCATTTTCCATGTCCCTGTGAATTAATTCAAAGGGAAGAAAACAAATGGCTAAGCGTGTCCAAGGCCCCTGACCTGTGTCTTCGGGCAGCACAGCATCAGAAAGGGGCAAACACGCATGGAATTGATCACAGGCTCTTGAAATAAAATTATCTTCTACGAAAGAATCCAAGTTTTGCAGCAAAATAACCTGCATTTTCTCACTAATTTACCTGTTGTGGAAGAGTATCTTTTAGCAAATCATTCCTCAGGGCGGACACTCTGCCTGGGCCCCAGCCGCCAACGGCCTCAGTGACCACCACCAGCCGTGCCGGCTGCTGAGAAGTAGGGTCCTGTACAGGGCATGCACTACCTCACTCGACTCATTTTGACGGGCAAAGATGGCTTCAGAATCTGCCCCGTGACTTCCATGACTCCTGTGCCACCAACCCCCAGGGCCTTACCCAGCTCGGGCATGGCCCGTGACAAGGGCGCTGAACACGGCCTCCGTGACCGGAAGATCCTTCGTCTTCATGAAGCCCAGAACGGTGCTGCAGGGAGAGACGCGCCTCGTCAGGCATCACGAGAACAGAGCCCAGGAAACCTCGGCCCTCTCCAAGGTGATTCGCAGTTTCATACTGCACTGCCCACTTTGGAAAGCGTCGTTCTGGGCCTGAGGGTCAGATCAAAGGCTAGGAACTGCCCTTCCGGGCAGGAGGCCTGAGCTGCACCCCAGCTGTGGCCCAAACAGCCCCACCTCCAAAATTAGAGTGAAAATCAAGTTCACTAAGATCCGTTCAGTGAAAATATGATCAAGCATTTCAACATATCCCTAATTGCTTAAACTCTCCACTCAAAGACAGAATTTTACACAGGGCCAGAGAGAGTGCAGCAGGGAGGGCCCTCGTCTTGCACACGGCTGAGCCAGGTTTGATCCCCGGCACTTCGTATGGTCCCCTGAGCACCACCAGGAGTGATTCCTGAATGCAGAGTCAGGATAACCCCTGAGCATTTCTGTTCGTGGCCGAAAAACAAAAATAAAAAATAAAGAATTGGGGCTGGAGTGATAGCACAGCGGGTGGGGCGTTTGCCTTGCACGCGGCCAACCCGGGTTCGAATCCCAGCATCCCATATGGTCCCCTGAGCACTGCCAGGGGTAATTCCTGAGTGCAGAGCCAGGAGTAACCCCTGTGCATCGCCAGGTGTGACCCAAAAAGCAAAAAAAAGTAAATAAATAAAAAAAAATAAAAATAAAAAATAAAGAATTTTACACAAGCAGAAAAATGTAACTGATTTTATACAAACTAGTGAGATGGAGAAAACTACATTTTTACAAACAAATAGTTTAGAGGCTATGAATAATTCCTCTGGGAAATAAATAGTAAAGAACCTTAACATCTCAATTTTAATACGACAGTTTGAATTCTCTGCCGGATAGCACAGTGGGTAGAGTGTCTGCCTTGCACGCAGACGACCGGGTTCGATTCCTCTGTCCCTCTCGGAGAGCCCGGCAAGCTACTGAGAGTACCCCACCCGCACAGCAGAGCCTGGCAAGCTCCCCGTGGCGTATTCAATAAGCCAAAAACAGTAACAAGTCTCACAATGGAGAAGTTACTGGTGCCCGCTCGAGCCAATCGATGAGCAATGGGAGGACAGTGCTCCAGTGCAGTTAACACAGCCCCTTCCCCCTCCCTGCCTGCTGTCCCGCCTCGTCTGGGCCTTCCCCGGGAACCCCCAGGGAAGCGAGACGCGGCTGGTGCCCGAGGCCTACCTGGCGCCCTGGATGTCCCCGGCATGGCAGTAGGCAGCGATCAGCCTCTGGTACGTGACCTGTCAAGGGAAGGGCGGGTCAGGCCTGGGAGGCGCCCCGGGCAGCCGTGCGCAACACCACCTACCCGGTTGGGCTGCACGTTGGCTTTCTCCATCTGGGCCAGGAAGTCGGTCGGCGAGAACCTGTGCTCGTTCTGCAGGTAGACTTTCAGCAGGGCGTTGTAGTGGCTCACGTCATACACAGCACCTGCGGGACAGCAAACAGGCGAGGACTACTCAGCTCCGGGCCTAGCCACAGCCAAGCGCACCTCAGCTCACCGAGGCCACTCAGCACCCGGAGGCAGAACCGCCCCATGGGCCTTCGAGCAGCCCCGGCCACAGCCCCGCGCACACAGGGGCGTCGAGACGCAGCAGGTGGACGCACGAAGCTGCTCACTGCCGAGCGCCCCAGACCCACTTGCCCGCGTCCTCGTGGCCTCCCCGCCCCCAGCACGTGCTTCAGTTCTCCCACAGAGCTAACCCGCTCGCTCGTTCTCATCATCAGACGGTGCAGCATCGTTAGTGGCCGGTGGCTCCCCTACCGCAGGGGGAACCCGCCCGCCCGCCCAAGGCCAAGATCTGGACTCGGGGGCCACTTGCCCATGAAACACCACATCCAACTCTGACGGGCCCGGGCCCAGGCAAGGGCCTGACGGGGCTGCACAAAGGCGACAGCAAACCGGGTGTCTGCAGACGTCCTTCAGGAAGCCGCCAGAGGGGGCTCAAGTGAGGAACATCTCCACTAGAAAAAAATACTTTCTGGAAAAGTAATTTCCTCTGACTGCACAAAGACATCGAGTCTGGGCGGCTGGAGTGAGGAACTGTGCACGCCCGGCGACTGTCCCCCCCATACACGGAGACAGGCCTCCACTCCGCACACCTGCAGGCGACTGTCCCCCACACACCGGAGACAGGCCCCCACTCCGCACGCCTGCAGGCGACTGTCCCCCACACACCGGAGACAGGCCCCCACTCCGCACACCTGCAGGCGACTGTCCCCCCCATACACCGGAGACAGGCCCCCACTCCGCACGCCTGCAGGCGACTGTCCCCCCACACACCGGAGACAGGCCCCCACTCCGCACGCCTGCAGGCGACTGTCCCCCCATACACCGGAGACAGGCCCCCACTCCGCACGCCTGCAGGCGACTGTCCCCCCATACACCGGAGACAGGCCCCCACTCCGCACGCCTGCAGGCGACTGTCCCCCCACACACCGGAGACAGGCCCCCACTCCGCACGCCTGCAGGCGACTGTCCCCCCATACACCGGAGACAGGCCCCCACTCCGCACGCCTGCAGGCGACTGTCCCCCCATACACCGGAGACAGGCCCCCCACTCCGCACGCCTGCAGGCGACTGTCCCCCCATACACGGAGACAGGCCCCCACTCCGCACGCCTGCAGGCGACTGTCCCCCCATACACCGGAGACAGGCCCCCACTCCGCACGCCTGCAGGCGGCACTGGACTTCTTCACTTTGTTTCTGCCACTGTGGCAACAAAGTGGCTTTGTGAAATTCCACGAACCTTTTAAACTGATGTTAGTTTAATTTCCTGGGTCATGTCTTCACAAAGAGAAGAGAAAATTTCAGAATTGCTGACTGTCTTTTGGGCTTTTTTAATACTAGAAATTTTTTTTTTTTTTTGCTTTTTGGGTCACACCTGGCGATGCACAGGGGTTACTCCTGGCTCTGCACTCAGGAATGACTCCTAGCGGTGCTCAGGGGACCATATGGGATGCTGGGAATCGAACCCGGGTCGGCCGCGTGAAAGGCAAACGCCCTACCCGCTGTGCTATTGCTCCAGCCCCTAGAAATTTTTTTTGTAACACGAATTAAAATGTCAAAACGCTCAATTTAATCACATTTAAACCGAGTTTAATGTTAAACTCCGAGTTCCGGGACATAAGCCGAGACTCGTACTTGACCACGAGAAGGCGACCCTCGCCTGGCAGGGCTGCTGGCCTCGCCCACCCGGAACCCTCTGTGGGCCTGGACGCATCTGCCCGGCGCAGGCGGGCGCGTCTGGAGCGGCTGTGCAAGCCGGTGGGCGGCAACTCCCAGCTCGGGGCCTGTGCGATGTGTCCCACGACAAGTCCCGGCTTCTCTGGCCAACTCTGCAGCTTTACCTCTGCCCTGTTGTATGTTCTGAAACCCAACATCACTATCTTTAAAAACACCCTAAAACCTGAACTCAAAAAATTAATTACGGAAAAATGGAAAACTCAGGTAATTTATTGACTCCCCGCTGAGGTGAGCCTGCTGTAATCTTAGTATTTTTCAGTTAAGGCCCACACGTTTCTGCAAAGAGAAACCTGGAGATTTTATACGCTTGCACTTAAAAAGCACGTGCTTATGTATAAGACACATCTCCAACTAAGATCCACTTAATCCATTTTATATTACAACAAGAGAAAATTACAGACTGTTGATTATTAAATACATCCACCCGATTTCCGGAGCTGAGTATTTTGGTATCTCAGAGGTAAATACTCATCTCAGCTAAAATTCACCATTCTTGGGGCTGGGCTCATGGCACGTGAAGGCCCTGCACGGTGCCCCGATCTCCAGCACCACGAGACACAGCAGCGATGACTTCCAACGTTCCAGTGTGTGTGCAGTTCTCTGCCATATGTGCTACTCACTGGCTTTAAACTGGTATTTATTAAAAAAAAGAGATCCTTCCATTTGTTACTGAATTTTTCAGATTTACAAAATATATCCAAAAATGCAGATTATTAAGATCGTGAATAGATAATAGCAGCAGGAAGTTCATTTCAATTCTTACCCGCAAGCTCTGCACTGGACAAATAGTACTTCCAAAAACATTTAATAGAAGTCTAGTGTTTGCTCTACTAACACTAAATGCTAAGTTGCTTTTAATTTTCGAGTTTAGGGCTGGAAGATAGTACAGTGGGTAGAGCACTTGCCTTGCATGTGGTTAACCCAGCTTCAATCCCCGGCATCCCTGATGGTACCCCCAAGCTCCCGAGTAATTCCTGAGTGCAGGGGGCTGGAGCGATAGCACAGCGGGTAGGGCATTTGCCTTGCACGCGGCCGACCTGGGTTCAAATCCCAACATCCCATATGGTCCCCTGAGCACCGCCAGGGGTGATTCCTGAGTGCATGAGCCAGGAGTGACCCCAAAACCAAAAAAAATAAAATAAAATAAAATTCCTGAGTGCAGAGCCAGGAGTAACCCCTGAGCATCGCTGGGTGTGGTCCAAAAACAGAAAGAAAAAAAAATTTCTAGGTTTGTCTATTAAATGTTTTTGGAAGTACTATTTGTCCAGTGCAGAGCTTGCGGGTAAGAATTGAAATGAACTTCCTGCTGCTTCCTGGTGTTTTTGGTTTTGTTTTGGTTTGGGGGGAGAAGGTATTTCTGGGTCACACCCGGTGGTGCTCGGGGCTTATTCACTGCTCTGGGCTCAGGGCTCACTCCCAGAGGGTCTCGGGGGACCATATGCGGTGCTGGGGATGAAGCCCAGGACGGGGACAAAACCAGGGCTGGCAAGTGCAGGGCAAGTGGGGCACCCACCACACACTCTCTGAGCTCCAAAAGCTGCTCCAGGGCCAGGCGTGAACGCCAGGCTATCAAACGGTCTTCTATATTAAAAGAAAAAATAATTTCTAAAGTGCTGTG